>NC_060121.1:31744333-32369333 GCF_021461395.2 Schistocerca americana
ATTTCTGTGTTTCATCGTCAATAAGGACAGAGGGATACAGTAAACCTGAAGTGAAGCATCGGAATCTATAACTAGTGTCACAGGAATGGTTCAAAACATAGACAGTAAGTAGAGTCAGTCTTCTTGTACTTGAGTCGGCATTGTGCCTTTTATATTAAATTCCGATGCAACTCCTGCGTTTCATCGTCAATAAGAAGGTCCAAGGGATACAGTAAACCTGAAGTCAAGCATGGAATCTATAACTAGTGTCAATGGAGTGGTTCAAACATAGACAGTAGGAAGAGTCAGTCTTCTTGTACTAATGTCGGGATTTTGCCTTTTGTATTTAATTCCGAGGCAATTTGTGTGTTTCATCGTCAATAAGAAGGTCCAAGGGATACAGTAAACCTGAAGTGAAGCATCGGAATCTATAACTAGTGTCACAGGAATGGTTCAAAACATAGACAGTAAGAAGCGTCAGTCTTCTTGCACTTAAGTCGGCATTGTGCCTTTTGTATTTAATTCTGATGCAATTTCTGTGTTTCATCGTCAATAAGAAGGTCAGAGGGATACAGTAACCCTGATGTGAAGCATCGGATTCTATAACTAGTGTCACAGGATTGGTTCATAACATAGTCAGTAAGAAGAGTCAGCCTTCATTTACTTAAGTCGGCATTGTGCCGTTTGTATTTAATTCCAATGCAATTTCATTGTTTCATCGTCAATAAGAAGTTACAAGGGAAACAGTAAACCTGAAGTGAAGCATCGGAATCTATAACTAGTGTAACACAAATGGTTCAAAACATAGATAGTAAGAAGAGTCAGCCTTCTTGTACTTAAGTCGGCATTGCGTATTTTGTATTTAATTCCGATGCAATTTCTGTGTTTCATCGTCAATAAGGTCAGAGGGATACAGTAAACCTGAAGTGAAGCATCGGAATCTATAACTAGTGTCACAGGAATGGTTCAAAACATAGACAGTAAGTAGAGTCAGTCTTCTTGTACTTGAGTCGGCATTGTGCCTTTTATATTAAATTCCGATGCAACTCCTGCGTTTCATCGTCAATAAGAAGGTCCAAGGGATACAGTAAACCTGAAGTCAAGCATCGGAATCTATAACTAGTGTCACAGGAATGGTTCAAAACATAGACAGTAAGAAGCGTCAGTCTTCTTGCTCTTAAGTCGGCATTGTGCCTTTTGTATTTTATTCCGATGCAAATTCTGTGTTTCATCGTCAATAAGAAGGTCAGAGGGATACAGTAACCCTGAAGTGAAGCATCGGAATCTGTAACTAGTGTTACAGAAATGGTTCAAAACATAGGCAGTAAGAAGATTCAGTCTTCTTGTACTTAAGTCGGCATTGTGCATTTTGTATGTAATTCCGATGCAATTTCTGTGTTTCATCGTCAATAAGAAGGCAGAGGGATACAGTAAACCTGAAGTGAAGTATCGGAATCTATAACCTGTGTCACCGGAATGGTTCAAATCATAGACAGTAAGAAGAGTCGGTCTTCTTGTACTTAAGCCGGCATTGTGCCTTTTGTATTTAATTCCGATGCAATTTCTGTGTTTCATCGTCAATAAGAATGTCAGAGGCATACAGTAACCCTGAAGTGAAGCATCGGAATCCATAACTAGTGTCACAGGAATGGTTCAAAACATAGACAGTAAGAAGAGTCAGTCTTCTTGTACTTAAGTCGGCATTGTGCATTTTCTATTTAATTCCGATGCAATTTCTGTGTTTCATTGTCAATAAGATGGTCAGAAGGATACAGTAAACCGGAAGTAAAGGATCGGAATCTAAAACTAGTGTCAGAGGAATGGTTCAAATCATAGTCAGTAAGAAGAGTCAGTCTTCTTGTCCTTGAGTCGGCATTGTGCCTTTTGTTTTTAATTCCGATGCAATTTCTGTGTTTCATCGTCTATACGAACGTCCAAGGGATACAGTAAACCTGGAGTGTAGCATCGGAATCTATAACTAGTGTCACAGGAATGGTTCAAAACATAGACAGTAAGAAGAGTCAGTCTGCATGTACCTTTGTCGGCATTGTGCCTTTTGTATTAATTCCGAGCACTTTCTGTGTTTCATCGACAATAAGAAGGGCCAAGTGATACAGTAAACCTGAAGTGAAGCATCGGAATCTATAACTAGTGTCACAGGAATGGTTCAAAACATAGTCAGTAACAAGAGTCAGTCTTTTTGTACTTAAGTCGGCATTGTGCCTTTTGTATTTGATTCCAATGCAATTTCATTGTTTCATCGTCAATAAGAAGGTACTAGGGATACAGTAAACCTGAAGTGAAGTATCGGTATCTATAACTAGTGTCACAGGAATGGTTCAAACATAGACAGTAAGAAGAGTCAGTATTCTTGTACTTAAGCCGGCATTGTGCCTTTTGTATTTAATTCCGATGCAATTTCTGTGTTTCATCGTCAATAAGAATGTCAGAGGGATACAGTAACCCTGAAGTGAAGCATCGGAATCTATAACTAGTGTCACAGGAATGGTTCATAACATAGACAGTAAGAAGAGTCAGTCTTCTTGTACTTAAGTCGGCATTGTGGATTTTCTATTTAATTCCGATGCAATTTCAGTGTTTCATCGTCAATAAGAAGGTCAGAAGGATACAGTAAACCTGAAGTGTAGCATCGGAATCTATAACTAGTGTCACAGGAATGGTTCATATCATAGTCAGTAAGAAGAGTCAGTCTTTTTGTCCTTAAGTCGGCATTGTGCCTTTTGTATTTATTTCCGATGCAATTTCTGTGTTTCATCGTCAATTCGGAGGTCCAAGGGATACAGCAAACCTGGAGTGTAGCATCGGAATCTATAACTAGTGTCACAGCAATGGTTCAAAACATAGACAGTATGAAGAGTCAGTCTTCATGTACATAAGTCGGCATTGTGCCTTTTGTATTAATTTCGATGCAATTTCTGTGTTTCATCGTCAATAAGAAGGTCCAAGGGATACAGAAAACCTGAAGTGAAGCATCGGAATCTATAACTAGTGTCACAGGAATGGTTCAAAACATAGTCAGTAAGAACAGTCAGTCTTCTTGTACTTAAGTCGGCATTGTGCCTTTTCTATTAATTTCCGATGCAATGTCAGTGTTTCTTCGTCAATAAGAAGGTCCAAGGGATACAGTAGACCTAGAGTGAAGCATCGGAATCTATAACTAGTGTCACAGGAATGGTTCAAAACATAGACAGTAATAAGAGTCAGTCTTCTTGTACTTAAGACGGCATTGTGCCTTTAGTATTTAATTCCGAAGCAAATTGTGTGTTTCATCGTCAATAAGAAGGTCCAAGGGATACAGTAAACCTGAAGTGAAGCATCGGAATCTATAACTAGTATCACAGGAATGGTTCAAAACATAGACAGTAAGAAGCGTCAGTCTTCTTGCACTTAAGTCGGCATTGTGCCTTTTGTATTTAATTCTGATGCAATTTCTGTGTTTCATCGTCAATAAGAAGGTCAGAGGGATACAGTAACCCTGATGTGAAGCATCGGATTCTATAACTAGTGTCACAGGATTGGTTCATAACATAGTCAGTAAGAAGAGTCAGCCTTCATTTACTTAAGTCGGCATTGTGCCGTTTGTATTTAATTCCAATGCAATTTCATTGTTTCATCGTCAATAAGAAGTTACAAGGGAAACAGTAAACCTGAAGTGAAGCATCGGAATCTATAACTAGTGTCAATGGAATGGTTCAAACATAGACAGTAGGAAGAGTCAGTCTTCTTGTACTAATGTCGGGATTTTGCCTTTTGTATTTAATTTCGAGGCAATTTGTGTGTTTCATCGTCAATAAGAAGGTCCAAGGGATACAGTAAACCTGAAGTGAAGCATCGGAATCTATAACTAGTGTCACAGGAATGGTTCAAAACATAGACAGTAAGAAAGGTCAGTCTTCTTGCACTTAAGTCGGCATTGTGCCTTTTGTATTTTATTCCGATGCAAATTCTGTGTTTCATCGTCAATAAGAAGGTCAGAGGGATACAGTTACCCTGAAGTGAAGCATCGGAATCTGTAACTAGTGTCACAGAAATGGTTCAAAACATAGGCAGTAAGAAGATTCAGTCTTCTTGTACTTAAGTCGGCATTGTGCACTTTGTATGTTATTCCGATGCAATTTCTGTGTTTCATCGGCAATAAGAAGGCAGAGGGATACAGTAAACCTGAAGTGAAGGATCGGAATCTATAACTAGTGTCACAGGAATGGTTAAAAACATAGACAGTAAGAAGAGTCAGTCTTCTTGGACTTGAGTCGGCATTGTGACTTTTATATTAAATTCTGATGCAATTTCCGTGTTTCATCGTCAATAAGAAGGTCCAAGGGATACAGTATACCTGAAGTGAAGCATCGGAATCCATAACTAGTGTAACAGGAATGGTTAAAAACATAGGCAGTAAGAAGAGTCAGTCTTCTTGTCCTTAAGTCGGCATTGTGCCTTTTGTATTTAATTCCGATGCAATTTCTGTGTTTCATTGTCAATACGAAGGTCCAAGGGATACAGTAAACCTGAAGGGAAGCATCGGAATCTATAACTAGTGTCACAGGAATGGTTCAAAACATAGTCAGTAAGAAGAGTCAGTCTTCTTGTACTTGAGTCGGCATTGTGCCTTTTGTATTATATTCCGATGCAATTTCTGTGTTTCATCGTCAATAAGAAGGTCCAAGGGATACAGTAAACCTGAAGTGAAGCATCGGAATCTATAACTAATGTCACAAGAATGGTTCAAAAACATAGTCAGTAAGAAGAGTCAGTCTTCTTGTACATAAGTCGTCATTGTGCATTTTCTATTTAATTCAGAAGCAATTTCTGTGTTTCATCGTCAATAAGAAGGTCAGAGGGATACAGTAAACCTGAAGTGAAGCATCGGAATCTATAACTAGTGTCACAGGTGTGGTTCAAAACGTAGTTAGTAAGAAGAGTCAGTCTTTTTGTAGTTAAGTCGGCATTGCGCCTTTTGTATTTAATTCCGATGCAATTTCTGTGTTTCATCGTCAATAAGAAGGTCAGAGGGATACAGTAAACCTGAAGTGAAGCATCAAAATCCAAAATTAGTGTCACAGGAATGGTCCAAAACATCGACAGTAGGATGAGTCAGTCTTCTTGTACTTAAGTCGACATTGTGCCTGTTGTATTTAATTCCGTTGCAATTTCGGTGTTTCATCGTCAATAAGAAGGTCCAAGGGATACATTAAACCTGAAGAGAAGCATCGGAATCTATAACTAGTGTCACAGGAATGATTCAAAACATAGTCAGTAAGAAGAGTCAGTCTTCTTGTCCTTAAGTCGGCATTGTGCCTTTTGTATTTAATTCCGATGCAATTTCTGTGTTTCATCGTCAATAAGAAGGTCCAAGGGATACAGTAAACCTGGAGTGAAGCATCATAATCTATAACTAGTGTCACAGGAATGGTTCAAAACATAGACAGTAAGAAGAATCAGCCTTCTTGTCCATAAGTCGGCATTGTGCCTTTTATATGTAATTCCGATGCAATTTCTGTGTTACATCGTCAGTAAGAAGGTCCAAGTGATACAGTAAACCTGAAGTGAAGCATCGGAATCTATAACTAGTGTCACAGGAATGGTTCAAAACATAGTCATAAGAAGAGCTAGTCTTCATGTACTTAAGTCGGCATTGTGCCTTTTGTATTTAATTCCGATGCAATTTCATTATTTCATCGTCAATAAGAAGCTCCAAAGGAAACAGTAAACCTGATGTGAAACATCGGAATCTATAACTAGTGTCAATGGAATGGTTCAAACATAGACAGTAGGAAGAGTAGGTCTTCTTGTACTTAAGTCGGCATTGTGCATTTTGTATTTAATTCCGATTCAATTTCTGTTTTCCAATGTTAATAAGAAGGTCAGAGGGATACAGTAAACCTGAAGTGAAGCATCGGAATCTATAACTAGTGTCACAGGAATGGTTCAAAACATAGACAGTAAGAAGAATCAGTCTTCCTGAACTTGAGTCGGCATTGTGCCTTTTATATTAAATGCCGATGCAATTTCTGTGTTTCATCGTCAATAATAAGGTCCAAGGAATACTGTAATCCTGACGTCAAGTTACGGAATCGATAACTAGTGTCACAGGAATGGTTCAAAGCATAGGCAGTGAGAAGAGTCAGTCTTTTTGTCCTTAAGTCGGCATTGTGCCTTTTGTATTTAATTCCGATGCAATTTCTGTATTTCATCGTCAATAAGAAGGTCCAAAGGATACAGTAAACCTGAAGTGAAGCATCGCAATCTATAACTAGTGTCCCAGGAATGGTTCAAATCATAGACAGTAAGAAGAGTCAGTCTTCTTGCACTTAAGTCGGCTTTGTGCCTTTTGTATTTAATTCCGATGCAATTTCTGTGTTTCATCGTCAATAAGAAGGTCCAAGGGATACAGTAAACCTGGAGTGAAGCATCATAATCTATAACTAGTGTCACAGGAATGGTTCAAAACATAGACAGTAAGAAGAGTCAGTCTTCTTGTACTTAAGTCGTCATTGTGCCTTTTGTATTCAATTCCGATGCAATTTCTGTTTTTCATCGTCAATAAGAAGGTGTAAGGGATACAGTAAACCTGAAGTGATGCATCGGAATCTATAACTAGTGTCACAGGAATGGTTCAAATCATAGTCAGTAAGAAGAGTCAGTCTTCTTGTACTTAAGTCGGCATTGTGCCTTTTGTATTTAATTCCAATGCAATTTCATAGTTTCATCGTCAATAAGAAGGTCCAAGGGATACAGTAAACCTGAAGTGAAGTATCGGAATCTATAACTTGTGTCACCGGAATGGTTCAAATCATAGACAGTAAGAAGAGCCAGTCTTCTTGTACTTAAGTCGGCATTGTGCTTTTTGTATTTAATTCCGATGCACTTTCTGTGTTTCATCGTCAATAAGAATGTCAGAGGGATACAGTAACCCTAAAGTGAAGCATCGGCATCCATAACTAGTGTCACAGGAATGGCTCAAAACATAGACAGTAAGAAGAGTCATTCTTCTTGTACTTAAGTCGGCATTGTGCATTTTCTATTTAATTCCGATGCAATTTCTGTGTTTCATTGTCAATAAGATGGTCAGAAGGATACAGTAAACCGGAAGTGAAGGATCGGAATCTATAACTAGTGTCACAGGAATGGTTCAAAACATAGACAGTAAGTAGAGTCAGTCTTCTTGTACTTGAGTCGGCATTGTGCCTTTTATATTAAATTCCGATGCAACTCCTGCGTTTCATCGTCAATAAGAAGGTCCAAGGGATACAGTTAACCTGAAGTCAAGCATCGGAATCTATAACTAGTGTCAATGGAGTGGTTCAAACATAGACAGTAGGAAGAGTCAGTCTTCTTGTACTAATGTCGGGATTTTGAATTTTGTATTTAATTCCGAGGCAATTTGTGTGATTCATCGTCAATAAGAATGTCCAAGGTATACAGTAAACCTGAAGTGAAGCATCGGAATCTATAACTAGTGTCACAGGAATGGTTCAAAACATAGACAGTAAGAAGCGTCAGTCTTCTTGCACTTAACTCGGCATTGTGCATTTTGTATTTAATTCCGATGCAATTTCTGTGTTTCATCGTCAATAAGAAGGTCAGAGGGATACAGTAACCCTGATGTGAAGCATCGGATTCTATAACTAGTGTCACAGGATTGGTTCATAACATAGTCAGTAAGAAGAGTCAGCCTTCATTTACTTAAGTCGGCATTGTGCCGTTTGTATTTAATTCCAATGCAATTTCATTGTTTCATCGTCAATAAGAAGTTACAAGGGAACAGTAAACCTGAAGTGAAGCATCGGAATCTATAACTAGTGTCACAGGAATGGTTCAAAACATAGGCAGTAAGAAGAGTCAGTCTTCTTGTCCTTAAGTCGGCATTGTGCCTTTTGTATTTAATTCCGATGCAATTTCTGTGTTTCATTGTCAATACGAAGGTCCAAGGGATACAGTAAACCTGAAGGGAAGCATCGGAATCTATAACTAGTGTCACAGGAATGGTTCAAAACATAGTCAGTAAGAAGAGTCAGTCTTCTTGTACTTGAGTCGGCATTGTGCCTTTTGTATTATATTCCGATGCAATTTCTGTGTTTCATCGTCAATAGGAAGGTCCAAGGGATACAGTAAACCTGAAGTGAAGCATCGGAATCTATAACTAATGTCACAAGAATGGTTCAAAAACATAGTCAGTAAGAAGAGTCAGTCTTCTTGTACATAAGTCGTCATTGTGCATTTTCTATTTAATTCAGATGCAATTTCTGTGTTTCATCGTCAATAAGAAGGTCAGAGGGATACAGTAAACCTGAAGTGAAGCATCGGCATCTATAACTAGTGTCACAGGTGTGGTTCAAAACGTAGTTAGTAACAAGAGTCAGTCTTTTTGTAGTTAAGTCGGCATTGCGCCTTTTGTATTTAATTCCGATGCAATTTCTGTGTTTCATCGTCAATAAGAAGGTCAGAGGGATACAGTAAACCTGAAGTGAAGCATCAAAATCCAAAAATTGTGTCACAGGAATGGTCCAAAACATAGACAGTAGGATGAGTCAGTCTTCTTGTACTTAAGTCGACATTGTGCCTGTTGTATTTAATTCCGTTGCAATTTCGGTGTTTCATCGTCAATAAGAAGGTCCAAGGGATACATTAAACCTGAAGAGAAGCATCGGAATCTACAACTAGTGTCACAGGAATGATTCAAAACATAGTCAGTAAGAAGTGTCAGTCTTCTTGTCCTTAAGTCGGCATTGTGCCTTTTGTATTTAATTCCGATGCAATTTCTGTGTTTCGTCGTCAATAAGAAGGTCTGAGGGATACAGTAAACCTGGAGTGAAGCATCATAATCTATAACTAGTGTCACAGGAATGGTTCAAAACATAGACAGTAAGAAGAATCAGCCTTCTTGTCCATAAGTCGGCATTGTGCCTTTTATATGTAATTCCGATGCAATTTCTGTGTTACATCGTCAGTAAGAAGGTCCAAGTGATACAGTAAACCTGAAGTGAAGCATCGGAATCTATAACTAGTGTCACAGGAATGGTTCAAAACATAGTCATAAGAAGAGCTAGTCTTCATGTACTTAAGTCGGCATTGTGCCTTTTGTATTTAATTCCGATGCAATTTCATTATTTCATCGTCAATAAGAAGCTCCAAAGGAAACAGTAAACCTGATGTGAAACATCGGAATCTATAACTAGTGTCAATGGAATGGTTCAAACATAGACAGTAGGAAGAGTAGGTCTTCTTGTACTTAAGTCGGCATTGTGCATTTTGTATTTAATTCCGATGCAATTTCTGTTTTCCATCGTTAATAAGAAGGTCAGAGGGATACAGTAAACCTGAAGTGAAGCATCGGAATCTATAACTAGTGTCACAGGAATGGTTCAAAACATAGACAGTAAGAAGAATCAGTCTTCCTGTACTTTAGTCGGCATTGTGCCTTTTATATTAAATGCCGATGCAATTTCTGTGTTTCATCGTCAATAATAAGGTCCAAGGAATACTGTAATACTGACGTCAAGTTACGGAATCGATAACTAGTGTCACAGGAATGGTTCAAAGCATAGGCAGTAAGGAGAGTCAGTCTTTCTGTCCTTAAGTCGGCATTGTGCCTTTTGTATTTAATTCCGATGCAATTTCTGTATTTCATCGTCAATAAGAAGGTCCAAAGGATACAGTAAACCTGACTTGAAGCATCGCAATCTATAACTAGTGTCACAGGAATGGTTCAAATCATAGACAGTAAGAAGAGTCAGTCTTCTTGTACTTAAGTCGGCATTGTGCCTTTTGTATTTAATTCCGATGCAATTTCTGTGTTTCATCGTCAATAAGAAGGTCCAAGGGATACAGTAAACCTGGAGTGAAGCATCATAATCTATAACTAGTGTCACAGGAATGGTTCAAAACATAGACAGTAAGAAGAGTCAGTCTTCTTGTACTTAAGTCGTCATTGTGCCTTTTGTAATCAATTCCGATGCAATTTCTGTTTTTCATCGTCAATAAGAAGGTGTAAGGGATACAGTAAACCTGAAGTGATGCATCGGAATCTATAACTAGTGTCACAGGAATGGTTCAAATCATAGTCAGTAAGAAGAGTCAGTCTTCTTGTACTTAAGTCGGCATTGTGCCTTTTGTATTTAATTCCAATGCAATTTCATTGTTTCATCGTCAATAAGAAGGTCCAAGGGATACAGTTAACCTGAAGTGAAGTATCGGAATCTATAACTTGTGTCACCGGAATGGTTCAAATCATAGACAGTAAGAAGAGCCAGTCTTCTTGTACTTAAGTCGGCATTGTGCCTTTTGAATTTAATTCCGATGCAATTTCTGTGTTTCATCGTCAATAAGAATGTCAGAGGGATACAGTAACCCTGAAGTGAAGCATCGGCATCCATAACTAGTGTCACAGGAATGGCTCAAAACATAGACAGTAAGAAGAGTCATTCTTCTTGTACTTAAGTCGGCATTGTGCATTTTCTATTTATTTCCGATGCAATTTCTGTGTTTCATTGTCAATAAGATGGTCAGAAGGATACAGTAAACCGGAAGTGAAGGATCGGAATCTATAACTAGTGTCAGAGGAATGGTTCAAATCATAGTCAGTAAGAAGAGTCAGTCTTCTTGTACTTAAGTCGGCATTGTGCCTTTTGTATTTAATTCCAATGCAATTTCATTGTTTCATAGTCAATAAGAAGGTCCAAGGGATACAGTAAACCTGGAGTGTAGGATCGGAATCTATAACTAGTGTCACAGGAATGGTTCAAAACATAGACAGTAAGAAGAGTCAGTCTGCATGTACCTTTGTCGGCATTGTGCCTTTTGTACCAATTCCGAGCATTTTCTGTGTTGCATCGTCAATAAGAAGGGCCAAGTGATACAGTAAACCTGAAGTGAAGCATCGGAATCTATAACTAGTGTCACAGGAATGGTTCAAAACATAGTCAGTAAGAAGAGTCATTCTTTTTGTCCTTAAGTCGGCATTGTGCCTTTTGTATTTATTTCCGATGCAATTTCTGTGTTTCATTGTCAATACGGAGCTCCAAGGGATACAGCAAACCTGGAGTGTAGCATCGGAATCTATAACTAGTGTCACAGGAATGGTTCAAAACATAGACAGTATGAAGAGTCAGTCTTCATGTACATAAGTCGGCATTGTGCCTTTTGTATTAATTCCGATGCAATTTCTGTGTTTCATCGTCAATACGAAGGTCCAAGGGGTACAGAAAACCTGAAGTGAAGCATCGGGATCTATAACTAGTGTCACAGGAATGGTTCAAAACATAGTCAGTAAGAACAGTCAGTCTTCTTGTACTTAAGTTGGCATTGTGCCTTTTCTATTAATTCCCGATGCAATTTCAGTGTTTCATCATCAATAAGAAGATCCAAGGGATACAGTAGACCTGGAGTGAAGCATCAGAATCTATAACTAGTGTCACAGGAATGGTTCAAAACATAGACAGTAGGAAGAGTCAGTCTTCTTGTACTTAAGACGGCATTGTGCCTTTAGTATTTAATTCCGAGGCAATTTCTGTGTTTCATCGTCAATAAGAAGGTCCAAGGGATACAGTTAACCTGAAGTGAAATATCGGAATCTATAGCTAGTGTCACAGGAATGGTTCAAAGCATAGACAGTAAGAAGAGTCAGTCTTTTTGTACTTAAGTCGGCATTGTGCCTTTTGTATTTAATTCCGATGCAATTTCTATGTTTCATCGTCAATAAGAAGGTCCAAGGGACACAGTAAACCTGAAGTGAAGCATCATAATCTATAACTAGTGTCACAGGAATGGTTCAAAACATAGACAGTAAGAAGAGTCAGTCTTCTTGTACTTAAGTCTGCATTGTGCCTTCTGTAATTAATTCCAATGGAATTTCATTGTTTCATCGTCAATAAGAATGTCCAAGGGATACTGTAAACCTGAAGTGAATAGTCGGAATCTATAACTAGTGTCACAGGAATGGTTCACAACATATACAGTAAGAAGAGTCAGTCTTCTTTTACTTAAGTCGGCATTGTGCATTTTCTATTTATTTCCGATGCAATTTCTGTGTTTCATCGTCAATAAGAAGGTCCAAATGATACAGTAAACCTGAAGTGAAGCATCAGAATCTATAACAAGTGTCACAGGAATGGTTCAAATCATAGACAGTAAGAAGAGTCAGTCTTCTTGTACTTAAGTCGGTATTGTGCCTTTTGTATTTAATTCCGAAGCAATTTCTGTGTTTCATCGTCAATAAGGTCCAAGGGATACAGTAAACCTGGAGTGAAGCATCGGAATCTATAACTAGTGTCACAGGAATGGCTCAAAACATAGACAGTAAGAAGAGTCAGTCTTCTTGTACTTAAGTCGACATTGTGCCTTTTGTATTTAATTCCGATGCAATTTCTGTGTTTCATCGTCAAAAAGAATATCAGAGGGATACAGTAACCCTGAAGTGAAGCATCGGAATCTATAACTAGTGTAACAGAAATGGTTCAAAACATAGACAGTAAGAAGAGTCAGTCTTCTTGTACTTAAGTCGGCATTTTGTATTTTGTATTTAATTCCGATGCAATTTCTGTGTTTCATCGTCAATAAGAAGGTCAGAGGGATACAGTAAACCTGAAGTGCAGCATCGAAATCTATAACTAGTTTCACAGGAATGGTTCAAATCATAGTCAGTAAGAAGAGTCAGTCTTCTTGTCCTTAAGTCGGCATTGTGCCTTTTGTATTTAATTCCGATGCAATTTCTGTGTTTCATCGTCAATAAGAAGGTCCAAGGGATACAGTAAACCTGGGGTGTAGCATCGGAATCTATAACTAGTGTCACAGGAATGGTTCAAACCATAGACAGTAAGAAATGTCAGTCTTCTTGTACTTAAGTCGGCATTATGTCTTTTCTATTTAATTCCGAGGCAATTTCTGTGTTTCATCGTCTATAAGAAGGTCAGAGGGATACAGTAAACCTGAAGTGAAGCATCGGAATCTATAACTAGTGTCACAGGAATGGTTCAAAACATAGTCAGTAAGAAGAGTACAGTCTTTTTGTACTTAAGTCGGCACTGTGCGTTTTGCATTTATTTCCGATGTAATTTCTGTGTTTCATCGTCAATAAGAAGGTCCAAGTGATACAGTAAACCTGGAGTGAAGCATCATAATCAATAACTAGTGTCGCAGTAATGGTTCAAAACATAGACAGTAAGAAGGGTCAGTCTTCTTGAACTGTAGTGGGCATTGTGCCTTTTGTATTTAATTCCAATGCAATTTCATTGTTTCATTGTAAATAAGAAGGTCCAAGGGAAACAGTAAACCTGAAGTGAAGCATCGGAATCTATAACTAGTGTCAATAAAATGGTTCAAACATAGACAGTAAGAAGAGTCAGTCTTCTTGTACTTAAGTCGGCATTGTGCCTATTGATTTTAATTCCGAGTCAATTTCTGTGTTTCATCGTCAATAACAAGGTCCAAGGGATACACTAAACCTGGAGTGAAGCATCGGAATTTATAACTAGTGTTACAGGAATAGTTCAAAACATAGACAGTAAGATGAGTCAGTCTTCTTGTCCTTAAGTCGGCATTGTGCCTTTTGTATTTAATTCATATGCAAATTCTGTGTTTCATCGACAATAAGAAGGTCCAAGTGATACAGTAAACCTGGAGTGAAGCATCATAATCAATAACTAGTGTCGCAGGAATGGCTCAAAACATAGACAGTAAGGAGGGTCAGTCTTCTTGTACTGAAGTGGGCATTGTGCCTTTTGTATTTAATTCCGATGCAATTTCTGTGTTTCATCGTCAATAAGAAGGTCCAAGGGATACAGTAAACCTGAAGGGAAGCATTGGAATCTATAACTAGTGTCACAGGAATGGTTCAAAACATAGTCAGTAAGAAGAGTCAGCCTTCATGTACATAAGTCGGCATTGTGCCTTTTGTATTTAATTCCAATGCAATTTTATTGTTTCATTGTAAATAAGAAGATCCAAGGGAAACAGTAAACCTGAAGTGAAGCATCGGAATCTATAACTAGTGTCAATGGAATGGTTCAAACATAGACAGTGGGAAAAGTCAGTCTTCTTGTACTTATGTCGGCATTGTGCCTATTAATTTTAATTCCGAGGCAATGTCTGTGTTTCATCGTCAATAACAAGGTCCAAGGCATACACTAAACCTGGAGTGAATCATCGGAATTTATAACTAGTGTTACAGGAATAGTTCAAAACATAGACAGTAAGATGAGTCAGTCCTCTTGTACTTAAGTCGGCATTGTGCATTTTCTATTTAATTCCGATGCAATTTCTGTGTTTCATCGTCAATAAGAAGGTCAGAGGGATACAGTAAACCTGAAGTGAAGCATCGGAATCTATAACTAGTGTCACAGGAATGGTTCAAATCATAGTCAGTAAGAGGGGTCAGTCTTCTTGTCCTTAAGTCGGCATTGTGCCTTTTGTATTTAATTCCGATGCAATTTCAAAGTTTCATCGTCAATAAGAAGGTCCAAGGGATACAGTAAACAGGAGTGTAGCATCGGAATCTACAACTAGTGTCACAGGAATGGTTCAAAACATAGTCAGTAAGAAGGGTCAGTCTTCTTTTACTTAAGTCGGCATTGTGCCTTTTCTATTTAATTCCGAGGCAATTTCTGTGTTTCATCGTCAATAAGAAGGTCAGAGGGATACAGTAAACCTGAAGTGAAGCAACGGAATCTATAACTAGTGACACAGGAATGGTTCAAAACATACTCAGTAAGAAGAGTACAGTCTTTTTGTACTTAAGTCGGCACTGTGCGTTTTGTATTTATTTCCGATGTAATTTCTGTGTTTCATCGCCAATAAGAAGTTCCAAATGATACAGTAAACCTGAAGTGAAGCATCAGAATCTATAACAAGTGTCACGTGAATGGTTCAAATCATAGACAGTAAGAAGAGTCAGTCTTCTTGTACTTATGTCGGTATTGTGCTTTTTTGTATTTAATTCCTATGCAATTTCTGTGTTTCATCGTCAATAAGGTCAGAGGGATACAGTAAACCTGAAGTGAAGCAACGGAATCTATAACTAGTGACACAGGAATGGTTCAAAACATAGTCAGTAAGAAGAGTACAGTCTTTTTGTACTTAAGTCGGCACTGTGCGTTTTGTATTTATTTCCGATGTAATTTCTGTGTTTCATCGCCAATAAGAAGTTCCAAATGATGCAGTAAACCTGAAGTAAAGCATCGGAATTTATAACTAGTGTCACAGGAATGGTTCAAAACATAGTCAGTAAGAAGAGTCAGTCTTCTTGAACTTGTGTCAGCATTATGCCTTTTATATTAAATTCCGATGCAATTTCTGTGTTTCATCGTCAATAAGAAGGTCCAAGGGATACAGTAAACCTGAAGTCAAGCATCGGAATCTATAACTAGTGTCACAGGAACCGTTCAAAACATAGGCAGTAAGAAGAGTCAGTCTTCTTGTCCTAAAGTCGGCATTGTGCCTTTTGTATTTAATCCCGAATCAATTTCTGTGTTTCATCGTCAATAAAAACGTCCGAGGGTTACAGTAAACCTGGAGTGAAGCATCGTAAACTATAAGTAGTGTCACAGGAATGGTTCAAAACATAGACAGTAAGAAGAGTCAGTCTTGTAGTACAGAAGTCGGCATTGTGCCCTTTGTATTTAATTCCGATGCAATTTCTGTGTTTCATCGTCAATAAGAAGGTCCAAGGGATACAGTAAACCTGATGTGAAGCATCGGAATCTATAACTAGTGTCACAGGAATGGTTCAAAACATAGTCAGTAAGAAGAGTCAGCCTTCATGTACTTAAGTCGGCATTGTGCCTTTTGTATTTCATTCCAATGCAATTTCATTGTTTCATCGTCATTAAGAAGTTCCAAGGGAAACAGTAAACCTGAAGTGAAGCATGGGAATCTATAACTAGTGTCAATGGAATGGTTCAAACATAGACAGTAGGAAGAGTCAGTCTTCTTGTGCGTAAGTCGGTATTGTGCCTTTTGTTTTCAATTCCGAGGCAATCTCTGTGTTTCATCGTCAATAAGAAGGTCCTAGGGATACACTAAACCTGGAGTGAAACATCGGAATCTATAACTAGTGTCACAGGAATGGTTCAAAACATAGACAGTAAGAAGAGTCAGTCTTTTTGTACTTAAATCGGCATTGTGCATTTTCTATTTCATTCCGATGGAATTTCTGTGTTTCATCGTCAATAAGAAAGTCAGAGGGATACAGTAAACCTGAAGTGAAGCGTCGGAATCTATAACTAGTGTCACAGGAATGGTTCAAATCATAGTCAGCAAGAAGAGTCAGTCTTCTTGTCCTTAAGGCGGCATTGTGCCTTTTGTATTTAATTCCGATGCAATATCTGTGTTTCATCGTCAATAAGAAAGTCAGAGGGATACAGTAAACCTGAAGTGAAGCGTCGGAATCTATAACTAGTGTCACAGGAATGGTTCAAATCATAGTCAGCAAGAAGAGTCAGTCTTCTTGTCTTTAAGTCGGCATTGTGCCTTTTGTATTTAATTGCGATGCAATATCTGTGTATCATCGTCAATAAGAAGGTCCAAGGGATACAGTAAACCTGGAGTGTAACATCGGAATCTATAACTAGTTTTACAGGATTGGTTCAAAACATAATCAGTAAGAAGATTCAGTCCTCATGTACTTAAGTTGTCATTGTGCCTTTTGTATTAATTCCGATGCAATTTCTGTATTTCATCGTCAATAAGAAGGTCCAAGGGATACAGTAAACCTGAAGTGAAGCATCGGAATCTATAACTAGTGTCACAGGAATGGTTCAAAACATAGTAAGAAGAGTCAGTCTTCATGTACTTAAGTTGGCATTGTGCCTTTTGTATTAATTCCGATGCAATTTATGTGATTCATCGTCAATAATAAGGTCAGAGGGATACAGTAAACCTGATGTGAAGCACCGGAATCTATAACTAGTGCCACAGGAATGGTTCAAATCATAGTCAGTAAGAAGAGTCAGTCTTCTTGTCATTAAGTCGGCATTGTGCCTTTTGTATTTAATTCCGATGCAATTTCTGTGTTTCATCGTCAATAAGAAGGTCCAAGGGATACAGTAATCCTGGAGTGTAGCATCGGAATCTATAACTAGTGTCACAGGAATGGTTCAAAACATAGACAGTAAGAAGGGTCAGTCTTCTTGTACTCAAGTCGGCATTGTGCCTTTTATATTTAATTCCGAGGCAATTTCTGTGTTTCATCGTCAATAAGAAGGTCAGAGGGATACACTAAACCTGAAGTGAAGCATCGGAATCTATAACTAGTGTCACAGGAATGGTTCAAAACATAGACAGTAAGAAGAGTACAGTCTTTTTGTACTTAAGTCGGCACTGTGCGTTTTGTATTTATTTCCGATGTAATTTCTGTGTTTCATCGTCAATAAGAAGGTCCAAATGATACAGTAAATCTGAAGTGAAGCATCAGAATTTATAACAAGTGTCACAGGAATGGTTCAAATCACAGACAGTAAGAAGAGTCAGTCTTCTTGTACTTAAGTCGGTATTGTGCCGTTTGTATTTAATTCCGATGCAATTTCTGTGTTTCATCGTCAATAAGGTCAGAGGGATACAGTAAACCTGAAGTGAAGAATCGGAATTTATAACTTGTGTCACAGGAATGGTTCAAAACATAGACAGTAAGAAGAGTCAGTCTTATTGAACTTGTGTCGGCATTGTGCCTTTTATATTAAATTCCGATGCAATTTCTGTGTTTCATCGTCAATAAAAAGGTCCGAGGGTTACAGTAAACCTGGAGTGAAGCATCATAAACTATAAGTAGTGTTACAGGAATGGTTCAAAACATAGACAGTAAGATGAGTCAGTCTTGTAGCACAGAAGTCGGCATTGTGCCTTTTGTATTTAATTCCGATGCAATTTCTGTGTTTCATCGTCAATAAGAAGGTCCAAGGGATACAGTAAACCTGATGTGAAGCATCGGAATCTATAACTAGTGTCACAGGAATGGTTCAAAACATAGTCAGTAAGAAGAGTCAGCCTTCATGTACTTAAGTCGGCATTGTGCCTTTTGTATTTAATTCCAATGCAATTTCATTGTTTCATCGTCATTAAGAAGTTCCAAGGGAAACAGTAAACCTGAAGTGAAGCATCGGAATCTATAACTAGTGTCAATGGAATGGTTCAAACATAGACAGTAGGAAGAGTCAGTCTTCTTGTGCTTAAGTCGGTATTGTGCCTTTTGTTTTCAATTCCGAGGCAATCTCTGTGTTTCATCGTCAATAAGAAGGTCCTAGGGATACACTAAACCTGGAGTGAAACATCGGAATCTATAACTAGTGTCACAGGAATGGTTCAAAACATAGACAGTAAGAAGAGTCAGTCTTTTTGTACTTAAGTCGGCATTGTGCATTTTCTATTTCATTCCGATGGAATTTCTGTGTTTCATCGTCAATAAGAAAGTCAGAGGGATACAGTAAACCTGAAGTGAAGCGTCGGAATCTATAACTAGTGTCACAGGAATGGTTCAAATCATAGTCAGCAAGAAGAGTCAGTCTTCTTGTCCTTAAGGCGGCATTGTGCCTTTTGTATTTAATTCCGATGCAGTATCTGTGTTTCATCATCAATAAGAAAGTCAGAGGGATACAGTAAACCTGAAGTGAAGCGTCGGAATCAATAACTAGTGTCACAGGAATGGTTCAAATCATAGTCAGCAAGAAGAGTCAGTCTTCTTGTCTTTAAGTCGGCATTGTGCCTTTTGTATTTAATTCCGATGCAATATCTGTGTATCATCGTCAATAAGAAGGTCCAAGGGATACAGTAAACCTGGAGTGTAACATCGGAATCTATAACTAGTGTCACAGGAATGGTTCAAAACATAATCAGTAAGAAGAGTCAGTCTTCATGTACTTAAGTTGTCATTGTGCCTTTTGTATTAATTCCGATGCAATTTCTGTGTTTCATCGTCCATAAGAAGGTCCAAGGGATATAGTAAACCTGAAGTGAAGCATCGGAATCTATAACTAGTGTCACAGGAATGGTTCAAAACATAGTCAGTAAGAAGAGTCAGTCTTCATGTACTTAAGTTGGCATTGTGCCTTTTGTATTAATTCCGATGCAATTTCTGTGATTCATCGTCAATAATAAGGTCAGAGGGATACAGTAAACCTGATGTGAAGCACCGGAATCTATAACTAGTGCCACAGGAATGGTTCAAATCATAGTCAGTAAGAAGAGTCAGTCTTCATGTCATTAAGTCGGCATTGTGCCTTTTGTATTTAATTCCGATGCAATATCTGTATTTCATCGTCAATAAGAAGGTCCATGGGATACAGTAATCCTGGAGTGTAGCATCGGAATCTATAACTAGTGTCACAGGAATGGTTCAAAACATAGACAGTAAGAAGGGTCAGTCTTCTTGTACTCAAGTCGGCATTGTGCCTTTTAAATTTAATTCCGAGGCAATTTCTGTGTTTCATCGTCAATAAGAAGGTCAGAGGGATACACTAAACCTGAAGTGAAGCATCGGAATCTATAACTAGTGTCACAGGAATGGTTCAAAACATAGACAGTAAGAAGAGTACAGTCTTTTTGTACTTAAGTCGGCACTGTGCGTTTTGTATTTATTTCCGATGTAATTTCTGTGTTTCATCGTCAATAAGAAGGTCCAAATGATACAGTAAATCTGAAGTGAAGCATCAGAATTTATAACAAGTGTCACAGGAATGGTTCAAATCACAGACAGTAAGAAGAGTCAGTCTTCTTGTACTTAAGTCGGTATTGTGCCGTTTGTATTTAATTCCCATGCAATTTCTGTGTTTCATCGTCAATAAGGTCAGAGGGATACAGTAAACCTGAAGTGAAGAATCGGAATTTATAACTTGTGTCACAGGAATGGTTCAAAACATAGACAGTAAGAAGAGTCAGTCTTATTGAACTTGTGTCGGCATTGTGCCTTTTATATTAAATTCCGATGCAATTTCTGTGTTTCATCGTCAATAAGAAGGTCCAAGGGATACAGTAAACCTGAAGTCAAGCATCGGAATTTATAACTAGTGTCACAGGAATGGTTCAAATCATAGGCAGTAAGAAGAGTCAGTCTTCTTGTCCTGAAGTCGGCATTGTGCCTTTTGTATTTAATTCCGATGCAATTTCTGTGTTTCATCGTCAATAAGAAGGTCCAAGGGATACAGTAAATCTGGAGTGAAGCATCATAATCTATAACTAGTGTCACAGGAATTGTTCAAAAAATAGACAGTAAGAAGCGTCAGTCTTCTAGTACTTAAGTCGGAATTGTGCCTTTTGTATTTCATTCCGATGCAATTTCTGTGTTTCATCGTCAATAAGAAGGTCCAAGGGATACAGTAAAACTGAAGTGAAGGATCGGAATCTATAACTAGTGTCACAGGAATGGTTCAAATCATAGTCAGTAAGAAGGGTCAGCCTTCTTGTACTTAAGTCGGCATTGTGCCTTTTGTATTTAATTCCAATGCAATTTCATTGTTTCATCGTCAATAAGAAGTTCCAACGGAAACAGTAAACCCGAAGTAAAGCATCGGAATCAAAAACTAGTGTCAATGGAATGGTTCAAACATAGACAGTAGGAAGAGTCAGTCTTCTTGTACTTAAGTCGTCATTGTGCCTTTTGTTTTTAATTCCGAGGCAATTTCTGTGTTTCATCGTCAATAAGAAGGTCCAAGGGATACACTAAACCTGGAGTGAAGCATCGGAAACTATAATTAGTGTCACAGGAATGGTTCAAAACATAGACAGTAAGAAAAGTCAGTCTTCTTGTATTTAAGTCGGCATTGTGCATTTTCTATTTAATTCCGATGCAATTTCTGTGTTTCATCGTCAATAAGAAGGTCAGAGGGATACAGTAAACCTGAAGTGAAGCGTCGGAATCTATAACTAGTGTCACAGGAATGGTTCAAATCATAGTCAGTAAGAAGAGTCAGACTTCCTGTCCTTAAGTCGGCATTGTGCCTTTTGTATTTAATACCGATGCAATTTCTGTGTATCATCGTCAATAAGAAGGTCCAAGGGATACAGTAAACCTGGAGTGTAGCATCGGAATCTATAACTAGTGTCACAGGAATGGTTCAAAACATAGGCAGTAAGAAGAGTCAGTCTTCTTGTCCTTTTGTCGGCATTGTGCCTTTTGTATTTAATTCCGATGCAATTTCTGTGTTTCATCGTCAATAAGAAGGTCCAAGGGATACAGTAAACCTGGAGTGAAGCATCATAATCTATAACTAGTGTCACAGGAATGGTTCAAAACATAGACAGTAAGAAGAGTCAGTCTTCTTGTACTTAATTCGGCATTGTGCCTTTTGTATTTAATTCCGATGCAATTTCTGTATATCATCGTCAATAAGATGGTCCAAGGGATACAGTAAACCTGGAGTGAAGCATCATAATCTATAACTAGTGTCACAGGAATGGTTCAAAACATAGACAGTAAGAAGAGTCAGTCTTCTTGTACATAAGTCGGCATTGTGCCTTATGTTTTTAATTCCGAGGCAATTTCTGTGTCTCATCGTCAATAAGAAGGTCCAAGGGATACAGTAAACCTGAAGTGAAGCGTCGGAATCTATAACTAGTGTCACAGGAATGGTTCAATACATAGACAGTTAGAAGAGTCAGTCTTCTTGTACTTAAGTTGGCATTGTGCCTCTTGTACTTAATTCCGATGCAATTTCTGTCTTTCGTCGTCAATAAGAAGGTCAGAGGGATACAGTAACCCTGAAGTGCAGTTTCGCAATCTATTACTAGTGTCACAGAAATGGTTCAAAACATAGACAGTAAGAAGAATTAGTCTTCTTGAACTTATGCCGGCATTGTGCATTTTGTATTTAATTCCGATGCAATTTCTGTGTTTCATCGTCAATAAGAAGGTCAGAGGGATACAGTAAACCTGAAGTGAAGCATCGGAATCTATAACTATGATCAAAGGAATGGTTGAAAACGTAGTCAGTAAGAGGAGTCAGTCTTTTTGCACTCAAGTCGGCATTGTGAATTTTGTATTTAATACCGAGGCAATTTCTGTGTTTCATCGACAATAAGACCTTCAGAGGGATACAGTAAACCTGAAGTGAAGCAGCGGAATCCAAAATTAGTGTCACAGGAATGGTTCAAAACATAGACAGGAGGAAGAGTCAGTCTTCTTGTACTTAAGTCGACATTGTGCCTTTTGTATTTAATTCCGATGCAATTTCGGGGTTTCATCGTCAATAAGGAGGTCCAAGGGATACATTAAACCTGAAGTGAAGCATCGGAATCTATAACTAGTGTCACAGGAATGGTTCAAAACATAGTCAGTATGAAGAGTCAGTCTTCTTATTTTTAAGTCGGCATTGTGCAATTTGTTTTTAATTCCGATGCAATTTCTGTGTTTCATCGTCAATAAGGAGGTCCAAGGGATACAGTAAACCTGGAGTGAAGCATCATAATCTATAACTAGTGTCACAGGAATGGTTCAAAACATAGACAGTTAGAAGAGTCAGCTTTCTAGTACTTAAGTCGGCATTGTGCCTTTTGTATTTAATTCCGATGCAATTTCTGTGTATAATCGTAAATACGAAGGTCCAAGGGATACAGTAAACCTGAAGTGAAGCATCGGAACCGATAACTAGTGTCACAGGAATGGTTCAAACATAGTCAGTAAGAAGAGTCAGTCTTCATGTACTTAAGTCGGCATTGTGCCTTTTGTATTTAATTCCGATGCAATTTCATTATTTCATCGTCAATAAGAAGCTGCAAGGGAAACAGTAAACCTGAAGTGAAGCATCGGAGTCTATAACTAGTGTCAAAGGAATGGTTGAAACATAGACAGTAGGAAGAGTCAGTCTTCTTGTACGTAAGTCGGCATTGTGCCTTTTGTATTTAATTCCGAGACAATTTCTGTGTTTCATCGTCAATACGACCGTCCAAGGGATACAGCAAACCTGATATGAAGCATCGGAATCTATAACTAGTGTCACAGGAATGGTTCAAAACATAGACAGTAAGAAGAGTCAGTCTTCTTGCACTTAAGTCGGCATTGTGCCTTTTGTGTTTAATTCCGATGCAATTTCTGTGTTTCATCGTCAATAAAAAGGTCAGAGGGATACAATAACCCTGAAGTGAAGCATCGGAATCTGTAACTAGTGTCACAGAAAAGGTTCAAGTCATAGACAGTTAGAAGAGTCAGTCTTCTTGTACTGAAGTCGGCATTGTACATTTTGTATTTAATTTCGATGTAATTTCTTTGTTTCATCGTCAATAGGAAGGTCTAAGGGATACAGTATACCTGAAGTGAAGCATCGGAATCTATATCTAGTGTCACAGGAATGGTTAAAAACATAGGTAGTAAGAAGAGTCAGTCTTCTTGTACTTGAGTCGGCATTGTGCCTTTTATATTAAATTCCGATGCAATATCTGTGTTTCATCGTCAATAAGAAGGTCCAAGGGATACAGTAAACCTGTAGTCAAGCATCGGAATCTATAACTAGTGTCACGGGAATGGTTCAAATCATCGGCAGTAAGAAGAGTCAGTCTTCTTGTCCTTATGTCGGCATTGTGCCTTTTGTATTTAATTCCGGTGCAATTTCTGTGTTTCATCGTCAATAAGAAGGTCCAAGGGATACAGTAAAAATGGAGTGAAGCATCATAATCTATAACTAGTGTCACAGAAAAGGTTCAGAACATAGACAGTTAGATGAGTCACCCTTCATTTACTTAGGACGGCATTGTGCCTTTTGTATTTAATTCCAATGCAATTTCATTGTTTCATCGTCAATAAGAAGTTCCAAGGGAAACAGTAAACCTGAAGTGAAGCATCGTATTCTATAACTAGTGTCAATGCAATGGTTCAAACATAGACAGTAGGAAGAGTCTGTCTTCTTGTACTTAAGTCGGCATTGTGCCTTTTGTTTTTAATTCCGAGGCAATTTCTGTGTTTCATCGTCAATAAGAAGGTCCAAGGGATACAGTAAACCTGAAGTGACGCGTCGGAATCTATAACTAGTGTCACAGGAAATGTTCAAATCATAGTCAGTAAGAAGAGTCAGTCTTCCTGTCCTTAAGTCGGCATTGTGCCTTTTGTATTTCATACCGATGCAATTTCTGTGTATCATCGTCAATAAGAAGGTCCAAGGGATACAGTAAACCTGTAGTCAAGCATCGGAATCTATAACTAGTGTCACGGGAATGGTTCAAATCATCGGCAGTAAGAAGAGTCAGTCTTCTTGTCCTTATGTCGGCATTGTGCCTTTTGTATTTAATTCCGATGCAATTTCTGTGTTTCATCGTCAATAAGAAGGTCCAAGGGATACAGTAAAAATGGAGTGAAGCATCATAATCTATAACTCGTGTCACAGAAAAGGTTCAGAACATAGACAGTTAGATGAGTCACCCTTCATGTACTTAAGACGGCATTGTGCCTTTTGTATTTAATTCCAATGCAATTTCATTGTTTCATCGTCAATAAGAAGTTCCAAGGGAAACAGTAAACCTGAAGTGAAGCATCGTATTCTATAACTAGTGTCAATGCAATGGTTCAAACATAGACAGTAGGAAGAGTCTGTCTTCTTGTACTTAAGTCGGCATTGTGCCTTTTGTTTTTAATTCCGAGGCAATTTCTGTGTTTCATCGTCAATAAGAAGGTCCAAGGGATACAGTAAACCTGAAGTGACGCGTCGGAATCTATAACTAGTGTCACAGGAATTGTTCAAATCATAGTCAGTAAGAAGAGTCAGTCTTCATGTACTTAAGTCGGCATTGTGCCTTTTGTATTTAATTCCGATGCAATTTCATTATTTCATCGTCAATAAGAAGCTGCAAGGGAAACAGTAAACCTGAAGTGAAGCATCGGAATCCAAAATTAGTGTCACAGGAATGGTTCAAAACATAGACAGGAGGAAGAGTCAGTCTTCTTGTACTTAAGTCGACATTGTGCCTTTTGTATTTAATTCCGATGCAATTTCGGGGTTTCATCGTCAATAAGGAGGTCCAAGGGATACATTAAACCTGAAGTGAAGCATCGGAATCTATAACTAGTGTCACAGGAATGGTTCAAAACATAGTCAGTATGAAGAGTCAGTCTTCTTATCCTTAAGTCGGCATTGTGCCCTTTGTTTTTAGTTCCGATGCAATTTCTGTGTTTCATCGTCAATAAGGAGGTCCAAGGGATACAGTAAACCTGGAGTGAAGCATCATAATCTATAACTAGTGTCACAGGAATGGTTCAAAACATAGACAGTAAGAAGAGTCAGCTTTCTAGTACTTAAGTCGGCATTGTGCCTTTTGTATTTAATTCCGATGCAATTTCTGCGTATAATCGTAAATACGAAGGTCCAAGGGATACAGTAAACCTGAAGTGAAGCATCGGACCCGATAACTAGTGTCACAGGAATGGTTCAAACATAGTCAGTAAGAAGAGTCAGTCTTCATGTACTTAAGTCGGCATTGTGCCTTTTGTATTTAATTCCGATGCAATTTCATTATTTCATCGTCAATAAGAAGCTGCAAGGGAAACAGTAAACCTGAAGTGAAGCATCGGAGTCTATAACTAGTGTCAAAGGAATGGTTGAAACATAGACAGTAGGAAGAGTCAGTCTTCTTGTACGTAAGTCGGCATTGTGCCTTTTGTATTTAATTCCGAGACAATTTCTGTGTTTCATCGTCAATACGACCGTCCAAGGGATACAGCAAACCTGATGTGAAGCATCGGAATCTATAACTAGTGTCACAGGAATGGTTCAAAACATAGACAGTAAGAAGAATCAGTCTTCTTGCACTTAAGTCGGCATTGTGCCTTTTGTGTTTAATTCCGATGCAATTTCTGTGTTTCATCGTCAATAAGAAGGTCAGAGGGATACAATAACCCTGAAGTGAAGCATCGGAATCTGTAACTAGTGTCACAGAAAAGGTTCAAGTCATAGACAGTTAGAAGAGTCAGTCTTCTTGTACTGAAGTCGGCATTGTACATTTTGTATTTAATTTCGATGTAATTTCTTTGTTTCATCGTCAATAGGAAGGTCTGAGGGATACAGTATACCTGAAGTGAAACATCGGAATCTATATCTAGTGTCACAGGAATGG
This sequence comes from Schistocerca americana, assembly GCF_021461395.2. Lineage (NCBI taxonomy): Eukaryota > Metazoa > Arthropoda > Insecta > Orthoptera > Acrididae > Schistocerca > Schistocerca americana. The sequence goes on from NC_060121.1 coordinate 31,770,350, forward strand.
TTCAAAACATAGGTAGTAAGAAGAGTCAGTCTTCTTGTACTTGAGTCGGCATTGTGCCTTTTATATTAAATTCCGATGCAATATCTGTGTTTCATCGTCAATAAGAAGGTCCAAGGGATACAGTAAACCTGTAGTCAAGCATCGGAATCTATAACTAGTGTCACGGGAATGGTTCAAATCATCGGCAGTAAGAAGAGTCAGTCTTCTTGTACTTATGTCGGCATTGTGCCTTTTGTATTTAATTCCGATGCAATTTCTGTGTTTCATCGTCAATAAGAAGGTCCAAGGGATACAGTAAAAATGGAGTGAAGCATCATAATCTATAACTAGTGTCACAGAAAAGGTTCAGAACATAGACAGTTAGATGAGTCACCTTCATGTACTTAAGACGGCATTGTGCCTTTTGTATTTAATTCCAATGCAATTTCATTGTTTCATCGTCAATAAGAAGTTCCAAGGGAAACAGTAAACCTGAAGTGAAGCATCGTATTCTATAACTAGTGTCAATGCAATGGTTCAAACATAGACAGTAGGAAGAGTCTGTCTTCTTGTACTTAAGTCGGCATTGTGCCTTTTGTTTTTAATTCCGAGGCAATTTCTGTGTTTCATCGTCAATAAGAAGGTCCAAGGGATACAGTAAACCTGAAGTGACGCGTCGGAATCTATAACTAGTGTCACAGGAATTGTTCAAATCATAGTCAGTAAGAAGAGTCAGTCTTCCTGTCCTTAAGTCGGCATTGTGCCTTTTGTATTTAATACCGATGCAATTTCTGTGTATCATCGTCAATAAGAAGGTCCAAGGGATACAGTAAACCTGGAGTGTAGCGTCGGAATCTATAACTAGTGTCACAGGAATGGTTCAAAACATAGGCAGTAAGAAGAGTCAGTCTTCTTGTCCTTATGTCGGCATTGTGCCTTTTGTATTTAATTCCGATGCAATTTCTGTGTTTCATCGTCAATAAGAAGGTCCAAGGGATACAGTAAACCTGGAGTGTAGCATCGGAATCTATAACTAGTGTCACAGGAATGGTTCAAAACATAGGCAGTAAGAAGAGTCAGTCTTCTTGTCCTTTTGTCGGCATTGTGCCTTTTGTATTTAATTCCGATGCAATTTCTGTGTTTCATCGTCAATAAGAAGGTCCAAGGGATACAGTAAACCTGGAGTGAAGCACCATAATCTATAACTAGTGTCACAGGAATGGTTCAAAACATAGACAGTAAGAAGAGTCAGTCTTCTTGTACTTAAGTCGGCATTGTGCCTTTTGTATTTAATTCCAATGCATTTTAATTGTTTCATCGTCAATAAGAAGTTCCAAGGGAAACAGTAAACCTGAAGTAAAGCATCGGATTCTACAACTAGTGTCAATGCAATGGTTCAAACATAGACAGTAAGAAGAGTCAGTCTTCTTGTACATAAGTCGGCATTGTGCCTTATGTTTTTAATTCCGAGGCAATTTCTGTGTTTCATCGACAATAAGAAGGTCCAAGGGATACAGTAAACCTGAAGTGAAGCGTCGGAATCTATAACTAGTGTCACAGGAATGGTTCAATACATAGACAGTAAGAAGAGTCAGTCTTCTTGTACTTAATTTGGCATTGTGCCTCTTGTATTTAATTCCGATGCAATTTCTGTGTTTCGTCGTCAATAAGAAGGTCAGAGGGATACAGTAACCCTGAAGTGCAGTTTCGCAATCTATTACTAGTGTCACAGAAATGGTTCAATACATAGACAGTAAGAAGAATTAGTCTTCTTGAACTTATGTCGGCATTGTGCATTTTGTATGTAATTCCGATGCAATTTCTGTGTTTCATCGTCAATAAGAAGGTCAGAGGGATACAGTAAACCTGAAGTGAAGCATCGGAATCTATAACTATGATCAAAGGAATGTTTGAAAACGTAGTCAGTAAGAGGAGTCAGTCTTTTTGCACTCAAGTCGGCATTGTGAATTTTGTATTTAATTCCGAGGCAATTTCTGTGTTTCATCGACAATAAGACGGTCAGAGGGATACAGTAAACCTGAAGTGAAGCAGCGGAATCCAAAATTAGTGTCACAGGAATGGTTCAAAACATAGACAGGAGGAAGAGTCTGTCTTCTTGTACTTAAGTCGACATTGTGCCTTTTGTATTTAATTCCGATGCAATTTCGGGGTTTCATCGTCAATAAGAAGGTCCAAGGGATACATTAAACCTGAAGTGAAGCATCGGAATCTATAACTAGTGTCACAGGAATGGTTCAAAACATAGTCAGTATGAAGAGTCAGTCTTCTTATCCTTAAGTCGGCATTGTGCCCTTTGTTTTTAATTCCGGTGCAATTTCTGTGTTTCATCGTCAATAAGGAGGTCCAAGGGATACAGTAAACCTGGATTGAAGCATCATAATCTATAACTAGTGTCACAGGAATGGTTCAAAAAGATAGACAGTAAGAAGAGTCAGGTTTCTAGTACATAAGTCGGCATTGTGCCTTTTGTATTTAATTCCGATGCAATTTCTGTGTATAATCGTAAATACGAAGGTCCAAAGGATACAGTAAACCTGAAGTGAAGCATCGGAACCGATAACTAGTGTCACAGGAATGGTTCAAACATAGTGGGTAAGAAGAGTCAGTCTTCATGTACTTAAGTCGAAATTGTGCTTTTTGTATTTAATTCCGATGCAATTTCATTATTTCATCGTCAATAAGAAGTTCCAAGGGAAACAGTAAACCTGAAGTGTAGCATCGGAGTCTATAACTAGTGTCAGAGGAATGGTTCAAACATAGACAGTAGGAAGAGTCAGTCTTCTTGTACGTAAGTCGGCATTGTGCCTTTTGAATTTAATTCCGAGACAATTTCTGTGTTTCATCGTCAATACGACGGTCCAAGGGATACAGCAAACCTGATATGAAGCATCGGAATCTATAACTAGTGTCACAGGAATGGTTCAAAACATAGACAGTAAGAAAAGTCAGTCTTCTTGCACTTAAGTCGGCATTGTGCCTTTTGTGTTTAATTCCGATGCAATTTCTGTGTTTCATCGTCAATAACAAGGTCAGAGGGATACAATAACCCTGAAGTGAAGCATCGGAATCTGTAACTAGTGTCACAGAAAGGTTCAAGACATAGACAGTTAGAAGAGTCAGTCTTGTTGTACTGAAGTCGGCATTGTACATTTTGTATTTAATTTCGATGCAATTTCTGTGTTTCATCGTCAATAGGAAGGTCAGAGGGATACAGTATACCTGAAGTGAAGCATCGGAATCTATAACTAGTGTCACAGGAATGGTTCAAAACATAGGCAGTAAGAAGTGTCAGTCTTCTTGTACTTGAGTCGGCATTGTGCCTTTTATATTAAATTCCGATGCAATATCTGTGTTTCATCGTCAATAAGAAGGTCCAAGGGATACAGTAAACCTGAAGTGAAGCATCGGAATCTATAACTAGTGTTACAGGAATGGTTCAAATCATAGTCAGTAAGAAGAGTCAGTCTTCTTGTCCTTAAGTCGGCATTGTGCCTTTTGTATTTAATTCCAATGCAATTTCTGTGTTTCATCGTCAATAACAAGGTCAGAGGGATACAGTAAACCTCAAGTGAAGCATCGGAATCCAAAATTAGTGTCACAGGAATGGTTCAAACCATAGTCAGTAAGAAGAGTCAGTCTTCTAGTACTTAAGTCGGCATTGTGCCGTTTCTATTTAATTCCGATGCAATTTCTGTGTTTCATCGTCAATAAGAAGGTCCAAGGGATACACTAAACCTGGAGTGAAGCATCGGAATCTATAACTAGTGTCACAGGAATTTTTCAAAACATAGACAGTAAGAAGAGTCAGTCTTCTTGTACTTAAGTCGGCATTGTGCATTTTCTATTTAATTCCGATGCAATTTCTGTGTTTCATCGTCAATAAGAAGGACAGAGGGTTACAGTAAACCTGAAGTGAAGCATCTGAATCTATAACTAGTGTTACAGGAATGGTTCAAATCATAGTCAGTAAGAAGAGTCAGTCTTCTTGTCCTTAAGTCGGCATTGTGCCTTTTGTATTTAATTCCAATGCAATTTCTGTGTTTCATCGTCAATAACAAGGTCAGAGGGATACAGTAAACCTCAAGTGAAGCATCGGAATCCAAAATTAGTGTCACAGGAATGGTTCAAACCATAGTCAGTAAGAAGAGTCAGTCTTCTAGTACTTAAGTCGGCATTGTGCGGTTTCTATTTAATTCCGATGCAATTTCTGTGTTTCATCGTCAATAAGAAGGTCCAAGGGATACACTAAACCTGAAGTCAAGCATCGGAATCTATAACTAGTGTCACAGGAATTGTTCAAACATAGACAGTAAGAAGAGTCAGTCTTCTTGTTCTTAAGTCGGCATTGTGCATTTTCTACTTAATTCCGATGCAATTTCTGTGTTTCATCGTCAATAAGAAGGACAGAGGGTTACAGTAAACCTGAAGTGAAGCATCTGAATCTATAACTAGTGTCACAGGAATGGTTCAAATCATAGTCAGTAAGAAGAGTCAGTCTTCTTGTCCTTAAATCGGCATTGTGCCTTTTGTATTTAATTCCAACGCAATTTCTGTGTTTCATCGTCAATAACAAGGTCCAAGGGATACAGTAAACCTGGAGTGTAGCATCGGAATCTATAACTAGTGTCACAGGAATGGTTCAAAACGTAGACAGTAAGAAGAGTCAGTCTTCATGTACCTAAGTCAGCATTGTGCCTTTTGTATTAATTCCGATGCAATTTCTGTATTTCATCGTCAATAAGAAGGTCCAAGGGATACAGTAAACCTGAAGTGAAGCATCGGAATCTATAACTAGTGTCACAGGAATGGTTCAAAATATAGTCAGTAAGATGAGTTGGTCTTCTTGTACTTAAGTCGGCATTGTGCCTATTCTATTTAATTCCGATTCTATTTCAGTGTTTCATCGTCAATAAGAAGGTCCAAGGGATACAGTAAATCTGGAGTGAAGCTTCGGAATCTATAACAAGTGTCATAGGAATGGCTCAAAACATAGACAGTAAGAAGAGTCAGTCTTCTTGTACTTGAGTCGGCATTGTGCCTTATGTATTTAATTCCGATGCAATTTCTGTGTTTCATCGTCAATACGAAGGTCAGAGGGATACAGTAAACCTGAAGTGAAGCATCAGAATCCAAAATTAGTGTCACAGGGATGGTTCAAAACATAGACAGTGGGAAGAGTCATTCTTCTTGTACATAAGTTGACATTGTACCTTTGGTATTTAATTCCGACTCAATTTCGGTGTTTCATCGTCAATAAGAAGGTCCAAGGGATACATTAAACCTGAAGTGAAGCATCGGAATCTATAACTAGTGTCACAGGAATGGTTCAAAACATAGTCACTGAGAAGAGACAGTCTTCTAGTACTTAAGTCGACATTGTGCCTTTTCTATTTATTTCCGATGCAATATCTGTGTTTCATCGTCAATAAGTAGGTCCAAGGGATACACTAAACCTGGAGTGAAGCATCGGAATCTATAAATAGTGTCACAGGAATGGTTCTAAACACAGACAGTAAGAAGAGTCAGTCTTCTTGTACTTATGTCGGCATTGTGCATTTTCTATTTAATTCCGATGCAATTTCTGTGTTTCATCGTCAATAAGAAGGTCAGAGGGTTACAGTAAACCTGAAGTGAAACATCGGAATCTATAACTAGTGTCACATGAATGGTTCAAATCATAGTCAGTAAGAAGAGTCAGTCTTCTTGTCCTTAAGTCGGCATTGTGCCTTTTGTATTTAATTCCGATGCAATTTCTGTGTTTCATCGTCAATACGAAGGTCAGAGGGATACAGTAAACCTGGAGTGTAGCATCGGAATCTATAACTAGTGTCACAGGAATGGTTTAAAACATAGACAGTAAGAAGAGTCAGTCTTTATGTACCTAAGTCGGCATTGTGCTTTTTGTATTTAATTCCGATGCAATTTCTGTGTTTCATCTTCAATAAGAAGGTCAGAGGGATACAGTAAACCTGAAGTGAAGCATCGGAATCTATAACTAGTGTCACAGGAATGGTTCAAAACGTAGTCAGTAAGAAGAGTCAGTCTTCATGTACTTAAGTCGGCATTGTGCCTTTTGTATTAATTCCGATGCAATTTCTGTGTTTCATCGTCAATAAGATGGTCCAAGGTATAGAGTAAAACCGAAGTGAAGCATCGGTATCTATAATTAGTGTCATAGGAATGGTTCAAAACATAGTCAGTAAGAAGAGTTAGTCTTCTTGTACTTAAGTCGGCATTGTGCATTTTCTATTTAATTCCGATGCAATTTCTGTGTTTAATCGTCAATAAGAAAGTCCAAGGGATACAGTAAACCTGACGTGAAGCATCGGAATCTATAACTAGTGTCACAGGAATGGTTCAAAACATAGTCAGTAAGAAGAGTCGGTCTTCATGTACTTAAGTCGGCATTGGCCTTTTGTATTTAATTTCGGTGCAATTTCTGTGTTTCATCGTCAATAAGAATGTCAGGGGGATACAGTAAACCTGAAGTGTAGCATCGGAATCTATAACTAGTGTCACAGGAATGGTTCAAAACCTAGTCACTGAGAAGAGTCAGTATTCTTGTACTTAAGTCGGCTTTGAGCCTTTTGTATTTATTTCCGATGCAATTTCTGAGTTTCGTCGTCAAATTGGAGGTCAGAGGGATACAGTAAACCTGAAGTGAAGCATCGGAATCTATAACTAGTGACACAGGAATGGTTCAAATCATAGACAGTAAGAAGAGTCAGTCTTCTTGTACTTAAGTCGGCATTGTGCCTTTTGTATTTAATTCCGATGCAATTTCTGTGTTTCATCGGTATCAAGAAGGTCAGAGGGATACAGTAACCCTGAAGTGAAGCATCGCAATCTATAACTAGTGTCACATAAATGGTTCAATACATAGACAGTAAGAAGAGTCAATCTTCTTGTACTTATGTCGGCATTGTGCATCTTCTATTTAATACCGATGCAATTTCTGTGTTTCATCGTCAATAAGAAGGTCCAAGGGATACAGTAAACCTGAAGTGAAGCATCGGAATCTATAACTAGTGTCACAGGAATGGTTCAAAATATAGTCAGTATGAAGAGTTGGTCTTCTTGTACTTAAGTCGGCATTGTGCATTTCTATTTAATTCCGATGCAATTTCAGTGTTTCATCGTCAATAAGAAGGTCCAAGGGATACAGTAAATCTGGAGTGAAGCATCGGAATCTATAACTAGTGTCATAGGAGTGGTTCAAAGCATAGACAGTAAGAAGAGTCAGTCTTCTTGTACTTAAGTCGGCATTGTGCATTTTCTATTTAATTCCGATGCAATTTCTGTGTTTCATCGTCAATAAGAAGGACAGGGGGTTACAGTAAAGCTGAAGTGAAGCATCGGAATCTATAACTAGTGTCACAGGAATGGTTCAAATCATAGTCAGTAAGAAGAGTCAGTCTTCTTGTCCTTAAGTCGGCATTGTGCATTTTGTATTCAATTCTAATGCAATTTCTGTGTTTCATCATCAATAACAAGGTCCAAGGGATACAGTAAACCTGGAGTGTAGCATCGGAATCTATAACTAGTGTCACAGGAATGGTTCAAAACATAGACAGTAAGAAGAGTCAGTCTTCATGTACTTAAGTCGGCATTGTGCCTTTTGTATTTAATTCCGATGCAATTTCTGTGTTTCATCGTCAATAAGAAGCTCAGAGGGATACAGTAAACCTGAAGTGAAGCATCGGAATCTATAACTAGTGTCACAGGAAAGGTTCAAAACATAGTCAGTAAGAAGAGTCAGTCTTCATGTACTTAAGTCGGCATTGTGCCTTTTGTATTAATTCCGATGCAATTCCTGTGTTCCATCGTCAATAAGAAGGTCCAAGGGATACAGTAAACCTGAAGTGAAGCATCGGAATCTATAACTAGTGTCACTGTAATGGTTCAAAATATAGTCAGTAAGATGAGTTGGTCTTCTTGTACTTAAGTCGGCATTGTGCCTATTCTATTTAATTCCGATTCAATTTCAGTGTTTCATCGTCAATAAGAAGGTCCAAGGGATACAGTAAATCTGGAGTGAAGCATCGGAATCTATAACTAGTGTCATAGGAATGGTTCAAAACATAGTCAGTAAGAAGAGTCAGTCTTCTTGTCCTTAAGTCGGCATTGTGCATTTTGTATTTAATTTCAATGCAATTTCTGTGTTTCATCGTCAATAAGAAGGTCCAAGGGATACAGTAAAAATGAAGTGAAGCATCGGAATCTATAACTAGTGTCACTGGAATGATTCAAAATATAGTCAGTAAGATGAGTTGGTCTTCTTGTACTTAAGTCGGCATTGTGCCTATTCTATTTAATTCCGATGCAATTTCAGTGTTTCATCGTCAATAAGAAGGTCCAAGGGATACAGTAAATCTGGAGTGAAGCATCGGAATCTATAACTAGTGTCATAGGAATGGTTCAAAACATAGACAGTAAGAAGAGTCAGTCTTCTTGTACTTGAGTCGGCATTGTGCCTTTTGTATTTAATTCCGATGCAATTTCTGTGTTTCATCGTCAATACGAAGGTCAGAGGGATACAGTAAACGTGAAGTGAAGCATCGGAATCCAAAATTAGTGTCACAGGGATGGTTCAAAACATAGACAGTGGGAAGAGTCAGTCTTCTTTTACATAAGTTGACATTGTACCTTTGGTATTTAATTCCGATGCAATTTCGGTGTTTCATCTTCAATAAGAAGGTCAGAGGGTTACAGTAAACCTGAAGTGAAACATCGGAATCTATAACTAGTGCACATGAATGGTTCAAATCATAGTCAGTAAGAAGAGTCAATCTTCTTGTCCTTAAGTCGGCATTGTGCCTTTTGTATTTAATTCCGATGCAATTTCTGTGTTTCATCGTCAATAAGAAGTTCCAAGGGATACAGTAAACCTGGGGTGAGGCATCGGAATCTATAACTAGTGTCACAGGAATGGTTCAAAACATAGACAGTAAGAAGAGTCAGTCTTTATGTACCTAAGTCGGCAATGTGCCTTTTGTAATTAATTCCGATGCAATTTCTGTGTTTCATCGTCAATAAGAAGGTAAGAGGGATACAGTAAACCTGACGTGAAGCATCGGAATCTATAACTAGTGCACATGAATGGTTCAAATCATAGTCAGTAAGAAGAGTTAGTCTTCTTGTCCTTAAGTCGGCATTGTGATTTTTGTATTTAATTCCGATGCAATTTCTGTGTTTCATCGTCAATACGAATGTCAGGGGATACAGTAAACCTAAAGTGTAGCATCGGAATCTATATCTAGTGTCACAGGAATGGTTCAAAACATAGTCAGTAACAAGAGTCAGTCTTCTTTTCCCTAAGTCGGCATTGCGCCTTTTGTATTTAATTCCGATGAATTTCTGTGTTTCATCGTCGAAAGAAGGTCCAAGGGATACAGTAAACCTGGAGTGAAGCATCGGAATCTATACCTAATGTCACAGGAATGGTTCAAAACATAGACAGTAAGAAGATACAGTCTTCTTGTACTTATGTCGGCATTGTGCCTTTTTGTATTTATTTCCGATGCAATTTCTGTGTTTCATCGTCAATAAGAAGGTCCAAGGGATACAGTAAACCTGAAGTGAAGCATCGGAATCTATAACTAGTGTCACAGGAATGGTTCAAAATATAGACAGTATGAAGAGTCAGTCTTCTTGTACTTAATTCGTCATTGTGCCTTTTGTATTTAATTCCGATGCAATTTCTGTGTTTCATCGTCAATAAGAAGGTCAGAGGGATACAGTAACCCTGAAGTGAAGCATCGCAATCTATAACTAGTGTCACATAAATGGTTCAAAACATAGACAGTAAGAAGAGTCAATCTTCTTGTACTTATGTCGGCATTGTGCGTCTTCTATTTAATTCCGATGCAATTTCTGTGTTTCATCGTCAATAAGAAGGTCCAAGGGATTCAGCAAACCTGAAGTGAAGCATCGGAATCTATAACTAGTGTCATAGGAATGGTTCAAAACATAGACAGTAAGAAGAGTCAGTCTTCTTGCACTTGAGTCGGCATTGTGCCTTTTGTATTAAATTCCGATGCAATTTCTGTGTTTCATCCTCAATTAGAAGGTCCAAGTAATACAGTAAACCTGAAGTGAAGCATCGGAATCTATAACTAGTGTCACAGGAATGGTTCAAAACGTAGTCAGTAAGAAGAGTCAGTCTTCATGTACTTAAGTCGGCATTGTGCCTTTTGTATTAATTCCGATGCAATTTCTGTGTTTCTTCGTCAATAAGAAGGTCCAAGGTATGCAGTAAACCTGAAGTGAAGAATCGGTATCTATAACTAGTGTCATAGGAATGGTTCAAAACATAGTCAGTAAGAAGAGTTAGTCTTCTTGTACTTAAGTCGGCATTGTGCATTTTCTATTTAATTCCGATGCAATTTCTGTGTTTATTCGTCAATAAGAAGGTCCAAGGGATACAGTAAACCTGACGTGAAGCATTGGAATCTATAACTAGTGTCACAGGAATGGTTCAAAACATAGTCAGTAAGAAGAGTCGGTCTTCATGTACTTAAGTCGGCATTGGCCTTTTGTATTTAATTTCGGTGTAATTTCTGTGTTTCATTGTCAATAAGAATGTCAGGGGATACAGTAAACCTAAAGTGTAGCATCGGAATCTATAACTACTGTCACAGGAATGGTTCAAAACATAGTCAGTAACAAGAGTCAGTCTTCTTGTCCCTAAGTCGGCATTGTGCCTTTTGTATTTAATTCCGATGAATTTCTGTGTTTCATCGTCGAAAGAAGGTCCAAGGGATACAGTAAACCTGGAGTGAAGCATCGGAATCTATACCTAATGTCACAGGAATGGTTCAAAACATTGACAGTAAGAAGATAGAGTCTTCTTGTACTTAAGTCGGCATTGTGCCTTTTGTATTTATTTCCGATGCAATTTCTGTGTTCCATCGTCAATAAGAAGGTCCAAGGGATACAGTAAACCTGAAGTGAAGCATCGGAATCTATAACTAGTGTCACAGGAATGGTTCAAAACATAGACAGTAAGAAGAGTCAGTCTTCTTGTACTTAAGTCGTCATTGTGCCTTTTGTATTTAATTCCGATGCAATTTCTGTGTTTCATCGTCAATAAGAAGGTCAGAGGGATACAGTAACCGTCACGTGAAGCATCGCAATCTATAACTAGTGTCACATAAATGGTTCAAAACATAGACAGTAAGAAGAGTCAATCTTCTTGTACTTATGTCGGCATTGTGCGTCTTCTATTTAATTCCGATGCAATTTCTGTGTTTCATCGTCAATAAGAAGGTCCAAGGGATTCAGCAAACCTGAAATGAAGCATCGGAATCTATAACTAGTGTCTTAGGAATGGTTCAAAACATAGACAGTAAGAAGAGTCAGTCTTCTTGTACTTGAGTCGGCATTGTGCCTTTTCTATTAAATTCCGATGCAATTTCTGTGTTTCACCGTCAATAAGAAGGTCCAAGGGATACAGTAAACCTGAAGTGAAGCATCGGAATTTATAACTAGTGTCACAGGAATGGTCCAAAGTATAGTCAGTAAGAAGAGTTGGCCTTCTTGTACTTAAGTCGGCATTGGGCCTTTTCTATTTAATTCCGATGCAATTTCAGTGTTTCATCGTCAATAAGAAGGTCCAAGGGATACAGTAAATCTGGAGCGAAGTATCGGAATCTCTAACTAGTGTCATAGGAATGGTTCAAAACATAGACAGTAAGAAGAGTCAGTCTTCTTGTACTTGAGTCGGCATTGTGCTTTTGTATTTAATTCCGATGCAATTTCTGTGTTTCATCGTCAATACGAAGGTCAGAGGGATACAGTAAACCTGAAGTGAAGCATCGGAATCCAAAATTAGTGTCACAGGGATGGTTCAAAACATAGACAGTGGGAAGAGTCAGTCTTCTTGTACATAAGTTGACACTGTACCTTTGGTATTTAATTCCGATGCAATTTCGGTGTTTCATCGTCAATAAGAAGGTCCAAGGGATACATTAAACCTGAAGTGAAGCATCGGAATCTATAACTAGTGTCACAGGAATGGTTCAAAACATAGTCAGTGAGAAGAGTCAGTCTTCTAGTACTTAAGTCCACATTGTGCCTTTTCTATTTACTTCCGATGCAATTTCTGTGGTTCATCGTCAATAAGAAGGTCCAAGGGATACTCGTAACCTGGAGTGATGCATCGGAATCTATAAATAGTAACACAGGAATGGTTCAAACATAGACAGTAAGAAGAGTCAGTCTTCTTGAACTTAAGTCGGCATTGTGCCTTTTGTATTTAATTCCGATTCAATTTCTGTGCTTCATCGTCAATAACAAGGTCAGAGGGATACACTAACCCTGAGGTGAAACATCGCAATCTATAACTAGTGTCACATAAATGGTTCAAAACATAGACAGTAAGAAGAGTCAGTCTTCTTGTACTTAAGTCGGCATTGTGCATTTTCTATTTAATTCCGATGCAATTTCTGTGTTTCATCGTCAATAAGAAGGTCAGAGGTATACAGTAAACCTGAAGTGAAGCATCGGAATCTATAACTAGGATCAAAGGAATGGTTCGAAACATAGTCAGTAAGAAGGGTCAGTCTTTTTGTACCCAAGTCAGCATTGTGCCTTTTGTATTTAATTCCGATGCAATTTCGGTGTTTCATCGTCAATAAGAAGGTCCAAGGGATACATTAAACCTGAAGTGAAGCATCGGAATCCATAACTAGTGTCACAGGAATGGTTCAAAACATAGTCAGTGAGAAGAGTCAGTCTTCTAGTACTTAAGTCGGCATTGTGCCTTTTCTATTTAATTCCGATGCAATTTCTGTGTTTCATCGTCAATAAGATGGTCCAAGGGATACACTAAACCTGAAGTGAAGCATCGGAATCTATAACTAGTGTCACAGGAATGGTTCAAAACATAGACAGTAAGAAGAGTCAGTCGTCTTGTACTTAAGTCGGCATTGTGCATTTTCTATTTAATTCCGATGCAATTTCTGTGTTTCATCGTCAATAAGAAGGTCCGAAAGTTACAGTAAACCTGAAGTGAAACATCGGATTCTATAACTAGTGTCACATGAATGGTTCAAATCATAGTCAGTAAGAAGAGTCAGTCTTCTTGTCCTTAAGACAGTATTGTGCCTTTTGTATTTAATTCCGATGCAATTTCTGTGTTTCATCGTCAAAAGAAGGTCCAAGGGATACAGTAAACCTGGAGTGAGGCATCGGAATCCATAACTAATGTCACAGGAATAGTTCAGAACATAGACAGTAAGAAGATACAGTCTTCTTGTACTTATGTCGGCATTGTGCCTTTTCTATTTAATTCCGATGCAATTTCTGTGTTTCATCGTCAATAAGAAGGTCCAAGGGATTCAACAAACCTGAAGTGAAGCATCGGAATCTATAACTAGTGTCATAGGAATGGTTCAAAACATAGACAGTAAGAAGAGTGAGTCTTCTTGTACTTGAGTCGGCATTGTGCCTTTTGAATTAAATTCCGATGCAATTTCTGTGTTTCATCGTCAATAAGAAGGTCCAAAGGGATACAGTAAACCTGAAGTGAAGCATCGGAATCTATAACTAGTGTCACAGGAATGGTTCAAAACATAGACAGTAAGAAGAGTCAGTCTTCTTGTACTTAAGTCGGTATTGTGCCTTTTCTATTTAATTCCGATGCAATTTCTGTGTTTCATCGTCAATAAGAAGGTCAGGGGTATACAGTAAACCTGACGTGAAGCATCAGAATCTATAACTAGGATCAAAGGAATGGTTCGAAGCATAGTCAGTAAGAAGGGTCAGTCTTTTTGTACGCAAGTCGGCATTGTGCCTTTTGTATTTATATCCGATGCAATTTCAGTGTTTCATCGTCAAGAAGAAGGTCAGAGGGATACAGTAAACCTGAAGTGAAGCATCGGAATCCAAAATTAGTGACTTAGGGATGGTTCAAAACATAGACAGTGGGAAGAGTCAGTCTTCTTGTACATAAATTGACACTGTACCTTTGGTATTTAATTCCGATGCAATTTTGGTGTTTCATCGTCAATAAGAAGGTCCAAGGGATACATTAAACCTGAAGTGAAGCATTGGAATCTATAACTAGTGTCACAGGAATGGTTCAAAACATAGTCAGTGAGAAGATACAGTCTTCTTGTACTTAAGTCGTCATTGTGCCTTTTGTATTTAATTCCGATGCAATTTCTGTGTTTCATCGTCAATAAGAAGGTCAGAGGGATACAGCAACCCTGAAGTGAAGCATCGCAATCTATAACTAGTGTCACATAAATGGTTCAAAACATAGACAGTAAGAAGAGTCAATCTTCTTGTACTTATGTCGGCATTGTGCGTCTTCTATTTAATTCCGATGCAATTTCTGTGTTTCATCGTCAATAAGAAGGACCAAGGGATTCAGCAAACCTGAAGTGAAGCATCGGAATCTATAACTAGTGTCGTAGGAATGGTTCAAAACATAGACAGTAAGCAGAGTCAGTCTTCTTGCACTTGAGTCGGCATTGTGCCTTTTGTATTAAATTCCGATGCAATTTCTGTGTTTCATCGTCAATAAGAAGGTCCAAGGGATACAGTAAACCTGAAGTGAAGCATCGGAATTTATAACTAGTGTCACAGGAGTGGTTCAAAGTATAGTCAGTAAGAAGAGTTGGTCTTCTTGTACTTAAGTCGTCATTGTGCCTTTTGTATTTAATTCCGATGCAATTTCTGTGTTTCATCGTCAATAAGAAGGTCAGAGGGATACAGTAACCCTGAAGTGAAGCATCGCAATCTATAACTAGTGTCACATAAATGGTTCAAAACATAGACAGTAAGAAGAGTCAATCTTCTTGTACTTATGTCGGCATTGTGCGTCTTCTATTTAATTCCGATGCATTTTCTGTGTTTCATCGTCAATAAGAAGGTCCAAGGGATTCAGCAAACCTGAAGTGAAGCATCGGAATCTATAACTAGTGTCATAGGAATGGTTCAAAACATAGACAGTAAGAAGAGTCAGTCTTCTTGCACTTGAGTCGGCATTGTGCCTTTTGTATTAAATTCCGATGCAATTTCTGTGTTTCATCGTCAATAAGAAGGTCCAAGGGATACAGTAAACCTGAAGTGAAGCATCGGAATTTATAACTAGTGTCACAGGAATGGTTCAAAGTATAGTCAGTAAGAAGAGTTGGTCTTCTTGTACTTAAGTCGGCATTGTGCCTTTTCTATTTAATTCCGATGCAATTTCAGTGTTTCATCGTCAATAAGAAGGTCCAAGGGATACAGTAAACCTTTAGTGAGGCATCGGAATCTATAACTAGTGTCACAGGAATGGTTCAAAACATAGACAGTAAGAAGAGTCAGTCTTTATGTACCTAAGTCGGCATTGTGCCTTTTGTAATTAATTCCGATGCAATTTCTGTGTTTCATCGTCAATAAGAAGGTCAGAGGGATACAGTAAACCTGAAGTGAAGCATCGGAATCTATAACTAGTGTCACAGGAATGGTTCAAAACGTAGTCAGTAAGAAGAGTCAGTCTTCATGTACTTAAGTCGGCATTGTGCCTTTTGTATTAATTCCGATGCTATTTCTGTGTTTCATCGTCAATAAGAAGGTCCAAGGGATACAGTAAAACTGACGTGAAGCATTGGAATCTATAACTAGTGTCACAGGAATGGTTCAAAACATAGTCAGTAAGAAGAGTCGGTCTTCATGTACTTAAGTCGGCATTGGCCTTTTGTATTTAATTTCGGTGTAATTTCTGTGTTTCATCGTCAATAAGAATGTCAGGGGATACAGTAAACCTAAAGTGTAGCATCGGAATCTATAACTACTGTCACAGGAATGGTTCAAAACATAGTCAGTAACAAGAGTCAGTCTTCTTGTCCCTGAGTCGGCATTGTGCCTTTTGTATTTAATTCCGATGAATTTCTGTGTTTCATCGTCGAAAGAAGGTCCAAGGGATACAGTAAACCTGGAGTGAAGCTTCGGAATCTATACCTAATGTCACAGGAATGGTTCAAAACATAGACAGTAAGAAGATACAGTCTTCTTGTACTTAAGTCGGCATTGTGCCTTTTGTATTTAATTCCGATGCAATTTCTGTGTTTCATCGTCAATAAGAAGGTCAGAGGGATACAGTAACCCTGAAGTGAAGCATCGCAATCTATAACTAGTGTCACATAAATGGTTCAAAACATAGACAGTAAGAAGAGTCAATCTTCTTCTACTTAAGTCGTCATTGTGCCTTTTGTATTTAATTCCGATGCAATTTCTGTGTTTCATCGTCAATAAGACGGTCAGAGGGATACAGTAACCCTGAAGTGAAGCATCGCAATCTATAACTAGTGTCACATAAATGGTTCAAAACATAGACAGTAAGAAGAGTCAATCTTCTTGTACTTATGTCGGCATTGTGCGTCTTCTATTTAATTCCGATGCAACTTCTGTGTTTCATCGTCAATAAGAAGGTCCAAGGGATTCAGCAAACCTGAAGTGAAGCATCGGAATCTATAACTAGTGTCATAGGAATGGTTCAAAACATAGACAGTAAGAAGAGTCAGTCTTCTTGTACTTGAGTCGGCATTGTGCCTTTTGTGTTAAATTCCGATGCAATTTCTGTGTTTCATCGTCAATAAGAAGGTCCAAGGGATACAGTAAACCTGAAGTGAAGCATCGGAATTTATAACTAGCGTCTCAGGAATGGTTCAAAGTATAGTCAGTAAGAAGAGTTGGTCTTCATGTACTTAAGTCGGCATTGTGCCTTTTCTATTTAATTCCGATGCAATTTCAGTGTTTCATCGTCAATAAGAAGGTCCAAGGGATACAGTAAATCTGGAGCGAAGTATCGGAATCTCTAACTAGTGTCATAGGAATGGTTCAAAACATAGACAGTAAGAAGAGTCAGTCTTCTTGTACTTGAGTCGGCATTGTGCTTTTGTATTTAATTCCGATGCAATTTCTGTGTTTCATCGTCAATACGAAGGTCAGAGGGATACAGTAAACCTGAAGTGAAGCATCGGAATCCAAAATTAGTGTCACAAGGATGGTTCAAAACATAGACAGTGGGAAGAGTCAGTCTTCTTGTACATAAGTTGACACTGTACCTTTGGTATTGAATTCCGATGCAATTTCGGTGTTTCATCGTCAATAAGAAGGTCCAAGGGATACATTAAACCTGAAGTGAAGCATCGGAATCTATAACTAGTGTCACAGGAATGGTTCAAAACATAGTCATTGAGAAGAGTCAGTCTTCTAGTACTTAAGTCCACATTGTGCCTTTTCTATTTAATTCCGATGCAATTTCTGTGTTTCTTCGTCAATAAGAAGGTCCAAGGGATACACGTGACCTGGAGTGAAGCATCGGAATCTATAAATAGTAACACAGGAATGGTTCAAACATAGACAGTAAGAAGAGTCAGTCTTCTTGTACTTAAGTCGGCATTGTGCATTTTCTATTTAATTCCGATGTAATTTCTGTGTTTCATCGTCAATAAGAAGGTGAAAGGTATACAGTAAACCTGAAATGAAGCATCGGAATCTATAACTAGTGTCATAGGAATGGTTCAAAACATAGACAGTAAGAAGAGTGAGTCTTCTTGTACTTGAGTCGGCATTGTGCCTTTTGAATTAAATTCCGATGCAATTTCTGTGTTTCATCGTCAATAAGAAGGTCAGGGGTATACAGTAAACCTGACGTGAAGCATCAGAATCTATAACTAGGATCAAAGGAATGGTTCGAAGCATAGTCAGTAAGAAGGGTCAGTCTTTTTGTACGCAAGTCGGCATTGTGCCTTTTGTATTTATATCCGATGCAATTTCAGTGTTTCATCGTCAAGAAGAAGGTCAGAGGGATACAGTAAACCTGAAGTGAAGCATCGGAATCCAAAATTAGTGACTTAGGGATGGTTCAAAACATAGACAGTGGGAAGAGTCAGTCTTCTTGTACATAAATTGACACTGTACCTTTGGTATTTAATTCCGATGCAATTTTGGTGTTTCATCGTCAATAAGAAGGTCCAAGGGATACATTAAACCTGAAGTGAAGCATTGGAATCTATAACTAGTGTCACAGGAATGGTTCAAAACATAGTCAGTGAGAAGATACAGTCTTCTTGTACTTAAGTCGTCATTGTGCCTTTTGTATTTAATTCCGATGCAATTTCTGTGTTTCATCGTCAATAAGAAGGTCAGAGGGATACAGCAACCCTGAAGTGAAGCATCGCAATCTATAACTAGTGTCACATAAATGGTTCAAAACATAGACAGTAAGAAGAGTCAATCTTCTTGTACTTATGTCGGCATTGTGCGTCTTCTATTTAATTCCGATGCAATTTCTGTGTTTCATCGTCAATAAGAAGGTCCAAGGGATTCAGCAAACCTGAAGTGAAGCATCGGAATCTATAACTAGTGTCATAGGAATGGTTCAAACATAGACAGTAAGCAGAGTCAGTCTTCTTGCACTTGAGTCGGCATTGTGCCTTTTGTATTAAATTCCGATGCAATTTCTGTGTTTCATCGTCAATAAGAAGGTCCAAGGGATACAGTAAACCTGAAGTGAAGCATCGGAATTTATAACTAGTGTCACAGGAATGGTTCAAAGTATAGTCAGTAAGAAGAGTTGGTCTTCTTGTACTTGAGTCGGCATTGTGCCTTTTGTATTAAATTCCGATGCAATTTCTGTGTTTCATCGTCAATAAGAAGGTCCAAGGGATACAGTAAACCTGAAGTGAAGCATCGGAATTTATAACTAGTGTCACAGGAATGGTTCAAAGTATAGTCAGTAAGAAGAGTTGGTCTTCTTGTACTTAAGTCGGCATTGTGCCTTTTCTATTTAATTCCGATGCAATTTCAGTGTTTCATCGTCAATAAGAAGGTCCAAGGGATACAGTAAACCTTTAGTGAGGCATCGGAATCTATAACTAGTGTCACAGGAATGGTTCAAAACATAGACAGTAAGAAGAGTCAGTCTTTATGTACCTAAGTCGGCATTGTGCCTTTTGTAATTAATTCCGATGCAATTTCTGTGTTTCATCGTCAATAAGAAGGTCAGAGGGATACAGTAAACCTGAAGTGAAGCATCGGAATCTATAACTAGTGTCACAGGAATGGTTCAAAACGTAGTCAGTAAGAAGAGTCAGTCTTCATGTACTTAAGTCGGCATTGTGCCTTTTGTATTAATTCCGATGCTATTTCTGTGTTTCATCGTCAATAAGAAGGTCCAAGGGATACAGTAAAACTGACGTGAAGCATTGGAATCTATAACTAGTGTCACAGGAATGGTTCAAAACATAGTCAGTAAGAAGAGTCGGTCTTCATGTACTTAAGTCGGCATTGGCCTTTTGTATTTAATTTCGGTGTAATTTCTGTGTTTCATCGTCAATAAGAATGTCAGGGGATACAGTAAACCTAAAGTGTAGCATCGGAATCTATAACTACTGTCACAGGAATGGTTCAAAA
Organism: Schistocerca americana; assembly: GCF_021461395.2. NCBI lineage: Eukaryota > Metazoa > Arthropoda > Insecta > Orthoptera > Acrididae > Schistocerca > Schistocerca americana. The sequence continues at coordinate 31,789,760 of NC_060121.1, forward strand.
CATAGTCAGTAACAAGAGTCAGTCTTCTTGTCCCTGAGTCGGCATTGTGCCTTTTGTATTTAATTCCGATGAATTTCTGTGTTTCATCGTCGAAAGAAGGTCCAAGGGATACAGTAAACCTGGAGTGAAGCTTCGGAATCTATACCTAATGTCACAGGAATGGTTCAAAACATAGACAGTAAGAAGATACAGTCTTCTTGTACTTAAGTCGGCATTGTGCCTTTTGTATTTAATTCCGATGCAATTTCTGTGTTTCATCGTCAATAAGAAGGTCAGAGGGATACAGTAACCCTGAAGTGAAGCATCGCAATCTATAACTAGTGTCACATAAATGGTTCAAAACATAGACAGTAAGAAGAGTCAATCTTCTTCTACTTAAGTCGTCATTGTGCCTTTTGTATTTAATTCCGATGCAATTTCTGTGTTTCATCGTCAATAAGACGGTCAGAGGGATACAGTAACCCTGAAGTGAAGCATCGCAATCTATAACTAGTGTCACATAAATGGTTCAAAACATAGACAGTAAGAAGAGTCAATCTTCTTGTACTTATGTCGGCATTGTGCGTCTTCTATTTAATTCCGATGCAACTTCTGTGTTTCATCGTCAATAAGAAGGTCCAAGGGATTCAGCAAACCTGAAGTGAAGCATCGGAATCTATAACTAGTGTCATAGGAATGGTTCAAAACATAGACAGTAAGAAGAGTCAGTCTTCTTGTACTTGAGTCGGCATTGTGCCTTTTGTGTTAAATTCCGATGCAATTTCTGTGTTTCATCGTCAATAAGAAGGTCCAAGGGATACAGTAAACCTGAAGTGAAGCATCGGAATTTATAACTAGCGTCTCAGGAATGGTTCAAAGTATAGTCAGTAAGAAGAGTTGGTCTTCATGTACTTAAGTCGGCATTGTGCCTTTTCTATTTAATTCCGATGCAATTTCAGTGTTTCATCGTCAATAAGAAGGTCCAAGGGATACAGTAAATCTGGAGCGAAGTATCGGAATCTCTAACTAGTGTCATAGGAATGGTTCAAAACATAGACAGTAAGAAGAGTCAGTCTTCTTGTACTTGAGTCGGCATTGTGCTTTTGTATTTAATTCCGATGCAATTTCTGTGTTTCATCGTCAATACGAAGGTCAGAGGGATACAGTAAACCTGAAGTGAAGCATCGGAATCCAAAATTAGTGTCACAAGGATGGTTCAAAACATAGACAGTGGGAAGAGTCAGTCTTCTTGTACATAAGTTGACACTGTACCTTTGGTATTGAATTCCGATGCAATTTCGGTGTTTCATCGTCAATAAGAAGGTCCAAGGGATACATTAAACCTGAAGTGAAGCATCGGAATCTATAACTAGTGTCACAGGAATGGTTCAAAACATAGTCATTGAGAAGAGTCAGTCTTCTAGTACTTAAGTCCACATTGTGCCTTTTCTATTTAATTCCGATGCAATTTCTGTGTTTCTTCGTCAATAAGAAGGTCCAAGGGATACACGTGACCTGGAGTGAAGCATCGGAATCTATAAATAGTAACACAGGAATGGTTCAAACATAGACAGTAAGAAGAGTCAGTCTTCTTGTACTTAAGTCGGCATTGTGCATTTTCTATTTAATTCCGATGTAATTTCTGTGTTTCATCGTCAATAAGAAGGTGAAAGGTATACAGTAAACCTGAAATGAAGCATCGGAATCTATAACTAGTGTCATAGGAATGGTTCAAAACATAGACAGTAAGAAGAGTGAGTCTTCTTGTACTTGAGTCGGCATTGTGCCTTTTGAATTAAATTCCGATGCAATTTCTGTGTTTCATCGTCAATAAGAAGGTCAGGGGTATACAGTAAACCTGACGTGAAGCATCAGAATCTATAACTAGGATCAAAGGAATGGTTCGAAGCATAGTCAGTAAGAAGGGTCAGTCTTTTTGTACGCAAGTCGGCATTGTGCCTTTTGTATTTATATCCGATGCAATTTCAGTGTTTCATCGTCAAGAAGAAGGTCAGAGGGATACAGTAAACCTGAAGTGAAGCATCGGAATCCAAAATTAGTGACTTAGGGATGGTTCAAAACATAGACAGTGGGAAGAGTCAGTCTTCTTGTACATAAATTGACACTGTACCTTTGGTATTTAATTCCGATGCAATTTTGGTGTTTCATCGTCAATAAGAAGGTCCAAGGGATACATTAAACCTGAAGTGAAGCATTGGAATCTATAACTAGTGTCACAGGAATGGTTCAAAACATAGTCAGTGAGAAGATACAGTCTTCTTGTACTTAAGTCGTCATTGTGCCTTTTGTATTTAATTCCGATGCAATTTCTGTGTTTCATCGTCAATAAGAAGGTCAGAGGGATACAGCAACCCTGAAGTGAAGCATCGCAATCTATAACTAGTGTCACATAAATGGTTCAAAACATAGACAGTAAGAAGAGTCAATCTTCTTGTACTTATGTCGGCATTGTGCGTCTTCTATTTAATTCCGATGCAATTTCTGTGTTTCATCGTCAATAAGAAGGTCCAAGGGATTCAGCAAACCTGAAGTGAAGCATCGGAATCTATAACTAGTGTCATAGGAATGGTTCAAACATAGACAGTAAGCAGAGTCAGTCTTCTTGCACTTGAGTCGGCATTGTGCCTTTTGTATTAAATTCCGATGCAATTTCTGTGTTTCATCGTCAATAAGAAGGTCCAAGGGATACAGTAAACCTGAAGTGAAGCATCGGAATTTATAACTAGTGTCACAGGAATGGTTCAAAGTATAGTCAGTAAGAAGAGTTGGTCTTCTTGTACTTAAGTCGTCATTGTGCCTTTTGTATTTAATTCCGATGCAATTTCTGTGTTTCATCGTCAATAAGAAGGTCAGAGGGATACAGTAACCCTGAAGTGAAGCATCGCAATCTATAACTAGTGTCACATAAATGGTTCAAAACATAGACAGTAAGAAGAGTCAATCTTCTTGTACTTATGTCGGCATTGTGCGTCTTCTATTTAATTCCGATGCATTTTCTGTGTTTCATCGTCAATAAGAAGGTCCAAGGGATTCAGCAAACCTGAAGTGAAGCATCGGAATCTATAACTAGTGTCATAGGAATGGTTCAAAACATAGACAGTAAGAAGAGTCAGTCTTCTTGCACTTGAGTCGGCATTGTGCCTTTTGTATTAAATTCCGATGCAATTTCTGTGTTTCATCGTCAATAAGAAGGTCCAAGGGATACAGTAAACCTGAAGTGAAGCATCGGAATTTATAACTAGTGTCACAGGAATGGTTCAAAGTATAGTCAGTAAGAAGAGTTGGTCTTCTTGTACTTAAGTCGGCATTGTGCCTTTTCTATTTACTTCCGATGCAATTTCAGTGTTTCATCGTCAATAAGAAGGTCCAAGGGATACAGTAAACCTTTAGTGAGGCATCGGAATCTATAACTAGTGTCACAGGAATGGTTCAAAACATAGACAGTAAGAAGAGTCAGTCTTTATGTACCTAAGTCGGCATTGTGCCTTTTGTAATTAATTCCGATGCAATTTCTGTGTTTCATCGTCAATAAGAAGGACAGAGGGATACAGTAAACCTGAAGTGAAGCATCGGAATCTATAACTAGTGTCACAGGAATGGTTCAAAACGTAGTCAGTAAGAAGAGTCAGTCTTCATGTACTTAAGTCGGCATTGTGCCTTTTGTATTAATTCCGATGCTATTTCTGTGTTTCATCGTCAATAAGAAGGTCCAAGGTATACAGTAAACCTGAAGTGAAGCATCGGTATCTATAACTAGTGTCATAGGAATGGTTCAAAACATAGTCAGTAAGAAGAGTTAGTCTTCTTGTACTAAGTCGGCATTGTGCATTTTCTATTTAATTCCGATGCAATTTCTGTGTTTAATCGTCAATAAGAAGGTCCAAGGGATACAGTAAACCTGACGTGAAGCATTGGAATCTATAACTAGTGTCACAGGAATGGTTCAAAACATAGTCAGTAAGAAGAGTCGGTCTTCATGTACTTAAGTCGGCATTGGGCTTTTGTATTTAATTTCGGTGTAATTTCTGTGTTTCATCGTCAATAAGAATGTCAGGGGATACAGTAAACCTAAAGTGTAGCATCGGAATCTATAACTACTGTCACAGGAATGGTTCAAAACATAGTCAGTAACAAGAGTCAGTCTTCTTGTCCCTAAGTCGGCATTGTGCCTTTTGTATTTAATTCCGATGAATTTCTGTGTTTCATCGTCGAAAGAAGGTCCAAGGGATACAGTAAACCTGGAGTGAAGCTTCGGAATCTATACCTAATGTCACAGGAATGGTTCAAAACATAGACAGTAAGAAGATACAGTCTTCTTGTACTTAAGTCGGCATTGTGCCTTTTGTATTTAATTCCGATGCAATTTCTGTGTTTCATCGTCAATAAGAAGGTCAGAGGGATACAGTAACCCTGAAGTGAAGCATCGCAATCTATAACTAGTGTCACATAAATGGTTCAAAACATAGACAGTAAGAAGAGTCAATCTTCTTGTACTTATGTCGGCATTGTGCGTCTTCTATTTAATTCCGATGCAACTTCTGTGTTTCATCGTCAATAAGAAGGTCCAAGGGATTCAGCAAACCTGAAGTGAAGCATCGGAATCTATAACTAGTGTCATAGGAATGGTTCAAAACATAGACAGTAAGAAGAGTCAGTCTTCTTGTACTTGAGTCGGCATTGTGCCTTTTGTGTTAAATTCCGATGCAATTTCTGTGTTTCATCGTCAATAAGAAGGTCCAAGGGATACAGTAAACCTGAAGTGAAGCATCGGAATTTATAACTAGCGTCTCAGGAATGGTTCAAAGTATAGTCAGTAAGAAGAGTCAGTCTTCTTGTACTTGAGTCGGCATTGTGCTTTTGTATTTAATTCCGATGCAATTTCTGTGTTTCATCGTCAATACGAAGGTCAGAGGGATACAGTAAACCTGAAGTGAAGCATCGGAATCCAAAATTAGTGTCACAAGGATGGTTCAAAACATAGACAGTGGGAAGAGTCAGTCTTCTTGTACATAAGTTGACACTGTAACTTTGGTATTGAATTCCGATGCAATTTCGGTGTTTCATCGTCAATAAGAAGGTCCAAGGGATACATTAAACCTGAAGTGAAGCATCGGAATCTATAACTAGTGTCACAGGAATGGTTCAAAACATAGTCATTGAGAAGAGTCAGTCTTCTAGTACTTAAGTCCACATTGTGCCTTTTCTATTTAATTCCGATGCAATTTCTGTGTTTCATCGTCAATAAGAAGGTCCAAGGGATACACGTGACCTGGAGTGAAGCATCGGAATCTATAAATAGTAACACAGGAATGGTTCAAACATAGACAGTAAGAAGAGTCAGTCTTCTTGTACTTAAGTCGGCATTGTGCATTTTCTATTTAATTCCGATGCAATTTCTGTGTTTCATCGTCAATAAGAAGGTGAAAGGTATACAGTAAACCTGAAGTGAAGCATCGGAATCTATAACTAGTGTCACAGGAATGGTTCAAAACATAGTCAGTAAGAAGAGTCGGTCTTCATGTACTTAAGTCGACATTGGCCTTTTGTATTTAATTTCGGTGCAATTTCTGTGTTTCATCGTCAATAAGAATGTCAGTGGGATACAGTAAACCAGAAGTGTAGGATCGGAATCTATAACTAGTGTCACAGGAATGGTTCGAAACATAGTCAGTAAGAAGGGTCAGTCTTTTTGTACCCAAGTCAGCATTGTGCCTTTTGTATTTAATTCCGATGCAATTTCTGTGTTTCATCGTCAATAAGAAGGTCAGAGGGATACAGTAAAGATGAAGTAAAGCATCGGAATCCAAAATTAGTGTCACAGGGATGGTTCAAAACATAGACAGTGGGAAGAGTCAGTCTTCTTGTACATAAGTTGACATTGTACCTTTGGTATTTAATTCCGATGCAATTTCGGTGTTTCATCGTCAATAAGAAGGTCCAAGGGATACATTAAACCTGAAGTGAAGCATCGGAATCCATAACTAGTGTCACAGGAATGGTTCAAAACATAGTCAGTGAGAAGAGTCAGTCTTCTAGTACTTAAGTCGGCATTGTGCCTTTTCTATTTAATTCCGATGCAATTTCTGTGTTTCATCATCAATAAGATGGTCCAAGGGATACACTAATCCTGGAGTGAAGCATCGGAATCTATAACTAGTGTCACAGGAATGGTTCAAAACATAGACAGTAAGAAGAGTCAGTCTTCTTGAACTTAAGTCGGCATTGTGCATTTTCTATTTAATTCCGATGCAATTTCTGTGTTTCATCGTCAATAAGAAGGTCAGAAAGTTACAGTAAACCTGAAGTGAAACATCGGATTCTATAACTAGTGTCACATGAATGGTTCAAATCATACTCAGTAAGAAGAGTCAGTCTTCTTGACCTTAAGACAGTATTGTGCCTTTTGTATTTAATTCCGATGCAATTCCTGTGTTTCATCATCAAAAGAAGGTCCAAGGGATACAGTAAACCTGGAGTGAGGCATCGGAATCCGTAACTAATGTCACAGGAATAGTTTAGAACATAGACAGTAAGAAGATACAGTCTTCTTGTACTTATGTCGGCATTGTGCCTTTTCTATTTAATTCCGATGCAATTTCTGTGTTTCATCGTCAATAAGAAGGTCCAAGGGATTCAACAAACCTGAAGTGAAGCATCGGAATCTATAACTAGTGTCATAGGAATGGTTCAAAACATAGACAGTAAGAATAGTGAGTCTTCTTGTACTTGAGTCGGCATTGTGCCTTTTGAATTAAATTCCGATGCAATTTCTGTGTTTCATCGTCAATAAGAAGGTCCAAAGGGATACAGTAAACCGGAAGTGAAGCATCGGAATCTATAACTAGTGTCACAGGAATGGTTCAAAACATAGACAGTAAGAAGAGTCAGTCTTCTTGTACTTAAGTCGGTATTGTGCCTTTTCTATTTAATTCCGATGCAATTTCTGTGTTTCATCGTCAATAAGAAGGTCAGAAGTATACAGTAAACCTGACGTGAAGCATCAGAATCCATAACTAGTATCAAAGGAATGGTTCGAAGCATAGTCAGTAAGAAGGGTCAGTCTTTTTGTACGCAAGTCGGCATTGTGCCTTTTGTATTTATATCCGATGCAATTTCAGTGTTTCATCGTCAAGAAGAAGGTCAGAGGGATACAGTAAACCTGAAGTGAAGCTTCGGAATCGAAAATTAGTGTCACAGGAATGGTTCAAAACATAGTCAGTGAGAAGAGTCAGTCTTCTAGTACTTAAGTCGGCGTTGTGGCTTTTCTGTTTAATTCCGATGCAATTTCTGTGTTTCATCGTCAATAAGAAGGTCCAAGGGATACACTAAACCTGGAGTGAAGGATCGGAATCTATAACTAGTGTCACAGGAATGGTTCAAAGCGTAGACAGTAAGAAGAGTCAGTCTTCTTGTACTTAAGTCGGCATTGTGCATTTTCTATTTAATTCCGATGCAATTTCTGTGTTTCATCGTCAATAAGAAGGTCCAAGGGATACAGTAAACCTGAAGTGAAGCATCGGTATTTATAGCTAGTGTCATAGGAATGGTTCAAAACATAGTCAGTAAGAAGAGTTATTCTTCTTGTACTTATGTCGGCTTTGTGCCTTTTCTATTTAATTCCGATGCAATTTCTGTGTTTCATCATCAATAAGAAGGTCCAAGGGATACAGTAAACCTGAAGTGAAGCATCGGAATCTATAACTAGTGTCACAGGAATGGTTCAAAACATAGACAGTTGGAGGAGTCAGTCTTCTTGTAATTAAGTCGGCATTGTGCCTTTTGTATTTAATTCCGATGCAATTTCTGTGTTTCATCCTCAATAAGAAGGTCCAAGGGATACAGTAAACCTGGAGTGAAGCATCGGAATCTATAACTAGTGTCTTAGGTATGGTTCAAACATAGACAGTACTTAAGTCGGCATTGTGCCTTTTGTATTTAATTCCGATGCTATTTCTGTGTTTAATCGTCAATAAGAAGATCCAAGGGATGCAGTAAACCTGGCGTGAAGCATCGGAATCTATAACTAGTGTCACAGGAATGGTTCAAAACATAGACAGTAAGAAGAGTCAGTCTTATTGTACTTAAGTCGGCATTGTGCCTTTTCTATTTAATTCCGATGCAATTTCTGTGTTTCATCGTCAATAAGAAGGTCAGGGCGATACAGTAAACCTGAAGTGAAGCATCGGAATCTATAACTAGTGTCACAGGAATGGTTCAAAACATAGTCAGTAAGAAGAGTCAGTCCTCTTGTCCTTAAAACAGCCTTGCGCCTTTTGTATTTAATTCCGATGCAATTTCTGTGTTTCATCCTCAATAAGAAGGTCAGAGCGATACAGTAAACCTGAAGTGAAGCATCGGAATTTGTAACTAGTGTCACAGGAATGGTTCAAAACATAGTCAGTAAAAAGAGTCAGTCTTCTTGTCCTTAAGTCGGCATTGTGCCTTTTGTATTTAATTCCGATGCAATTTCTGTGTTTCATCGTCAATAAGAAGGTCAGAGGGATACAGTAAACCTGGAGTGAAGCATCGGAATATATAACTAGTGCCACAGGAATGGTTCAAAACATAGACAGTAAGAAGATACAGTCTTCTTGTACTTAAGTAGGCAATGTGCCTTTTGTACTTAATTCCGATGCAATTTCTGGGTTTCATCGTCAATAAGAAGGTCCAAGGGACACAGTAAACCTGAAGTGAAGCTTCGGAACCTATAACTAGTGTCACAGGAACGGTTCAAAACATAGTCATTAAGAAGAGTGGGTCTTCATCTACTTAAGTCGGCATTGTGCCTTTTGTATTTAATTCCGGTGCAATTTCTGCGTTTCATCGTCAATAAGAAGGTCAGAGGGATACAGTAAACCTGAAGTGAAGCATCGGAATCGATAACTAGTGTCACAGGAATGGTTCAAAGTATAGTCAGTAAGAAGAGTCAGTCTTTTTGTCCTTAAGTCGGCATTGTGCCTTTTGTATTTAATTCCGATGCAATTTCTGTGTTTCATCGTCAATAAGAAGGTACAAGGGATACAGTATAAATGGAGTCAAGCATCGGAATCTATAAGTAGTGTCACAGGAATGGTTCAAACATAGACAGTAAGAACAATCAGTCTTTTTGTACATAAGTCGGCATTGTGCATTTTGTATTTCATTCCGATGCAATTTCTGTGTTTCATCGTCAATAAGAAGGTCCAAATGATTCAGTAAACCTGGAGTGAAGCATCGGAATCTATAACTAGTGTCACAGGAATGGTTAAAAGCATTGTCAGTTAGAAGAGTCGGTCTTCATGTACTTAAGTCGGCATTGTGCCTTTTGTATTTATTTCCGATGCAATTTCTGTGTTTCATCGTCAATAAGAATGTCCAAGGGATACAGTAACCTAAGGTGAAGCATCGTAATCTATAACTAGTGTCACAGGAATGATTCAAAACATAGTCAGTAAGAAGAGTCAGTCTTCTTGTACTTATGTCGGCATTGTGCCTCTCGTATTTAATTCTGAAGCAATTTCTGTGTTTCATAGTCAATAAGAAGGTCCAAGGGATACAGCAAAGCTGGAGTGTACGATCGGAATCTATAACTAGTGTCACAGGAATGGTTTAAAACATAGACAGTAGGAAGAGTAAGCCTTCTTGTACTTAAGTCGGTATTTTGCCTTTTGTATTTAATTCCGATGCAATATCAGTGTTTCATCGCCAACAGGTAGGTCAGAGGGATACAGTAAACCTCAAGTGATGCATCGGAATCTATAACTAGTGTCAATGGAATGGTTCAACTCATAGACAGTAGGAAGAGTCAGTCTTCTTGTACTTAAGTCGGCATTGTGCCTTTTGTATTTTATTCCGGTGCAATTTCTGTGTTTCATCGTCAATAAGAAGATCAGAGGGATACAGTAAACCTGAAGTGAAGCATCGGAATCTATAACTAGTGTCACAGGAATGGTTCAAATCTATATACAGTAAGAAGAGTCAGTCTTCTTGTCCTTCAGTTGCATTGTGCATTTTGTATTTCGTTCCGATAAAATTTCTATGTTTCATCGACAATAAGAAGGTCCAAGGGATACAGTAAACCAGGAGTGAAGCATCGGAATCTATAACTAGTGACACAGGAATTGTTCAAAGCATAGTCTGTAAGAGGATACAGTCTTCTTGTACTTAAGTCGGCATTGTGCCTTTTGTATTTAATTCCGATGCAATTCTGTGTTTCATCAACGATAAGAAGGTAAGAGGGATACAGTATACCTGAAGTGAAGCATCGGAGTCTATAACTAGTGTCACAGGAATGGTTCAAAATATAGTCAGTAAGAAGAGTCAGTCTTCTTGCCCTTAAGTCGTCATTGTGCCTTTTGCATTTAATTCCGATGCAATTTCTGTGCTTCATCGTCAATAAGAAGGTTCAAGGGATGCAGTAAACCTGTAGTGAAGCATCGGAATCTATAACTGTTGTCACAGGAATGGTTCAAAACATAGTCAGTAAGATGAGTCAGTCTTCATGTACTTAATTCGGCATTGTGCCTTTTGTATTTAATTCCGATGCAATTTCTGTGTTTGATCGTCAATAAGAAGGTCCAAGGGTACAGTAAACCTGAAGTGAAGCATCGGAATCTATAACTAGTGTCACAGGAATGGTTCAAAACATAGACAGTAAGAAGAGTCATTCTTCTTGTACTTATGTCGGCATTGTGCCTCTTGTATTTAATTCCGATGCAATTTCTGTGTTTCATCTTCAATAAGAAGGTCAGGGGGATACAGTAACCCTAAAGTGAGGCATCGGAATCTATAACTACTGTCACAGAAATGGTTCAAAACATAGTCAGTAAGAAGAGTCAGTCTTCTTGTATTTAAGTCGGCATTGTGCCTTTTGCATTTAATTCCGATGCAATTTCTGTGTTTCATCGTCAATAAGAAGGTCAGAGGGATACAGTAAACCGTAAGTGAAGCATCGGAATCTATAACTAGCGTCACAGGAATGGTTCAAAACATAGAAAGTAAGAAGAGTCAGTCTTCTTGTACTTGAGTCGGCATTGGGCCTTTTGTATTAAATTCCGATGCAATTTCTGTGTTTCATCGTCAATAAGAAGGTCCAAGGGATACAGTAAACCTGAAGTGAACGATCGTAATCTATAAATAGTGTCACAGGAATGGCTCAAAACATAGGCAGTAAGAAGTGTCAGTCTTCTTGTACTTATGTCAGCATTGTGCCTTTTCTATTTAATTCCGATGCAATTTCGGTGTTTCATCGTCAATAAGAAGGTCAGAGGGATACAGTAAACCTGAAGTGATGCATCGGAATCTATAACTAGTGTCACAGGAATGGCTCAAAGCATAGACAGTATGATGAGTCAGTCTTCTTGTACTTAATTCGGTATTGTGCCTTTTGTATTTAATTCCAATGCAAATTGTGTGTTTCATCGTCAATAAGGTCAGAGGGGTACAGTAAACCTGAAGTGAAGCATCGGTATCTATAACTAGTGTCACAGGAATGGTTCAAAACATAGACAGTAGGAAGAGTCAGTCTTCTTGTACAGAAGTCGGCATTTTGCCTTTTGTATTAATTTACGATGCAATTTCAGTGTTTCATCGTCAATAAGAAGGTCCAAGGGAAACAGTAAACCTGGAGTGAAGCATCGGAATCTATAACTAGTGTCAGTGGAATGGTTCAAAACATAGATAGTATGAAGGGTCAGTCTTCTTGTACTTAAGTCGGCATTGTGCCTTTTGTATTTAATTCCGGTGCAATTTCTGTGTTTCATCGTCAATAAGAAGGACAGAGGGATACAGTAAACCTGAAGTGAAGTATCGGAATCTATAACTAGTGTCACAGGAATTGTTCAAAACATAGTCAGTAAGAAGAGTCAGTCTTCTTGTCCTTAAGTCGGCATTGTGCTTTTTGTATTTAATTCCGGTGCAAATTCTATGTTTCATCGTCAATAACAAGGTCCAAGGGATACAGAAAACCAGGAGTGATGCATCGGAATCTATAACTAGTGTCACAGGAATGGTTCAAAACATAGACAGTAAGAAGATACAGTCTTCTTGTACTTAAGTCGGCATTGCGCCTTTTGTATTTAATTCCGATGCAATTTCTGTGTTTCATCGTCAATAAGAAGGTCAGAGGGATACAGTAAACCTGGAGTGAAGCATCGGAATATATAACTAGTGCCACAGGAATGGTTCAAAGTATAGTCAGTAAGAAGAGTCAGTCTTTTTGTCCTTAAGTCGGCATTGTGCCTTTTGTATTTAATTCCGATGCAATTTCTGTGTTTCATCGTCAATAAGAAGGTACAAGGGATACAGTATAAATGGAGTCAAGCATCGGAATCTATAAGTAGTGTCACAGGAATGGTTCAAAACATAGACAGTAAGAACAGTCAGTCTTTTTGTACATAAGTCGGCATTGTGCATTTTGTATTTCATTCCGATGCAATTTCTGTGTTTCATCGTCAATAAGAAGGTCCAAATGATTCAGTAAACCTGGAGTGAAGCATCGGAATCTATAACTAGTGTCACAGGAATGGTTAAAAGCATTGTCAGTTAGAAGAGTCGGTCTTCATGTACTTAAGTCGGCATTGTGCCTTTTGTATTTATTTCCGATGCAATTTCTGTGTTTCATCGTCAATAAGAAGGTCCAAGGGATACAGTAACCTAAGGTGAAGCATCGTAATCTATAACTAGTGTCACAGGAATGATTCAAAACATAGTCAGTAAGAAGAGTCAGTCTTCTTGTACTTATGTCGGCATTGTGCCTCTCGTATTTAATTCTGAAGCAATTTCTGTGTTTCATAGTCAATAAGAAGGTCCAAGGGATACAGCAAAGCTGGAGTGTACGATCGGAATCTATAACTAGTGTCACAGGAATGGTTTAAAACATAGACAGTAGGAAGAGTAAGCCTTCTTGTACTTAAGTCGGTATTTTGCCTTTTGTATTTAATTCCGTGGCAATATCAGTGTTTCATCGCCAACAGGTAGGTCAGAGGGATACAGTAAACCTCAAGTGATGCATCGGAATCTATAACTAGTGTCAATGGAATGGTTCAACTCATAGACAGTAGGAAGAGTCAGTCTTCTTGTACTTAAGTCGGCATTGTGCCTTTTGTATTTTATTCCGGTGCAATTTCTGTGTTTCATCGTCAATAAGAAGGTCAGAGGGATACGGTAAACCTGAAGTGAAGCATCGGAATCTATAACTAGTGTCACAGGAATGGTTCAAATCTATATACAGTAAGAAGAGTCAGTCTTCTTGTCCTTCAGTTGCATTGTGCATTTTGTATTTCGCTCCGATAAAATTTCTATGTTTCATCGACAATAAGAAGGTCCAAGGGATACAGTAAACCAGGAGTGAAGCATCGGAATCTATAACTAGTGACACAGGAATTGTTCAAAGCATAGTCTGTAAAAGGATACAGTCTTCTTGTACTTAAGTCGGCATTGTGCCTTTTGTATTTAATTCCGATGCAATTCTGTGTTTCATCAACGATAAGAAGGTAAGAGGGATACAGTATACCTGAAGTGAAGCATCGGAATCTATAACTAGTGTCACAGGAATGGTTCAAAATATAGTCAGTAAGAAGAGTCAGTCTTCTTGTCCTTAAGTCGTCATTGTGCCTTTTGCATTTAATTCCGATGCAATTTCTGTGCTTCATCGTCAATAAGAAGGTTCAAGGGATGCAGTAAACCTGAAGTGAAGCATCGGAATCTATAACTGTTGTCACAGGAATGGTTCAAAACATAGTCAGTAAGATGAGTCAGTCTTCATGTACTTAATTCGGCATTGTGCCTTTTGTATTTAATTCCGATGCAATTTCTGTGTTTGATCGTCAATAAGAAGGTCCAAGGGTACAGTAAACCTGAAGTGAAGCATCGGAATCTATAACTAGTGTCACAGGAATGGTTCAAAACATAGACAGTAAGAAGAGTCATTCTTCTTGTACTTATGTCGGCATTGTGCCTCTTGTATTTAATTCCGATGCAATTTCTGTGTTTCATCTTCAATAAGAAGGTCAGGGGGATACAGTAACCCTAAAGTGAGGCATCGGAATCTATAACTACTGTCACAGAAATGGTTCAAAACATAGTCAGTAAGAAGAGTCAGTCTTCTTGTATTTAAGTCGGCATTGTGCCTTTTGCATTTAATTCCGATGCAATTTCTGTGTTTCATCGTCAATAAGAAGGTCAGAGGGATACAGTAAACCGTAAGTGAAGCATCGGAATCTATAACTAGCGTCACAGGAATGGTTCAAAACATAGAAAGTAAGAAGAGTCAGTCTTCTTGTACTTGAGTCGGCATTGGGCCTTTTGTATTAAATTCCGATGCAATTTCTGTGTTTCATCGTCAATAAGAAGGTCCAAGGGATACAGTAAACCTGAAGTGAACGATCGTAATCTATAAATAGTGTCACAGGAATGGCTCAAAACATAGGCAGTAAGAAGTGTCAGTCTTCTTGTACTTATGTCAGCATTGTGCCTTTTCTATTTAATTCCGATGCAATTTCGGTGTTTCATCGTCAATAAGAAGGTCAGAGGGATACAGTAAACCTGAAGTGATGCATCGGAATCTATAACTAGTGTCACAGGAATGGCTCAAAGCATAGACAGTATGATGAGTCAGTCTTCTTGTACTTAATTCGGTATTGTGCCTTTTGTATTTAATTCCAATGCAAATTGTGTGTTTCATCGTCAATAAGGTCAGAGGGATACAGTAAACCTGAAGTGAAGCATCGGTATCTATAACTAGTGTCACAGGAATGGTTCAAAACATAGACAGTAGGAAGAGTCAGTCTTCTTGTACAGAAGTCGGCATTTTGCCTTTTGTATTAATTTACGATGCAATTTCAGTGTTTCATCGTCAATAAGAAGGTCCAAGGGAAACAGTAAACCTGGAGTGAAGCATCGGAATCTATAACTAGTGTCAGTGGAATGGTTCAAAACATAGATAGTATGAAGGGTCAGTCTTCTTGTACTTAAGTCGGCATTGTGCCTTTTGTATTTAATTCCGGTGCAATTTCTGTGTTTCATCGTCAATAAGAAGGACAGAGGGATACAGTAAACCTGAAGTGAAGTATCGGAATCTATAACTAGTGTCACAGGAATTGTTCAAAACATAGTCAGTAAGAAGAGTCAGTCTTCTTGTCCTTAAGTCGGCATTGTGCTTTTTGTATTTAATTCCGGTGCAAATTCTATGTTTCATCGTCAATAACAAGGTCCAAGGGATACAGAAAACCAGGAGTGATGCATCGGAATCTATAACTAGTGTCACAGGAATGGTTCAAAACATAGACAGTAAGAAGATACAGTCTTCTTGTACTTAAGTCGGCATTGCGCCTTTTGTATTTAATTCCGATGCAATTTCTGTGTTTCATCGTCAATAAGAAGGTCAGAGGGATACAGTAAACCTGGAGTGAAGCATCGGAATATATAACTAGTGCCACAGGAATGGTTCAAAGTATAGTCAGTAAGAAGAGTCAGTCTTTTTGTCCTTAAGTCGGCATTGTGCCTTTTGTATTTAATTCCGATGCAATTTCTGTGTTTCATCGTCAATAAGAAGGTACAAGGGATACAGTATAAATGGAGTCAAGCATCGGAATCTATAAGTAGTGTCACAGGAATGGTTCAAAACATAGACAGTAAGAACAGTCAGTCTTTTTGTACATAAGTCGGCATTGTGCATTTTGTATTTCATTCCGATGCAATTTCTGTGTTTCATCGTCAATAAGAAGGTCCAAATGATTCAGTAAACCTGGAGTGAAGCATCGGAATCTATAACTAGTGTCACAGGAATGGTTAAAAGCATTGTCAGTTAGAAGAGTCGGTCTTCATGTACTTAAGTCGGCATTGTGCCTTTTGTATTTATTTCCGATGCAATTTCTGTGTTTCATCGTCAATAAGAAGGTCCAAGGGATACAGTAACCTAAGGTGAAGCATCGTAATCTATAACTAGTGTCACAGGAATGATTCAAAACATAGTCAGTAAGAAGAGTCAGTCTTCTTGTACTTATGTCGGCATTGTGCCTCTCGTATTTAATTCTGAAGCAATTTCTGTGTTTCATAGTCAATAAGAAGGTCCAAGGGATACAGCAAAGCTGGAGTGTACGATCGGAATCTATAACTAGTGTCACAGGAATGGTTTAAAACATAGACAGTAGGAAGAGTAAGCCTTCTTGTACTTAAGTCGGTATTTTGCCTTTTGTATTTAATTCCGATGCAATATCAGTGTTTCATCGCCAACAGGTAGGTCAGAGGGATACAGTAAACCTCAAGTGATGCATCGGAATCTATAACTAGTGTCAATGGAATGGTTCAACTCATAGACAGTAGGAAGAGTCAGCCTTCTTGTACTTAAGTCGGCATTGTGCCTTTTGTATTTTATTCCGGTGCAATTTCTGTGTTTCATCGTCAATAAGAAGGTCAGAGGGATACGGTAAACCTGAAGTGAAGCATCGGAATCTATAACTAGTGTCACAGGAATGGTTCAAATCTATATACAGTAAGAAGAGTCAGTCTTCTTGTCCTTCAGTTGCATTGTGCATTTTGTATTTCGCTCCGATAAAATTTCTATGTTTCATCGACAATAAGAAGGTCCAAGGGATACAGTAAACCAGGAGTGAAGCATCGGAATCTATAACTAGTGACACAGGAATTGTTCAAAGCATAGTCTGTAAAAGGATACAGTCTTCTTGTACTTAAGTCGGCATTGTGCCTTTTGTATTTAA
The DNA here is from genome assembly GCF_021461395.2 of Schistocerca americana. Lineage (NCBI taxonomy): Eukaryota > Metazoa > Arthropoda > Insecta > Orthoptera > Acrididae > Schistocerca > Schistocerca americana. The sequence goes on from NC_060121.1 coordinate 31,806,457, forward strand.
TTCTGATGCAATTCTGTGTTTCATCAACGATAAGAAGGTAAGAGGGATACAGTATACCTGAAGTGAAGCATCGGAATCTATAACTAGTGTCACAGGAATGGTTCAAAATATAGTCAGTAAGAAGAGTCAGTCTTCTTGTCCTTAAGTCGTCATTGTGCCTTTTGCATTTAATTCCGATGCAATTTCTGTGCTTCATCGTCAATAAGAAGGTTCAAGGGATGCAGTAAACCTGAAGTGAAGCATCGGAATCTATAACTGTTGTCACAGGAATGGTTCAAAACATAGTCAGTAAGATGAGTCAGTCTTCATGTACTTAATTCGGCATTGTGCCTTTTGTATTTAATTCCGATGCAATTTCTGTGTTTGATCGTCAATAAGAAGGTCCAAGGGTACAGTAAAACTGAAGTGAAGCATCGGAATCTGTAACTAGTGTCACAGGAATGGTTCAAAACATAGACAGTAAGAAGAGTCATTCTTCTTGTACTTATGTCGGCATTGTGCCTCTTGTATTTAATTCCGATGCAATTTCTGTGTTTCATCTTCAATAAGAAGGTCAGGGGGATACAGTAACCCTAAAGTGAGGCATCGGAATCTATAACTACTGTCACAGAAATGGTTCAAAACATAGTCAGTAAGAAGAGTCAGTCTTCTTGTATTTAAGTCGGCATTGTGCCTTTTGCATTTAATTACGATGCAATTTCTGTGTTTCATCGTCAATAAGAAGGTCAGAGGGATACAGTAAACCGTAAGTGAAGCATCGGAATCTATAACTAGTGTCACAGGAATGGTTCAAAACATAGACAGTAGGAAGAGTCAGTCTTCTTGTACAGAAGTCGGCATTTTGCCTTTTGTATTAATTTACGATGCAATTTCAGTGTTTCATCGTCAATAAGAAGGTCCAAGGGAAACAGTAAACCTGGAGTGAAGCATCGGAATCTATAACTAGTGTCAGTGGAATGGTTCAAAACATAGATAGTATGAAGGGTCAGTCTTCTTGTACTTAAGTCGGCATTGTGCCTTTTGTATTTAATTCCGGTGCAATTTCTGTGTTTCATCGTCAATAAGAAGGACAGAGGGATACAGTAAACCTGAAGTGAAGTATCGGAATCTATAACTAGTGTCACAGGAATTGTTCAAAACATAGTCAGTAAGAAGAGTCAGTCTTCTTGTCCTTAAGTCGGCATTGTGCTTTTTGTATTTAATTCCGGTGCAAATTCTATGTTTCATCGTCAATAACAACGTCCAAGGGATACAGAAAACCAGGAGTGATGCATCGGAATCTATAACTAGTGTCACAGGAATGGTTCAAAACATAGACAGTAAGAAGATACAGTCTTCTTGTACTTAAGTCGGCATTGCGCCTTTTGTATTTAATTCCGATGCAATTTCTGTGTTTCATCGTCAATAAGAAGGTCCAAGGGATACAGTAAACCTGAAGTGAAGCATCGGAATCTATAACTAGAGTCACAGGAAGGGTTCAAAACATAGTCAGTAAGAAGTGTCAGTCTTCTTGTACTTTAGTCGGCATTGTGCCTTTTCTATTTAATTCCGATGCAACTTCAGTGTTACATCGTCAATAAGGAGGTCCAAGGGATTCAGGAAACCCGGAGTGAAGCATCGGAATCTATAACTAGTGTCACAGGAATGTTTCAAAACATAGTCAGTAAGAAGAGTCGGTCTTCATGTACTTCAGTCGGCATTGTGCCTTTGGTATTTAGTTCCGGTGCAATTTCTGTGTTTCACCGTCAATAAGAAGGTCAGTGGTATACAGTAAACCTGAAGTGAAGCAGCGGAATCTGTAACTAGTGTCACAGGAATGGTTCAAAACATAGTCAATAAGAAGAGTCAGTCTTCTTGTCCTTAAGTCGGCATTGTGCCTTTTGTATTCAATTTCCATGCAATTTCTGTGTTTCCTCGTCAATAAGAAGGTCAGAGGGATACAGTAAACCTGGAGTGAAGCATCGGAATATATAACTAGTGCCACAGGAATGGTTCAAAGTATAGTCAGTAAGAAGAGTCAGTCTTTTTGTCCTTAAGTCGGCATTGTGCCTTTTGTATGTAATTCCGATGCAATTTCTGTGTTTCATCGTCAATAAGAAGGTACAAGGGATACAGTATAAATGGAGTCAAGCATCGGAATCTATAAGTAGTGTCACAGGAATGGTTCAAAACATAGACAGTAAGAACAGTCAGTCTTTTTGTACATAAGTCGGCATTGTGCATTTTGTATTTCATTCCGATGCAATTTCTGTGTTTCATCGTCAATAAGAAGGTCCAAATGATTCAGTAAACCTGGAGTGAAGCATCGGAATCTATAACTAGTGTCACAGGAATGGTTAAAAGCATTGTCAGTTAGAAGAGTCGGTCTTCATGTACTTAGGTCGGCATTGTGCCTTTTGTATTTATTTCCGATGCAATTTCTGTGTTTCATCGTCAATAAGAAGGTCCAAGGGATACAGTAACCTAAGGTGAAGCATCGTAATCTATAACTAGTGTCACAGGAATGATTCAAAACATAGTCAGTAAGAAGAGTCAGTCTTCTTGTACTTATGTCGGCATTGTGCCTCTCGTATTTAATTCTGAAGCAATTTCTGTGTTTCATAGTCAATAAGAAGGTCCAAGGGATACAGCAAAGCTGGAGTGTACGATCGGAATCTATAACTAGTGTCACAGGAATGGTTTAAAACATAGACAGTAGGAAGAGTAAGCCTTCTTGTACTTAAGTCGGTATTTTGCCTTTTGTATTTAATTCCGATGCAATATCAGTGTTTCATCGCCAACAGGTAGGTCAGAGGGATACAGTAAACCTCAAGTGATGCATCGGAATCTATAACTAGTGTCAATGGAATGGTTCAACTCATAGACAGTAGGAAGAGTCAGTCTTCTTGTACTTAAGTCGGCATTGTGCCTTTTGTATTTTATTCCGGTGCAATTTCTGTGTTTCATCGTCAATAAGAAGGTCAGAGGGATACGGTAAACCTGAAGTGAAGCATCGGAATCTATAACTAGTGTCACAGGAATGGTTCAAATCTATATACAGTAAGAAGAGTCAGTCTTCTTGTCCTTCAGTTGCATTGTGCATTTTGTATTTCGCTCCGATAAAATTTCTATGTTTCATCGACAATAAGAAGGTCCAAGGGATACAGTAAACCAGGAGTGAAGCATCGGAATCTATAACTAGTGACACAGGAATTGTTCAAAGCATAGTCTGTAAAAGGATACAGTCTTCTTGTACTTAAGTCGGCATTGTGCCTTTTGTATTTAATTCCGATGCAATTCTGTGTTTCATCAACGATAAGAAGGTAAGAGGGATACAGTATACCTGAAGTGAAGCATCGGAATCTATAACTAGTGTCACAGGAATGGTTCAAAATATAGTCAGTAAGAAGAGTCAGTCTTCTTGTCCTTAAGTCGTCATTGTGCCTTTTGCATTTAATTCCGATGCAATTTCTGTGCTTCATCGTCAATAAGAAGGTTCAAGGGATGCAGTAAACCTGAAGTGAAGCATCGGAATCTATAACTGTTGTCACAGGAATGGTTCAAAACATAGTCAGTAAGATGAGTCAGTCTTCATGTACTTAATTCGGCATTGTGCCTTTTGTATTTAATTCCGATGCAATTTCTGTGTTTGATCGTCAATAAGAAGGTCCAAGGGTACAGTAAAACTGAAGTGAAGCATCGGAATCTATAACTAGTGTCACAGGAATGGTTCAAAACATAGACAGTAAGAAGAGTCATTCTTCTTGTACTTATGTCGGCATTGTGCCTCTTGTATTTAATTCCGATGCAATTTCTGTGTTTCATCTTCAATAAGAAGGTCAGGGGGATACAGTAACCCTAAAGTGAGGCATCGGAATCTATAACTACTGTCACAGAAATGGTTCAAAACATAGTCAGTAAGAAGAGTCAGTCTTCTTGTATTTAAGTCGGCATTGTGCCTTTTGCATTTAATTACGATGCAATTTCTGTGTTTCATCGTCAATAAGAAGGTCAGAGGGATACAGTAAACCGTAAGTGAAGCATCGGAATCTATAACTAGTGTCACAGGAATGGTTCAAAACATAGGCAGTAAGAAGTGTCAGTCTTCTTGTACTTATGTCAGCATTGTGCCTTTTCTATTTAATTCCGATGCAATTTCGGTGTTTCATCGTCAATAAGAAGGTCAGAGGGATACAGTAAACCTGAAGTGATGCATCGGAATCTATAACTAGTGTCACAGGAATGGCTCAAAGCATAGACAGTAAGATGAGTCAGTCTTCTTGTACTTAATTCGGTATTGTGAATTTTGTATTTAATTCAAATGCAAATTGTGTGTTTCATCGTCAATAAGGTCAGAGGGATACAGTAAACCTGAAGTGAAGCATCGGTATCTATAACTAGTGTCACAGGAATGGTTCAAAACATAGACAGTAGGAAGAGTCAGTCTTCTTGTACAGAAGTCGGCATTTTGCCTTTTGTATTAATTTACGATGCAATTTCAGTGTTTCATCGTCAATAAGAAGGTCCAAGGGAAACAGTAAACCTGGAGTGAAGCATCGGAATCTATAACTAGTGTCAGTGGAATGGTTCAAAACATAGATAGTATGAAGGGTCAGTCTTCTTGTACTTAAGTCGGCATTGTGCCTTTTGTATTTAATTCCGGTGCAATTTCTGTGTTTCATCGTCAATAAGAAGGACAGAGGGATACAGTAAACCTGAAGTGAAGTATCGGAATCTATAACTAGTGTCACAGGAATCGTTCAAAACATAGTCAGTAAGAAGAGTCAGTCTTCTTGTCCTTAAGTCGGCATTGTGCCTTTTGTATTTAATTCCGGTGCAAATTCTATGTTTCATCGTCAATAACAACGTCCAAGGGATACAGAAAACCAGGAGTGATGCATCGGAATCTATAACTAGTGTCACAGGAATGGTTCAAAACATAGACAGTAAGAAGATACAGTCTTCTTGTACTTAAGTCGGCATTGCGCCTTTTGTATTTAATTCCGATGCAATTTCTGTGTTTCATCGTCAATAAGAAGGTCCAAGGGATACAGTAAACCTGAAGTGAAGCATCGGAATCTATAACTAGAGTCACAGGAAGGGTTCAAAACATAGTCAGTAAGAAGTGTCAGTCTTCTTGTACTTTAGTCGGCATTGTGCCTTTTCTATTTAATTCCGATGCAACTTCAGTGTTACATCGTCAATAAGGAGGTCCAAGGGATTCAGGAAACCCGGAGTGAAGCATCGGAATCTATAACTAGTGTCACAGGAATGTTTCAAAACATAGTCAGTAAGAAGAGTCGGTCTTCATGTACTTCAGTCGGCATTGTGCCTTTGGTATTTAGTTCCGGTGCAATTTCTGTGTTTCACCGTCAATAAGAAGGTCAGTGGTATACAGTAAACCTGAAGTGAAGCATCGGAATCTGTAACTAGTGTCACAGGAATGGTTCAAAACATAGTCAGTAAGAAGAGTCAGTCTTCTTGTCCTTAAGTCGGCATTGTGCCTTTTGTATTCAATTTCCATGCAATTTCTGTGTTTCATCGTCAATAAGAAGGTCAGAGGGATACAGTAAACCTGGAGTGAAGCATCGGAATATATAACTAGTGCCACAGGAATGGTTCAAAACATAGACAGTAAGAAGATACAGTCTTCTTGTACTTAAGTAGGCATTGTGCCTTTTGTACTTAATTCCGATGCAATTTCTGGGTTTCATCGTCAGTAAGAAGGTCCAAGGGACACAGTTAACCTGAAGTGAAGCATCGGAATCTATAACTAGTGTCACAGGAACGGTTCAAAACATAGTCAGTAAGAAGAGTCGGTCTTCATGTACTTAAGTCGGTATTGTGCCTTTTGTATTTAATTCCGGTGCAATTTCTGTGTTTCATCGTCAATAAGAATGTCAGAGGGATACAGTAAACCTGAAGTGAAGCATCGGAATCGATAACTAGTGTCACAGGATGGGTTCAAAACATAGTCAGTAAGAAATGTCAGTCTTTTTGTCCTTAAGTCGGCATTGTGCCTTTTGTATTTAATTCCGTTGCAGTTTCTCTGTTTCATCGTCAATAAGAAGGTACAAGGGATACAGTAAAATTGGAGTCAAGCATCGAAATCTATAAGTAGTGTCACAGGAATGGATCAAAACATAGACAGTAAGAAGAGTCAGTCTTTTTGTACATAAGTCGGCATTGTGCATTTTGTATTTCATTCCGATGCAATTTCTGTGTTTCATCGTCAATAAGAAGGTCAGAGAAATACAGTAAACCTGAAGTAAAGCATCGGAATCTATAACTAGTGTCACAGGAATTGTTCAAAACATAGTCAGTAACAAGAGTCAGTCTTTTTGTACTTAAATCGGCATTGAGCCTTTTGTATTTAATTCCGATGTTATTTCTGTGTTTCATCGTCAATAAGAAGGTACAAGGGATACAGTAAAAATGGAGTCAAGCATCGAAATCTATAACTAGTGTCACAGGAATGGTTCAAAACATAGTCAGTAAGAAGAGTCAGTCTTCTTGTCCTTAAGTCAGCCTTGTGCCTTTTGTATTTAATTCCGATGCAATTTCTGTGTTTCATCCTCAATAAGAAGGTCAAGGGATACAGAAAACCTGGAGTGAAGCATCGGAATCTATAACTAGTGTCACAGGTATGGTTAACATAGACAGTACTTAAGTCGGCATTGTGCCTTTTGTATTTAATTCCGATGCAATTTCTGTGTTTAATCGTCAATAAGACGTCCAAGGGATACAGTAAACCCGAAGTGAAGCATCGGAATCTATAACTAGATTCACAGGAATGGTTCAAAACATAGTCAGTAAGAAGAGTCGGTCTTTATGTACTTCAGTCGGCATTGTGCCTTTGGTATTTAATTCCGGTGCAATTTCTGTGTTTCACCGTCAATAAGAAGGTCAGTGGTATACAGTAAACCTGAAGTGAAGCATCGGAATCAGTAACTAGTGTCACAGGAATGGTTCAAATCATAGTCAGTAAGAAGAGTCAGTCTTTTTGTCCTTAAGTCGGCATTGTGCCTTTTGTATTTAATTCCGATGCAGTTTCTGTGTTTCATCGTCAATAAGAAGGTACAAGGGATACAGTAAAAATGGAGTCAAGCATCGAAATCTATAAGTAGTGTCACAGGAATGGTTCAAAACATAGACAGTAAGAAGAGTCAGTCTTTTTGTACATAAGTCGGCATTGTGCAATTTTTATTTCTTTCCGATGCAATTTCTGTGTTTCATCGTCAATAAGAAGGTCAGAGAAATACAGTAAACCTGAAGTAAAGCATCGGAATCTATAACTAGTGTCACAGGAATTGTTCAAAACATAGTCAGTAACAAGAGTCAGTCTTTTTGTACTTAAATCGGCATTGAGCCTTTTGTATTTAATTCCGATGTTATTTCTGTGTTTCATCGTCAATAAGAAGGTACAAGGGATACAGTAAAAATGGAGTCAAGCATCGAAATCTATAACTAGTGTCACAGGAATGGTTCAAAACATAGTCAGTAAGAAGAGTCAGTCTTCTTGTACTTAAGTCGGCATTTTGCGTAATCTATTTAATTCCGATGCAATTTCAGTGTTTCATCGCCAATAAGAAGGTCCACGGGATGCAGTTAACCTGGAGTGAAGCATCCGAATCTATAACTAGTGTCAATGGAATGGTTCAAGACATAGACAGTAAGAAGAGTCATTCTTCTTGTACTTAGGTCGGCATTGTGCTTTTGGTATTTAATTCCGGGGCAATTTCTGTGTTTCATCGTCAATAAGAAGGTCAGAGGGATACAGTTAACCTGATGTGAAGCATCGGAATCTATAATTAGTGTCAATGGAATGGTTCAAATCATAGACAGTAAGAAGAGTCAGTCTTTTTGTCCTTAAGTCGGCATTGTGCCTTTTGTATTTAATTCCGATGCAATTTCTGTGTTTCATCGTCAATAATATGGTCCAAGGGATACAGTAAACATGAAGTGAAACATCGGAATCTATAACTAGTGTCACAGGAATGGTTCAAAACATAGTCAGTAAGAAGAGTCAGTCTTCTTGTACTTAGGACGGCATTTTGCCTAATCTATTTAATTCCGATGCAATTTCAGTGTTTCATCGTCAATAAGGAGGTCCAAGGGATGCAGTAAACCTCGAGTGAAGCATCCGAATCTATAACTAGTGTCAATGGAATGGTTCAAATGATAGACAGTAAGAAGAGTCATTCTTCTTGTACTTAGGTCGGCATTGTGCCTTTTGTATTTAATTCCGGTGCAATTTCTGTGTTTCATAGTCAATAAGAAGGTCAGAGGGATACAGTAAACCTGAAGTGAAGCCTCGGAATCTATAAGTTGTGTCACAGGAATGGTTCAAAACATAGACAGTAACAAGAGTCAGTCTTTTTGTACTTAAATCGGCATTGAGCCTTTAGTATTTAATTCCGATGTTATTTCTGTGTTTCATCGTCAATAAGAAGGTCCAAATGATTCAGTAAACACGAAGTGAAGCATCGAAATCTATAACTAGTGTCAATGGAATGGTTCAAATCATAATCAGTAAGAATAGTCAGTCTTTTTATACTTAAGTCGGCATTGTGAATTTTGTATTTAATTCCGATGTTATTTCTGTGTTTCATCGTCAATAAGAAGGTCCAAATGATACAGTTACTTTGAAGTGAAGCATCGGAATCTATAACTAGTGTCAATGGAATGGTTCAAAACATATATATATCTGTACTTAAGTCGGCATTCTGGTTTTTGAATTTAATTCCGGTGCAATTTCTGTGTTTCATCGTCAATAAGAAGGTCAAAGGGATACAGTAAACCTGAAGTGAAGCATCGGAATCTATAACTAGTGTCACAGGAATGGTTAAAACATTGTCAGTTAGAAGAGTCGGTCTTCATGTACTTAATTCGGCATTGTGCCTTTTGTATTTATTTCCGATGCAATTTCTGTGTTTCATCGTCAATAAGAAGGTCAAAGGTATACAGTAAACCTAAGGTGAAGCATCGGAATCTATAACTAGTGTCACAGGAATGGTTCAAAACATAGTCAGTAAGAAGAGTCAGTCTTCAAGTACTTAAGTCTGCATTGGCCTTTTGTATTTAATTCCGATGCAATTTCTGTGTTTCATCGTCAATAATATGGTCCAAGGGATACAGTAATTATGAAGTGAAGCATCGGAATCTATAACTAGTGTCACAGGAATGGTTCAAAACATAGTCAGTAAGATGAGTCAGTCTTCTTCTACTTAAGTCAGCATTTTGCCTAATCTATTTAATTCCGTTGCAATTTCAGTGTTTCATCGTCAATAAGAAGGTCCAAGGGACGCAGTTAACCTGGAGTGAAGCATCCGAATCAATAACTAGTGTCAATGGAATGGTTCATAACATAGACAGTAAGAAGAGTCATTCTGCTTGTACTTAGGTCGGCATTGTGCCTTTTTGTATTTAATTCCGGTGCAATTTCTGTGTTTCATCGTCAATAAGAAGGTCAGAGGGATACAGTTAACCTGAAGTGAAGCATCGGAATCAATAATTAGTGTCAATGGAATGGTTCAAATCATAGACAGTAAGAAGAGTCAGTCGTCTTGTACTTAAGGCGTCATTGTGCTTTTTGTAAATAATTCCGATACAGTTTCTGTGTTTCGTCGTCAACAAGAAGGTCCAAGGGATACAGTAAACCTGAAGTGAAGCATCGGAATCTATAACTAGTGTCACAGTAATGGTTCAAAACATAGTCAGTAAGAAGAGTCAGTCTTCTTGTCCTTAAGTCGGCATTGTGCCTTTTGTATTTAATTCCGGTGCAAATTCTGTGTTTCATCGTCAATAACAACGTCCAAGGGATACAGTAAACCTGGAGTGAAGCATCGGAATCTATAACTAGTGTCACAGGAATTGTTCAAAACATAGACAGTAAGAAGATACAGTCTTCTTGTACTTAAGTCGGCATTGTGCCTTTTGTATTTAATTCCGATGCAATTTCTGTGTTTCATCGTCAATAAGAAGGTCCAAGGGATACAGTAAACCTGAAGTGAAGCATCGGAATCTATAACTAGAGTCACAGGAAGGGTTCAAAACATAGTCAGTAAGAAGAGTCAGTCTTCTTGTACTTTAGTCGGCATTGTGCCTTTTCTATTTAATTCCGATGCAACTTCAGTGTTTCATCGTCAATAAGGAGGTCCAAGGGATTCAGGAAACCCGGAGTGAAGCATCGGAATCTATAACTAGTGTCACAGGAATGTTTCAAACATAGTCAGTAAGAAGAGTCTGTCTTTATGTACTAAAGTCGGCATTGTGCCTTTTGTATTTAATTCCGGTGCAATTTCTGTTTTTCATCGCCAATAAGAAGGTCAGAGGGATACAGTAAACCTGATGTGAAGCATCGGAAACTATAACTAGTGTCACAGGAATGGTTCAAAGCATAGTCAGTAAGAAGAGTCAGTCTTCTTGTCCTTAAGTCAGCCTTGTGCCTCTTGTATTTAATTCCGATGCAATTTCTGTGTTTAATCGTCAATAAAAAGTCCAAGGGATACAGTAAACCTGAAGTGAAGCATCGGAATCTATAACTAGATTCACAGGAATGGTTCAAAACATAGTCAGTAAGAAGAGTCGGTCTTCATGTACTTCAGTCGGCATTGTGCCTTTGGTATTTAATTCCGGTGCAATTTCTGTGTTTCACCGTCAATAAGAAGGTCAGTGGTACACAGTAAACCTGAAGTGAAGCATCGGAATCTGTAACTAGTGTCACAGGAATGGTTCAAAACATAGTCAGTAAGAAGAGTCAGTCTTCTTGTCCTTAAGTCGGCATTGTGCCTTTTGTATTTAATTCCGATGCAGTTTCTGTGTTTCATCGTCAATAAGAAGGTACATGGGATACAGTAAAAATGGAGTCAAGCATCGAAATCTATAAGTAGTGTCACAGGAATGGTTCAAAACATAGACAGTAAGAAGAGTCAGTCTTTTTGTACATAAGTCGGCATTGTGCAATTTTTATTTCTTTCCGATGCAATTTCTGTGTTTCATCGTCAATAAGAAGGTCAGAGAAATACAGTAAACCTGAAGTAAAGCATCGGAATCTATAACTAGTGTCACAGGAATTGTTCAAAACATAGTCAGTAACAAGAGTCAGTCTTTTTGTACTTAAATCGGCATTGAGCCTTTTGTATTTAATTCCGATGTTATTTCTGTGTTTCATCGTCAATAAGAAGGTACAAGGGATACAGTAAAAATGGAGTCAAGCATCGAAATCTATAACTAGTGTCACAGGGATGGTTCAAAACATAGTCAGTAAGAAGAGTCAGTCTTCTTGTACTTAAGTCGGCATTTTGCCTAACCTATTTAATTCCGATGCAATTTCAGTGTTTCATCGTCAATAAGAAGGTCAGAGGGATACAGGTAACCTGAAGTGAAGCATCGGAATCTATAATTAGTGTCAATGGAATGGTTCAAATCATAGACAGTAAGAAGAGTCAGTCTTTTTGTCCTTAAGTCGGCATTGTGCCTTTTGTATTTAATTCCGATGCAATTTCTGTGTTTCATCGTCAATAATATGGTCCAAGGGATACAGTAAACATGAAGTGAAGCATCGGAATCTATAACTAGTGTCACAGGAATGGTTCAAAACATAGTCAGTAAGAAGAGTCAGTCTTCTTGTACTTAGGTCGGCATTTTGCCTAATCTATTTAATTCCGATGCTATTTCAGTGTTTCATCGTCAATAAGAAGGTCCAAGGGATGCAGTTAACCTGGAGTGAAGCATCCGAATCTATAACTAGTGTCAATGGAATGGTTCCAAACATAGACAGTAAGAAGAGTCATTCTTCTTGTACTTAGGTCGGCATTGTGCCTTTTGTATTTCATTCCGGTGCAATTTCTGTGTTTCATCGTCAATAAGAAGGTCAGAGGGATGCAGTAAACCTGAAGTGAAGCATCGGAATCTATAAGTAGTTTCACAGGAATGGTTCATACATAGACAGTAAGAAGAGTCAGTCTTTTTGTACATAAGTCGGCATTGTGCATTTTGTATTTCATTCCGAAGCAATTTCTGTGTTTCATCGTCAATAAGAAGGTCAGAGAAATACTGTAAACCTGAAGTAAAGCATCGGAATCTATAACTAGTGTCACAGGAATTGTTCAAAACATAGTCAGTAACAAGAGTCAGTCTTTTTGTACTTAAATCGGCATTGAGCCTTTTGTATTTAATTCCGATGTTATTTCTGTGTTTCATCGTCAATAAGAAGGTCCAAATGATTCAGTAAACCTGAAGTGAAGCATCGGAATCTATAACTAGTGTCAATGGAATGGTTCAAAACGTATATATATCTGTACTTAAGTCGGCATTCTGGTTTTTGAATTTAATTCCGGTGCAATTTCTGTGTTTCATCGTCAATAAGAAGGTCAAAGGGATACAGTAAACCTGAAGCGAAGCATCGGAATCTATAACTAGTGTCACAGGAATGGTTAAAAGCATTGTCAGTTAGAAGAGTCGGTCTTCATGTACTTAAGTCGGCATTGTGCCTATTGTATTTATTTCCGATGCAATTTCTGTGTTTCATCGTCAATAAGAAGGTCAAAGGGATACAGTAAACCTAAGGTGAAGCATCGGAATCTATAACTAGTGTCACAGGAATGGTTCAAAACATAGTCAGTAAGAAGAGTCAGTCTTCAAGTACTTAAGTCTGCATATGCCTTTTGTATTTAATTCCGAAGCAATTTCTGTGTTTCATCGTCAATAAGGAGGTCCAAGGGATTCAGGAAACCCGGAGTGAAGCATCGGAATCTATAACTAGTGTCACAGGAATGTTTCAAAACATAGTCAGTAAGAAGAGTCTGTCTTTATGTACTAAAGTCGGCATTGTGCCTTTTGTATTTAATTCCGATGCAATTTCTGTGTTTAATCGTCAATAAGAAGTCCAAGGGATACAGTAAACCTGAAGTGAAGCATCGGAATCTATAACTAGATCACAGGAATGGTTCAAAACATAGTCAGTAAGAAGAGTCGGTCTTCATGTACTTCAGTCGGCATTGTGCCTTTGGTATTTAATTCCGGTGCAATTTCTGTGTTTCACCGTCAATAAGAAGGTCAGTGGTATACAGTAAACCTGAAGTGAAGCATCGGAATCTGTAACTAGTGTCACAGGAATGGTTCAAAACATAGTCAGTAAGAAGAGTCAGTCTTCTTGTCCTTAAGTCGGCATTGTGCCTTTTGTATTTAATTCCGATGCAATTTCTGTGTTTCATCGTCAATAAGAAGGTCAGAGGGATACAGTAAACCTGGAGTGAAGCATCGGAATATATAACTAGTGCCACAGGAATGGTTCAAAACATAGACAGTAAGAAGATACAGTCTTCTTGTACTTAAGTAGGCATTGTGCCTTTTGTACTTAATTCCGATGCAATTTCTGGGTTTCGTCGTCAATAAGAAGGTCCAAGGGACACAGTAAACCTGAAGTGAAGCATCGGAATCTATAACTAGTGTCACAGGAACGGTTCAAAACATAGTCAGTAAGAAGAGTCGGTCTTCATGTACTTAAGTCGGCATTGTGCCTTTTATATTTAATTCCGGGGCAATTACTGTGTTTCATCGTCAATAAGAATGTCAGAGGGATACAGTAAACCTGAAGTGAAGCATCGGAATCGATATCTAGTGTCACAGGATGGGTTCAAAACATAGTCAGTAAGAAGAGTCAGTCTTTTTGTCCTTAAGTCGGCATTGTGCCTTTTGTATTTAATTCCGATGCAGTTTCTGTGTTTCATCGTCAATAAGAAGGTACAAGGGATACAGTAAAAATGGAGTCAAGCACCGAAATCTATAACTAGTGTCACAGGAATGGTTCAAAACATAGTCAAAAAGAAGAGTCAGTCTTCTTGTACTTAAGTCGGCATTTTGCCTAATCTATTTAATTCCGATGCAATTTCGGTGTTTCATCGTTAATAAGAAGGTCCAAGGGATGCAGTTAACCTGGAGTGAAGCATCCGAATCTATAACTAGTGTCAATGGAATGGTTCAAAACATAGACAGTAAGAAGAGTCATTCTTCTTGTACTTAGGTCGGTATTGTGCCTTTGGTATATAATTCCGGTGCAATTTCTGTGTTTCATCGTCAATAAGAAGGTCAGAGGGATACAGTTAACCTGAAGTGAAGCATCGGAATCTATAATTAGTGTCAATGGAATGGTTCAAATCACAGACAGTAAGAAGAGTCAGTCTCTTTGTCCTTAAGTCGGCATTGTGCCTTTTGTATTTAATTCCGATGCAATTTCTGTGTTTCATCGTCAATAATATGGTCCAAGGGATACAGTAAACATGAAGTGAAGCATCGGAATCTATAACTAGTGTCACAGGAATGGTTCAAAACATAGTCAGTAAGAAGAGTCAGTCTTCTTGTACTTAGGTCCGCATTTTGCCTAATCTATTTATTTCCAATGCAATTTCAGTGTTTCATCGTCAATAAGAAGGTCCAAGGGATGCAGTTAACCTGGAGTGAAGCATCCGAATCAATAACTATTGTCAATGGAATGGTTCAAAACATAGACAGTAAGAAGAGTCATTCTTCTTGTACTTAGGTCGGCATTGTGCCTTTTGGATTTAATTCCGGTGCAATTTCTGTGTTTCATCGTCAATAAGAAGGTCAGAGGCATACACTAAACCTGAAGTGAAGCATCGGAATCTATAAGTAGTGTCACAGGAATGGTTCAAAACATAGACAGTAAGAAGAGTCAGTCTTTTTGTACATAAGTCGGCATTGTGCATTTTGTATTTCATTTCGATGCAATTTCTGTGTTTCATCGTAAATAAGAAGGTCAGAGAAATACAGTAAACCTGAAGTAAAGCATCGGAATCTATAACTAGTGTCACAGGAATTGTTCAAAACATAGTCAGTAACAAGAGTCAGTCTTTTTGTACTTAAATCGGCATTGAGCCTTTTGTATTTAATTCCGATGTTATTTCTGTGTTACATCGTCAATAAGAAGGTCCAAATGATTCAGTAAACCTGAAGTGAAGCATCGGAATCTATAATTAGTGTCAATGAAATGGTTCAAATCATATACAGTAAGAAGAGTCAGTCTTATTATACTTAAGTCGGCATTGTGAATTTTGTATTTAATTCCGATGTTATTTCTGTGTTTCATCGTCAATAAGAAGGTCCAAATGATACAGTTACTTTGAAGTGAAGCATCGGAATCTATAAGTAGTGTCAATGGAATGGTTCAAAACATATATATATATGTACTTAAGTCGGCATTCTGGTTTTTGAATTTAATTCCGGTGCAATTTCTGTGTTTCATCGTCAATAAGAAGGTCAAAGGGATACAGTAAACCTGAAGTGAAGCATCGGGATCTATAACTAGTGTCACAGGAATGGTTAAAAGCATTGTCAGTTAGAAGAGTCGGTCTTCATGTACTTAAGTCGGCATTGTGCCTTTTGTATTTATTTCCGATGCAATATCTGTGTTTCATCGTCAATAAGAAGGTCAAAGGGATACAGTAAACCTAAGGTGAAGCATCGGAATCTATAACTAGTGTCACAGGAATGGTTCAAAACATAGTCAGTAAGAAGAGTCAGTCTTCTTGTACTTATGTCGGCATTGTGCCTAATCTATTTAATTCCGATGCAATTTCAGTGTTTCATCGTCAATAAGAAGGTCCAAGGGATGCAGTTAACCTGGAGTGAAGCATCCGAATCTATAACTAGTGTCAATGGAATGGTTCAAAACATAGACAGTAAGAAGAGTCATTCTTCTTGTACTTAGGTCGGCATTGTGCCTTTTGTATTTAATTCCGGTGCAATTTCTGTGTTTCATCGTCAATAAGAAGGTCAGAGGGATACAGTTAACCTGAAGTGAAGCATCGGAATCTATAATTAGTGTCAATGGAATGGTCCAAATCATAGACAGTAAGAAGAGTCAGTCTTCTTGTACTTAAGGCATCATTGTGCTTTTTGTAAATAATTCCGATACAATTTCTGTGTTTCATCGTCAATAAGAAGGTCCAAGGGATACAGTAAACCTGAAGTGAAGCATCGGAATCTATAACTAGTGCCACAGGAATGGTTCAAAACATAGTCAGTAAGAAGAGTCAGTCTTCTTGTACTTATGTCGGCATTGTGCCTCTCGTATTTAATTCCGAAGCAATTTCTGTGTTTCATAGTCAATAAGAATGTCCAAGGGATACAGCAAACCTGGAGTGTACGATCGGAATCTATAACTAGTGTCACAGGAATGGTTTAAACATAGACAGTGGGAAGAGTAAGCCTACTTGTACTTAAGTCGGTATTTTGCCTTTTGTATTTAATTCCGATGCAATTTCAGTGTTTCATCGTCAACAGGTAGGTCAGAGGGATACAGTAAACCTCAAGTGATGCATCGGATTCTATAACTACTGTCACAGGAATGGTTCAAAAGATACACAGTAGGAAAAGTCAGTCTTCTTGTACTTAAGTCGGCATTTTGCCTTTTGTATTTACCTACGATGCAATTTCAGTGTTTCATCGTCAATAAGAAGGTCCAAGGGATACAGAAAACCTGGAGTGAAGCATCGGAATCTATAACTAGTGTCACAGGTATGGTTAACATAGACAGTACTTAAGTCGGCATTGTGCCTTTTGTATTTAATTCCGATGCAATTTCTGTGTTTAATCGTCAATAAGAAGTCCAAGGGATACAGTAAACCTGAAGTGAAGCATCGGAATCTATAACTAGATTCACAGGAATGGTTCAAAACATAGTCAGTAAGAAGAGTCGGTCTTCATGTACTTCAGTCGGCATTGTGCCTTTGGTATTTAATTCCGGAGCAATTTCTGTGTTTCACCGTCAATAAGAAGGTCAGTGGTATACAGTAAACCTGAAGTAAAGCATCGGAATCTGTAACTAGTGTCACAGGAATGGTTCAAAACATAGTCAGTAAGAAGAGTCAGTCTTCTTGTCCTTAAGTCGGCATTGTGCCTTTTGTACTTAATTCCGATGCAATATCTGTGTTTCATCGTCAATAAGGGGGTCAGAGGTATACAGTAAACCTGGAGTGAAGCATCGGAATATATAACTAGTGCCACAGGAATGGTTCAAAACATAGACAGTAAGAAGATACAGTCTTCTTGTACTTAAGTAGGCATTGTGCCTTTTGTACTTAATTCCGATGCAATTTCCGGGTTTCATCGTCAATAAGAAGGTCCAAGGTACACAGTAAACCTGAAGTGAAGCATCGGAATCTATAACTAGTGTCACAGGAACGGTTCAAAACATAGTCAGTAAGAAGAGTCGGTCTTCATGTACTTAAGTCGGCATTGTGCCTTTTGTATTTAATTCCGGTGCAATTTCTGTGTTTCATCGTCAATAAGAATGTCAGAGGGAAACAGTAAACCTGAAGTGAAGCATCGGAATCGATAACTAGCGTCACAGGATGGGTTCAAAACATAGTCAGTAAGAAGAGTCAGTCCTTTTGTCCTTAAGTCGGCATTGTGCCTTTTGTATTTAATTCCGATGCAGTTTCTGTGTTTCATCGTCAATAAGAAGGTACAAGGGATACAGGAAAATTTGAGTCAAGCATCGAAATCTATAAGTAGTGTCACAGGAATGGTTCAAAACATAGACAGTAAGAAGAGTCAGTCTTTTTGTACATAAGTCGGCATTGTGCATTTTGTATTTCTTTCCGATGCAATTTCTGTGTTTCATCGTCAATAAGAAGGTCAGAGAAATACAGTAAACCTGAAGTAAAGCATCGGAATCTATAACTAGTGTCACAGGAATTGTTCAAAACATAGTCAGTAACAAGAGTCAGTCTTTTTGTACTTAAATCGGCATTGAGCCTTTTGTATTTAATTCCGATGTTATTTCTGTGTTTCATCGTCAATAAGAAGGTACAAGGGATACAGTAAAAATGGAGTCAAGCATCGAAATCTATAACTAGTGTCACAGGAATGGTTCAAAACATAGTCAGTAAGAAGTGTCAGTCTTCTTGTACCTAAGTCGGCATTTCGCCTAATCTATTTAATTCCGATGCAATTTCAGTGTTTCATCGTCAATAAGAAGGCCCAAGGGATGCAGTTAACCTGGAGTGTAGCATCCGAATTTATAACTAGTGTCAATGGAATGGTTCAAAACATAGACAGTAAGAAGAGTCATTCTTCTTGAACTTAGGTCGGCATTGTGCCTTTGGTATATAATTCCGGTGCAATTTCTGTGTTTCATCGTCAATAAGAAGGTCAGGGGGATACAGGTAACCTGATGTGAAGCATCGGAAACTATAATTAGTGTCAATGGAATGGTTCAAATCATAGACAGTAAGAAGAGTCAGTCTTTTTGTCCTTAAGTCGGCATTGTGCCTTTTGTATTTAATTCCGATGCAATTTCTGTGTTTCATCGTCAATAATATGGTCCAAGGGATACAGTAAACATGAAGTGAAGCATCGGAATCTATAACTAGTGTCACAGGAATGGTTCAAAACATAGTCAGTAAGAAGAGTCAGTCTTCTTGTACTTAGGTCGGCATTTTGCCTAATCTATTTAATTCCGATGCAATTTCAGTGTTTCATCGTCAATAAGAAGGTCCAAGGGATGCAGTTAACCTGGAGTGAATCATCCGAATCTATAACTAGTGTCAATGGAATGGTTCAAAACATAGACAGTAAGAAGAGGCATTCTTCTTGTACTTAGGTCGGCATTGTGCCTTTTGTATTTAATTCCGGTGCAATTTCTGTGTTTCATCGTCAATAACAAGGTCAGAGGGATGCAGTAAACCTGAAGTGAAGCATCGGAATCTGTAAGTAGTGTCACAGGAATGGTTCAAAACATAGACAGTAAGAAGAGTCAGTCTTTTTGTACATAAGTCGGCATTGTGCATTTTGTATTTAATTCCGATGCAATTTCTGTGTTTCATCGTCAATAAGAAGGTCAAAGGGATACAGTAAACCTGAAGTGAAGCATCGGAATCTATAACTAGTGTCACAGGAGTGGTTAAAAGCATTGTCAGTTAGAAGAGTCGGTGTTCATGTACTTAAGTCGGCATTGTGCCTTTTGTATTTATTTCCGATGCAATTTCTGTGTTTCATCGTCAATAAGAAGGTCAAAGGGATACAGTAAACCTAAGGTGAAGCATCGGAATCTATAACTAGTGTCACAGGAATGGTTCAAAACATAGTCAGTAAGAAGAGTCAGTCTTCAAGTACTTAAGTCTGCATTGGCCTTTTGTATTTAATTCCGATGCAATTTTTGTGTTTCATCGTCAATAATATGGTCCACGGGATACAGTAAATATGAAGTGAAGCATCGGAATCTATAACTAGTGTCACAGGAATGGTTCAAATCATAGTCAGTAAGATGAGTCAGTCTTCTTCTACTTAAGTCAGCATTTTGCCTAATCTATTTAATTCCGATGCAATTTCAGTGTTTCATGGTCAATAAGAAGGCCCAAGGGACGCAGTTAACCTGGAGTGAAGCATCCGAATCTATAACTAGTGTCAATGGAATGGTTCAAAACATAGACAGTAAGAAGAGTCATTCTTCTTGTACTTAGGTCGGCATTGTGCCTTTTGCATTTAATTCCGGTGCAATTTCTGTGTTTCATCGTCAATACGAAGGTCAGAGGGATACAGTTAACCTGAAGTGAAGCATCGGAATCTATAATTAGTGTCAATGGAATGGTTCAACTCATAGACAGTAAGAAGAGTCAGTCTTCTTGTCCTTAAGTCGGCATTGTGCGTTTTGTATTTAATTCCGGTGCAAATTCTGTGTTTCATCGTCAATAACAACGTCGAAGGGATACAGTAAACCTGGAGTGAAGCATCGGAATCTATAACTAGTGTCACAGGAATGGTACAAAATATAGTCAGTAAGAAGAGTCAGTCTTCTTTTCCTTAAGTCGGCATTGTGCGTTTTGTATTTAATTCCGGTGCAAATTCTGTGTTTCATCGTCAATAACAACGTCGAAGGGATACAGTAAACCTGGAGTGAAGCATCGGAATCTATAACTAGTGTCGCAGGAATGGTACAAAACATAGACAGTAAGAAGATACAGTCTTCTTGTACTTAAGTCGGCATTGTGCCTTTTCTATTTAATTCCGAAGCAATTTCTGTGTTTCATAGTCAATAAGAAGGTCCAAGGGATACAGCAAACCTGGAGTGTACGATCGGAATCTATAACTAGTGTCACAGGAATGGTTTAAACATAGACAGTAGGAAGAGTAAGCCTACTTGTACTTAAGTCGGTATTTTGCCTTTTGTATTTAATTCCGATGCAATTTCAGTGATTCATCGTCTACAGGTAGGTCAGAGGGATACAGTAAACCTCAAGTGAGGCATCGGATTCTATTACTAGTGTCAATGGAATGGTTCAACACATAGACAGTAGGAAGAGTCAGTCTTCTTGTACGTAAGACGGCATTGTGCCTTTTGTATTTTATTCCGGTGCAATTTCTGTGTTTCGTCGTCAATAAGAAGGTCAGAGGGATACAGTAAACCTGAAGTGAAGCATGGGAATCTATAACTAGTGTCACAGGAATGGTTCAAAACTGTATTCAGTAAGAAGAGTCAGTCTTCTTGTCCTTAAGTTGCATTGTGCCTTTTGTATTTCGTTCCGATAAAATTTCTACGTTTCATCGACAATAAGAAGGTCCAAGGGACACAGTAAACCAGGAGTGAAGCATCGGAATCTATAACTAGTGATACAGGAATGGTACAAATCATAGACAGTAAGAAGAGTCAGTCTTCTTGTACTTATGTCGGCATTGTGCCTCTTGTATTTAATTCCGATGCAATTTCTGTGTTTCATCGTCAATAAGAAGGTCAGAGGGATACAGTAACCCTATAGTGAGGCATCGGAATCTATAACTAATGTCACAGAAATGGTTCAAAGCATAGTCAGTAAGAAGAGTCAGTCTTCTTGTATTTAAGTCGGCATTGTGCCTTTTGCATTAAATTCCGATGCAATTTCTGTGTTTCATCGTCAATAAGAAGGTCAGAGGGATACAGTAAACCTGAAGTGAAGTATCGGAATCTATAACTAGTGCCACTGGAATGGTTCAAAACATGGACAGTAAGAAGAGTCAGTCTTCTTGTACTTGAGTCGGCATTGGGCCTTTTGTATTAAATTCCGATGCAATTTCTGTGTTTCATCGTCAATAAGAAGGTCCAAGGGATACAGTAAACCTGAAGTCAAGCATTGGAATCTATAACTAGTGTCACAGGAATGGCTCAAAACATAGGCAGTAAGAAGAGTCAGTCTTCTTGTACTTATGACGGCATTGTGCCTTTTCTATTTAATTCCGATGCAATTTCGGTGTTTCATCGTCAATAAGAAGGTCAGAGGGATACAGTAAACCTGACGTGAAGCATCGGAACCTATAACTAGTGTCACAGGAATGGCTCAAAACATAGACAGTAAGAAGAGTCAGTCTTCTTGTACTTAATTCGGTATTGTGCCTTTTGTATTTAATTCCAATGCAAATTGTGTGTTTCATCGTCAATAAGGTCAGAGGGATACAGTAAACCTGAAGTGAAGCATCGGTATCTATAACTAGTGTCAAAGGAATGGTTCTAAAGATACACAGTAGGAAGAGTCAGTCTTCTTGTACTTAAGTCGGCATTTTGCCTTTTGTATTTAATTACGATGCAATTTCAGTGTTTCATCGTCAATAAGAAGGTCCAAGGGATACAATAAACCTGGAGTGAAGCATCGGAATCTATAACTAGTGTCAGGGGAATGGTTCTGAACATAGATAGTATGAAGAGTCAGTCTTCTTGTACATAAGTCGGCATTGTGCCTTTTGTATTTAATTCCGTTGCAATTACTGTGTTTCATCGTCAATAAGAAGGTCAGAGGGATACGGTAAACCTGAAGTGAAGCATCGGAATCTATAACTAGTGTCACAGGAATGGTTCAATACATCGTCAGTAAGAAGAGTCAGTCTTCTTGTCCTTAAGTCGGCATTGTGCCTTTTGTATTTAATTCCGGTGCAATTTCTGTGTTTCATCGTCAATAACAAGGTCCAAGGGATACAGTAAACCTGGAGTGAAGCATCGGAATCTATAACTAGTGTCACAGGAATGGTTCAAAACATAGTCAGTAAGAAGAGTCATTCTTCTTCTACTTAAGTCGGCATTTTGCCTAATCTATTTAATTCCGATGCAATTTCAGTGTTTCATCGTCAATAAGAAGGTCCAAGGGATGCAGTTAACCTGGAGTGAAGCATCCGAATCTATAACTAGTGTCAATGGAATGGTTCAAAACAAAGACAGTAAGAAGAGTCATTCTTCTTGTACTTAGGTCGGCATTGTGCCTTTTGTATTTAATTCCGGTGCAATTTCTGTGTTTCATCGTCAATAAGAAGGTCAGAGGGATACAGTTAACCTGAAGTGAAGCATCGGAATCTATAATTAGTGTCAATGGAATGGTTCAAACTATAGTAAGAAGAGTCAGTCTTATTGTACTTAAGGCATCAATGTGCTTTTTGTATATAATTCCGATGCAATTTCTGTGTTTCATCGTCAATAAGAAGGTCCAAGGGATACAGTAAACCTGAAGTGAAGCATCGGAATCTATAACTAGTGCCACAGGAATGGTTCAAAACATAGTCAGTAAGAAGAGTCAGTCTTCTTGGACTTATGTCGGCATTGTGCCTCTCGTATTTAATTCCGACGCAATTTCTGTGTTTCATAGTCAATAAGAATGTCCAAGGGATACAGCAAACCTGAAGTGTACGATCGGAATCTATAACAAGTGTCACAGGAATGGTTAAAACATAGACAGTAGGAAGAGTAAGCCTTCTTGTACTTAAGTCGGTATTTTGCCTTTTGTATTTAATTCCGATGCAATTTCAGTGTTTCATCGTCAACAGGTAGGTCAGAGGGATACAGTAAACCTCAAGTGATGCATCAGAATCTATAACTAGTGTCAATGGAATGGTTCAACACATAGACAGTAGGAAGAGTCAGTCTTCTTGTACTTAAGTCGGCATTGTGCCTTTTGTATTTTATTCCGGTGCAATTTCTGAGTTTCATCGTCAATAAGAAGGTCAGAGGGATACAGTAAACCTGAAGTGAAGCATCGGAATCTATAACTAGTGTCACAGGAATGGTTCAAAGCTATATTCAGTAAGAAGAGTCAGTCTTCTTGTCCTTAAGTTGCATTGTGCCTTTTGTATTTCGTTCCGAAAAAATTTCTACGTTTCATCGACAATAAGAATGTCCAAGGGGTACAGTAAACCAGGAGTGAAGCATCGGAGTCTATAACTAGTGACACAGGAATGGTTCAAACCATAGACAGTAAGAAGATACAGTCTTCTTGTACTTAAGTCGGCATGCTGCCTTTTGTATTTAATTCCGATGCAATTTCTGTGTTTCATCGTCAATAAGAAGGTTCAAGGGATGCAGTAAACCTGAAGTGAAGCATCGGAATCTATAACTAGTGTCACAAGAATGGTTCAATACATAGTCAGTAAGAAGAGTCAGTCTTGTTGTCCTTAAGTCGGAATTTTGCCTAATCTATTTAATTCCGATGCAATTTCAGTGTTTCATAGTCAATGAGAAGGTCCAAGGGATACAGCAAACCTGGAGTGTACGATCGGAATCTATAACTAGTGTCACAGGAATGGTTGAAACATAGACAGTAGGAAGAGTAAGAATACTTGTATTTAAGTCGGTATTTTGCCTTTTGTATTTAATTCCGATGCAATTTCAGTGTTCCATCGTCAACAGGTAGGTCAGAGGGATACAGTAAACCTCAAGTGATGCATCGGATTCTATAACTAGTGTCAATGGAATGGTTCAACACATAGACAGTAGGAAGAGTCAGTCTTCTTGTACGTAAGTCGGCATTGTGCCTTTTGTATTTTATTCCGGTGCAATTTCTGTGTTTCATCGTCAATAAGAAGGTCAGAGGGATGCAGTAAACCTGAAGTGAAGCATGGGAATCTATAAGTAGTGTCACAGGAATGGTTCAAAGCTATATTCAGTAAGAAGAGTCAGTCTTCTTGTCCTTAAGTTGCATTGTGCCTTTTGTATTTCGTTCCGATAAAATTTTATTGTTTCATCGACAATAAGAAGGTCCAAGGGATACAGTAAACCAGGAGTGAAGCATCGGAATCTATAACTAGTGACACAGGACTGGTTCAAAGCATAGACAGTAAGAAGAGTCAGTCTTCTTGTACTTATGTCGGCATTGTGCCTCTTGTATTTAATTCCGATGCAATTTCTGTGTTTCATCGTCAATAAGAAGGTCAGAGGGATACAGTAACCCTAAAGTGAGGCATCGGAATCTATAACTAATGTCACAGAAATGGTTCAAAACATAGTCAGTAAGAAGAGTCAGTCTTCTTGTATTTAAGTCGGCATTGTGCCTTTTGCATTTAATTCCGATGCAATTTCTGTGTTTCATCGTCAATAAGAAGGTCAGAGGGATATAGTAAACCTGAATTGAAGCATCGGAATCTATAACTAGTGCCACAGGAATGGTTCAAAACATAGACAGTAAGAAGAGTCAGTCTTCTTGTACTTGAGTCGGCATTGGGCCTTTTGTATTAAATTCCGATGCAATTTCCGTGTTTCATCGTCAATAAGAAGGTCCAAGGGGTACAGTAAACCTGAAGTAAAGCATTGGAATCAATAACTAGTGTCACAGGAATGGCTCAAAACATAGGCAGTAAGAAGAGTCAGTGTTCTTGTACTTATGTCGGCATTGTGCCTTTTCTATTTAATTCCGATGCAATTTCGGTGTTTCATCGTCAATAAGAAGGTCAGAGGGATACAGTAAACCTGAAGTGAAGCATCGGAATCTATAACTAGTGTCACAGGAATGGCTCAAAACATAGTCAGTAAGAAGAGTCAGTCTTCTTGTACTTAATTCGGTATTGTGCCTTTTGTATTTAATTCCAATGCAAATTGGGTGTTTCATCGTCAATAAGGTCAGAGGGATACAGTAAACCTGAAGTAAAGCATCGGTATCTATAACTAGTGTCACAGGAATGGTTCAAAAGATACACAGTAGGAAGAGTCAGTCTTCTTATACTTAAGTCGGCATTTTGCCTTTCGTATTTAATTACGATGCAATTTCAGTGTTTCATCGTCAATAAGAAGGTCCAAGGGATACAGTAAACCTGGAGTGAAGCATCGGAATCTATAACTAGTGTCACAGGAATGGTTCAAAACATAGTCAGTAAGAAGAGTCAGTCTTCTTGTACTTAGGTCCGCATTTTGCCTAATCTATTTAATTCCGATGCAATTTCAGTGTTTCATCGTCAATAAGAAGGTCCAAGGGAGGCAGTTAACCTGGAGTGAAGCATCCGAATCTATAACTAGTGTCAATGGAATGGTTCAAAACATAGACAGTAAGAAGAGTCATTCCTCTTGTACTTAGGTCGGCATTGTGCCTTTTGCATTTAATTCCGGTGCAATTTCTGTGTTTCATCGTCAATACGAAGGTCAGAGGGATACAGTTAACCTGAAGTGAAGCATCGGAATCTATAATTAGTGTCAATGGAATGGTTCAACTCATAGACAGTAAGAAGAGTCAGTCTTCTTGTCCTTAAGTCGGCATTGTGCGTTTTGTATTTAATTCCGGTGCAAATTCTGTGTTTCATCGTCAATAACAACGTCGAAGGGATACAGTAAACCTGGAGTGAAGCATCGGAATCTATAACTAGTGTCACAGGAATGGTACAAAATATAGTCAGTAAGAAGAGTCAGTCTTCTTTTCCTTAAGTCGGCATTGTGCGTTTTGTATTTAATTCCGGTGCAAATTCTGTGTTTCATCGTCAATAACAACGTCGAAGGGATACAGTAAACCTGGAGTGAAGCATCGGAATCTATAACTAGTGTCGCAGGAATGGTACAAAACATAGACAGTAAGAAGATACAGTCTTCTTGTACTTAAGTCGGCATTGTGCCTTTTCTATTTAATTCCGAAGCAATTTCTGTGTTTCATAGTCAATAAGAAGGTCCAAGGGATACAGCAAACCTGGAGTGTACGATCGGAATCTATAACTAGTGTCACAGGAATGGTTTAAACATAGACAGTAGGAAGAGTAAGCCTACTTGTACTTAAGTCGGTATTTTGCCTTTTGTATTTAATTCCGATGCAATTTCAGTGATTCATCGTCTACAGGTAGGTCAGAGGGATACAGTAAACCTCAAGTGAGGCATCGGATTCTATTACTAGTGTCAATGGAATGGTTCAACACATAGACAGTAGGAAGAGTCAGTCTGCTTGTACATAAGACGGCATTGTGCCTTTTGTATTTTATTCCGGTGCAATTTCTGTGTTTCGTCGTCAATAAGAAGGTCAGAGGGATACAGTAAACCTGAAGTGAAGCATGGGAATCTATAACTAGTGTCACAGGAATGGTTCAAAACTATATTCAGTAAGAAGAGTCAGTCTTCTTGTCCTTAAGTTGCATTGTGCC
This sequence comes from Schistocerca americana, assembly GCF_021461395.2. Classification (NCBI taxonomy): domain Eukaryota; kingdom Metazoa; phylum Arthropoda; class Insecta; order Orthoptera; family Acrididae; genus Schistocerca; species Schistocerca americana. The sequence continues at coordinate 31,832,803 of NC_060121.1, forward strand.
TTTTGTATTTCGTTCCGATAAAATTTCTACGTTTCATCGACAATAAGAAGGTCCAAGGGACACAGTAAACCAGGAGTGAAGCATCGGAATCTATAACTAGTGATACAGGAATGGTACAAATCATAGACAGTAAGAAGAGTCAGTCTTCTTGTACTTATGTCGGCATTGTGCCTCTTGTATTTAATTCCGATGCAATTTCTGTGTTTCATCGTCAATAAGAAGGTCAGAGGGATACAGTAACCCTATAGTGAGGCATCGGAATCTATAACTAATGTCACAGAAATGGTTCAAAACATAGTCAGTAAGAAGAGTCAGTCTTCTTGTATTTAAGTCGGCATTGTGCCTTTTGCATTAAATTCCGATGCAATTTCTGTGTTTCATCGTCAATAAGAAGGTCAGAGGGATACAGTAAACCTGAAGTGAAGTATCGGAATCTATAACTAGTGCCACTGGAATGGTTCAAAACATGGACAGTAAGAAGAGTCAGTCTTCTTGTACTTGAGTCGGCATTGGGCCTTTTGTATTAAATTCCGATGCAATTTCTGTGTTTCATCGTCAATAAGAAGGTCCAAGGGATACAGTAAACCTGAAGTCAAGCATTGGAATCTATAACTAGTGTCACAGGAATGGCTCAAAACATAGGCAGTAAGAAGAGTCAGTCTTCTTGTACTTATGACGGCATTGTGCCTTTTCTATTTAATTCCGATGCAATTTCGGTGTTTCATCGTCAATAAGAAGGTCAGAGGGATACAGTAAACCTGACGTGAAGCATCGGAACCTATAACTAGTGTCACAGGAATGGCTCAAAACATAGACAGTAAGAAGAGTCAGTCTTCTTGTACTTAATTCGGTATTGTGCCTTTTGTATTTAATTCCAATGCAAATTGTGTGTTTCATCGTCAATAAGGTCAGAGGGATACAGTAAACCTGAAGTGAAGCATCGGTATCTATAACTAGTGTCAAAGGAATGGTTCAAAAGATACACAGTAGGAAGAGTCAGTCTTCTTGTACTTAAGTCGGCATTTTGCCTTTTGTATTTAATTACGATGCAATTTCAGTGTTTCATCGTCAATAAGAAGGTCCAAGGGATACAATAAACCTGAAGTGAAGCATCGGAATCTATAACTAGTGTCAGGGGAATGGTTCTGAACATAGATAGTATGAAGAGTCAGTCTTCTTGTACATAAGTCGGCATTGTGCCTTTTGTATTTAATTCCGTTGCAATTACTGTGTTTCATCGTCAATAAGAAGGTCAGAGGGATACGGTAAACCTGAAGTGAAGCATCGGAATCTATAACTAGTGTCACAGGAATGGTTCAATACATCGTCAGTAAGAAGAGTCAGTCTTCTTGTCCTTAAGTCGGCATTGTGCCTTTTGTATTTAATTCCGGTGCAATTTCTGTGTTTCATCGTCAATAACAAGGTCCAAGGGATACAGTAAACCTGGAGTGAAGCATCGGAATCTATAACTAGTGTCACAGGAATGGTTCAAAACATAGTCAGTAAGAAGAGTCATTCTTCTTCTACTTAAGTCGGCATTTTGCCTAATCTATTTAATTCCGATGCAATTTCAGTGTTTCATCGTCAATAAGAAGGTCCAAGGGATGCAGTTAACCTGGAGTGAAGCATCCGAATCTATAACTAGTGTCAATGGAATGGTTCAAAACAAAGACAGTAAGAAGAGTCATTCTTCTTGTACTTAGGTCGGCATTGTGCCTTTTGTATTTAATTCCGGTGCAATTTCTGTGTTTCATCGTCAATAAGAAGGTCAGAGGGATACAGTTAACCTGAAGTGAAGCATCGGAATCTATAATTAGTGTCAAAGGAATGGTTCAAACTATAGTAAGAAGAGTCAGTCTTATTGTACTTAAGGCATCAATGTGCTTTTTGTATATAAATCCGATGCAATTTCTGTGTTTCATCGTCAATAAGAAGGTCCAAGGGATACAGTAAACCTGAAGTGAAGCATCGGAATCTATAACTAGTGCCACAGGAATGGTTCAAAACATAGTCAGTAAGAAGAGTCAGTCTTCTTGGACTTATGTCGGCATTGTGCCTCTCGTATTTAATTCCGACGCAATTTCTGTGTTTCATAGTCAATAAGAATGTCCAAGGGATACAGCAAACCTGAAGTGTACGATCGGAATCTATAACAAGTGTCACAGGAATGGTTAAAACATAGACAGTAGGAAGAGTAAGCCTTCTTGTACTTAAGTCGGTATTTTGCCTTTTGTATTTAATTCCGATGCAATTTCAGTGTTTAATCGTCAACAGGTAGGTCAGAGGGATACAGTAAACCTCAAGTGATGCATCAGAATCTATAACTAGTGTCAATGGAATGGTTCAACACATAGACAGTAGGAAGAGTCAGTCTTCTTGTACTTAAGTCGGCATTGTGCCTTTTGTATTTTATTCCGGTGCAATTTCTGAGTTTCATCGTCAATAAGAAGGTCAGAGGGATACAGTAAACCTGAAGTGAAGCATCGGAATCTATAACTAGTGTCACAGGAATGGTTCAAAGCTATATTCAGTAAGAAGAGTCAGTCTTCTTGTCCTTAAGTTGCATTGTGCCTTTTGTATTTCGTTCCGAAAAAATTTCTACGTTTCATCGACAATAAGAATGTCCAAGGGGTACAGTAAACCAGGAGTGAAGCATCGGAGTCTATAACTAGTGACACAGGAATGGTTCAAACCATAGACAGTAAGAAGATACAGTCTTCTTGTACTTAAGTCGCCATGCTGCCTTTTGTATTTAATTCCGATGCAATTTCTGTGTTTCATCGTCAATAAGAAGGTTCAAGGGATGCAGTAAACCTGAAGTGAAGCATCGGAATCTATAACTAGTGTCACAAGAATGGTTCAATACATAGTCAGTAAGAAGAGTCAGTCTTCTTGTCCTTAAGTCGGAATTTTGCCTAATCTATTTAATTCCGATGCAATTTCAGTGTTTCATAGTCAATGAGAAGGTCCAAGGGATACAGCAAACCTGGAGTGTACGATCGGAATCTATAACTAGTGTCACAGGAATGGTTGAAACATAGACAGTAGGAAGAGTAGGAATACTTGTATTTAAGTCGGTATTTTGCCTTTTGTATTTAATTCCGATGCAATTTCAGTGTTCCATCGTCAACAGGTAGGTCAGAGGGATACAGTAAACCTCAAGTGATGCATCGGATTCTATAACTAGTGTCAATGGAATGGTTCAACACATAGACAGTAGGAAGAGTCAGTCTTCTTGTACGTAAGTCGGCATTGTGCCTTTTGTATTTTATTCCGGTGCAATTTCTGTGTTTCATCGTCAATAAGAAGGTCAGAGGGATGCAGTAAACCTGAAGTGAAGCATGGGAATCTATAAGTAGTGTCACAGGAATGGTTCAAAGCTATATTCAGTAAGAAGAGTCAGTCTTCTTGTCCTTAAGTTGCATTGTGCCTTTTGTATTTCGTTCCGATAAAATTTTATTGTTTCATCGACAATAAGAAGGTCCAAGGGATACAGTAAACCAGGAGTGAAGCATCGGAATCTATAACTAGTGACACAGGACTGGTTCAAAGCATAGACAGTAAGAAGAGTCAGTCTTCTTGTACTTATGTCGGCATTGTGCCTCTTGTATTTAATTCCGATGCAATTTCTGTGTTTCATCGTCAATAAGAAGGTCAGAGGGATACAGTAACCCTAAAGTGAGGCATCGGAATCTATAACTAATGTCACAGAAATGGTTCAAACATAGTCAGTAAGAAGAGTCAGTCTTCTTGTATTTAAGTCGGCATTGTGCCTTTTGCATTTAATTCCGATGCAATTTCTGTGTTTCATCGTCAATAAGAAGGTCAGAGGGATGTAGTAAACCTGAATTGAAGCATCGGAATCTATAACTAGTGCCACAGGAATGGTTCAAAACATAGACAGTAAGAAGAGTCAGTCTTCTTGTACTTATGTCGGCATTGTGCCTCTTGTATTTAATTCCGATGCAATTTCTGTGTTTCATCGTCAATAAGAAGGTCAAAGGTATACAGTAAACCTAAGGTGAAGCATCGGAATCTATAACTAGTGTCACAGGAATGGCTCAAAACATAGGCAGTAAGAAGAGTCAGTGTTCTTGTACTTATGTCGGCATTGTGCCTTTTCTATTTAATTCCGATGCAATTTCGGTGTTTCATCGTCAATAAGAAGGTCAGAGGGATACAGTAAACCTGAAGTGAAGCATCGGAATCTATAACTAGTGTCACAGGAATGGCTCAAAACATAGTCAGTAAGAAGAGTCAGTCTTCTTGTACTTAATTCGGTATTGTGCCTTTTGTATTTAATTCCAATGCAAATTGGGTGTTTCATCGTCAATAAGGTCAGAGGGATACAGTAAACCTGAAGTAAAGCATCGGTATGTATAACTAGTGTCACAGGAATGGTTCAAAAGATACACAGTAGGAAGAGTCAGTCTTCTTATACTTAAGTCGGCATTTTGCCTTTCGTATTTAATTACGATGCAATTTCAGTGTTTCATCGTCAATAAGAAGGTCCAAGGGATACAGTAAACCTGGAGTGAAGCATCGGAATCTATAACTAGTGTCACAGGAATGGTTCAAAACATAGTCAGTAAGAAGAGTCAGTCTTCTTGTACTTAGGTCCGCATTTTGCCTAATCTATTTAATTCCGATGCAATTTCAGTGTTTCATCGTCAATAAGAAGGTCCAAGGGAGGCAGTTAACCTGGAGTGAAGCATCCGAATCTATAACTAGTGTCAATGGAATGGTTCAAAACATAGACAGTAAGAAGAGTCATTCTTCTTGTACTTAGGTCGGCATTGTGCCTTTTGTATTTAATTCCGGTGCAATGTCTGTGTTTCATCGTCAATAAGAAGGTCAGAGGGATACAGTAAACCTGAAGTGAAGCATCGGAATCTATAAGTAGTGTCACAGGAATGGTTCAAAACATAGACAGTAAGAAGAGTCAGTCTTATTGTACATAAGTCGGCATTGTGCATTTTGTATTTCATTCCGATGCAATTTCTGTGTTTCATCGTCAATAAGAAGGTCAGAGAAATACAGTAAACCTGAAGTAAAGCATCGGAATCTATAACTAGTGTCACAGGAATTGTTCAAAGCATAGTCAGTAACAAGAGTCAGTCTTTTTGTACTTAAATCGGCATTGAGCCTTTTGTATTTATTTCCGATGTTATTTCTGTGTTTCATCGTCAATAAGAAGGTCCAAATGATTCAGTAAACCTGAAGTGAAGCATCGGTATCTATAATTAGTGTCAATGGAATGGTTCAAAACATATATAAATATGTACTTAAGTCGGCATTCTAGTTTTTGAATTTAATTCCGGTGCAATTTCTGTGTTTCATCGTCAATAAGAAGGTCAAAGGGATACAGTAAACCTGAAGTGAAGCATCGGAATCTATAACTAGTGTCACAGGAATGGTTAAAAGCATTGTCAGTTAGAAGAGTCGGTCTTCATGTACTTAAGTCGGCATTGTGCCTTTTGGGATTATTTCCGATGCAATTTCTGTGTTTCATCGTCAATAAGAAGGTCAAAGGGATACAGTAAACCTAAGGTGAAGCATCGGAATCTATAAGTAGTGTCACAGGAATGGATCAAAACATAGTCAGTAAGAAGAGTCAGTCTTCAAGTACTTAAATCGGCATTGGCCTTTTGTATTTAATTCCGATGCAATTTCTGTGTTTCATCGTCAATAATATGGTCCAAGGGATACAGTAAATATGAAGTGAAGCAGCGGAATCTATAACTAGTGTCACAGGAATGGTTCAAAGCATAGTCAGTAAGATGAGTCAGTCTTCTTCTACTTAAGTCAGCATTTTGCCTAATCTATTTAATTCCGATGCAATTTCAGTGTTTCATCGTCAATAAGAAGGTCCAAGGGATGCAGTTAACCTGGAGTGAAGCATCCGAATCTATAACTAGTGTCAATGGAATGGTTCAAAACATAGACAGTAAGAAGAGTCATTCTTCTTGTACTTAGGTCGGCATTGTGCCTTTTGTATTTAATTCCCGTGCAATTTCTGTGTTTCATCGTCAATAAGAAGGTTAGAGGGATACAGTTAACCTGAAATGAAGCATCGGAATCTATAATTAGTGTCAATGGAATGGTTCAAATCATAGACAGTAAGAAGAGTCAGTCATCTTGTACTTAAGGCATCATTGTCCTTTTTGTAAATAATTCCGATACAATTTCTGTGTTTCATCGTCAATAAGAAGGTCCAAGGGATACAGTAAACCTGAAGTGAAGCATCGGAATCTATAACTAGTGCCACAGGAATGGTTCAAAACATAGTCAGTAAGAAGAGTCAGTCTTCTTGTACTTATGTCGGCATTGTGCCTCTCGTATTTAATTCCGAAGCAATTTCTGTGTTTCATAGTCAATAAGAAGGTCCAAGGGATACAGCAAACCTGGAGTGTACGATCGGAATCTATAACTAGTGTCACAGGAATGGTTTAAACATAGACAGTAGGAAGAGTAAGCCTACTTGTACTTAAGTCGGTATTTTGCCTTTTGTATTTAATTCCGATGCAATTTCAGTGTTTCATCGTCAACAGGTAGGTCAGAGCGATACAGTAAACCTCAAGTGATGCATCGGATTCTATAACTAGTGTCAATGGAATGGTTCAACACATAGACAGTAGGAAGAGTCAGTCTCCTTGTACGTAAGTCGGCATTGTGCCTTTTGTATTTTATTCCGGTGTAATTTCTGTGTTTCATCGTCAATAAGAAGGTCAGAGGGATACAGTAAACCTGAAGCGAAGCATGGGAATCTATAACTAGTGTCACAGGAATGATTCAAAACTATATTCAGTAAGAAGAGTCAGTCTTCTTGTCCTTAAGCTGCATTGTGCCTTTTGTATTTCGTTCCGATAAAATTTCTATGTTTCATCGACAATAAGAAGGTCCAAGGGATACAGTAAACCAGGAGTGAAGCATCGGAATCTATAACTAGTGACACAGGAATGGTTCAAAGCATAGACAGTAAGAAGAGTCAGTCTTCTTGTACTTTTGACGGCATTGTGACTCTTGTATTTAATTCCGATGCAATTTCTGTATTTCATCGTCAATAAGAAGGTCAGAGGGATACAGTAACCCTAAAGTGAGGCATCGGAATCTATAACTAATGTCACAGAAATGGTTCAAAACATAGCCAGTAAGAAGAGTCAGTCTTCTTGTATTTAAGTCGGCATTGTGCCTTTTGCATTTAATTCCGATGCAATTTCTGTGTTTCATCGTCAATAAGAAGGTCAGAGGGATATAGTAAACCTGAATTGAAGCATCGGAATCTATAACTAGTGCCACTGGAATGGTTCAAAACATAGACAGTAAGAAGAGTCAGTCTTCTTGTACTTGAGTCGGCATTGGGCCTTTTGTATTAAATTCCGATGCAATTTCCGTGTTTCATCGTCAATAAGAAGGTCCAAGGGGTACAGTAAACCTGAAGTCAAGCATTGGACTCTATAACTAGTGTCACAGGAATGGCTCAAAACATAGGCAGTAAGAAGAGTCAGTCTTCTTGTACTTATGTCGGCATTGTGCCTTTTCTATTTAATTCCGATGCAATTTCGGTGTTTCATCGTCAATAAGAAGGTCAGAGGGATACAGTAAACCTGAAGTGAAGCATCGGAATCTATAACTAGTGTCACAGGAATGGTTCAAAGCATAGTCAGCAAGAAGAGTCAGTCTTCTTGTCCTTAAGTCGGCATTGTGCTTTTTGTATTTAATTCCGGTGCAATTTCTGTGTTTCATCGTCAATAACAAGGTCCAAGGGATACAGTAAACATGGAGTGAAGCATCGGAATCTATAACTAGTGTCACAGGAATGGTTCAAAACAAAGTGAGTAAGAAGTGTCAGTCTTCTTCTACTTAAGTCGGCATTTTGCCTAATCTATTTAATTCCGATGCAATTTCAGTGTTTCATCGTCAATAAGAAGGTCCAAGGGATGCAGTTAACCTGGAGTGAAGCATCCGAATCTATAACTAGTGTCAATGGAATGGTTCAAAACATAGACAGTAAGAAGAGTCATTCTTCTTGTACTTAGGTCGGCATTGTGCCTTTTGTATTTAATTCCGGTGCAATTTCTGTGTTTCATCGTCAATAAGAAGGTCAGAGGGATACAGTAAACCTGAAGTGAAGCATCGGAATCTATAACTAGTGTCACAGGAATGGTTCAGTACATAGTCAGTAAGAAGAGTCTGTCTACTTGTCCTTAAGTCGGCATTGTGCCTTTTGTATTTAATTCCGGTGCAATTTCTGTGTTTCATCGTCAATGACAAGGTCCAAGGGATACAGTAAACCTGGAGTGAAGCATCGGAATCTATAACTAGTGTCACAGGAATGGTTCAAAACATAGTCAGTAAGAAGGGTCATTCTTCTTCTACTTAAGTCGGCATTTTGCCTAATCTATTTAATTCCGATGCAATTTCAGTGTTTCATCGTCAATAAGAAGGTCCAAGGGATGCAGTTAACCTGGAGTGAAGCATCCGAATCTATAACTAGTGTCAATGGAATGGTTCAAAACATAGACAGTAAGAAGAGTCATTCTTCTTGTACTTAGGTCGGCATTGTGCCTTTTGTATTTAATTCCGGTGCAATTTCTGTGTTTCATCGTCAATAAGAAGGTCAGAGGGATACAGTTAACCTGCAGTGAAGCATCGGAATCTATAATTAGTGTCAATGGAATGGTTCAAACCATAGACAGTAAGAAGAGTCAGTATTCTTGTACTTAAGGCATCATTGTGCTTTTTGTATATAATTCCGATGCAATTTCTGTGTTTCATCGTCAATAAGAAGGTCCAAGGGATACAGTAATCCCGAAGTGAAGCATCGGAATCTATAACTAGTGCCACAGGAATGGTTCAAAACATAGTCAGTAAGAAGAGTCAGTCTTCTTGTACTTATGTCGGCATTGTGCCTCTCGTATTTAATTCCGACGCAATTTCTGTGTTTCATAGTCAATAAGAAGGTCCAAGGGATACAGCAAACCTGGAGTGTACGATCGGAATCTATAACAAGTGTCACAGGAATGGTTTAAAACATAGACAGTAGGAAGAGTAAGCCTTCTTGTACTTAAGTCGGTATTTTGCCTTTTGTATTTAATTCCGATGCAATTTCAGTGTTTCATCGTCAACAGGTAGGTCAGAGGGATACAGTAAACCTCAAGTGATGCATCGGAATCTGTAACTAGTGTCAATGGAATGGTTCAACACATAGACAGTAGGAAGAGTCAGTCTTCTTGTACTTAAGTCGGCATTGTGCCTTTTGTATTTTATTCCGGTGCAATTTCTGAGTTTCATCGTCAATAAGAAGATCAGAAGGATACAGTAAACCTGAAGTGAAGCATCGGAATCTATAACTAGTGTCACAGGAATGGTTCAAAACTATATTCAGTAAGAAGAGTCAGTCTTCTTGTCCTTAAGTTGCATTGTGCCTTTTGTATTTCGTTCCGATAAAATTTCTATGTTTCATCGACAATAAGAAGGTCCAAGGGATACAGTAAACCAGGAGTGAAGCATCGGAATCTATAACTAGTGACACAGGAATGGTTCAAAGCATAGACAGTAAGAAGAGTCAGTCTTCTTGTACTTATGTCGGCATTGAGCCTCTTGTATTTAATTCCGATGCAATTTCTGTGTTTCATCGTCAATAAGAAGGTCAGAGGGATACAGTAACCCTAAAGTGAGGCATCGGAATCTATAACTAATGTCACAGAAATGGTTCAAAACATAGTCAGTAAGAAGAGTCAGTCTTCTTGTATTTAAGTCGGCATTGTGCCTTTTGCATTTAATTCCGATGCAATTTCTGTGTTTCATCGTCAATAAGAAGGTCAGAGGGATATAGTAAACCTGAATTGAAGCATCGGAATCTATAACCTGTGCCACAGGAATGGTTCAAAACATAGACAGTAAGAAGAGTCAGTCTTCTTGTACTTGAGTCGGCATTGGGCCTTTTGTATTAAATTCCGATGCAATTTCCGTGTTTCATCGTCAATAAGAAGGTCCAAGGGGTACAGTAAACCTGAAGTCAAGCATTGGAATCTATAACTAGTGTCACAGGAATGGCTCAAAACATAGGCAGTAAGAAGAGTCAGTCTTCTTGTACTTATGTCGGCATTGTGCCTTTTCTATTTAATTCCGATGCAATTTCGGTGTTTCATCGTCAATAAGAAGGTCAGAGGGATACAGTAAACCTGAAGTGAAGCATCGGAATCTATAACTAGTGTCACAGGAATGGTTCAAAGCATAGTCAGCAAGAAGAGTCAGTCTTCTTGTCCTTAAGTCGGCATTGTGCTTTTTGTATTTAATTCCGGTGCAATTTCTGTGTTTCATCGTCAATAACAAGGTCCAAGGGATACAGTAAACCTGGAGTGAAGCATCGGAATCTATAACTAGTGTCACAGGAATGGTTCAAAACAAAGTGAGTAAGAAGAGTCAGTCTTCTTCTACTTAAGTCGGCATTTTGCCTAATCTATTTAATTCCGATGCAATTTCAGTGTTTCATCGTCAATAAGAAGGTCCAAGGGATGCAGTTAACCTGGAGTGAAGCATCCGAATCTATAACTAGTGTCAATGGAATGGTTCAAAACATAGACAGTAAGAAGAGTCATTCTTCTTGTACTTAGGTCGGCATTGTGCCTTTTGTATTTAATTCCGGTGCAATTTCTGTGTTTCATCGTCAATAAGAAGGTCAGAGGGATACAGTAAACCTGAAGTGAAGCATCGGAATCTATAACTAGTGTCACAGGAATGGTTCAGTACATAGTCAGTAAGAAGAGTCTGTCTACTTGTCCTTAAGTCGGCATTGTGCCTTTTGTATTTAATTCCGGTGCAATTTCTGTGTTTCATCGTCAATGACAAGGTCCAAGGGATACAGTAAACCTGGAGTGAAGCATCGGAATCTATAACTAGTGTCACAGGAATGGTTCAAAACATAGTCAGTAAGAAGGGTCATTCTTCTTCTACTTAAGTCGGCATTTTGCCTAATCTATTTAATTCCGATGCAATTTCAGTGTTTCATCGTCAATAAGAAGGTCCAAGGGATGCAGTTAACCTGGAGTGAAGCATCCGAATCTATAACTAGTGTCAATGGAATGGTTCAAAACATAGACAGTAAGAAGAGTCATTCTTCTTGTACTTAGGTCGGCATTGTGCCTTTTGTATTTAATTCCGGTGCAATTTCTGTGTTTCATCGTCAATAAGAAGGTCAGAGGGATACAGTTAACCTGCAGTGAAGCATCGGAATCTATAATTAGTGTCAATGGAATGGTTCAAACCATAGACAGTAAGAAGAGTCAGTATTCTTGTACTTAAGGCATCATTGTGCTTTTTGTATATAATTCCGATGCAATTTCTGTGTTTCATCGTCAATAAGAAGGTCCAAGGGATACAGTAATCCCGAAGTGAAGCATCGGAATCTATAACTAGTGCCACAGGAATGGTTCAAAACATAGTCAGTAAGAAGAGTCAGTCTTCTTGTACTTATGTCGGCATTGTGCCTCTCGTATTTAATTCCGACGCAATTTCTGTGTTTCATAGTCAATAAGAAGGTCCAAGGGATACAGCAAACCTGGAGTGTACGATCGGAATCTATAACAAGTGTCACAGGAATGGTTTAAAACATAGACAGTAGGAAGAGTAAGCCTTCTTGTACTTAAGTCGGTATTTTGCCTTTTGTATTTAATTCCGATGCAATTTCAGTGTTTCATCGTCAACAGGTAGGTCAGAGGGATACAGTAAACCTCAAGTGATGCATCGGAATCTGTAACTAGTGTCAATGGAATGGTTCAACACATAGACAGTAGGAAGAGTCAGTCTTCTTGTACTTAAGTCGGCATTGTGCCTTTTGTATTTTATTCCGGTGCAATTTCTGAGTTTCATCGTCAATAAGAAGATCAGAAGGATACAGTAAACCTGAAGTGAAGCATCGGAATATATAACTAGTGTCACAGGAATGGTTCAAAACTATATTCAGTAAGAAGAGTCAGTCTTCTTGTCCTTAAGTTGCATTGTGCCTTTTGTATTTCGTTCCGATAAAATTTCTATGTTTCATCGACAATAAGAAGGTCCAAGGGATACAGTAAACCAGGAGTGAAGCATCGGAATCTATAACTAGTGACACAGGAATGGTTCAAAGCATAGACAGTAAGAAGAGTCAGTCTTCTTGTACTTATGTCGGCATTGAGCCTCTTGTATTTAATTCCGATGCAATTTCTGTGTTTCATCGTCAATAAGAAGGTCAGAGGGATACAGTAACCCTAAAGTGAGGCATCGGAATCTATAACTAATGTCACAGAAATGGTTCAAAACATAGTCAGTAAGAAGAGTCAGTCTTCTTGTATTTAAGTCGGCATTGTGCCTTTTGCATTTAATTCCGATGCAATTTCTGTGTTTCATCGTCAATAAGAAGGTCAGAGGGATATAGTAAACCTGAATTGAAGCATCGGAATCTATAACCTGTGCCACAGGAATGGTTCAAAACATAGACAGTAAGAAGAGTCAGTCTTCTTGTACTTGAGTCGGCATTGGGCCTTTTGTATTAAATTCCGATGCAATTTCCGTGTTTCATCGTCAATAAGAAGGTCCAAGGGGTACAGTAAACCTGAAGTCAAGCATTGGAATCTATAACTAGTGTCACAGGAATGGCTCAAAACATAGGCAGTAAGAAGAGTCAGTCTTCTTGTACTTATGTCGGCATTGTGCCTGTTCTATTTAATTCCGATGCAATTTCGGTGTTTCATCGTCAATAAGAAGGTGAGAGGGATACAGTAAACCTGAAGTGAAGCATCGGAATCTATAACTAGTGTCACAGGAATGGTTCAATACATAGACAGTAAGAAGAGTCAGTCTTTTGGTACTTATGTCGGCATTGTGCCTCTTGTATTTAATTCCGATGCAATTTCTGTGTTTCATCGTCAATAAGAAGGTCAGAGGGATACAGTAAACCTAAAGTGAGGCATCGGAATCTGTAACTAATGTCACAGAAATGGTTCAAAAATAGTCAGTAAGAAGAGTCAGTCTTCTTGTATTTAAGTCGGCATTGTGCCTTTTGAATTTAATTCCGGTGCAATTTCTGTGTTTCATCGTCAATAAGAAGGTCAAAAGGATACAGTAAACCTGAAGTGAAGCATCGGAATCTATAACTAGTGTCACAGGAATGGTTAAAACATTTGTCAGTTAGAAGAGTCGGTCTTCATGTACTTAAGTCGGCATTGTGCATTTTGTATTTACTTAAGATGCAATTTCTGTGTTTCATCGTCAATAAGAAGGTCCAAAAGATACAGTAAACCTAAGGTGAAGCATCGGAATCTATAACTAGTGTCACAGGAATGGTTCAAAACATAGTCAGTAAGAAGAGTCAGTCTTCAAGTACTTAAGTCGGCATTGGCCTTTTGTATTTAATTCCGATGAAATTTCGGTGTTTCATCGTCAATAATATGGTCCATGGGATACAGTAAACATGAAGTGAAGCATCGGAATGTATAACTAGTGTCACAGGAATGGTTCAAAACATAGTCAGTAAGAAGAGTCAGTCTTCTTCTACTTAAGTCGTCATTTAGCATAATCTATTTAATTCCGATGCAATTTCAGTGTTTCATCGTCAATAAGAAGGTCCAAGGGATGCACTTAACCTGGAGTGAAGCATCCGAATCTATAACTAGTGTCAATGGAATGGCTCAAAACATAGACAGTAAGAAGAGTCATTCTTCTTGTACTTAGGTCGGCATTGTGCCTTTTGTATTTAATTCCGGTGCAATTTCTGTGTTTCATCGTCCATAAGAAGGTCAGAGGGATACAGTTAACCTGAAATGAAGCATCGGAATCTATAATTAATGCCAATGGAATGGTTCAAATCATAGACAGTAAGGAGAGTCAGTCTTCTTGTACTTAAGGCATCATTGTGCTTTTTGTATATAATTCCGATGCAATTTCTGTGTTTCATCGTCAATAAGAAGGTCCAAGGGATACAGCAAACCTGGAGTGTACGATCGGAATCTATAACTAGTGTCACAGGAATGGTTTGAAACATAGACAGTAGGAAGAGTAAGCTTTCTTGTACTTATGTCGGTATATTGCCTTTTGTATTTAATTCCGATGCATTTTCAGTGTTTCATCGTCAACATGTAGGTCAGAGGGATACAGTAAACCTCAAGTGATGCATTGGAATCTATAACTAGTGTCAATGGAATGGTTCAACACATAGACAGTAGGAAGAGTCAGTCCTCTTGTACTTATGTCGGCATTGTGCCTTTTCTATGTAATTCCGATGCAATTTCGGTGTTTCATCGTCAATAAGAAAGTCAGCGGGATACAGTAAACCTGGAGTGAAGCATCGGAATCTATAACTGGTGTCACAGGAATGGTTCAAAACATAGTCAGTAAGAAGAGTCATTCTTCTTCTACTTAAGTCGGCATTTTGCCTAATCTATTTAATTCCGATGCAATTTCAGTGTTTCATCGTCAATAAGAAGGTCCAAGGGATGCAGTTAACCTGGAGTGAAGCATCCGAATCTATAACTAGTGCCACAGGACTGGTTCAAAACATAGACAGTAAGAAGAGTCGGTCTTCTTGTACTTATGTCGGCATTGTGCCTTTTGCATTTAATTCCGATGCAATTTCTGTGTTTCATCGTCAATAAGAAGGTCAGAGGGATATAGTAAACCTGAAATGAAGCATCGGAATCTATAACTAGTGCCACAGGAATGGTTCAAAACATAGACAGTAAGAAGAGTCAGTCTTCTTGTACTTGAGTCGGCATTGGGCCTTTTGTATTAAATTCCGATCCAATTTCCGTGTTTCATCGTCAATAAGAAGGTCCAAGGGGTACAGTAAACCTGAAGTCAAGCATTGGAATCTATAACTAGTGTCACAGGAATGGCTCAAAACATAGGCAGTAAGAAGAGTCAGTCTTCTTGTACTTATGTCGGCATTGTGCCTGTTTTATTTAATTCTGATGCAATTTCGATGTTTCATCGTCAATAAGAAGGTCAGAGGGATACAGTAAACCTGAAGTGAAGCATCCGAATCTATAACTAGTGTCAATGGAATGGCTCAAAACATAGACAGTAAGAAGAGTCATTCTTCTTGTACTTAGGTCGGCATTGTGCCTTTTGTATTTAATTCCGGTGCAATTTCTGTGTTTCATCGTCCATAAGAAGGTCAGAGGGATACAGTTACCCTGAAATGAAGCATCGGAATCTATAATTAGTGTCAATGGAATGGTTCAAATCATAGACAGTAAGGAGAGTCAGTCTTCTTGTACTTAAGGCATCATTGTGCTTTTTGTATATAATTCCGATGCAATTTCTGTGTTTCATCGTCACTAAGAAGGTCCAAGGGATACAGTAAACCTGAAGTGAAGCATCGGAATCTATAACTAGTGCCACAGGAATGGTTCAAAACATAGTCAGTAAGAAGAGTCAGTCTTCTTGTACTTATGTCGGCATTGTGCCTCTCGTATTTAATTCCGATGCAATTTCCGTGTTTCATAGTCAGTAAGAAGGTCCAAGGGAGACAGCAAACCTGAAGTGAAGCATCGGAATCTATTACTAGTGTCACAGGAATGGTTCAAAACTATATTCAGTAAGAGGAGTCAGTCTTCTTGTCCTTAAGTTGCATTGTGCCGTTTGTATTTCGTTCCGATAAAATTTCTATGTTTCATCGACAATAAGATGGTCCATGGGATACAGTAAACCAGGAGTGAAGCATCGGAATCTATAACTAGTGACACTGGAATGGTTCAAAGCATAGACAGTAAGAAGATACAGTCTTCTTGTACTTAAGTCGGCATTGTGCCTTCTGTATTTAATTCCAATGCAATTTCTGTGTTTCATCGTCCATAAGAAGGTCAGAGGGATACAGTATACCTGAAGTGAAGCATCGGAATCTATAACTAGTGTCACAGGAATGGTTCAAAATATAGTCAGTTAGAAGAGTCAGTCTTCTTGTCCTTAAGTCGGCATAGTGCCTTTTGTATTTAATTCCGATGCAATTTCTGTGTTTCATCGACAATAAGAAGGTCAAAGGGATGCAGTAAACCTGAAGTGAAGCATCGGAATCTATAACTGGTGTCACAGGAATGGTTCAAAACATAGTCAGTAAGATGAGTCAGTCTTCATGTACTTAAGTCGGCATTGTGCCTTTTGTATTTAATTCCGATGCAATTTCTGTGTTTGATCGTCAATAAGAAGGTCCTAGGGTACAGTAAACCTGAAGTGAAGCATCGGAATGTGTAACTAGTGTCACAGGAATGGTTCAAAACATAGACAGTAAGAAGAGTCAGTCTTCTTGTACTTAATTCGGTATTGTGCCTTTTGTATTTAATTCCAATGCAAATTGTGTGTTTCATCGTCAATAAGGTCAGAGAGATACAGTAGCCCTAAAGTGAGGCATCGGAATCTATAACTAATGTCACAGAAATGGTTCAAAACATAGTCAGTAAGAAGAGTCAGTCTTCTTCTACTTAAGTCGGCATTTTGCCTAATCTATTTAATTCCGATGCAATTTCAGTGTTTCATCGTCAATAAGAAGGTCCAAGGGATGCAGTTAACCTGGAGTAAAGCATCCGAATCTATAACTAGTGTCAATGGAATGGTTCAAAACATAGTCAACAAGAAGAGTCATTCTTCTTGTACTTAGGTCGGCATTGTGCCTTTAGTATTTAATTCCGGTGCAATGTCTGTGTTTCATCGTCAATAAGAAGGTCAGAGGGATACAGTTAACCTGAAGTGAAGCATCGGAATCTATAATTAGTGCCACAGGAATGGTTCAAAACATAGTCAGTAAGAAGAGTCAGTCTTCTTGTATTTATGTCGGCATTGTGCCTTTTGCATTTAATTCCGATGCAATTTCTGTGTTTCATCGTCAATAAGAAGGTCAGAGGGATACAGTAAACCTGAAGTGAAGCATCGGAATCTATAACTAGTGTCACAGGAATAGTTCAAAACATATACAGTAAGAAGAGTCAGTCTTCTTGTACTTGAGTCGGCATTGTGCCTTTTGTATTTTATTCCGGTGCAATTTATGTGTTTCCTCGTCAATAAGAAGGTCAGAGGGATACAGTAAACCTGAATTGAAGCATCGGACTCTATAACTAGTGTCACAGGAATGGTTCAAAACCATATTCAGTAAGAAGAGTCAGTCTTCTTGTCCTTAAGTTGCATTGTGCCTTTTGTATCTCGTTCCGATAAAATTTCTATGTTTCATCGACAATAAGAAGGTCCAAGGGATACAGTAAACCAGGAGTGAAGCATCGGAATCTATAACTAGTGACACATGAATGGTTCAAAGCATAGACAGTAAGAAGATACAGTCTTCTTGTACTTAAGTCGGCATTGTGCCTTTTGTATTTAATTCCGATGCAATTTCTGTGTTTCATCGTCGATAAGAAGGTCAGAGGGATACAGTATACCTGAAGTGAAGCATCGGAATCTATAACTAGTGTCACAGGAATGGTTCAAAATATAGTCAGTAAGAAGAGTCAGTCTTCTTGTCCTTAAGTCGATATTGTGCCTTTCGTATTTAATTCCGATGCAATTTCTGTGTTTCATCGTCAATAAGATGGTCCAAGGGATACAGTAAACCTGGAGTGTAGCATCGGAATCTATAATTAGTGTCACAGGAATGGTTCAAAACATAGACAGTAAGAAGAGTCAGTCTTCATGTACTTAAGTCGGCATTGTGCCTTTTGTATTTAATTCCGATGCAAATTTCTGTGTTTCATCGTCAATAAGAAGGTCAGAGGGATACAGTAACCCTAAAGTGAGGCATCGGAATCTATAACTAATGTCACAGAAATGGTTCAAAACATAGTCAGTAAAAAGAGTCAGTCTTCTTGTATTTAAGTCGGCATTGTGCCTTTTGTAT
Organism: Schistocerca americana; assembly: GCF_021461395.2. Taxonomy (NCBI): domain Eukaryota; kingdom Metazoa; phylum Arthropoda; class Insecta; order Orthoptera; family Acrididae; genus Schistocerca; species Schistocerca americana. The sequence continues at coordinate 31,850,663 of NC_060121.1, forward strand.
TTAATTCCGATGCAATTTCTGTGTTTCATCGTCAATAAGAAGGTCAGAGGGATACAGTAAACCTGAAGTGAAGCCTCGGAATCTATAACTAGTGTCACAGGAATATTTCAAAACATAGACAGGAAGAAGAGTCAGTCTTCTTGTTCTTGAGTCGGCATTGGGCCTTTTGTATTAAATTCCGATGCAATTTCTGTGCTTCATCGTCAATAAGAAGGTTAAGGGATACAGTAAACCTGAAGTCAAGCATCGGAATCTATAACTAGTGTCACAGGAATGGCTCAAAACATAGGCAGTAAGAAGAGTCAGTCTTCTTGTACTTATATCGGCATTGTGCCTTTTCTATTTACTTCCGATGCAATTTTGGTATTTCATCGTTAATAGGAAGGTCAGAGGGATACAGTAAACCTGAAGTGAAGCATCGGAATCTAAAACTAGTGTCACAGGAATGGTTCAAAACATAGTCAGTAACAAGAGTCAGTCTCTTTGTACTTAAGTCGGCATTGTGCTTTTGTATTTAATTCCGATGTGATTTCTGTATTTCATCGTCAATACGAAGGTCCAAATGATACAGTAAACCTGAAGTGAAGCATCGGAATCTATAACTAGTGTAACAGGAATGGCTCAAAACATAGACAGTAAGAAGAGTCAGTCCTCTTGTACTTAATTCGGTATTGTGCCTTTTGTATTTAATTCCAATGCAAATTGTGTGTTTCATCGTCAATAAGGTCAGAGGGATACAGTAAACCTGAAGTGAAGCATCGGTATCTATAACTAGTGTCACAGGAATGGTTCAAAACATAGACAGTAGGAAGAGTCAGTCTTCTTGTACTTAAGTCGGCATTTTGCCTTTTGTATTTAATTACGATGCAATTTCAGTGTTTCATCGTCAATAAGAAGGTCCAAGGGATACAGTAAACCTGGAGTGAAGCTCAGAATCTATAACTAGTGTCAGTGGAATGGTTCAAAACATAGATAGTAAGAAGAGTCAGTCTTCTTGTACTTAAGTCGGCATTGTGCCTTTTGTATTTAATTCCGGAGCAATTTCTGTGTTTCATCGTCAATAAGAAGGTCAGAGGGATACAGTAAACCTGAAGTGAAGCATCGGAATCTATAACTAGTGTCACAGGAATGATTCAAAACATAGTCAGTAAGAAGAGTCAGTCTTCTTGTCCTTAAGTCGGCATTGTGCCTTTTGTATTTAATTCCGGTGCAATTTCTGTCATTCATCGTCAATAACAAGGTCCAAGGGATACAGTAAACCTGGAGTGAAGCATCGGAATCTATAACTAGTGTCACAGGAATGGTTCAAAACATAGTCAGTAAGAAGAGTCAGTCTTCTTGTCCTTAAGTCGGCATTGTGCCTTTTGTATTTAATTCCGGTGCAATTTCTGTGTTTCATCGTCAATAACAACGTCCAAGGGATACAGTAAACCTAGAGTGAAGCATCGGAATCTATAACTAGTGTCACAGAAATGGTTCAAAACATAGTCAGTAAGAAGAGTCAGTCTTCTTCTACTTAAGTCGGCATTTTGCCTAATCTATTTAATTCCGATGCAATATCATTGTTTCATCGTCAATAAGAAGGTCCAAGGGATGCAGTTAACCTGGAGTAAAGCATCCGAATCTATAACTAGTGTCAATGGAATGGTTCAAAACATAGTCAGTAAGAAGAGTCATTCTTCTTGTACTTAGGTCGGCATTGTGCCTTTAGTATTTATTTCCGGTGCAATGTCTGTGTTTCATCGTCAATAAGAAGGTCAGAGGGATACAGTTAACCTGAAGTGAAGCATCGGAATCTATAATTAGTGTCAATGGAATGGTTCAAATCATAGACAGTAAGAAGAGTCAGTCTTCTTGTACTTAAGGCATCATTGTGCTTTTTGTATATAATTCCGATGCAATTTCTGTGTTTCATCGTCAATAAGAAGGTCCAAGGGATACAGTAAACCTGAAGTGAAGCATCGGAATCTATAACTAGTGCCACAGGAATGGTTCAAAACATAGTCAGTAAGAAGAGTCAGTCTTCTTGTATTTAAGTCGGCATTGTGCCTTTTGCATTTAATTCTGATGCAATTTCTGTGTTTCATCGTCAATAAGAAGGTCAGAGGGATACAGTAAACCTGAAGTGAAGCATCGGAATCTATAACTAGTGTCACAGGAATGGTTCAAAACATATACAGTAAGAAGAGTCAGTCTTCTTGTACTTGAGTCGGCATTGTGCCTTTTGTATTTTATTCCGGTGCAATTTATGTGTTTCATCGTCAATAAGAAGGTCAGAGGGATACAGTAAACCTGAAGTGAAGCATCGGACTCTATAACTAGTGTCACAGGAATGGTTCAAAACTATATTCAGTAAGAAGAGTCAGTCTTCTTGTCCTCAAGTTGCATTGTGCCTTTTGTATTTCGTTCCGATAAAATTTCTATGTTTCATCGACAATAAGAAGGTCCAAGGGATACAGTAAACCAGGAGTGAAGCATCGGAATCTATAACTAGTGACACATGAATGGTTCAAAGCATAGACAGTAAGGAGATACAGTCTTCTTGTACTTAAGTCGGCATTGTGCCTTTTGCATTTAATTCCGATGCAATTTCTGTGTTTCATCGTCGATAAGAAGGTCAGAGGGATACAGTAAACCTGAAGTGAAGCATCGGAATCTATAACTAGTGTCACAGGAATGGTTCAAAATATAGTCAGTAAGAAGAGTCTGTCTTCTTGTCCTTAAGTCGTCATTGTGCCTTTCGTATTTAATTCCGATGCAATTTCTGCGTTTCATCGTCAATAAGATGGTCCAAGGGATACAGTAAACCTGGAGTGTAGCATCGGAATCTATAATTAGTGTCACAGGAATGGTTCAAAACATAGACAGTAAGAAGAGTCAGTCTTCATGTACTTAAGTCGGCATTGTGCTTTTGTATTTAATTCCGATGCAATTTCTGTGTTTCATCGTCAATAAGAAGGTTCAAGGGATGCAGTAAACCTGAAGTGAAGCATCGGAATCTATAACTGGTGTCACACGAATGGTTCAAATATAGTCAGTAAGAAGAGTCAGTCTTCATGTACTTAAGTCGGCATTGTGCCTTTTGTATTTAATTCCGATGCAATTTCTGTGTTTGATCGTCAATAAGAAGGTCCAAGGGTACAGTAAACCTGAAGTGAAGCATCGGAATCTATAACTAGTGTCACAGGAATGGTTCAAAACATAGACAGTAAGAAGAGTCAGTCTTCTTGTACTTATGTCGGCATTGTGCCTCTTGTATTTAATTCCGATGCAAATTTCTGTGTTTCATCGTCAATAAGAAGGTCAGAGGGATACAGTAACCCTAAAGTGAGGCATCGGAATCTATAACTAATGTCACAGAAATGGTTCAAACATTATCAGTAAAAAGAGTCAGTCTTCTTGTATTTAAGTCGGCATTGTGCCTTTTGTATTTAATTCCGATGCAATTTCTGTGTTTCATCGTCAATAAGAAGGTCAGAGGGATACAGTAAACCTGAAGTGAAGCCTCGGAATCTATAACTAGTGTCACAGGAATGGTTCAAAACATAGACAGGAAGAAGAGTCAGTCTTCTTGTACTTGAGTCGGCATTGGGCCTTTTGTATTAAATTCCGATGCAATTTCTGTGCTTCATCGTCAATAAGAAGGTCCAAGGGATACAGTAAACCTGAAGTGAAGCATCGGAATCTATAACTAGTGTCACAGGAATGGTTCAAAGCATAGACAGTAAGAAGATACAGTCTTCTTGTACTTAAGTCGGCATTGTGCCTTTTGTATTTAATTCCGATGCAATTTCTGTGTTTCATCGTCAATAAGAAGGTCCAAGAGATACAGTAAACCTGAAGTGAAGCATCGGAATCTATAACTAGAGTCACAAGAATGGTTCAAAACATAGTCAGTAAGAAGAGTCAGTCTTCTTGTACTTTAGTCGGCATTGTGCCTTTTCTATGTAATTCCGATGCAACATCAGTGTTTCATCGTCAATTAGGAGGTCAAAGGGATTCAGGAAACCCGGAGTGAAGCATCGGAATCTATAACTAGTGTCAATGGAATGGTTTAAAACAAAGACAGTAAGAAGAGTCAGTCTTCTTGTACTGAAGTCGGGATTGTGCCTTTTGTATTTAATTCCGGGGCAATTTCTGTGTTTCATCGTCAATAAGAAGGTCAGAGGGATACAGTAAACCTGAAGTGAAGCATCGGAATCTATAGCTATTGTCACAGGAATGGTTCAAAGCATAGTCAGTAAGAAGAGTCAGTCATCTTGTACTTTAGTCGGCATTGTGCCTTTTCTATGTAATTCCGATGCAACATCAGTGTTTCATCGTCAATTAGGAGGTCAAAGGGATTCAGGAAACCCGGAGTGAAGCATCGGAATCTATAGCAATTGTCACAGGAATGGTTCAAAACATAGTCAGTAAGAAGAGTCAGTCTTCTTGTCCTTAAGTCGGCCTTGTGCCTTTTGTATTTCATTCCGATGCAATTTCTGTGTTTCATCGTCAATAAGAAGGTCCAAGGGATACAATAAACCTGAAGTGAAGCATCGGAATCTATAAGTAGTGTCACAGGAATGGTTCAAGGCATAGTGAGTAAGAAGAGTCGGTCTTCATGTACTTAAGTCGGCAGTCTGCCTTTTGTATTTAATTCTGATGCAATTTATGTGTTTCATCGACAATAAGAAGGTCCAAGGGATACAGTTAACCTGATGTGAAGCATCGGAATCTATAACTAGTGTCACAGGAATGGTTCAAAACATAGACTTTAAGAAGATACAGTCTTCCTGTACTTAAGTTGGCATTGTGCTTTTTGTATTTAATGACGATGCAATTTCTGTGTTTCATCGTCAATAAGAAGGTCCAAGGGATACAGTAAACCTGAAGTGAAGCATCGGAATCTATAACTAGTGTCACAGGAATGGTTCAAAACATAGACAGTAAGAAGTGTCAGACTTCTTGTACTTAAGTCGGCATTGTGCCTCTTATATTTAATTCCGATGCAATTTCTGTGTTTCATCGTCAATAAGAAGGTCAGAGGGATACAGTAACCCTGAAGATGAGCATCAGAATCAATAACTAGTGTCACAAAAATGGTTCAAAACATAGACAGTAAGAAGAGTCGGTCTTCTTGTACTCGAGTCGGCATTGTGCCTTTTGAATTAAATTCTGTTGCAATTTCTGTGTTTCATCGTCAATAAGAAGGTCCAAGGGATACAGTAAACCTGAAGTCAAGCATAGGAATCTATAACTAGTGTCACAGGAATGGTTCAAAACATAGACAGTAAGAAGAGTCAGTCTTCTTGTACTTATGGCAGCTTGTGCCTTTTCTATTTAATTCCCATGCAATTTCGGTCTTTCATCGTCAAAAAGAAGGTCAGAGGGATACAGTAAACCTGAAGTGAAGCATCTCAATGTAAAACTGGTCTCACAGGAATGGTTCAAAACATAGACAGTAAGAAGAGCCAGTCTTCTTGTCCTTAAGTCGGCGTTGTGCCTTTTGTATTTAATTACGGTGCAATTTCTGTGTTTCATCGTCAATAAGAAGGTCCAAGGGATACAGTAAACTTGAAGTCAAGCATAGGAATCTATAACTAGTGTCACAGGAATGGTTCAAAACATAGACAGTAAGAAGAGTCAGTCTTCTTGTACATATGTCGGCATTGTGCCTTTTGTATTTAATTCCAGTGCAATTTCTGTGTTTCATCGTCAATAAGAAGGTCAGAGGGATACAGTAAACCTGAAGTGAAGCATCGGAATCTATAACTAGTGTCACAGGAATGGTTCAAAACATAGTCAGTAAGAAGAGTCAGTCTTCTTGTCCTTAAGTCGGCATTGTGCCTTTTGTATTTCATTCCGATGTAATTTCTGTGTTTCATCGTCAATAAGAAGGTCCAAGGGATACACTAAACCTGGAGTGAAGCGTCGGAATCTATAAGTAGTGTCCCAGGAATGGTTCAAAACATAGACAGTAAGAAGATACAGTCTTCGTGTACTTAAGTCGGCATTGCGCCTTTTGTACTTAATTCCGATGCAATTTCTGTGTTTCATCGTCAATAAGAAGGTCCAAGGGATACGGTAAACCTGAAGTGAAGCATCGGAATCTATAACTAGTGTCACAGGAATGGTTCAAAACATAGTCAGTAAGAAGAGTCAGTCTTCATGTACTTTAGTCGGCATTGTGCCTTTTCTATTAATTTCCGATGCAACTTCAGTGTTTCATCGTCAATAAGGAGGTCCAAGGGATTCAGGAAACCCGGAGTGAAGCATCGGAATCTATAACTAGTGTCAATGGAATGGTTTAAAACATTGACAGTAAGAAGAGTCAGTCTACTTGTACTTAAGTCGGCATTGTGCCCTTTGTATTTAATTCCGATGCAATTTCTGTGTTTAATCGTCAATAAGAAATATCAGAGGGATACAGTAAACCTGAAGTGAAGCATCGGAATCCATAACTATTGTCACAGGAATGGTTCAAAGCATTGTCAGTAAGAAGAGTCAGTCTTCTTGTCCTTAATTCGGCCTTGTGCCTTTTCTATTTAATTCCGATGTAATATCTGTGTTTCATCCTCAATAAGAAGGTCCAAGGGACACAGTAATCCTGGAGTGAAGCATCGGAATCTATAACTAGTGTCACAGGAATGGATCAAACATAGACAGTACTTAAGTCGGCATTGTGCCTTTTGTATTTAATTCCGATGCAATTTCTGTGTTTCATCGTCAATAAGAACGTCCAAGGGATACAGTAGACCTGAAGTGAAGCATCGGAATCAATAACTAGTGTCACAGGAATGGTTCAAAACATAGACAGTAAGAAGAGTCTGTCTTCTTGTACTTGAGTCGGCATTGTGCCTTTTGTATTAAATTGCGATGCATTTTCTGTGTGTCATCGTCACTAAGAAGGTCCAAGGGATACAGTAAACCTGAAGTCAAGCATAGGAATCTATAACTAGTGTCACAGGAATGGTTCAAAACATAGACAGTAAGAAGAGTCAGTCTTCTTGTACTTATGTCGGCATTGTATCTTTTCTATTTAATTCCGATGCAATTTCGGTGTTTTATCGACAATAAGAAGGTCAGAGGGATACAGTAAACCTGAAGTAACGCATCGGAATCTATAACTAGTGTCACAGGAATGGTTCAAAGCATAGTCAGTAAGAAGAGTCAGTCTTTTTGTACTTAAGTCGGCATTGTGCCTTTTGTATTTAATTCCGATGTGATTTCTGTATTTCATCGTCAATAAGAAGGTCCAAATGATACAGTAAACCTGAAGTGAAGCATCGGAATGTATAACTAGTGTCACAGGAATGCCTCAAAACATAGACAGTAAGAAGACTCAGTCCTCTTGTACTTAAGTCGGTATTGTGCCTTTTGTATTTAATACCGATGCAATATCTGTGTTTCATCGTCAATAAGAAGGTCAGAGGGATACAGTAAACCTGAAGTGAAGCCTCGGAATCTATAACTAGTGTCACAGGAATGGTTCAAAACATAGACAGGAAGAAGAGTCAGTCTTCTTGTACTTCAGTCGGCATTGGGCCTTTTGTATTAAATTCCGATGCAATTTCTGTGCTTCATCGTCAATAAGAAGATCCAAGGGATACAGTAAACCTGAAGTCAAGCATCGGAATCTATAACTAGTGTCACAGGAATGGCTCAAAACATAGGCAGTAAGAAGAGTAAGTCTTCTTGTACTTATATCGGCATTGTGCCTTTTCTATTTACTTCCGATGCAATTTTGGTATTTCATCGTCAATAGGAAGGTCAGAGGGATACAGTAAACCTGAAGTGAAGCATCGGAATCTAAAACTAGTGTCACAGGAATGGTTCAAAACATAGTCAGTAACAAGAGTCAGTCTTTTTGTACTTAAGTCGGCATTGTGCTTTTGTATTTAATTCCGATGTAATTTCTGTATTTCATCGTCAATACGAAGGTCCAAATGATACAGTAAACCTGAAGTGAAGCATCGGAATCTATAACTAGTGTCACAGGAATGGCTCAAAACATAGACAGTAAGAAGAGTCAGTCTTCTTGTACTTAATTCGGTATTGTGCCTTTTGTATTTAATTCCAATGCAAATTGTGTGTTTCATCGTCAATAAGGTCAGAGGGATACAGTAAACCTGAAGTGAAGCATCGGTATCTATAACTAGTGTCACAGGAATGGTTCAAGACATAGACAGTAGGAAGAGTCAGTCTTCTTGTACTTAAGTCGGCATTTTGCCTTTTGTATTTAATTACGATGCAATTTCAGTGTTTCATCGTCAATAAGAAGGTCCAAAGGATACAGTAAACCTGGAGTGAAGCTCAGAATCTATAACTAGTGTCAGTGGAATGGTTCAAAACATAGATAGTAAGAAGAGTCAGTCTTCTTGTACTTAAGTCGGCATTGTGACTCTTGTATTTAATTCCGGTGCAATTTCTGTGTTTCATCGTCAATAAGAAGGTCAGAGGGATACAGTAAACCTGAAGTGAAGCAGCGGAATCTATAACTAGTGTCACAGGAATGATTCAAAACATAGTCAGTAAGAAGAGTCAGTCTTCTTGTCCTTAAGTCGGCATTGTGCCTTTTGTATTTAATTCCGGTGCAATTTCTGTCTTTCATCGTCAATAACAAGGTCCAAGGGATACAGTAAACCTGGAGTGAAGCATCGGAATCTATAACTAGTGTCACAGGAATGGTTCAAAACATAGTCAGTAAGAAGAGTCAGTCTTCTTGTCCTTAAGTCGGCATTGTGCCTTTTGTATTTAATTCCGGTGCAATTTCTGTGTTTCATCGTCAATAACAACGTCCAAGGGATACAGTAAACCTAGAGTGAAGCATCGGAATCTATAACTAGTGTCACATTAATGGTTCAAAACATAGTCAGTAAGAAGAGTCAGTCTTCTTCTACTTAAGTCGGCATTTTGCCTAATCTATTTAATTACGATGCAATTTCAGTGTTTCATCGTCAATAAGAAGGTCCAAGGGATGCAGTTAACCTGGAGTAAAGCATCCGAATCTATAACTAGTGTCAATGGAATGGTTCAAAACATAGTCAGTAAGAAGAGTCATTCTTCTTGTACTTAGGTCGGCATTGTGCCTTTAGTATTTAATTCCGGTGCAATGTCTGTGTTTCATCGTCAATAAGAAGGTCAGAGGGATACAGTTAACCTGAAGTGAAGCATCGGAATCTATAATTAGTGTCAATGGAATGGTTCAAATCATAGACAGTAAGAAGAGTCAGTCTTCTTGTACTTAAGGCATCATTGTGCTTTTTGTATATAATTCCGATGCAATTTCTGTGTTTCATCGTCAATAAGAAGGTCCAAGGGATACAGTAAACCTGAAGTGAAGCATCGGAATCTATAACTAGTGCCACAGGAATGGTTCAAAACATAGTCAGTAAGAAGAGTCAGTCTTCTTGTATTTAAGTCGGCATTGTGCCTTTTGCATTTAATTCCGATGCAATTTCTGTGTTTCATCGTCAATAAGAAGGTCAGAGGGATACAGTAAACCTGAAGTGAAGCATCGGAATCTATAACTAGTGTCAAAGGAATGGTTCAAAACATATACAGTAAGAAGAGTCAGTCTTCTTGTACTTGAGTCGGCATTGTGCCTTTTGTATTTTATTCCGGTGCAATTTCTGTGTTTCATCGTCAATAAGAAGGTCAGAGGGATACAGTAAACCTGAAGTGAAGCATCGGACTCTATAACTAGTGTCACAGGAATGGTTCAAAACTATATTCAGTAAGAAGAGTCAGTCTTCTTGTCCTTAAGTTGCATTGTGCCTTTTGTATTTCGTTCCGATAAAATTTCTATGTTTCATCGACAATAAGAAGGTCCAAGGGATACAGTAAACCAGGAGTGAAGCATCGGAATCTATAACTAGTGACACATGAATGGTTCAAAGCATAGACAGTAAGAAGATACAGTCTTCTTTTACTTAAGTCGGCATTGTGCCTTTTGTATTTAATTCCGATGCAATTTCTGTGTTTCATCGTCGATAACAAGGTCAGAGGGATACAGTATACCTGAAGTGAAGCATCGGAATCTATAACTAGTGTCACAGGAATGGTTCAAAATATAGTCAGTAAGAAGAGTCAGTCTTCTTGTCCTTAAGTCGTCATTGTGCCTTTCGTATTTATTTCCGATGCAATTTCTGCGTTTCATCGTCAATAAGATGGTCCAAGGGATACAGTAAACCTGGAGTGTAGCATCGGAATCTATAATTAGTGTCACAGGAATGGTTCAAAACATAGACAGTAAGAAGAGTCAGTCTTCATGTACTTAAGTCGGCATTGTGCTTTTGTATTTAATTCCGATGCAATTTCTGTGTTTCATCGTCAATAAGAAGGTTCAAGGGATGCAGTAAACCTGAAGTGAAGCATCGGAATCTATAACTGGTGTCACACGAATGGTTCAAATATAGTCAGTAAGAAGAGTCAGTCTTCATGTACTTAAGTCGGCATTGAGCCTTTTGTATTTAATTCCGATGCAATTTCTGTGTTTGATCGTCAATAAGAAGGTCCAAGGGTACAGTAAACCTGAAGTGAAGCATCGGAATCTATAACTAGTGTCACAGGAATGGTTCAAAACATAGACAGTAAGAAGAGTCAGTCTTCTTGTACTTATGTCGGCATTGTGCCTCTTGTATTTAATTCCGATGCAAATTTCTGTGTTTCATCGTCAATAAGAAGGTCAGAGGGATACAGTAACCCTAAAGTGAGGCATCGGAATCTATAACTAATGTCACAGAAATGGTTCAAAACATAGTCAGTAAAAAGAGTCAGTCTTCTTGTATTTAAGTCGGCATTGTGCCTTTTGTATTTAATTCCGATGCAATTTCTGTGTTTCATCGTCAATAAGAAGGTCAGAGGGATACAGTAAACCTGAAGTGAAGCCTCGGAATCTATAACTAGTGTCACAGGAATGGTTCAAAACATAGACAGGAAGAAGAGTCAGTCTTCTTGTACTTGAGTCGGCATTGGGCCTTTTGTATTAAATTCCGATGCAATTTCTGTGCTTCATCGTCAATAAGAAGATCCAAGGGATACAGTAAACCTGAAGTCAAACATCGGAATCTATAACTAATGTCACAGGAATGGCTCAAAACATAGGCAGTAAGAAGAGTCAGTCTTCTTGTACTTATATCGGCATTGTGCCTTTTCTATTTACTTCCGATGCAATTTTGGTATTTCATCGTCAATAGGAAGGTCAGAGGGATACAGTAAACCTGAAGTGAAGCATCGGTATCTGTAACTAGTGTCACAGGAATGGTTCAAAACATAGACAGTAGGAAGAGTCAGTCTTCTTGTACTTAAGTCGGCATTTTGCCTTTTGTATTTAATTACGATGCAATTTCAGTGTTTCATCGTCAATAAGAAGGTCCAAGGGATACAGTAAACCTGGAGTGAAGCTCAGAATCTATAACTAGTGTCAGTGGAATGGTTCAAAACATAGATAGTAAGAAGAGTCAGTCTTCTTGTACTTAAGTCGGCATTGTGCCTTTTGTATTTAATTCCGGTGCAATTTCTGTGTTTCATCGTCAATAAGAAGGTCAGAGGGATACAGTAAACCTGAAGTGAAGCATCGGAATCTATAACTAGTGTCACAGGAATGGTTCAAAACATAGTCAGTAAGAAGAGTCAGTCTTCTTGTCCTTAAGTCGGCATTGTGCCTTTTGTATTTAATTCCGGTGCAATTTCTGTCTTTCATCGTCAATAACAAGGTCCAAGGGATACAGTAAGCCTGGAGTGAAGCATCGGAATCTATAACTAGTGTCACAGGAAAGGTTCAAAGCATAGACAGTAAGAAGATACAGTCTTCTTGTACTTAAGTCGGCATTGTGCCTTTTGTATTTAATTCCGATGCAATTTCTGTGTTTCATCGTCAATAAGAAGGTCAGAGGGATACAGTAAACCTGAAGTGAAGCATCGGAATCTATAACTAGTGTCAAAGGAATGGTTCAAAACATATACAGTAAGAAGAGTCAGTCTTCTTGTACTTGAGTCGGCATTGTGCCTTTTGTATTTTATTCCGGTGCAATTTCTGTGTTTCATCGTCAATAAGAAGGTCAGAGGGATACAGTAAACCTGAAGTGAAGCATCGGACTCTATAACTAGTGTCACAGGAATGGTTCAAAACTATATTCAGTAAGAAGAGTCAGTCTTCTTGTCCTTAAGTTGCATTGTGCCTTTTGTATTTCGTTCCGATAAAATTTCTATGTTTCATCGACAATAAGAAGGTCCAAGGGATACAGTAAACCAGGAGTGAAGCATCGGAATCTATAACTAGTGACACATGAATGGTTCAAAGCATAGACAGTAAGAAGATACAGTCTTCTTTTACTTAAGTCGGCATTGTGCCTTTTGTATTTAATTCCGATGCAATTTCTGTGTTTCATCGTCGATAACAAGGTCAGAGGGATACAGTATACCTGAAGTGAAGCATCGGAATCTATAACTAGTGTCACAGGAATGGTTCAAAATATAGTCAGTAAGAAGAGTCAGTCTTCTTGTCCTTAAGTCGTCATTGTGCCTTTCGTATTTATTTCCGATGCAATTTCTGCGTTTCATCGTCAATAAGATGGTCCAAGGGATACAGTAAACCTGGAGTGTAGCATCGGAATCTATAATTAGTGTCACAGGAATGGTTCAAAACATAGACAGTAAGAAGAGTCAGTCTTCATGTACTTAAGTCGGCATTGTGCTTTTGTATTTAATTCCGATGCAATTTCTGTGTTTCATCGTCAATAAGAAGGTTCAAGGGATGCAGTAAACCTGAAGTGAAGCATCGGAATCTATAACTGGTGTCACACGAATGGTTCAAATATAGTCAGTAAGAAGAGTCAGTCTTCATGTACTTAAGTCGGCATTGAGCCTTTTGTATTTAATTCCGATGCAATTTCTGTGTTTGATCGTCAATAAGAAGGTCCAAGGGTACAGTAAACCTGAAGTGAAGCATCGGAATCTATAACTAGTGTCACAGGAATGGTTCAAAACATAGACAGTAAGAAGAGTCAGTCTTCTTGTACTTATGTCGGCATTGTGCCTCTTGTATTTAATTCCGATGCAAATTTCTGTGTTTCATCGTCAATAAGAAGGTCAGAGGGATACAGTAACCCTAAAGTGAGGCATCGGAATCTATAACTAATGTCACAGAAATGGTTCAAAACATAGTCAGTAAAAAGAGTCAGTCTTCTTGTATTTAAGTCGGCATTGTGCCTTTTGTATTTAATTCCGATGCAATTTCTGTGTTTCATCGTCAATAAGAAGGTCAGAGGGATACAGTAAACCTGAAGTGAAGCCTCGGAATCTATAACTAGTGTCACAGGAATGGTTCAAAACATAGACAGGAAGAAGAGTCAGTCTTCTTGTACTTGAGTCGGCATTGGGCCTTTTGTATTAAATTCCGATGCAATTTCTGTGCTTCATCGTCAATAAGAAGATCCAAGGGATACAGTAAACCTGAAGTCAAACATCGGAATCTATAACTAATGCCACAGGAATGGCTCAAAACATAGGCAGTAAGAAGAGTCAGTCTTCTTGTACTTATATCGGCATTGTGCCTTTTCTATTTACTTCCGATGCAATTTTGGTATTTCATCGTCAATAGGAAGGTCAGAGGGATACAGTAAACCTGAAGTGAAGCATCGGTATCTGTAACTAGTGTCACAGGAATGGTTCAAAACATAGACAGTAGGAAGAGTCAGTCTTCTTGTACTTAAGTCGGCATTTTGCCTTTTGTATTTAATTACGATGCAATTTCAGTGTTTCATCGTCAATAAGAAGGTCCAAGGGATACAGTAAACCTGGAGTGAAGCTCAGAATCTATAACTAGTGTCAGTGGAATGGTTCAAAACATAGATAGTAAGAAGAGTCAGTCTTCTTGTACTTAAGTCGGCATTGTGCCTTTTGTATTTAATTCCGGTGCAATTTCTGTGTTTCATCGTCAATAAGAAGGTCAGAGGGATACAGTAAACCTGAAGTGAAGCATCGGAATCTATAACTAGTGTCACAGGAATGGTTCAAAACATAGTCAGTAAGAAGAGTCAGTCTTCTTGTCCTTAAGTCGGCATTGTGCCTTTTGTATTTAATTCCGGTGCAATTTCTGTCTTTCATCGTCAATAACAAGGTCCAAGGGATACAGTAAGCCTGGAGTGAAGCATCGGAATCTATAACTAGTGTCACAGGAAAGGTTCAAAGCATAGACAGTAAGAAGATACAGTCTTCTTGTACTTAAGTCGGCATTGTGCCTTTTGTATTTAATTCCGATGCAATTTCTGTGTTTCATCGTCAATAAGAAGGTCCAAGAGATACAGTAAACCTGAAGTGAAGCATCGGAATCTATAACTAGAGTCACAAGAATGGTTCAAAACATAGTCAGTAAGAAGAGTCAGTCTTCTTGTACTTTAGTCGGCATTGTGCCTTTTCTATGTAATTCCGATGCAACATCAGTGTTTTATCGTCAATTAGGAGGTCAAAGGGATTCAGGAAACCCGGAGTGAAGCATCGGAATCTATAACTAGTGTCAATGGAATGGTTTAAACAAAGACAGTAAGAAGAGTCAGTCTTCTTGTACTGAAGTCGGGATTGTGCCTTTTGTATTTAATTCCGGGGCAATTTCTGTGTTTCATCGTCAATAAGAAGGTCAGAGGGATACAGTAAACCTGAAGTGAAGCATCGGAATCTATTGCTATTGTCACAGGAATGGTTCAAAGCATAGTCAGTAAGAAGAGTCAGTCATCTTGTCCTTATGTCGGCCTTGTGCCTTTTGTATTTCATTCCGATGCAGTATCTGTGTTTCATCGTCAATAAGAAGGTCCAAGGGATACAGTAATCCTGGAGTGAAGCATCGGAATCTATAGCAATTGTCACAGGAATGGTTCAAAACATAGTCAGTAAGAAGAGTCAGTCTTCTTGTCCTTAAGTCGGCCTTGTGCCTTTTGTATTTCATTCCGATGCAATTTCTGTGTTTCATCGTCAATAAGAAGGTCCAAGGGATACAATAAACCTGAAGTGAAGCATCGGAATCTATAAGTAGTGTCACAGGAATGGTTCAAGGCATAGTGAGTAAGAAGAGTCGGTCTTCATGTACTTAGGTCGGCAGTCTGCCTTTTGTATTTAATTCCGATGCAATTTCTGTGTTTCATCGACAATAAGAAGGTCCAAGGGATACAGTTAACCTGATGTGAAGCATCGGAATCTATAACTAGTGTCACAGGAATGGTTCAAAACATAGACAGTAAGAAGTGTCAGACTTCTTGTACTTAAGTCGGCATTGTGCCTCTTATATTTAATTCCGATGCAATTTCTGTGTTTCATCGTCAATATGAAGGTCAGAGGGATACAGTAACCCTGAAGATAAGCATCAGAATCAATAACTAGTGTCACAAAAATGGTTCAAAACATAGACAGTAAGAAGAGTCGGTCTTCTTGTACTCGAGTCGGCATTGTGCCTTTTGAATTAAATTCCGTTGCAAATTCTGTGTTTCATCGTCAATAAGAAGGTCCAAGGGATACAGTAAACCTGAAGTCAAGCATAGGAATCTATAACTAGTGTCACAGGAATGGTTCAAAACATAGACAGTAAGAAGAGTCTGTCTTCTTGTACTTGAGTCGGCATTGTGCCTTTTGTATTAAATTGCGATGCATTTTCTGTGTGTCATCGTCACTAAGAAGGTCCAAGGGATACAGTAAACCTGAAGTCAAGCATAAGAATCTATAACTAGTGTCACAGGAATGGTTCAAAACATAGACAGTAAGAAGAGTCAGTCTTCTTGTACTTATGTCGGCATTGTGCCTTTTCTATTTATTTCCGATGCAATTTCGGTGTTTCATCGACAATAAGAAGGTCAGAGGGATACAGTAAACCTGAAGTAACGCATCGGAATCTATAACTAGTGTCACAGGAATGGTTCAAAGCATAGTCAGTAAGAAGAGTCAGTCTCTTTGTACTTAAGTCGGCATTGTGCCTTTTGTATTTAATTCCGATGTAATTTCTGTATTTCATCGTCAATAAGAACGTCCAAATGATACAGTAAACCTGAAGTGAAGCATCGGAATGAATAACTAGTGTCACAGGAATGCCTCAAAACATAGACAGTAAGAAGACTCAGTCCTCTTGTACTTAAGTCGGTATTGTGCCTTTTGTATTTAATACCGATGCAATTTCCGTGTTTCATCGTCAATAAGGTCAGAGGGACACAGTAAACCTGAAGTGAAGCATCGGAATCTATAACTAGTGTCTCAGAAATGGTTCAAATCATAGTCAGTAAGAAGATCCAGTCTTCTTGTCCTTAAGTCGGCATTGTGCCTTTTGTATTTAATTCCGATGCAATTTCTGTGTTTCATTGTCAATAAGAAGGTCAGAGGGATACAGTAAACCTGAAGTGAAGCATCGGAATCTATAATTAGTGTCACAGGAATGGTTCAAAACATAGACAGTAAGAAGTGTCAGACTTCTTGTACTTAAGTCGGCATTGTGCCTCTTATAATTAATTCCGATGCAATTTCTGTGTTTCATCGTCAATAAGAAGGTCAGAGGGATACAGTAACCCTGAAGTGAAGCATCAGAATCAATAACTAGTGTCACAGGAATGGTTCAAAACATAGACAGTAAGAAGAGTCAGTCTTCTTGTACTCGAGTCGGCATTGTGCCTTTTGAATTAAATTCCGTTGCAATTTCTGTGTTTCATCGTCTATAAGAAGGTCCAAGGGATACAGTAAACCTGAAGTCAAGCATAGGAATCTATAACTAGTGTCACAGGAATGGTTCAAAACATAGACAGTAAGAAGAGTCAGTCTTCTTGTACTTATGTCGGCATTGTGCCTTTTCTATTTAATTCCGATGCAATCTACGTCTTTCATCGTCAATAAGAAGGTCAGAGGGATACAGTTAACCTGAAGTGAAGCATCGGAATGTAAAACTGTCTCACAGGAATGGTTCAAAACATAGACAGTAAGAAGAGCCAGTCTTCTTGTCCTTAAGTCGGCATTGTGCCTTTTGTATTTAATTCCGGTGCAATTTCTGTGTTTCATCGTCAATAAGAAGGTTCAAGGGATACAGTAAACCTGAAGTCAAGCATAGGAATCTATAACTAGTGTCACAGGAATGGTTCAAAACATAGACAGTAAGAAGAGTCAGTCTTCTTGTACATATGTCGGCATTGTGCCTTTTGTATTTAATTCCAGTGCAATTTCTGTGTTTCATCGTCAATAAGGTCAGAGGGATACAGTAAACCTGAAGTGAAGCATCGGAATCTATAACTAGTGTCACAGGAATGGTTCAAAACATAGTCAGTAAGAAGAGTCAGTCTTCTTGTCCTTAAGTCGGCATTGTGCCTTTTGTATTTAATTCCGGTGCAATTTCTGTGTTTTATCGTCAATAAGAAGGTCCAAGGGATACACTAAACCTGGAGTGAAGCATCGGAATCCATAACTAGTGTCCCAGGAATGGTTCAAAACATAGACAGTAAGAAGAGTCAGTCTACTTGTACTTAAATCGGCATTGTGCCTTTTGTATTTAATTCCGGTGCAATTTCTGTGTTTCATCGTCAATAAGAAGGTCAGAGGGATACAGTAAACCTGAAGTGAAGCATCGGAATCTATAACTAGTGTCACAGGAATGGTTCAAAACACAGACAGTAAGAAGAGTCAGTCTTCTTGTACTTATGTCGGCATTGTGCCTTTTCTATTTAATTCCGATGCAATTTCGGTGTTTCGTCGACAATAAGAAGGTCAGAGGGATACTGGATACCTGAAGTGAAGCATCGGAATCTATAACTAGTGTCATAGGAATGGATCGAAACGTAGTCAGTACGAAGAGTCAGTCTTTTTGTACTTAAGTCGGCGTTGTGCCTTTTATTTTCAATTCCGATGTAATTTCTGTATTTCATCGTCAATAAGAAGGTCCAAATGATACAGTAAAAATGAAGTGAAGCATCGGAATCTATAACTAGTGTCACAGGAGTGGCTCAAAACATAGACAGTAAGAACAGTCAGTCTTCTTCTACTTAAGTCGGTATTGTGCCTTTTGTATTTAATTCCAATGCAATTAGTGTGTTTCATCGTCAATAAGGTCAGAGGGATACGGTAAACCTGAAGTGAAGCATAGGAATCTATAACTAGTGTCACAGGAATGGTTCAAAACATAGTCAGTAAGATGAGTCAGTCTTCTTGTACTTTAGTCGGCATTGTTCCTTTTCTATTTAATTCCGATACAACTTTAGTTTTTCATCGTCAATAAGAAGGTCCAAGGGATTCAGTAAACCTGGAGTGAAGCATCGGAATCTGTAACTAGTGTCAATGGAATGGTTCAAAACATAGACAGTAAGAAGAGTCAGTCTTCTTGTACTTAAGTCGGCATTGTGCCTTTTGTATTTAATTCCGATGCAATTTCTGTGTTTCATCGTCGATAAGAAGGTCCAAAGGGATACAGTAAACCTGAAGTGAAGCATCGGAAACTATAACTAGTGTCACAGAAATGGTTCAATACATAGCCAGCAAGAACAGTCAGTCTTCTTGTCCTTAAGTCGGCCTTGTGCCTTTTGTATTTAATTCCGATGCAATTTCTGTGTTTCATCGGCAATAAGAAGTTGCAAGGGATACAGTAATCCTGGAGTGAAGCATCGGAATCTATAACTAGTGTCACTGGAATGGATCAAAACATAGACAGTACTTAAGTCGGCATTGAGCCTTTTGTATTTAATTCCGATGCAATTTCGGTGTTTCATTGTCAATAAGAAGGTCAGAGGGATACTGTAAACCTGAAGTGAAGCATCGGAATCTAGAACTAGTGTCACAGGAATGGTTCAAAACATAGTCAGTAAGAAGAGTCAGTCTTATTGTCCTTAAGTCGGCATTGTGCCTTTTGCATTAAATTCCGATGCAATGTCTGTGTTTCATTGTCAATAAGAAGATCCAAGGGATACAGTAGAACTGGGGTGTAGCAGTGGAATCTATAACTAGTGTCACAGGAATGGTTCAAAACATAGACAGTAAGAAGAGTCAGTCTTCATGTACCTAAGTCGGCTTTGTGCCTTTTGTATTTAATTCCGATGCAATTTCTGTGTTTCATCGTCAATAAGAAGGTTCAAGGGACACAGTAAACCTGAAGTGAAGCATCGGAATCTCTAACTAGTGTCACAGGAATGGTTCAAAACATAGTCAGTAAGAAGAGTCAGTCTTCTTGTACTTAAGTCGGTATTGTGCCTTTTCTATTTAATTCCGGTGCAATTTCTGTATTTCATCGTCAATAAGAAGGTCAGAGGGATACAGTAAACCTGAAGTGAAGCATCGGAATCTATAACTATTGTCACAGGAATGGTTCAAACCATTGTCAGTAAGAAGAGTCAGTCTTCTTGTCCTTAATTCGGCCTTGTGCCTTTTGTATTTAATTCCGATGCAATATCTGTGTTTCATCCTCAATAAGAAGGTCCAAGGGACACAGTAATCCTAGAGTGAAGCATCGGAATCTGTAACTAGTGTCACAGGAATGGATCAAAACATAGACAGTACTTAAGTCGGCATTGTGCCTTTTGTATTTAATTCCGATGCAATTTCTGTGTTTCATCGTCAATAAGAACGTCCAAGGGATACAGTAAACCTGAAGTGAAGCATCGGAATCAATAACTAGTGTCACAGGAATGGTTCAAATCATAGACAGCAAGAAGAGTCAGTCTTCTTGTACTTGAGTCGGCATTGTGCCTTTTCTATTTAATTCCGATGCAATTTCGGTGTTTCATCGACAATAAGAAGGTCAGAGGGATACAGTAAATCTGAAGTAAAGCATCGGAATCTATAACTAGTGTCAAAGGAATGGTTCAAAAAAAAGTCAGTAAGAAGATTCAGTCCTCTTGTACTTAAGTCGGTATTGTGCCTTTTGTATTTAATTCCGATCCAATTTCCGTGTTTCATCGCCAATAAGGTCAGAGGGATACAGTAAACCTGAAGTGAAGCATCGGAATCTATAACTAGTGTCACAGGAATGGTTCAAATCATAGTCAGTAAGAAGATCCAGTCTTCTTGTCCTTAAGTCGGCATTGTGCCTTTTGTATTTAATTCCGATGCAATTTCTGTGTTTCATTGTCAATACGAAAGTCCAAGGGATACAGTAAACCTGGTGTGTAGCATTGGAATCTATAACTAGTGTCACAGGAATTATTCAAAACATAGACAGTAAGAAGAGTCAGTCTCCATGTACCTAAGTCGGCATTGTGCCTTTTATATTTAATTCCGATGCAATTTCTGTGTTTCATCGTCTATAAGAAGGTTCAAGGGACGCAGGAAACCTGAAGTGAAGCATCGGAATCTCTAACTAGTGTCACAGGAATGGTTCAAAACATAGTCAGTAAGAAGAGTCAGTCTTCATGTACCCAAGTCGGCATTGTGCCTTTTGTATTTAATTCCGATGCAACTTCTGTGTTTCATCGTTAATAAGAAGGTGTAAGGGATATAGTAAACCCGAAGTGAAGCATCGCAATCTATAACTAGTGTCACAGGAATGGTTCAAATCGTAGTCAGTAAGAAGAGTCAGTCTTCTTGTACTTTAGTCGGCATTGTGCCTTTTGTATTTAATTCCGATCCAATTTCCGTGTTTCATCGCCAATAAGGTCAGAGGGATACAGTAAACCTGAAGTGAAGCATCGGAATCTATAACTACTGTCACAGGAATGGTTCAAAACATATTCAGTAAGAAGATCCAGTCTTCTTGTCCTTAAGTCGGCATTGTGCCTTTTGTATTTAATTCCGATGCAATTTCTGTGTTTCATTGTCAATACGAAAGTCCAAGGGATACAGTAAACCTGGTGTGTAGCATTGGAATCTATAACTAGTGTCACAGGAATTATTCAAAACATAGACAGTAAGAAGAGTCAGTCTTCATGTACCTAAGTCGGCATTGTGCCATTTATATTTAATTCCGATGCAATTTCTGTGTTTCATCGTCTATAAGAAGGTTCAAGGGACGCAGGAAACCTGAAGTGAAGCATCGGAATCTCTAACTAGTGTCACAGGAATGGTTCAAAACATAGTCAGTAAGAAGAGTCAGTCTTCATGTACCCAAGTCGGCATTGTGCCTTTTGTATTTAATTCCGATGCAACTTCTGTGTTTCATCGTCAATAAGAAGGTCAGAAGGATACAGTAAACCTGAAGTGAAGCATCGGAATCTATAACTAGTGTCACAGGAATGGATCAAAACGCAGTCAGTACGAAGAGTCAGTCTTTTTGTACTTAAGTCGGAATTGTGCCTTTTGTTTTCAATTCCGATGTAATTTCTGTATTTCATCGTCAATAAGAAGGACCAAATGATACAGTAAACCTGAAGTGAAGCATCGGAATCCCTAACTAGTGTCACAGGAGTGGCTCAAAACATAGACAGTAAGAAGAGTCAGTCTTCTTCTACTTAAGTCGGTATTGTGCCCTTTGTATTTAATTCCAATGCAATTTATGTGTTTCATCGGCAATAAGAAGTTGCAAGTGATACAGTAATCCTGGAGTGAAGCATCGGAATCTATAACTAGTGTCACTGGAATGGATCAAAACATAGACAGTACTTAAGTCGGCATTTAGCCTTTTGTATTTAATTCCGATGCAATTTCTGTGTTTCATCGTCAATAAGAAGGTCCTAGGGATACAGTAAACCTGGAAGGAAGCATCGGAATCTCTAACTAGTGTCACAGGAGTGGCTCAAAACAAAGACAGTAAGAAGAGTCAGTCTTCATGTACCTAAGTCGGCATTGTGCCTTTGTATGTAATTTCGATGCTATTTCTGTGTTTCATCGTCAATAAGAAGGTTCAAGGGACACTGTAAACCAGAAGTGAAGCATCGGAATCTCTAACTAGTGTCACAGGAATGGTTCAAAACATAGACAGTAAGAAGAGTCAGTCATCATGTACCTAAGTCGGCATTGTGCCTTTTGTATTTAATTCCGATGCAACTTCTGTGTTTCATCGTTAATAAGAATGTCCAAGGGATACAGTAAACCTGAAGTGTAGCATCGCAAGCTATAACTAGTGTCACAGGAATTGTTCAAAACTTAGTCAGTAAGAAGAGTCAGTCTTCTTGTACTTATGTCGGCATTGTGCCTTTTCTATTTAATTCCGATGCAATTTCAGTGTTTCATCGTCAATAAGAAGGTCAGAGGGATACAGTGAACATGAAGTGAAGCAGCGGAATCTATAACTAGTGTTACAGGAATGGTTCAAAACATAGTCAGTAAGAAGAGTCAGTCTTTTTGTACTTAAGTCGGCATTGTGCCTTGTGTATTTAATTCCGATGTAATTTCTGTGTTTCATCGTCAATAAGAAGGTCCCAATCATACAGTAAACCTGAAGTGAAGCATCGGAATCTATAACTAGTGTCACAGGAGTGGCTCAAAACATAGACAGTAAGAGAAGTCAGTCTTCTTGTACTTAAGTCAATATTGTGCCTTTTGTACTTAATTCCAATGCAATTTGAGTGTTTTATCGTCAATAAGGTTAGAGGGATACAGTAAACCTGAAGTGAAACATCGGAATCTATACCTAGTGCCACAGGAATGGTTCAAAACATAGTCAGTAGGAAGAGTCAGTCTTCTTGTCCTTAAGTCGGTCTTGTGCCTTTTGTATTTAATTCCGATGCAATTTCTGTGTTTCATCGGCAATAAGAAGGTCCAAGGGATACAGTAATCCTGCAGTGAAGCATCGGAATCTACAACTACTGTCACAGGAATGGATCAAAACATAGACAGTACTTAAGACGGCATTGAGCCTTTTGTATTTAATTCCGATGCAATTTCGGTGTTTCATCGTCAATAAGAAAGTCAGAGGGATACAGAAAACCTGAAGTGAAGCATCGGAATCTATAACTAGTGTCAAAGGAATGGTTCAAAACATAGACAGTAAGAAGAGTCAGTCTTCATGTACCTAAGTCGGCATTGTGCCTTTTGTATTTAATTCCGATGCAATTTCTGTGTTTCATCGTCAATAAGAAGGTTCAAGGGACACAGTAAACCAGAAGTGAAGCATCGGAATCTCTAACTAGTGTCACAGGAATGGTTCGAAACATAGACAGTAGGAAGAGTCAGTCTTCTTGTACTTAAGTCGGCATTGTGCCTTTTGTATTTATTTCCTTTGCAATTTCTGTGTATCATCGTCAATAAGAAGGTCAGAGGGATTCAGTAAACCTGAAGTGTAGCATCGGAATCTGTAGCTAGTGTCACAGGAATGGTTCAAAACATAGTCATTTAGAAGAGTCAGTCTTCTTGTACTTAATTCGGCATTTTG
The DNA here is from genome assembly GCF_021461395.2 of Schistocerca americana. NCBI lineage: Eukaryota > Metazoa > Arthropoda > Insecta > Orthoptera > Acrididae > Schistocerca > Schistocerca americana. Next base: position 31,873,899 of record NC_060121.1, read on the forward strand.
CCTTTCGTATTTAATTCCGGTGCAATATCTGTGTTTCATCGGCAATAAGGTCAGAGGGATACAGTAAACCTGAAGTGAAGCAACGGAATCTATAACTAGTGTCACAGTTATGGTTCAAAACATAGACAGTAGGAGGAGTCAGTCTTCTTGTACTTAAGTCGGAATTGTACCTTTTGTATTTAATTCCGATGCAACTTCTGTGTTTCATCGTTAATAAGAAGGTCCAAGGGATACAGTGAACCTGAAGTGAAGCATCGCAATCTACAACTAGTGTCACAGTAATGGTTCAAAACATAGTCAGTAAGAAGAGTCAGTCTTCTTGTACTTAAGTCGGCATTGTGCCTTTTCTATTTAATTCCGATGCAATTTCAGTCTTTCATCGTCAATAAGAAGGTCCAAGGGATACAGTAAACCTGAAGTGAAGCATTGGAATCTGTAACTAGTGTCACAGGAATGGTTCAAAGCATGGACAGTAAGAAGAGTCGGTCTTCTTGTCCTTAAGTCGGACTTGTGCCTTTTGTATTTAATTCCGATGCAATTTCAGTGTTTCATCGTCAATAAGAAGGTCCAAGGGATACAGTAAACCTGGAATGAAGCATCGGAATCTATAACTAGTGTCACAGGAATAGTTCAAAACATAGACAGTACTTAAGTCGGCATTGCGCCTTTTGTATTTAATTCCGATGCAATTTCTGTGTTTCATCGTCAATAAGAAGGTCCAAGGGATACAGTAAACCAGAAGTGAAGCATCGGAATCTATAACTAGTGTCACAGGAATGGTTCAAAACATAGTCAGTTAGAAGAGTCAGTCTTCTTGTACTAAAGTCGGCATTGTGCCTTTTGTATTTAATTCCGTTGCAATTTCTGTGTATCATCGTCAATAAGAAGGTCAGAGGGATACAGTAAACCTGAAGTGTAGCATCGGAATCTATAGCTAGTGTCACAGTAATTGTTCAAAACATAGTCAGTTAGAAGAGTCGGTCTTCTTGTACTTAAGTCGGCATTGTGCCTTTTGTATTTAATTCCGGTGCAATATCTGTGGTTCATCGGCAATAAGGGCAGAGGGATACAGTAAACCTGAAGTGAAGCAACGGAATCTATAACTAGTGTCACAGGAATGGTTCAAATCATAGACAGTAGGAGGAGTCAGTCTTCTTGTACTTAAGTCGGAATTGTGCCTTTTGTATTTAATTCCGATGCAACTTCTGTGTTTCATCGTTAATAAGAAGGTCCAAGGGATACAGTAAACCTGAAGTGAAGCATCGCAATCTATAACTAGTGTCACAGTAATGGTTCAAAACATAGTCAGGAAGAAGAGTCAGTCTTCTTGTACTTAAGTCGGCATTGTGATTTTTCTGTTTAATTCAGATGCAATTTCAGTGTTTCATCGTCAATAACAAGGTCCAAGGGATACAGTAAACCTGGCGTGAAGAGTCGGAATCTATAACTAGTGTCACAGCAATGGTTCAACACATAGTCAGTAAGAAGAGTCGGTCTTCTTGTCCTCAAGTCGAACTTGTGCCTTTTGTATTTAATTCCGATGCAATTTCTGTGTTTCATCGTCAATAAGAAGGTCCAAGGGATGCAGTAAACCTGGAAGGAGGCATCGGAATCTATAACTAATATCACAGGAGTAGTTCAAAACATAGACAGTACTTAAGTCGCCATTGCGCCTTTTGTATTTAATTCCGATGCTATTTCTGTGTTTCATCGTCAATAAGAAGGTCAAAGGGATACAGTAAACCTGAAGTGAAGCATCGGAATCTATAACTAGTGTCACATGAATGGTTCAAAACATAGTCAGTAAGAAGAGTCGGTCTTCTTGTCCTCAAGTCGGACTTGTGCCTTTTGTATTTAATTCCGATGCAATTTCTGTGTTTCATCGGCAATAAGAAGGTCCAAGGGATACAGTAAACCTGAAGTGTTGCATCGGAATCTATAACTAGTGTCACAGGAATGGATCAAAACATAGACAGTACTTAAGTCGGCATTGAGCCTTTTGTATTAAATTCCGATGCAATTTCGGTGTTTCATCGTCAATAAGAAGGTCAGCTGGATACAGTAAACCTGAAGTGAAGCATCGGAATCTATAACTAGTGTCACAGGAATGGTTCAAAACATTGACAGTATTAAGAGTCAGTCTTCATGTACCTAAGTCGGCATTGTGCCTTTTGTATTTAATTCCGATGCAATTTCTGTGTTTCATCGTCAATAAGAAAGTTCAAGGGACACAGTAAACCTGAAGTGAAGCATCGTAATCCCTTACTAGTGTCACAGGAATGGTTCAAAACATAGTCACTAAGAAGAGTCAGTCTTCATGTACCTAAGTCTGCATTGTGCCTTTTGTATTTAATTCCGTTGCAACTTCTGTGTTTCATCGTTAATAAGAAGGTCCAAGGGATACAGTAAACCTGAAGTGAAGCATCGCAATCTATAACTAGTGTCACAGTAATGGTTCAAAACATAGTTAGTATGAAGAGTCAGTCTTCTTGTACTTAAGTCGGCATTGTGCCTTTTCTATTTAATTCCAATGCAATTTCAGTGTCTCATCGTCAATAAGAAGGTCCAAGGGATACAGTAAACCTGAAATGAAGCTTCGGAATCTATAACTAGTGTCACAGGAATGGTTCAAAACATGGTCAGTAAGAAGAGTCAGTCTTCTTGTCCTTAAGTCGGCATTGTGCCTTGTGTATTTAATTCCGAAGCAATTTCTGTGTTTCATTGTCAATAAGATGGTCCAAGGGATACAGTAAACCTGACGTGAAGCAACGGAATCTATAACTAGTGTCACAGGAATTGTTCAAAACATAGTCAGTAAGAAGAGTCGGTCTTCTTGTCCTCAAGTCGAACTTGTGCCTTTTGTATTTAATTCCGATGCAATTTCTGTGTTTCATCGTCAATAAGAAGGTCCAAGGGATGCAGTAAACCTGGAAGGAGGCATCGGAATCTATAACTAATGTCACAGGAGTAGTTCAAAACATAGACAGTACTTAAGTCGCCATTGCGCCTTTTGTATTTAATTCCGATGCTATTTCTGTGTTTCATCGTCAATAAGAAGGTCAAAGGGATACAGTAAACCTGAAGTGAAGCATCGGAATCTCTAACTAGTGTCACAGGAATGGTTCAAAACATGGTCCTAAGAAGAGTCAGTCTTCTTTACCCTAAGTCGGCCTTGTGCCTTGTGTATTTAATTCCGAAGCAATTTCTGTGTTTCATTGTCAATAAGATGGTCCAAGGGATACAGTAAACCTGGCGTGAAGAGTCGGAATCTATAACTAGTGTCACAGCAATGGTTCAACACATAGTCAGTAAGAAGAGTCGGTCTTCTTGTCCTCAAGTCGAACTTGTGCCTTTTGTATTTAATTCCGATGCAATTTCTGTGTTTCATCGTCAATAAGAAGGTCCAAGGGATGCAGTAAACCTGGAAGGAGGCATCGGAATCTATAACTAATGTCACAGGAGTAGTTCAAAACATAGACAGTACTTAAGTCGCCATTGCGCCTTTTGTATTTAATTCCGATGCTATTTCTGTGTTTCATCGTCAATAAGAAGGTCAAAGGGATACAGTAAACCTGAAGTGAAGCATCGGAATCTCTAACTAGTGTCACAGGAATGGTTCAAAACATGGTCCTAAGAAGGGTCAGTCTTCTTTTCCCTAAGTCGGCCTTGTGCCTTTTGAATTTAATTCCGATGCAATATCTGTGTTTCGTCGTCAATAAGAAGGTCCAAGGGATGCAGTAAACCTGGAAGGAAGCATCGGAATCTATAACTAGTGCCACACGAATAGTTCAAAACATAGACAGTACTTAAGTTGGCATTGTGCTTTTTGTATTTACTTCCGACGCAAATTCAGTGTTTCATCGTCAATAAGAAGGTCCAAGGGATACAGTAAACCTGGAGTGAAGCATCGGAATCTATAACTAGTGTCACAGGAATGGTTCAAAACATAGTCAGTAAGAAGAGTCAGTCTTCTTGTCCTTAAGTCGGCATTTTGCGTTTTTAATTTATTCCGATGCAATTTCTGTGTTTCATCGTCTATAAGAAGGTCCAAGAGATACAGAAAACATGGAGTGAAGCATCGGAATCTATAACTAGTGTAGCAGTAATGGTTCAAATCATAGACAGTAAGAAGTTACAGTCTTCTAGTACTTAAGTCGGCATTGTGCCTTTTGTATTTAATTCCGATGCAATTTCTGTGTTTCATCGTCAATAAGAAGGTCCAAGGGATACAGTAAACCTAAAGTGAAGCATCGGAATCTATAACTAGTGTCACAGGAATGGTTCAAAACATAGACAGTAAGAAGATACAGACTTCTTGTACTTAAGTCAGCATTGTGCCTTTTGTATTTAATTCCGATGCAATTTCTGTGTTTCATCGTCAATAAGAAGGTCAGAGGGATACAGTAAACCTGAAATGAAGCTTCGGAATCTATAACTAGTGTCACAGGAATGGTTCAAAACATGGTCAGTAAGAAGAGTCAGTCTTCTTGTCCTTAAGTCGGCATTGTGCCTTGTGTATTTAATTCCGAAGCAATTTCTGTGTTTCATTGTCAATAAGATGGTCCAAGGGATACAGTAAACCTGACGTGAAGCAACGGAATCTATAACTAGTGTCACAGGAATTGTTCAAAACATAGACAGTAAGGAGAGTCAGTCTTCTTGTACTTAAGTCGGCATTGTGCCCTTTCTACTAAATTCCGATGCAATTTCTGTGTTTCATCGTCAATAAGAAGGTCAAAATGATACAGTAAACCTGAAGTGAAGCATCGGAATCGATAACTAGTGTCACAGGAGTGGATCATAACATAGACAGTAAGAAGAGTCAGTCATGTTGTAGTTTAGTCGGTATCGTGCCTTTTGTATTTAATTGCGATGCAATTTCTGTGTTTCATCGTCAATAAGGTCAGAGGGATACAGCAAACCTGAAGTGAAGCATCGGAACCTATAACTAGTGTCACAGGAATGGTTCAAAACATAGACAGTAGGAAGAGTCAGTCTTCTTGTACTTATGTCGGCATTTTGCATTTTGTATTTAATTCCGAAGCAATTTCAGTGTTTCATCGTCAATAAGAACGTCCAAGGGATACAGTAAACCTGGAGTGAAGCATCGGAACCTATAACTAGTGTCAGTGGAATGGTTCAAAAGATAGGTAGTGAGAAGAGTCAGTCTTCTTGTACTTAAGTCAGCATTTTCCACATTGTATTTAATTCCGATGCAATTTATGAGTTTCATTGTCAATAAGAATGTCCAAGAGATACAGTAAACCTTAAGTAAAGCATCGGAATCTATAACTAGTGTCACAGGAATGGTTCAAAACATAGACAGTAGGAAGGGTCAGTCTTCTTGTACTTAAGTCGGCATTTTGCCTTTTGTATTTAATTGCGATGCAATTTCAGTGTTTCATCGTCAATATGAAGGTCCAAGAGATACAGTAAACCTGGAGTGAAGCATCGGAATCTGTAACTAGTCTCAGTGGAATGGTTCAAAACATAGATAGTAAGAAGAGTCAGTCTTCTTGTACTTAAGTCGGCATTGTGACTTTTGTATTTAATTCCGATGCAATTTCTGTGTTTCATCGTCAATATGAAGGTACAAGGGATACAGTAAAACTGAAGTGAAGCATCGGCATCTATAACTAGTGTCACAGGAATGGTTCAAAACATAGATAGTAAGAAGAGTCAGTCTTCTTGTACTTAAGTCGGCATTGTGCCATTTGTATTTATTTCCGATGCAATTTCTGTGGTTCATCGTCAATAAGAAGGTCCAAGGGATACAGAAAACCTGGAGTGAAGCATCGGAATGTATAAATAGTGTCAGTGGAATGGTTCAAAACATAGATAGTAAGAAGAGTCAGTCTTCTTTTACTTGATTCGGCATTGTGCCTATTGTATTTAATTCCGATGCAATTTCTGTGTTTCATTGTCAATAAGATGGTCCAAGGGATACAGTAAACCTGAAGTGAAGCATCGGAATCTATAACTAGTGGCACAGGAATGGTTCAAACATAGATAGTAACAAGAGTCAGTCTTCTTGTACTTAAGTCGGCATTGTGCCTGTTGTATTTAATTCCGATGCAATTTCGGTGTTTCGTTGTCAATAAGAAGGTCCAAGGAATACAATAACCTGAAGTGAAGCATCGGAATCTATAACTAGTGTCACAGGAATGGGTCAAAACATAGATAGTAAGAAGAGTCATTCTTCTTGTACTTAAGTCGGCATTGTGGTATTTGCATTTCATTCCGATGCAATATCTGTGTTTCATTGTCAATATGAAGGTCCAAAGGATACAGTAAACCTGGGATCAAGCATCGGAATCTATAACTAGTGTCAGTGGAACGGTTCAAAACATAGATAGTAAGAAGAGTCACTCTTTTTGTACTTAAGTCGGCATTGTGTCTTTTGTATTTAATTCCGAAGCAATTTCTGTGTTTCATTGTCAATAAGAAGGTCCAAGGGATACAGTAAACCTGAAGTGAAGGATCGGAATCTATAACTGGTGTCAGTGGAATGGTTCTAAACATAGAAGGTGAGAAGAGTCAGTCATCTTGTACTTAAGGCGGAATTGTGCCTTTTGTATTTAATTTCGATGCAATTTCTGTCTTTCATTGTCAATATGAAGGTACAAGGGAAGCAGTAAAACTGAAGTAAAGCATCGGAATCTATAACTAGTGTCACAGGAATGGTTCAAAACATAGATAGTAAGAAGAGTCAGTCTTCTTGTACTTAAGTCGGCATTGTGCTTTTGTATTTATTTCCGATGCAATTTCTGTGTTTCATCGTCAATAAGAAGGTCCAAGGGATACAGAAAACCTGGAGTGAAGCATCGGAATGTATAAATAGTGTCAGTGGAATGGTTCAAAACATAGATAGTAAGAAGAGTCAGTCTTCTTTTACTTGATTCGGCATTGTGCCTTTTGTATTTAATTCCGATGCAATTTCTGTGTTTCATTGTCAATAAGATGGTCCAAGGGATACAGTAAACCTGAAGTGAAGCATCGGAATCTATAACTAGTGGCACAGGAATGGTTCAAACATAGATAGTAAGAAGAGTCAGTCTTCTTGTACTTAAGTCGGCATTGTGCCTTTTGTATTTAATTCCGATGCAATTTCTGTGTTTCGTTGTCAATAAGAAGGTCCAAGGAATACAGTAACCTGAAGTGAAGCTTCGGAATCTATAACTAGTGTCACAGGAATGGGTCAAAACATAGATAGTAAGAAGAGTCATACTTCTTGTACTTAAGTCGGCATTGTGGCATTTGCATTTCATTCCGATGCAATATCTGCGTTTCATTGTCAATATGAAGGTCCAAGGGATACAGTAAACCTGGAATCAAGCATCGGAATCTATAACTAGTGTCAGTGGAACGGTTCAAAACATACATAGTAAGAAGAGTCGTTCTTTTTGTACTTAAGTCGGCATTGTGTCTTTTGTATTTAATTCCGATGCAATTTCTGTGTTTCATTGTCAATAAGAAGGTCCAAGGGATACAGTAAACCTGAAGTGATGGATCGGAATCTATAACTGGTGTCAGTGGAATGGTTCTAAACATAGAAGGTGAGAAGAGTCAGTCTTCTTTTACTTAAGGCGGAATTGTGCCTTTTGTATTTAATTTCGATGCAATTTCTGTCTTTCATTGTCAATATGAAGGTACAAGGGATACAGTAAAACAGAAGTGAAGCATCGGAATCTATAACTAGTGTCACAGGAATGGTTCAAAACATAGATAGTAAGAAGAGTCAGTCTTCTTGTACTTAAGTCGGCATTGTGACTTTTGTATTTATTTCCGATGCAATTTCTGTGTTTCATCGTCAATAAGAAGGTCCAAGGGATACAGAAAACCTGGAGTGAAGCATCGGAATGTATAACTAGTGTCAGTGGAATGGTTCAAAACATAGATAGTAAGAAGTGTCAGTCTTCTTTTACTTGATTCGGCATTGTGCCTTTTGTATTTAATTCCGATGCAATTTCTGTGTTTCATCGTCAATAAGATGGTCCAAGGGATACAGTAAACCTGAAGTGAAGCATCGGAATCTATAATTAGTGGCACAGGAATGGTTCAAACATAGATAGTAAGAAGAGTCAGTCTTCTTGTACTTAAGTCGGCATTGTGCCTTTTGTATTTAATTCCGATGCAATTTCTGTGTTTCGTTGTCAATAAGAAGGTCCAAGGAATACAGTAACCTGAAGTGAAGCATCGGAATCTATAACTAGTGTCACAGGAATGGGTCAAAACATAGATAGTAAGAAGAGTCATTCTTCTTGTACTTAAGTCGGCATTGTGGCATTTGCATTTCATTCCGAAGCAATATCTGTGTTTCATTGTCAATATGAAGGTCCAAGGGATACAGTAAACCTGGAGTCAAGCATCGGAATCTATAACTAGTGTCAGTGGAACGGTTCAAAACATAGATAGTAAGAAGAGTCACTCTTTTTGTACTTAAGTCGGCATTGTGTCTTTTGTATTTAATTCCGATGCAATTTCTGTGTTTCATTGTCAATAAGAAGGTCCAAGGGATACAGTAAACCTGAAGTGAAGGATCGGAATCTATAACTGGTGTCAGTGGAATGGTTCTAAACATAGAAGGTGAGAAGAGTCAGTCTTCTTGTACTTAAGGCGGAATTGTGCCTTTTGTATTTAATTTCGATGCAATTTCTGTGTTTCATTGTCAATAAGAAGGTCCAAGGGATACAGTAAACCTGAAGTGAAGCACGGGAATCTATAACTAGTGTCACACGAATGGTGCAAAACATAGCAGTAGGAAGAGTCAGTCTTTTTGTACTTAAATCGGCGTTTTGCCTTTTGTATTTAATTCCGATGCAATGTCAGTGTTTCATCGTCAATAAGAAGGTCCAAGGGATACAGTAAACCTGAAGTGAAGCATCGCAAACTATAACTAGTGTCACAGTAATGGTTCAAAACATAGTCAGTAAGAAGAGTTAGTCTTTTTGTACTTAAGTCGGCATTGTGATTTTTCTATTTAATTCAGATGCAATTTCAGTGTTTCATCGTCAATAACAAGGTCCAAGGGATACAGTAAACCTAGAGTGAAGAATCGGAATCTATAACTAGTGTCACAGCAATGGTTCAAAACATAGTTCTAAGAAGAGTCAATCTTCTTGTCCTTAAGTCGGCCTTGTGCCTTTTGTATTTAATTCCGATGCAATTTCTGTGTTTCATCGTCAATAAGATGGTCCAAGGGACACAGTAAACCTGAAGTGAAGCATCGTAATCCCTAACTAGTGTCACAGGAATGGTTCAAAACATAGTCAGTAGGAAGAGTCAGTCTTCATGTACCTAAGTCGGCATTGTGCCTTTTGTATTTAATTCCGATGCAACTTCTGTGTTTCATCGTTAATAAGAAGGTCCAAGGGATACAGTAAACCTGAAGTGAAGCATCGCAATCTATAACTAGTGTCACAGTAATGGTTCAAAAATTAGTTAGTATGAAGAGTCAGTCTTCTTGTACTTAAGTCGGCATTGCGCTTTTTGTATTTAATTCCGATGCTATTTCTGTGTTTCATCGTCATTAAGAAGGTCCAAGGGATACAGTAAATCTGAAGTGAAGCATCGGAATCTATAACTAGTGTCACATGAATGGTTCAAAACATAGTCAGTAAGAAGAGTCAGTCTTCTTGTCCATTATGTCGGACTTGTGCCTTTTGTATTTAATTCCGATGCAATTTCTGTGTTTCATCGGCAATAAGAAGGTCCAAGGGATACAGTAAACCTGAAGTGAAGCATCGGAATCTATAACTAGTGTCACAGGAATGGATCAAAACATAGACAGTACTTAAGTCGGCATTGAGCCTTTTGTATTTAATTCCGATGCAATTTCGGTGTTTCATCGTCAATAAGAAGGTCAGCTGGATACAGTAAACCTGAATTGAAGCATCGGAATCTATAACTAGTGTCACAGGAATGGTTCAAAACATAGACAGTATTAAGGGTCAGTCTTCATGTACCTAAGTCGGCATTGTGCCTTTTGGATTTAATTCCGATGCAATCTCTGTGTTTCATCGTTAATAAGAAGGTTCAAGGGACACAGTAAACCTGAAGTGAAGCATCGTAATCCCTAACTAGTGTCACAGGAATGGTTCAAAACATAGTCAGTATGAAGAGTCAGTCTTCATGTACCTAAGTCGGCATTGTGCCTTTTGTATTTAATTCCGATGCAACTTCTGTGTTTCATCGTTAATAAGAAGGTCCAAGGGATACAGTAAACCTGAAGTGAAGCATCGCAATCTATAACTAGTGTCACAGTAATGGTTCAAAAATTAGTTAGTATGAAGAGTCAGTCTTCTTGTACTTAAGTCGGCATTGTGCCTTTTCTATTTAATTCCAATGCAATTTCAGTGTCTCATCGTCAATAAGAAGGTCCAAGGGATACAGTAAACCTGGAGTGAAGCATCGCAATCTCTAACTAGTGTCACAGGAATGGTTCAAAACATAGTCCTAAGAAGAGTCAGTCTTCTTGTCCCTAAGTCGGCCTTGTGCCTTTTGTAGTTAATTCCGATGCAATTTCTGTGTTTCGTCGTCAATAAGAAGGTCCAAGGGATGCAGTAAACCTGGAAGGAAGCATCGGAATCTATAACTAGTGACACAGGAATAGTTCAAAACATAGACAGTACTTAAGTCGGCATTGTGCCTTTTGTATTTACTTCCGATGCAATTTCAGTGTTTCATCGTCAATAAGAAGGTCCAAGGGATACAGTAAACCTGGAGTGAAGCATCGGAATCTATAACTAGTGTCACAGGAATGGTTCAAAACATAGTCAGTAGGAAGAGTCGGTCTTCATGTACTTAAGTCGGTATTGTGCCTTTTGTATTAAATTCCGACGCAATTTCTGTGTTTCATCGTCAATAAGAAGGTCCAAGGGATACAGTAAACCTGAAGTGAAGCATCGGAATCTATAACTAGTGTCACAGGAATGGTTCAAAACATAGTCAGTAAGAAGAATCAGTCTTCATGTACTTAAGTTGGCATTGTGCCTTTTGTATTTCATTCCGATGCAATTTCTGTGTTTCATCGTCAGTAAGAAGGTCCAAGGGATACAGTAAACCAGAAGTGAAGCATCGGAATCTATAACTAGTGACACAGGAATGGTTCAAAACATAGTCAGTAAGATGAGTCAGTCTTCATGTACTTAAGTCGGCATTGTGCCTTTTGTATTTAATTCCGATGCAATTTCAGTGTTTCATCGGCAATAAGAAGGTCCAAGGGATACAGTAAACCTGAAGTGAAGCATCAGAATCTATAACTAGTGTCACAGGTATGGTTCAAAACATAGTCAGTAAGATGAGTCAGTCTTCTTGTCCTTAAGTCGGCATTGTGCCTTTTGTATTTACTTCCGATGCAATTTCTGTGTTTCATCGTCAATAAAAAGGTCCAAGGGATACAGTAAACCTGGAGTGAAGCATCGGAATCTATAACTAGTGTCACAGGAACGGTTCAAAACATAGACAGTAAGAAGATACAGACTTCTTGTACTTAAGTCAGCATTGTGCCTTTTGTATTTAATTCCGATGCCATTTCTGTGTTTCATCGTCAATAAGAAGGTTAGAGGGATACAGTAAACCTGAAATGAAGCTTCGAAATCTATAACTAGTGTCACAGGAATGGTTCAAACATAGTCAGTAAGAAGAGTCAGTCTTCTTGTCCTTAAGTCGGCATTTTGCGTTTTGTATTTAATTCCGATGCAATTTCTGTGTTTCATCGTCAATAAGAAGGTCCAAGAGATACAGTAAACATGGAGTGAAGCATCGGAATCTATAACTAGTGTAACAGGAATGGTTCAAAACATAGACAGTAAGAAGTTACAGTCTTCTAGTACTTAAGTCGGCATTGTGCCTTTTGTATTTAATTCCGATGCAGTTTCTGTGTTTCAACGTCAATAAGAAGGTCCAAATGATACAGTAAACCTGAGTTAATCATCGAAATCTATAACTAGTGTCACAGGAATGGTTCAATACATAGACAGTAAGAAGGTACAGTCTTCTAGTACTTAAGTCGGCATTGTGCCTTTTGTATTTAATTCCGGTGCAATTTCTGTGTTTCATCGTCAATATGATGATCAGAGGTATACAGAAAACCTGAAGTGAAGCATCGGAATCTATAACTAGTGTCACAGGAATGGTTCAAAACATAGACAGTAAGAAGAGTCAGTCTTCTTGTAATTAAGTCGGCATTGTGCCCTTTCTACTAAATTCCGATGCAATTTCTGTGTTTCATAGTCAATAAAAAGGTCCAAATGATACAGTAAACCTGAAGTGAAGCATCGGAATCTATAACTAGTGTCACAGGAATGGTTCAAAACATAGACAGTAGGAAGAGTCAGTCTTCTTGTACTTAAGACGGCATTTTGCATTTTGTATTTAATTCCGAAGCCATTTCAGTGTTTCATCGTCAATAAGAAGGTCCAAGGGATACAGTAAACCTGGAGTGAAGCATCGGAAGCTATTACTAGTGTCAGTGGAATGGTTCAAAAGATAGATAGTAAGAAGAGTCAGTCTTCTTGTACTTAAGTCAGCATTTTCCCCTTTGTATTTAATTCCGATGCAATTTATGTGTTTCATTGTCAACAAGAATGTCCAAGAGATACTGTAAACCTTAAGTAAAGCATCGGAATCTATAACTAGTGTCACAGGAATGGTTCAAAACATAGACAGTAGGAAGAGTCAGTCTTCTTGTACTTAAGTCAGCATTTTGCCTTTTGTATTTAATTGCGATGCAATTTCAGTGTTTCATCGTCAATATGAAGGTCCAAGGGATACAGTAAACCTGGAGTGAAGCATCGGAATCTGTAACTAGTCCCAGTGGAATGCTTCAAAACATAGATAGTAAGAAGAGTCAGTCTTCTTGTACTTAGGTCGGCATTGTGCCTTATGTATTTAATTCCGATGCAATTTCTGTGTTTCATCGTCAATAAGAAGGTCCAAGGGATACAGTAAACCTGGAGTGAAGCATCGGCATCTATAACTAGTGTCAATGGAATGGTTCAAAACATAGATAATAAGAAGAGTCAGTCTTCTTGTACTTAAGTCGGCATTGTGCCTTTGTATTTAATTCCGATGCAATTTCAGTGTTTCATCGTCAATAAGAAGGTCCTAGGGATACATTAAACCTGGAGTGGAGCATCGGAATCATTAACTAGTGTCAGTGGAATGGTTCATAACATAGATAGTAAGAAGAGTCAGACTTCTTGTACTTAAGTCGACATTGTGCCTTTTGAATTTAATTCCGATGTAATTTCTGTGTTTCATCGTCAATAAGAAGGTCGAATGGATACAGTAATCCTGGAGTGAAGCATCGGAATCTATAACTAGTGTCAGTGGAATGGTTCAAAACATAGATAGTAAGAAAAGCCAGTCTTCTTGTACTTAAGTCGACATTGTGCCTTTTGTTCTTAATTCCGATGCAATTTCTGTGTTTCATCGTCAATAAGAAGGTCCAAGGGATACAGTAAACCTGAAGTGAAGTATCGTAATCTATAACTAGTGTCAGTTTAATGGTTCAAAACATAGATAGTAAGAAGAGTCAGTCTTCTTGTACTTAAGTCAGCATTGTGCCTTTTGTATTTAATTCCGATGCAACATCTGTGTTTCATTGTTAATAAGAAGGTCCAATGGATACATTAAACCTGAAGTGAAGCATCGAAATCAATAACTAGTGTCAGTGGAATGGTTCAAAACATTGATAGTAAGAAGAGTCAGTCTTCTTGTACATAAGTCGGCATTGTGCCTTTTGTATTTATTTCCGATGCAATTTCTGTGTTTCATCGTCAATAAGAAGGTCCAAGGGATACAGAAAACCTGGAGTGAAGCATCGGAATCTATAACTAGTGTCAGTGGAATTGTTCAAAACATAGATGGTAAGAAGAGTCAGTCTTCTTTTACTTGATTCTGCATTGTGCCTTTTGTATTTAATTCCGATGCAACATCTGTGTTTCATTGTTAATAAGAAGGTCCAATGGATACATTAAACCTGAAGTGAAGCATCGAAATCAATAACTAGTGTCAGTGGAATGGTTCAAAACATTGATAGTAAGAAGAGTCAGTCTTCTTGTACTTAAGTCGGCATTGTGCCTTTTGTATTTAATTCCGATGCAATTTCTGTGTTTCGTTGTCAATAAGAAGGTCCAAGGAATACAGTAACCTGAAGTGAAGCATCGGAATCTGTAACTAGTTTCACAGGAAAGGGTCAAAACATAGATAGTAAGAAGAGTCATTCTTCTTGTACTTAAGTCGGCATTGTGGCATTTGCATTTCATTCCGATGCAATATCTGTGTTTCATTGTCAATATGAAGGTCCAAGGGATACAGTAAACCTGGAGTCAAGCATCGGAATCTATAACTAGTGTCAGTGGAACGGTTCAAAACATAGATAGTAAGAAGAGTCACTCCTTTTGTACTTAAGTCGGCATTGTGTCTTTTACATTTAATTCCGATGCAATTTCTGTGTTTCATTGTCAATAAGAAGGTCCAAGGGATACAGTAAACCTGAAGTAAAGCATCGGAATCTATAACTAGTGTCAGTGGAATGGTTCTAAATATAGAAGGTGAGAAGAGTCAGTCTTCTTGTACTTAAGGCGGAATTGTGCCTTTTGTATTTTATTTCGATGCAATTTCTGTGTTTCATTGTCAATAAGAAGGTCCAAGGGATACAGTAAAGCTGAAGGTAAGCATCGGAATCTATAACTAGTGTCGGTGGAATGGTTCAAAACATAGATAGTAAGAAGAGTCAGTCTTCTTGTACTTAAGTCAGCATTTTGCCTTTTGTATTTAATTCCGATGCAATTTCTGTGTTTCATTGTCAATAAGAAGGTCCAAGGGATACAGTAAACCTGAAGTGAAGCACGGGAATCTATAACTAGTGTCACACGAATGGTTCAAAACATAGCAGTAGGAAGAGTCAGTCTTTTTGTACTTAAATCGGCGTTTTGCCTTTTGTATTTAATTCCGATGCAATGTCAGTGTTTCATCGTCAATAAGAAGGTCCAAGGGATACAGTAAACCTGGAGTGAAGCATCGGAATCTGTAACTAGTGTCAGTGGAATGGTTCAAGACATAGTCAGTAAGAAGAGTCAGTCTTCATGTACGTAAGTCGGCATTGTGCCTTTTGTATTTAATTCCGATGCAACTTCTGTGTTTCATCGTCAATAAGAAGGTCCAAATGATACAGTAAACCGGAAGTGAAGCAATGGAATGTATAACTAGTGTCACAGGAATGGTTCAAAACATAGACAGTAAGAAGAATCAGTCTTATTGTCCTTAAGTCGGCATTGTGCCTTTTGTATTTAATTCAGATGCAATGTCTGTGTTTCATTGTCAATACGAAGGTCCAAGGGATACAGTAAAACTGGGGTGTAGCATTGGAATCTATAACTAGTGTCACAGGAATGGTTCAAAACATAGACAGTAAGAAGAGTCAGTCTTCATGTACCTAAGTCGGCTTTGTGGCTTTTGTATTTATTTCCGATGAAATTTCTGTGCTTCATCGTCAATAAGAAGGTTCAAGGGACACAGTAAACCTGAAGTGAAGCATCGGTATCTGTAACTAGTGTCACAGGAATGGTTCAAAACAAAGTCAGTAAGAAGAGTCAGTCTTCATGTACTCAAGCCGGCATTGTGCCTTTTGTATTAAATTCCGATGCAACTTCTGTGTTTCATCGTTAATAAGAAGGTCCTAGGGATAAAGTAAACCTGAAGTGAAGCATCGCAATCTATAACTAGTGTCACAGGATTTATTCAAACATAGTCAGTAAGAAGAGTCAGTCTTCTTGTACTTATGTCGGCATTCTGCCTTTTCTATTTAATTCCGATGCAATTTCAGTGTTTCATCGTCAATAAGAAGGTCAGAGGGATACAGTAAACCTGAAGTGAAGCATTGGAATCTATAACTAGTGTCACAGGAATGGTTCAAAACATAGTCAGTAGGAAGAGTCACTCTTTTTGTGCTTAAGTCGGCATTGTTCCTTTTGTATTTAATTCCGATGTAATTTCTGTATTTCATCGTCAATAAGAAGGTCCAAATGATACAGTAAACCTGAAGTGAAGCATCGGAATCTATAACTAGTGTCGCAGGAGTGGCTCAAAACATAGACAGTAAGAAGAGTCAGTCTTCTTGTACTTAAGTCGGTATTGTGCCTTTTGTATTTAATTCCAATGCAATTTGTGTGTTTCATCGTCAATAAGGTCAGAGGGATACAGTAAACCTGAAGTGAAGCATCGGAATCTATAACTAGTGTCACAGAATGGGTTCCAAACATAGTCAGTAAGAAGAGTCAGTCTTCTTGTCCTTAAGTCGGCCTTGTGCCTTTTGTATTTAATTCCGATGCAATTTCTGTGTTTCACCGGCAATAAGAAGGTCCAAGGGATACAGTAATCCTGGAGTGAAGCATCGGAATCTATAGCTAGTGTCACAGGAATGGATCAATACATAGACAACACTTAAGTCGGCATTGAGCCTTTTGTATTTAATTCCGATGCAATTTCGGTGTTTCATCGTCAAGAACAAGGTTCAAGTGACACAGTAAACCTGAAGTGAAGCATCGGAATCTCTAACTAGTGTCACAGGAATGGTTCAAAACATAGTCCTAAGAAGAGTCAGTCTTCTTGTCCTTAAGAAGGCCTTGTGCCTTTTGTATTTAATTCCGATGCAATTTCTGTATTTCATCGTCAATAAGAAGGTCCAAGGGATACAGTAAGCCTGGAAGGAAGCATCGGAATCTATAACTAGTGCCACAGGAATAGTTCAAATGATAGACAGTACTTAAGTCGGCATTGTGCCTTTTGTATTTAATTCCGATGCAATTTCTGTGTTTCATCGTCAACAAGAAGGTCCAAGGGATACAGTTATCCTGAAGTGAAGCGTCGGAATCTATAACTAGTGTCACAGGAATGGTTCAAAGCATAGTCAGTGAGAAGAGTCGGTCTACATGTACTTAAGTCGGTATTGTGCCTTTTGTATATAATTCCGATGCAATTTCTGTGTTTCATCGTCAATAAGATAATCGAAGGGATACAGTAAGCCTGAAGTGAAGCATCGGAATCTATAACTAGTGTCACAGGAATGGTTCAAAACATAGTCAGTAAGATGAGTCAGTCTTCATGTACTTAAGTCGGCATTGTGCCTTTTGTGTTTAATTCCGATGCAATTTCTGTGTTTCATCGTCAATAAGAAGGTCCAAGGGATACAGTAAACCTGAAGTGAAGCATCGGAATCTATAACTATTGTCACAGGAATAGTTCAAAACATAGACAGTACTTAAGTCGGCATTGTGCCTTTTTTATTTAATTCCGATGCAATTTCAGTGATTCATCGTCAATAAGAAGGTCCAAGGGATACAGTAAACCTGGAGTGAATCATCGGAATCTGTAACTGGTGTCAATGGAATGGATCAAAACATAGACAGTAAGAGGAGTCAGTCTTCTTGTACATAAGTCAGCATTGTGCCATTTGTATTTAACTCCGGTGCAATTTCTGTGTTTCATCGTCAATACGAAGGTCAGAGGGATACAGTAAACCTGAAGTGAAGCACCTGAATATATAATTAGTGTCACAGGAATGGTTCAAAGCATAGTCAGTAAGATGAGTCAGACTTCTTGCCCTTAAGTCGGAATTGTGCCTTTGTATTTAAATCCGATGCAATTTCTGTGTTTTATCATCAATAAGAAGGACCATGGGATACAGTAAACCTGGAGTGAAGCATCGGAATGTATAACTAGTGTCACAGGAATGGTTCAAAACATAGTCAGTAAGAAGAGTCAGTCTTCTTGTCCTTAAGTCTGCATTTTGCCTTTTGTATTTAATTCCGATGCAATTTCTGTGTTTCATCGTCAATAAGAAGGTCCAAGGGATACAGTAAACATGGAGTGAACAATCGGAATCCATAACTAGTGTCACAGGAATGGTTCAAAACATTGACAGTGAGAAGTTACAGTCTTCTAGTACTTAAGTCGGCATTGTGCATTTCGTATTTAATTCCGATGCAATTTCAGTGTTTCATCGTCAATAAGAAGGTCCAAATGATACAGTAAACCTGAAGCGAAGCACGGAATCTACAACTAGTGTCACAGGAATTTTTCTAAACATAGACAGTAAGAAGGTACAGTCTCTAGTACTTAAGTCGGCATTGTGCCTTTTGTATTTAATTCCGATGCAATTTCTGTGTTTCATCGCCAATAAGAAGGTCCAAGGTATACAGTAAACCTGGAGTGAAGCATCGGAATCTATAACTAGTGTAACATGAATGGTTCAAAACATAGGCAGTGAGAAGTTACAGTCTTCTAGTACTTAAGTCGGCATTGTGCATTTTGTATTTAATTCCGATGCAATTTCTGTGTTTCCTCGTCAATAAGAAGGTCCAAGGGATACAGAAAACCTGGAATGAAGCATCGGAATCTATAACTAGTGTCAGTGGAATGGTTCATTACACAGATAGTAAGAAAAGCCAGTCTTCTTGTACTGAAGTCGGCATTGGGCCTTTTGTATTTAATTCCGATGCAATTTCTGTGTTTCATCGTCAATAAGAAGGTCCAAGGGATACAGTAAACCTGAAGTGAAGCATCAGAAACCATAACTAGTGCAAGTGGAATGGTTCAAAACATAGATAGTAAGAAGAGTCAGTCTTCTTGTACTTAAGTCGGCATTGTGCCTTTTGTATTTAATTCCGATGCAATTTCTGTGTTTCATTGTCAATAAGAAGGTCCAAGGGATACATTAAACCTGAAGTGAAGCATCGGAATCTATAACTAGTGTCAGTGGAATGGTTCAAATCATAGATAGTAAGAAGAGTCAGTCTTCTTGTACTTAAGTCGGCATTTTGCCTTTTGTATTTAATTCCGATATAATTTCTGTTTTTCATTGTCAATAAGAATGTCCAAGGGATACAGTAAACCTGAAGTGAAGCATCGGAATCTATAACTAGTGTCACAGGAATGTTTCAAAACATAGATAGTAAGAAGATTCAGTCTCCTTGTACTTAAGTCGGCATTGTGCCTTTTGTTTTTAATTCCGATGCAATTTCTGTGTTTCATTGTCAATAAGAAAGTACAAGGCATACAGTAAAACTGAAGTGAAGCATCGGAATATATAACTAGTGTCACAGGAATGGTTCAAAGCATAGATAGTAAGAAGAGTCAGTCTTCTTGTATTTAAGTGGGCATTGTGCCTTTTGTATTTAATTCCGATGTAATTTCTGTATTACATCGTCAATAAGAAGGTTCTAGGGATACAGTAAACATGGTGTGAAGCATCGGAATCTATAACTAGTGTCACAGGAATGGTTCAAAACATAGACGGTAAGAAGTTACAGTCTTCTAGTACTTAAGTCGGCATTGAGCCTTTTGTATTTAATTCCGATGCAATTTCTGTGTTTCATCGTCAATAAGAAGGTCCAAATGATACAGTAAACCTGAAGTGAAGCATCGGAATCTATAACTAGTGTCACAGGAATGGTTCAAAACATAGTCAGTAAGAAGAGTCAGTCTTCTTGTCCTTAAGTCGGCATTGTGCCCTTTGTATCTTATTTAGATGCAATTTCTGGGTTTCATCGTCTATAAGAAGGTCGAAGGGATACAGTAAAAATGGAGCGAAGCATCGGAATCTATAAGTAGTGTCACAGGAATGGTTCAAAACAAAGACAGTAAGAAGATACAGTCATCTTGTACTTAAGTCGGCATTTTGCCTTTTGTATTTAATTCCGATGCAATTTCTGTGTTTCATTGTCAATAAGAAGGTCCAAGGGATACAGTAAACCTGAAGTGAAGCATCGGAATCTATAACTAGTGTCAGTGGAATGGTTCAAAACATAGATAGTAAGAAGAGTCAGTCTTCTTGTACTGAAGTCGGCATTGTGCCTTTTGTATTTAATTCCGATGCAATTTCTGTGTTTCAGTGTCAACATGAAGGTCCAAGGGATACAGTAAACCTGGAGTGAAGCATCGGAATCTGTAACTGGTGGCAGTGGAATGGTTCAAAACATACATAGTAAGAAGAGTCAGTCTTCTTGTACTTAAGTCGGCATTTTGCCTTTTGTATTTAATTCCGATGCAATTTCTGTGTTTCATTGTCAATAAGAAGGTCCAAGGGATACTGTAAACCTGAAGTATCCGAATCTGTAACTAGTGTCAGTGGAATGGTTCAAAACATAGATAGTAAGAAGAGTCAGTTTTCTTGTACTTAAGTCGGCATTTTGCCCTTTGTATTTAATTCCGATGCAGTTTCTGTGTTTCATCGTCAATAAGAAGGTCCAAGGGATACAGTAAACCTGGAGTGAAGCATCGGAATCTGTAACTAGTGTCAGTGGAATGGTTCAAAACATAGATAGTAAGAAGAGTCAGTCTTCTTGTACTTAAGTCGTTATTTTCCCTTTTGTATTTAATTCCGACGCAATTTCTGTGTCTCATCGTCAATAAGAAGGTCCAAGGGATACAGTAAACCTGGAGTGAAGCATCGGAATCTGTTACTAGTGTCAGTGGATTGGTTCAAAACATAGACAGTATGAAGAGTCAGTCATCTTGTACTTAAGTCGGCATTTTGCCTTTTGTATTTATTTCCGATGCAATTTCAGTGTTTCATCGTCAATAAGAAGGTCCAAGGTATAGAGTAAAGCTGAAGTGAAGCATCGGAATCTATAACTAGTGTCAGTGGAATGGTTCATTACACAGATAGTAAGAAAAGCCAGTCTTCTTGTACTGAAGTCGGCATTGTGCCTTTTGTATTTAATTCCGATACAATTTCTGTGTTTCATCGTCAATAAGAAGGTCCAAGGGATACAGTAAACCTGAAGTGAAGCATCAGAATCTATAACTAGTGTCAGTGGAATGGTTCATTACACAGATAGTAAGAAAAGCCAGTCTTCTTGTACTGAAGTCGGCATTGGGCCTTTTGTATTTAATTCCGATGCAATTTCTGTGTTTCATCGTCAATAAGAAGGTCCAAGGGATACAGTAAACCTGAAGTGAAGCATCAGAAACTATAACTAGTGCAAGTGGAATGGTTCAAAACATAGATAGTAAGAAGAGTCAGTCTTCTTGTACTTAAGTCGGCATTGTGCCTTTTGTATTTAATTCCGATGCAATTTCTGTGTTTCATTGTCAATAAGAAGGTCCAAGGGATACATTAAACCTGAAGTGAAGCATCGGAATCTATAACTAGTGTCAGTGGAATGGTTCAAATCATAGATAGTAAGAAGAGTCAGTCTTCTTGTACTTAAGTCGGCATTTTGCCTTTTGTATTTAATTCCGATATAATTTCTGTTTTTCATTGTCAATAAGAATGTCCAAGGGATACAGTAAACCTGAAGTGAAGCATCGGAATCTATAACTAGTGTCACAGGAATGTTTCAAAACATAGATAGTAAGAAGATTCAGTCTCCTTGTACTTAAGTCGGCATTGTGCCTTTTGTTTTTAATTCCGATGCAATTTCTGTGTTTCATTGTCAATAAGAAAGTACAAGGCATACAGTAAAACTGAAGTGAAGCATCGGAATATATAACTAGTGTCACAGGAATGGTTCAAAGCATAGATAGTAAGAAGAGTCAGTCTTCTTGTATTTAAGTGGGCATTGTGCCTTTTGTATTTAATTCCGATGTAATTTCTGTATTCCATCGACAATAAGAAGGTTCTAGGGATACAGTAAACATGGTGTGAAGCATCGGAATCTATAACTAGTGTCACAGGAATGGTTCAAAACATAGACGGTAAGAAGTTACAGTCTTCTAGTACTTAAGTCGGCATTGTGCCTTTTGTATTTAATTCCGATGCAATTTCTGTGTTTCATCGTCAATAAGAAGGTCCAAATGATACAGTAAACCTGAAGTGAAGCATCGGAATCTATAACTAGTGTCACAGGAATGGTTCAAAACATAGTCAGTAAGAAGAGTCAGTCTTCTTGTCCTTAAGTCGGCATTGTGCCCTTTGTATCTTATTTAGATGCACTTTCTGTGTTTCATCGTCAATAAGAAGGTCCAAGGAATACAGTAAACCTGGAGCGAAGCATCGGAATCTATAACTAGTGTCACAGGAATAGTTCAAAACATAGACAGTAAGAAGATACAGTCATCTTGTACTTAAGTCGGCATTTTGCCATTTGTATTTAATTCCGATGCAATTTCTGTGTTTCATTGTCAATAAGAAGGTCCAAGGGATACAGTAAACCTGGAGTGAAGCATCGGAATCTGTAACTAGTGTCAGTGGAATGGTTCAAAACATAGATAGTAAGAAGAGTCAGTCTTCTTGTACTTAAGTCGGCATTTTGCCTTTTGTATTTAATTCCGATGCAATTTCTGTGTTTCATTGTCAATAAGAAGGTCCAAGGGATACTGTAAACCTGTAGTATCGGAATCTGTAACTAGTGTCAGTGGAATGGTTCAAAACATAGATAGTAAGAAGATTCAGTCTTCTTGTACTTAAGTCGGCATTGTGCCTATTGTATTTAATTCCGATGAAATTTCTGTGTGTCATTGTCAATAATAAGGTACAAGGCATACAGTAAAACTGAAGTGAAGCATCGGAATATATAACTAGTGTCACAGGAATGGTTCAAAGCATAGATAGTAAGAAGAGTCAGTCTTCTTGTACTTAAGTGGGCATTGTGCCTTTTGTATTTAATTCCGATGCAATTTCTGTATTTCATCGTCAATAAGAAGGTTCAAGGGATACAGTAGACATGGAGTGAAGCATCGGAATCTATAACTAGTGTCACAGGAATGGTTCAAAACATTGACAGTAAGAAGTTACAGTCTTCTAGTACTTATGTCGGCATTGTGCCTTTTGTATTTAATTCCGATGCAATTTCTGTGTTTCATCGTCAATAAGAAGGTCCAAATGATACAGTAAACCTGAAGTGAAGCATCGGAATCTATAACTAGTGTCACAGGAATGGTTCAAAACATAGTCAGTAAGAAGAGTCAGTCTTCTTGTCCTTAAGTCGGCATTGTGCCCTTTGTATTTTATTTAGATGCAATTTCTGGGTTTCATCGTCTATAAGAAGGTCGAAGGGATACAGTAAAAATGGAGCGAAGCATCGGAATCTATAACTAGTGTCACAGGAATGGTTCAAAACAAAGACAGTAAGAAGATACAGTCATCTTGTACTTAAGTCGGCATTTTGCCTTTTGTATTTAATTCCGATGCAATTTCTGTGTTTCATTGTCAATAAGAAGGTCCAAGGGATACAGTAAACCTGAAGTGAAGCATCGGAATCTATAACTAGTGTCAGTGGAATGGTTCAAAACATAGATAGTAAGAAGAGTCAGTCTTCTTGTACTGAAGTCGGCATTGTGCCTTTTGTATTTAATTCCGATGCAATTTCTGTGTTTCAGTGTCAACATGAAGGTCCAAGGGATACAGTAAACCTGGAGTGAAGCATCGGAATCTGTAACTGGTGTCAGTGGAATGGTTCAAAACATACATAGTAAGAAGAGTCAGTCTTCTTGTACTTAAGTCGGCATTTTACCTTTTGTATTTAATTCCGATGCAATTTCTGTGTTTCATTGTCAATAAGAAGGTCCAAGGGATACTGTAAACCTGAAGTATCCGAATCTGTAACTAGTGTCAGTGGAATGGTTCAAAACATAGATAGTAAGAAGAGTCAGTTTTCTTGTACTTAAGTCGGCATTTTGCCCTTTGTATTTAATTCCGATGCAGTTTCTGTGTTTCATCGTCAATAAGAAGGTCCAAGGGATACAGTAAACCTGGAGTGAAGCATCGGAATCTGTAACTAGTGTCAGTGGAATGGTTCAAAACATAGATAGTAAGAAGAGTCAGTCTTCTTGTACTTAAGTCGGTATTTTCCCTTTTGTATTTAATTCCGACGCAATTTCTGTGTCTCATCGTCAATAAGAAGGTCCAAGGGATACAGTAAACCTGGAGTGAAGCATCGGAATCTGTTACTAGTGTCAGTGGATTGGTTCAAAACATAGACAGTATGAAGAGTCAGTCATCTTGCACTTAAGTCGGCATTTTGCCTTTTGTATTTATTTCCGATGCAATTTCTGTGTTTCATTGTCAATAAGAAGGTCCAATGGATACATTAAACCTGAAGTGAAGCATCGGAATCTATAACAAGTGTCAGTGGAATGGTTCAAATCATAGATAGTAAGAAGAGTCAGTCTTCTAGAACTTAAGTCGGCATTTTGCCTTTTGTATTTAATTCCGATGTAAATTCTGTTTTTCATTGTCAATAAGAATGTCCAAGGGATACAGTAAACCTGAAGTGAAGCATCGGAATCTATAACTAGGGTCACAGGAATGTTTCAAAACATAGATAGTAAGAAGATTCAGTCTTCTTGTACTTAAGTCGGCATTGTGCCTTTTGTATTTAATTCCGATGCAATTTCTGTGTTTCATTGTCAATAAGAAGGTACAAGGAATACAGTAAAACTGAAGTGAAGCATCGGAATATATAACTAGTGTCACAGGAATGGTTCAAAGCATAGATAGTGTGAAGAGTCAGTCTTCTTGTACTTAAGTGGGCATTGTGCCTTTTGTATTTAATTACGATGCAATTTCTGTATTTCATCGTCAATAAGAAGGTTCAAGGGATACAGTAAACATGGAGTGAAGCATCGGAATCTATAACTAGTGTCACATTAATGGTTCAAAACATAGACAGTAAGAAGTTACAGTCTTCTAGTACTTAAGTCGGCATTGTGCCTTTTGTATTTAATTCCGATGCAATCTGTGTTTCATCGTGAATAAGAAGGTCCAAATGATACAGTAAACCTGATGTGAAGCATCGGAATCTATAACTAGTGTCACAGGAATGGTTCAAAACATAGTCAGTAAGAAGAGTCAGTCCTCTTGTCCTTAAGTCGGCATTGTGCCCTTTGTATCTTATTTAGATGCACTTTCTGTGTTTCATCGTCAATAAGAAGGTCCAAGGGATACAGTAAACCTGGAGTGAAGCATCGGAATCTGTAACTAGTGTCAGTGGAATGGTTCAAAACATAGATAGTAAGAAGAGTCAGTCTTCTTGTACTTAAGTCGGCATTTTGCCTTTTGTATTTAATTCCGATGCATTTTCTGTGCTTCATTGTCAATAAGAAGGTCCAAGGGATACAGTAAACCTGAAGTGAAGCATCGGAATCTATAACTAGTGTCAGTGGAATGGTTCAAAACATAAATAGTAAGAAGAGTCAGTCTTCTTGTACTTAAGTCGGCTTTTTGCCTTTTGTATTTAATTCCGATGCAATTTCTGTGTTTCATCGTCAATAAGAAGGTCCAAGGGATACAGTAAACCTGGAGTGAAGCATCGGAAATTGTAACTAGTGTCAGTGGAATGGTTCAAAACATAGATAGTAAGATGAGTCAGTCTTCTTGTACTTAAGCCGGCATTTTGCCTTTTGTGGTTAATTCCGATGCAATTTCTGTGTTTCATTGTCAATAAGAAGGTCCAAGGGATACTGTAAACCTGAAGTATCGGAATCTGTAACTAGTGTCAGTGGAATAGTTCAAAACATAGATAGTAAGAAGATTCAGTCTTCTTGTACTTAAGTTGGCATTGTGCCTTTTGTATTTAATTCCGATGCAATTTCTGTGTTTCATCGTGAATAAGAAGGTCCAAATGATACAGTAAACCTGAAGTGAAGCATCGGAATCTATAACTAGTGCCACAGGAATGGTTCAAAACATAGTCAGTAAGAAGAGTCAGTCTTCTTGTCCTTAAGTCGGCATTGTGCCCTTTGTATTTTATTTAGATGCTATTTCTGTGTTTCATCGTCAATAAGAAGGTCCAAGGGATACAGTAAAAATGGAGCGAAGCATAGGAATCTATAACTAGTGGCACAGGAATGGTTCAAAACATAGACAGTAAGAAGATACAGTCATCTTGTACTTAAGTCGGCATTTTGCCTTTTGTATTTAATTCCGATCCAATTTCTGTGTTTCATTGTCAATATGAAGGTCCAAGGGATACAGTAAACCTGGAGTGAAGCATCGGAATCTGTAACTAGTGTCAGTGGAATGGTTCAAAACATAGATAGTAAGAAGAGTCAGTCTTCTAGTACTTAAGTCGGCATTTTGCTTTTTGTATTTAATTCCGATGCAATTTCTGTGCTTCATTGTCAATAAGAAGGTCCAAGGAATACAGTAAACCTGAAGTGAAGCATCGGAATCTATAACTAGTGTCAGTGGAATGGTTCAAAGCATAGATGGTAAGAAGATTCAGTCTTCTTGTAGTTAAGTCGGCATTTTGCCTTTTGTATTTTATTCCGACGCAATTTCTGTGTTTCATCGTCAATAAGAAGGTCCAAGGGATACAGTAAACCTGGAGTGAAGCATCGGAATCTATAACTAGTGTCACAGGAATGGTTCAAAACATAGACAGTGAGAAGTTCCAGTCTTCTAGTACTTAAGTCGGCATTGTGCATTTTGTATTTAATTCCGATGCAATTTCTGTGTTTCATCGTCAATAAGAAGGTCCAAGGGATACAGTAAACCTGGAATGAAGCATCGGAATCTATAACTAGTGTCAGTGGAATGGTTCATCACACAGATAGTAAGAAAAGCCAGTCTTCTTGTACTGAAGTCGGCATTGTGCCTTTTGTATTTAATTCCGATGCAATTTCTGTGTTTCATCGTCAATAAGAAGGTCCGAGGGATACAGTAAACCTGAAGTGAAGCATCAGAATCTATAACTAGTGTCAGTGGAATGGTTAAAAACATAGATAGATAGAAGAGTCAGTCTTCTTGTACTTAAGTCGGCATTGTGCCTTTTGTATTTAATTCCGATGCAATTTCTGTGTTTCATTGTCAATAAGAAGGTCCAAGGGTTACATTAAACCTGAAGTGAAGCATCGGAATCTATAACTAGTGTCAGTGGAATGGTTCAAATCATAGATAGTAAGAAGAGTCAGTCTTCTTGTACTGAAGTCGGCATTTTGCCTTTTGTATTTAATTCCGATGCAATTTCTGTTTTTCATTGTCAATAAGAATGTCCAAGGGATACAGTAAACCTGAAGTGAATCATCGGAATCTATAACTAGTGTCACAGGAATGTTTCAAAACATAGATAGTAAGAAGATTCAGTCTTCTTGTACTTAAGTCGGCATTGTGCCTTTTGTATTTAATTCCGATGCAATTTCTGTGTTTCATTGTCAATAAGAAGGTACAAGGCATACAGTAAAACTGAAGTGAAGCATCGGAATATATAACTAGTGTCACAGGAATGGTTCAAAGCATAGATAGTAAGAAGAGTCAGTCTTCTTGCCTTAAGTCGGCCTTATGCTTTTTGTGTTTAATTCCGATGCAATTTCCGTGTTTCATCGGCAATAAGAAGGTCCAAGGCATACAGTAAACCTGAAGTCAAGCATCGGAATCTATAACTAGTGTCACAGGAATGGTTCAAAAGATAGACAGTAAGAAGTGTCAGTCGTTTTGTACTTAAGTCGCCATTGTGCCTTTACCATTTAATTCCGATGCAATTTCTGTGTTTCATCGTCAATAAGAAGGTCAGGGGGATACAGTAAACCTGAAGTGAAGCATCGGAATCTATAACTAATGTCACAGGAATGGTTCAAAATATAGTCAGTAAGAAGAGTCAGAATTCTTGTACATAAGTCGGCATTGTACCTTTTGTATTAAATTCCGATGCAATCTCTGTGTTTCATCGTCAATAAGAAGGTCTGAGGGATACAGTAAACCTGAAGTGAAGCATTGGAATCTATAAATAGTGTCACAGGAATGGTTCGAAACATAGTCAGTAAGAAGAGTCAGTCTTTTTGTACTTAAGTCGGCATTGTGCCTTTTGTATTTCATTCCGATGCAATTTCTGTGTTTCATCGACAATAACAAGGTCAGAGGGATACAGCAAACCTGAAGTGAAGCATCAGAATCTATAACTAGTGTCACAGCAATGGTTCAAAACATAGTCAGTAAGAAGAGACAGTCTCGTGTACTTCAGTCGGCATTGTGCCTTTTGTATTTAATTCCGATGCAATTTCTGTGTTTCATCGTCAATAAGTAGGTCCAAGGGATACAGTAAAACTGAAGTCAAGCATCGGAATCTATAACTAGTGTTACAGGAATGGTTCAAAACATAGACAGTAAGAAGTGTCAGTCTTCATGTACTTAAGTCGGCATTGTACCTTTTGTATTAAATTCCGATGCAATTTCTGTGTTTCATCGTCAATAAGAAGGTCCAAGGGATACAGTAAACCTAGAGTGAAGCATCGGAATCTATAACTAGTGTCACAGGAATGGTTCAAAGCATAGACAGTAAGAAGATAGAGTCTTCTTGTACTTAAGTCGTCATTGTGCCTTTTGTATTTAATTCCGATGCAATTTCTGTGTTTCATCGTCAATAAGAAGGTCCAAGGGATACAGTAAACCTGAAGTGAAGCATCGGAATCTATAACTAGTGTCACAGGAATGGTTCAAAACATAGTCAGTAAGAAGAGTCAGTCTTCTTGTCCTTAAGTCGGCATTGTGCCTTTGTATTTAATTCCGATGCAATTTCTGTGTTTTATCGTCAATAAGATGGTCCAAGGAATACAGTAAACCTGGAGTGAAGGATTGGAATCTATAACTAGTGTCACATGAATGGGTCAATAAATAGACAGTAAGAGTATACAGTCTTCTTGTACTTATGTCGGCATTGTGTCTTTTGTATTTAATTCCGATGCAATTTCTGTGTTTCATCGTCAATAAGATGGTCAGAGGGATACAGTAAGCCTGAAGTGAAGCATCGGAATCTATAACTAGTGTCACAGGAATGGTTCAAAACATAGTCAGTAAGAAGAGTCAGTCTTCTTGTCCTTAAGTCGGCGTTGTGCCTTTGTATTTGATTCCGGTGCAATTTCTGTGTTTCATCGTCAATAAGTAGGTCAGAGGGATACAGTAAGCCTGAAGTGAAGCATCGGAATCTATAACTAGTGTCACAGGAATGGTTCAAAACATAGTCAGTAAGAAGAGTCAGTGTTCTTGTCCTTAAGTCGGCAATTTGCAATTTCGTATTTAATTCCGATGTAATTTCTCTGCTTCATCGTCAATAAGAAGGACCAAGGCATACAGTAAATATGGAGTGAAGCATCGGAACCTATAACTAGTGTCACAGGAATGGTTCAAAACATAGACAGTAAGAAGATACAGTCTTTTTGTACTTAAGTCGGCATTGTGCCTTTTGTATTTAATTCCGATGCAATCTCTGTGTTTCATCGCCAATAAGAAGGTCCAAGGGATACAGTAAACCTGAAGTGAAGCATCGGAATCTATAACTAGTGTCAAGGAATGGTTCAAAACATAGACAGTAAGAAGAGTCAGTCTTCATGTACTTAAGTCGGCATTGTGCTTTTTCTATTTAATTCCGATGCAATTTCTGTGTTTCATCGTCAATAAGAAGGTCAGAGGGATTCAGTAACCCTGAAGTGAAGCATCGGAATCTATAACTAGTGTCACAGAAATGGTTCAAAACATAGTCAGTAAGAGGAGTCAGTCTTCTTGTACTTAAGTCGCCATTGTGCATTTTGTATTTAATTACGATGCAATTTCTGTGTTTCATCGTCAATAAGAAGGTCCAAGGAATGCAGTAAACCTGGAGTGTAGCATTGGAAACTATAACTAGTGCCACAGGAATGGTTCAAAACATAGACAGTAAGAAGAGTCAGTCCTCATGTACCTAAGTCGGCATTATGCCTTTTGTATTTAATTCCGATGCAATTTCAGTGTTTCATCGACAATAAGATGGTCCAAGGGATAAAGTAAACCTGAATTGAAGCATCGGAATCTGTAACTAGTGTCAGTGGAATTGCCCAAAACTTAGATAGTAAGAAGAGTCAGTCTTCTTGTACTTAAAACGGCATTGTGCTTTTGTATTTAATTCCGGTGCAATTTCTGTGCTTCATCATCAATAAGGTCAGAGGGATACAGTAAACCTGAAATGAAGCATCGGTATCTATAACTAGTTTCACAGGAATGGTTCATAACATAGTCAGTAAGAAGAGTCAGTCTTCTTGTACTTAAGTCGATATTGTGCATTTTGTATTTAATTACGATGCAATTTCTGTGTTTCATCGTCAACAAGAAAGTCAGCGGGATACAGTAAACCTGAAATGAAGCATCGGAATCAGTAACTAGTGTCACAGTAATGGTTCAAAACATAGACAGTAGGAAGAGTCAGTCTGCTTGAACGTAAGTCGGCATTTTGCCTTTTGTATTTAATTCCGATGCAATTTCAGTGTTCCATCGACAATAAGATGGTCCAAGGGATACATTAATCCTGGAGTGAAGCATCGGAATCTATAACTAGTGTCACAGGAATGGTTCAAAACATGGTCAGTAAGAAGAGTCGGTCTTCAAGTACTTATGTCGGCATTGTGCCTTTTGTATTTAATTCCGGTGCAATTTCTGTGTTTCATCGTCAATAAGAAGGTCAGAGGGATACAGTAAGCCTGAAGTGAAGCATCGGAATCTATAACTAGTGTCACAGGAATGGTTCAAAACATAGTCAGTAAGAAGAGTCAGTCATCTTGTCCTTAGGTCGGCCTTGTGCCTTTTGTATTTAATTCCGATGCAATTTCTGTGTTTCATCGTCAATAAAAAGGTCCAAGGGATACAGTAAACCTGGAGTGAAGTATCGGAATCTATAACTAGTGTCACAATATTGGATCAAATCATAGACAGTACTTAAGTCGGCATTGTGCCTTTGTATTTAATTCCGATGCAATACCTGTGTTTCATCGTCAATGAGATGGTCCAAGGGATACAGTAAACCCGAAGCGAAGCAACGGAATCTATAACTAGTGTCACAGGAACGGTACAAAACATAGTCACTAAGTAGTGTCAGTTTTCCTGTCCTTAAGTCGGCATTGTGCCTTTGTATTTAATTCCGATGCAATTTCTGTGTTTTATCGTCAATAAGAAGGTCCAAGGGATACATGAAACCTGAAGTGACGCATCGGAATCTATAACTAGTGTCACAGGAATGGTTCAAAACATAGTCAGTAAGAAGAGTCGGTCTTCAAGTACTTATGTCGGCATTGTCCCTTTTGTATTTAATTCCGGTGCTATTTCTGTGTTTCATCGTCAATAAGGTCAGAGGGATACAGAAAACCTGAAGTGAAGCATCGGAATCTACAACTAGTGTCACAGGAATGGTTCAAATCATAGTCAGTAAGAAGAGTCAATCTTCTTGCCTTAAGTCGGCATTGTACCTTTTGTATTTAATTCCGATGCAATTTCTGTGTTTCATCGTCAATAAGAAGGTCCAAGGGATACAGTAAACCTAGAGGGAAGCATCGGAATCTATAACTAGTGTCACAGGAATGGTTCAAAACATAGTCAGTAAGAAGAGTCAGTCTTCTTGTCCTTATGTCGGCATTGTGCCTTTGTATTTAATTCCGATGCAATTTCTGTGTTTAATCGTCAATAAAAAGGTCCAAGGGATACAGTAAACCTGAAGTGAAGCATCGGAATCTATAACTAGTGTCACAGGAATGGCCAAAACATAGTCGGTAAGAAGAGTCGGTCTTCATGTACATAAGTCGGCATTGTGCCTTTTATAATTAATTCCGGTGCAATTTCTGTGTTTCATCGTCAATAAGAAGGTCAGAGGGATACAGTAAGCCTGAAGTGAAGCATCGGAATCTATAACTAGTGTCACAGGAATGGTTCAAAACATAGTCAGTAAGAAGAGTCAGTCTTCTTGTCCTTAAGTCGGCATTTTGCAATTTTGTATTTGATTCCGATGCAATTTCTGTGTTTCATCGTCAATACGAAGGTCCAAGGCATACAGTAAATATGGAGTGAAGCATCGGAACCAATAACTAGTGTCACAGGAATGGTTCAAAACATAGACAGTAAGAAGATACAGTCTCCTTGTACTCAAGTCGGCATTGTGCCTTTTGTATTTAATTCCGATGCAGTCTCTGTGTTTCATCGCCAATAAGTAGGTCCAAGGGATACAGTAAACCTGAAGTGAAGCATCGGAATCTATAACTAGTGTCTCAGGAATGGTTTCAAACATAGACAGTAAGAAGAATCAGTCTTCATGTTCTTACGTCGGCATTGTGCTTTTTCTATTTAATTCCGATGCAATTTCTGTGTTTCATCGTCAATAAGACGGTTAGAGGGATTCAGTAACCCTGAAGTGAAGCATCGGAATCTATAACTAGTGTCACAGAAATGGTTCAAAACATAGTCAGTAAGAAGAGTCAGTCTTCTTGTACTTAAGTCGCCATTGTGCATTTTAAATTTAATTACGTTGCAACTTCTGTGTTTCATCGTCAATAAGAAGGTCCAAGGAATACAGTAAACCTGGAGTGAAGCATCGGAATCTATAAATAGTGTTACAGGAATGGTTCAAAACATAGACAGTACTTAAGTCGGCATTGTGCCTTGTGCATTTAATTTGGATGCAATTTCTGTGTTTCATTGTCAATAAGAAGGTCCAAGGATACAGTAAACCTGGAGTGTGGCATTGGAAACTATAACTAGTGTCACAGGAATGGTTCAAAACATAGACAGTAAGAAGAGTCAGTCTTCATGTACCTAAGTCTGCATTGTGCCTTTTGTAGTAAATTCCGATGCAATTTCAGTGTTTCATCGACAATAAGATGCTACAAGGGATACAGTAAACCTGCAGTGTAACATTGGAATCTATAACTAGTGTCGCAGGAATAGCTCAAATCATAGACATTAAGAAGATACAGTCTTCTTGTACTTAAGTCGGCATTGTGCCATTTGTATTTAATTCCGATGCAATTTCTGTGTTTCGTCGCCAATGAGAACTTCAGAGGGATACAGTAAACCTGAAATGAAGTTTCGGAATCTATAACTAGTGTCACAGGAATGGTTCAAAACATAGTCTGTAAGAAGAGTCTGTCTTCTTGTCCTTAAGTCGGCATTGTGCTTTTTCTATTTAATTCCGATGCAATTTCTGTGTTTCATTGTTAACAATAAGGTCAGAGGGAATCAGTAACCCTGAAGTGAAGCATCGGAATCTATAACTAGTGTCACAGAAATGGTTCAAATCATAATCAGTTAGAAGAGTCAGTCTTCTTCTACTTAAGTCGCCATTGTGCTTTTTGTATTTAATTCCGATGCATTTTCTGTGTTTCATCGTCAATAAGGTCAGAGGTATACCGTAAACCTGAAGTGAAGCATCGGAATCTATAACTAGTATCACAGGAATGGTTCAAAATATAGACAGTAGGAAGAGTGAGTCTGCTTGAACGTAAGTAGGCATTTTGCCTTATGTATTTAATTCCGATGCAATTTCAGTGTTTCATCGACAACAAGAAGGTTCAAGGGATACAGTAAACATGGAGTGAAGCATCGGAATCTATAACTAGTGTCAATGGAATGGTTCAAAACATAGACAATAAGAAGAGTCAGTCTTCTTGTACTTAAGTCGGCATTGTGCCTTTTGTATTTAATTACGGTGCAATTTCTGTGTTTCATCGTCAATATGAAGGTCAGAGGGATACAGTAAACCTCAAGTGAAGCATCGGAAACTATAACTTTTGTCACAGGAATGCTTCAAAACATAGTCAGTAAGAAGAGTCAGTCTTCTTGTCCTTAAGTCGGCATTGTGCCTTTTGTATTTAATTCCGATGCAATTTCTGTGTAACATCGTCAATAAGAAGGTCCAAGGGATACAGTAAACCTGGAGCGAAGCATCGGAATCTAAAACTAGTGTCACAGGAATGGTTCAAAACATAGACAGTAAGAAGATACAGTCTTCTTGTACGTAAGTCAGCATTGTGCCTTTTGTATATAATTCCGATGCAATTTCTGTGTTTCATCGTCAACAAGACGGTCAAAGGGATACAGTAAACCTGAAGTAAAGCATCGGAATCAATAACTAGTGTCACAGGAATGGTTCAAAACATAGACAGTAAAAAGAGTCAGTCTTCTTGTACTTAAGTCGGCATTGTGCCTTTTAATTTAAATCTGGTGCAATATCTGAGTTTCATCGTCAATAAGAAGGTCAGAGGGATACAGTAAACTTAAGTGAAGCATCGGAATCTATAACTAGTGTCACAGGAATGGATCAAAGCATAGACAGTAGGAAGAGTCAGTCTGCTTGTACATAAGTCTGCGTTTTGCATTTTGTATTTAATTCCGATGCAATTTCAGTGTTTCATCGACAATAAGAAGGTCCAAGGGATACAGTAAACCTGGAGTGAAGGAACGGAATCTATAACTAGTGTCAATGGAATGGTTCAAATCATAGACAGTAAGAAGAGTCAGTCCTCTTGTACTTAAGTCGGCATTGTTCCTTTTGTATTTAATTCCGGTGCAATTTCTGTGTTTCATCGTCAATAAGAAGATCAGAGGGATACAGTATACCTGAAGTGAAGCATCGGATTGTATAACTTGTGTCACAGGAATGGTTCAAGGCTCAGTCAGTATGAAGAGTCAGCCTTCTAGCCTTTAAGTCGGCATTGTGCCTTTTGTATTTAATTCCGATGCAATTTCTGTGTTTCATCGTCAATACGAAGGTCCAAGGGATACATTAAACCTGGAGTGAAGCATCGGAATCTATAACTAGTGTCACAGAAGTGGTTCAAAACACAGACAGTAGGAAGAGTCAGTCTTCTTGTACTGAAGTCGGCATTGTGCCTTTAGAATTTAATTCCGATGCAATTTCTGTGTATCATCGTCAATAAGAAGGTCAGATGGATACAGAAAACCTGAAGTGAAACATCGGAATCTATAACTAGTGTCACAGCAATGGGTCAAAACAAGGTCGGTAAGAAGAGTCAGTCTTTTTATACTTATGTTGGCATTGTGCCTTTTCTATGTTATTCCGATGCAATTTCTGTGTTTCATCGTCAATAAGAAGGCCAAGGGATACAGTAAACCTGTAGTGAAGCATCGGAATCTATAACTAGTGTCAATGGAATGGTTCAAAACATAGACAGTAAGAAGAGTCAGTGTTCTTGTACTTAAGTCGGCATTGTGCCTTTTGTATTTAATTACGGTGTAATTTCTGTGTTTCATCGTCAATACGATGGTCGGAGGGATACAGTAAACCTGAAGTGAAGCATCGGAATCTATAACTAGTGTCACAGGAATGGTTCAAAACATAGTCAGTAAGAAGAGTCAGTCTTCTTGTCTTAAGTCGGCCTTATGCTTTTTGTGTTTAATTCCGATGCAATTTCCGTGTTTCATCGGCAATAAGAAGGTCCAAGGGATACAGTAAACCTGGAGTGAAGCATCGGAATCTATAACTTATGTCAAAGGATTGGTTCAAACATAGTCAGTAAGAAGAGTCAGTCTTCTTGTACTTAAGTCAGCATTGTGCCTTTTATGTTTAATTCCGATGCAATTTCTGTTTTTCATCGACAATAACAAGGTCAGAGGGATACAGCAAACCTGAAGTGAAGCATCAGAATCTATAACTAGTGTCACAGCAATGGTTCAAAACATAGTCAGTAAGAAGAGTCAGTCTCGTGTACTTAAGTCGGCATTGTGCCTTTTGTATTTAATTCCGATGCAATTTCTGTGTTTCATCGTCAATAAGTAGGTCCAAGGGATACAGTAAAACTGAAGTCAAGCATCGGAATCTATAACTAGTGTTACAGGAATGGTTCAAAACATAGACAGTAAGAAGTGTCAGTCTTCATGTACTTAAGTCGGCATTGTACCTTTTGTATTAAATTAAGATGCAATTTCTCTGTTTTATCGTCAATAAGAAGGTCAGAGGGATACAGTAAACCTGAAGTGAAGCATCGGAATCTATAACTAGTGTCACAGGAATGGTTCAAAACATAGTCAGTAAGAAGAGTCAGTCTTCATGTACTTAAGTCGGCATTGTGCCTAATGTATTTAATTCCGATGCAATTTCTGTGTGTCATCGTCAATAAGAAGATCAGAGGGATACAGTAAACCTGAAGTGAAGTACCGGAGACCATAACTTTTGTCACAGGAATGGTTCAAGACTTAGTCAGTAAGAAGAGTCAGGCTTCTTGCCTTTAAGTCGGCATTGTGCCTTTTGTATTTAATTCCGATGCAATTTCTGTGTTTCATCGTCAATAAGAAGGTCCAAGGGATACAGTAAACCTAGAGTGAAGCATCGGAATCTATAACTATTGTCACAGGAATGGTTCAAAGAATAGACAGTAAGAAGATAGAGTCTTCTTGTACTTAAGTCGTCATTGTGCCTTTTGTATTTAATACCGATGCAATTTCTGTGTTTCATCGTCAATAAGAAGGTCCAAGGGATACAGTAAACCTGAAGTGAAGCATCGGAATCCATAACTAGTGTCACAGGAATGGTTCAAAACATAGTCAGTAAGAAGAGACAGTCTTCATGTACTTAAGTCTGCATTGTGCCTAATGTATTTAATTCCGATGCAATTTCTGTGTTTCATCGTCAATAAGAAGGTCCTAGGGATACAGTAAACCTACAGTGAAGCATCGGAATCTGTAACTAGTGTCACAGGAATGGTTCAAAACATAGACAGTACTTCAGTCGGCATTGTGCCTTTTGTATTTAATTCCGATGCAATTTCTGTGTTGTATCGTCAATAAGAAGGTCCAAGGGATACGGTAAACCTGAACTGAAGCATCGGAATCTATAACTAGTGTCGCAGGAATGGTTCAAAAAATAGTCAGTAAGAAGAGTCGGTCTTCATGTACTTAAGTCGGCATTGTGCCGTTTGTATTTAATTCCGATGCAATTTCTGTGTTTCATCGTCAATACGAAGGTCCAACGGATACATTAAACATGGAGTGAAGCATCGGAATCTATAACTAGTGTCACAGAAGTGGTTCGAAACATAGACAGTATTAAGAGTCAGTCTTCTTGTACTTAAGTCGGCATTGTGCCTTTTGAATTTAATTCCGATGCAATTTCTGTGTATCATCGTCAATAAGAAGGTCAAATGGATACAGATAACCTGAAGTGAAACATCGGAATCTATAACTAGTGTCACAGGAATTAGTCAAAACAAGGTCGGTAATAAGAGTCAGTCTTCTTATACTTATGTCGGCATTGTGCCTTTTCTATGTCATTCCGATGCAATTTCTGTGTTTCATCGTCAATAAGAAGGCCAAGGGATACAGTAAACCTGTAGCGAAGCATCGGAATCTAAAACTAGTGTCAATGGAATGGTTCAAAACATAGACATTAAGAAGAGTCGGTGTTCTTGTACTTAAGTCGGCATTGTGCCTTTTGTATTTAATTACGGTGTAATTTCTGTGTTTCATCGTCAATAAGATGGTCGGAGGGATACAGTAAACCTGAAGTGAAGAATCGGAATCTATAACTAGTGTCACAGGAATGGTTCAAAACATAGTCAGTAAGAAGAGTCAGTCTTCTTGCCTTAAGTCGGCCTTATGCCTTTTGTGTTTAATTCCGATGCAATTTCCGTGTTTCATCGGCAATAAGAAGGTCCAAGGGATACAGTAAACCTGCAGTGAAGCATCGGAATCTATAACTTGTGTCACAGGATTGGTTCAAAGCATAGTCAGTAAGAAGAGTCAGTCTCTTGTACTTAAGTCGGCATTGTGCCTTTTGTATTTAATTCCGATGCAATTTCTGTGTTTCATCGTCAATAAGAAGGTCCAAGGGATACAGTAAAACTGAAGGCAAGCATCGGAATCTATAACTAGTGTCACAGGAATGGTTCAAAACATAGACAGTAAGAAGTGTCAGTCTTTTTGTACTTAAGTCGCCATTGTGCCTTTTCCATTTAATTCCGATGCAATTTCTGTGTTTCATCGTCAATAAGAAGGTCAGAGGGATACAGTAAACCTGAAGTGAAGCATCGGAATCTATAACTAATGTCACAGGAATGGTTCAAAATATAGTCAGTAAGAAGAGTCAGTCTTCTTGTACTTAAGTCGGCATTGTACCTTTTGTATTAAATTCCGATGCAATCTCTGTGTTTCATCGTCAATAAGAAGGTCTGAGGGATACAGAAAACCTGAAGTGAAGCATTGGAATCTATAAATAGTGTCACAGGAATGGTTCAAAACATAGTCAGTAAGAAGAGTCAGTCTTTTTGTACTTAAGTCGGCATTGTGCCTTTTGTATTTCATTCCGATGCAATTTCTGTGTTTCATCGGCAATAACAAGGCCAGAGGGATACAGTAAACCTGAAGTGAAGCATCAGAATCTATAACTAGTGCCACAGCAATGGTTCAAAACATAGTCTGTAAGAAGAGTCAGTCTCTTGTACTTAAGTCGGCATTGTGCCTTTTGTATTTAATTCCGATGCAATTTCTGTGTTTCATCGTCAATACGTAGGTCCAAGGGATACAGTAAAACTGAAGTCAAGAATCGGAATCTATAACTAGTGCACAGGAATGGATCAAAACATAGACAGTAAGAAGTGTCAGTCTTCTTGTACTTAAGTCGGCATTGTACCTTTCGTATTAAATTCCGATGCAATTTCTGTGTTTCATCGTCAATAAGAAGGTCAGAGGGATACAGTAAACCTGAAGTGAAGCATCGGAATCTGTAACTAGTGTCACAGGAATGGTTCAAAACATAGTCAGTAAGAAGAGTCAGTCTTTTTGTACTTAAGTCGGCATTGTGCTTTGGTATTTCATTCCGATGCAATTTCTGTGTTTCATCGTCTATAAGAAGGTCCAAGGGATACAGTAAACCTGAAGTGAAGCATCGGAATCTATAACCAGTGTCACAGGATTGGTTCAAAGCATAGACAGTAAGAAGACTCAGTCTTCTTGTACTTAAGTCGGCATTGTGCCTTTTGTATTAAATTCCGATGCAATTTCTGTGTTTCATCGTCTATAAGAAGGTCCAAGGGATACAGTAAAACTGAAGTTAAGCATCGGAATCTATAACTAGTGTCGCAGGAATGGTTCAAAGCATAGACAGTAAGAAGAGTCAGTCTTCTTGTACGTAAGTCGGCATTGTGCTTTTTCTATTTAATTCCGATGCAAATTCTGTGTTTCATCGTCAATAAGGTCAGAGGGATACAGTAAACCTGAAGTGAAGCATCGGAATCTATAACTAGTGTCACAGGAATGGTTCAAAACATAGTCAGTAAGAAGAGTCAGTCTTCTTGTACTTAAGTCGGCATAGTGCCTTCTGTATAGAATTCCGATGCACTTTCTGTGTTTCATCGTCAATAAGAAGGTAAGGGGGATACAGTAAACCTGAAATGAAGCATCGGAATCTATAACTAGTGTTACAGGAATGGTTCAAAACATAGTCAGTAAGAATAGTCAGTCTTTTTGTACTAAAGTCGGCATTGTGCCTTTTGTATTTAATTCCGATGCAATTTCTGTGTTTCATCATCAATAAGAAGGAACGAAGGGATACAGTAAACCTGAAGTGAAGCATCGGAATCTATAACTAGTGGCACAGGAATGGTTTAAATCATAGACAGTAAGGAGAGTCAGTCTTCTTTTACTTAAGTCGGTATTGTGCCTTTTGTATTTAATTCCGATGCAATTTCTGTGTTTCATCGTCAAAAAGGTAAGAGGGATACAGTAAACCTGAAGTGAAGCATCGGAATCTATAACTAGTGTCGCAGGAATGGATAAAAACATAGACAGAAAGAAGAGTCAGTCTTCTTGTACTTAAGTCGGCATTGTGCCTTTTCTATTCAGTTCCGATGCAATTTCTGTGTTTCATCGTCGATAAGAAGGTCAGAGGGATGCATTCAACCTGAAGTGAAGCATCGTAATCTATAACTAGTGTCACAGGAATGGTTCAAAACATAGTCAGTTAGGAAAGTCAGTCTTCTTGTCCTAAAGTCGACATTGTGCCTTTTGTATTTAATTGCAATGCAATTTCTGTGTTTCATCGTCAAAAAGAAGGTCCAAGGGATATAGTAAACCTGGAGTGAAGCACCGGAATCTGTAACTAGTGTTACAGGAATGGTTCAAAACATAGACAGTAAGGAGAGTCAGTCTTCATGTACCTAAGTCGTCATTGTGCCTTTTGTATTTAATTCCGATGCAATTTCTGTGTTTCATCGTCAATAAGAAGGTTCAACGGATACAGTAAACCAGAACTGAAGCATCGGAATCTATAACTAGTGTCACAGGAATTGTTCAAAACATAGTCAGTAAGAAGAGTCAGTCTTCATGTACTTAAGTCGGCATTTTGCCTTTTGTATTCAATTCCGATGCAATTTCAGTGTTTCATCGTCAATAAGAAGGTCCAAGGGATCCAGTAAACCTGGAGTGAAGCATCGGAATCTATAACAAGTGTCAATGGAATGGTTCGAAACATAGACAGTAAGAAGAGTCATTCTTCTTGTACTTAGGTCGGCATTGTGCCCTTTGTATTTAGTTCCGGTGCAATTTCTGTGTTTCATCGTCATTAAGAAGGTCAGAGGGATACAGTAAACCTGAAGTGAAGCATCGGAATCTATAACTAGTGTCGCAGGAATGGTTCAAACATAGTCAGTAAGAAGAGTCAGTCTTCTTGTCCTTAAGTCGGCATTGTGCAATTTGTATTTAATTCCGATGCAATTTCAGTGTTTCATCGTCTATAAGAAGGTCCAATGTATACAGTAAACCTGAAGAGAAGCATCAGATACGTTAAACCTGGAGTGTAGCATCGGAATCTATAACTAGTGTCACAGGAATGGTTCAAAACATAGACAGTAAGGAGAGTCAGTCTTCATGTACCTTAGTCGTCATTGTGCCTTTTGTATTTAATTCCGATGCAATTTCTGTGTTTCATCGTCAATAAGAAGGTTCAACGGATACAGTAAACCTGAACTGAAGCATCGGAATCTATAACTAGTGTCACAGGAATGGTTCAAAACATAGTCAGTAAGAAGAGTCAGTCTTCATGTACTTAAGTCGGCATTGTGCATTTTGTATTTAATTCCGATGCAATTTCTGTGTTTCAACGTCAATAAGAAGGTCCAATGGATACAGTAAACCTGAAGTGAAGCATCGGAATCCATAACTAGTGTCACAGGAATGGTCAAAACATAGTCAGTAAGAAGAGTCAGTCATCATGTACTTAAGTCTGCATTGTGCCTAATGTATTTAATTCCGATGCAATTTCTGTGTTTCATCGTCAATAAGAAGGTACTAGGGATACAGTAAACCTACAGTGAAGCATCGGAATCTATAACTAGTGTCACAGGAATGGTTCAAAACATAGACAGTACTTCAGTCGGCATTGTGCCTTTTGTATTTAATTCCGATGCAATATCTGTGTTGCATCGTCAATAAGAAGGTCCAAGGGATACAGTAAACCTGAACTGAAGCATCGGAATCTATGACTAGTGTCGCAGGAATGGTTCAAAACATAGTCAGTAAGAAGAGTCGGTCTTCATGTACTTAAGTCGGCATTGTGCCGTTTGTATTTAATTCCGATGCAATTTCTGTGTTTCATCGTCAATACGAAGGTCCAAGGGATACATTAAACCTGGAGTGAAGCATCGGAATCTAGAACTAGTGTCACAGAAGTGGTTCGAAACATAGACAGTAGGAAGAGTCAGTCTTCTTGTACTTAAGTCGGCATTGTGCCTTTTGAATTTAATTCCGATGCAATTTCTGTGTATCATCGTCAATAAGAAGGTCAAATGGATACAGAAAACCTGAAGTGAAACATCGAAATCTATAACTAGTGTCACAGGAATGGGTCAAAACATGGTCGGTAAGAAGAGTCAGTCTTCTTATACTTATGTCGGCATTGTGCCTTTTCTATGTCATTCCGATGCAATTTCTGTGTTTCATCATCAATAAGAAGGCCAAGGGATACAGTAAATCTGTAGTAAAGCATCGGAATCTATAACTAGTGTCAATGGAATGGTTCAAAAGTTAGACAGTAAGAAGAGTCAGTGTTCTTGTACTTAAGTCGGCATTGTGCCTTTTGTATTTAATTACGGTGTAATTTCTGTGTTTCATCGTCAATAAGATGGTCGGAGGGATACAGTAAACCTGAAGTGAAGCATCGGAATCTATAACTAGTGTCACAGGAATGGTTCAAATCATAGTCAGTAAGAAGAGTCAGTCTTCATGCCTAAAGTCGGCCTTATGCCTTTTGTGTTTAATTCCGATGCAATTTCCGTGTTTCATCGGCAATAAGAAGGTCCAAGGGATACAGTAAACCTGGAGTGAAGCATCGGAATCTATAACTTGTGTCACAGGATTGGTTCAAAGCATAGTCAGTAAGAAGAGTCAGTCTCTTGTACTTAAGTCGGCATTGTGCCTTTTGTATTTAATTCCGATGCAATTTCTGTGTTTCATCGTCAATAAGAAGGTCCAAGGGATACAGTAAAACTGAAGTCAAGCATCGGAATCTATAACTAGTGTCACAGGAATGGTTCAAAACATAGACAGTAAGAAGTGTCAGTCTTTTTGTACTTAAGTCGCCATTGTGCCTTTTCCATTTAATTCCGATGCAATTTCTGTGTTTCATCGTCAATAAGAAGGTCAGTGGGATACAGTAAACCTGAAGTGAAGCATCGGAATCTATAACTAATGTCACAGGAATGGTTCAAAATATAGTCAGTAAGAAGAGTCAGTCTCTTGTACTTAAGTCGGCATTGTGCCTTTTGTATTTAATTCCGATGCAATTTCTGTGTTTCATCGTCAATACGTAGGTCCAAGAGATACAGTAAAACTGAAGTCAAGTATCGGCATCTATAACTAGTGTCACAGGAATGGTTCAAAACATAGACAGTAAGAAGTGTCAGTCTTCTTGTACTTAAGTCGGCATTGAACCTTTCGTATTAAATTCCGATGCAATTTCTGTGTTCCATCGTCAATAAGAAGGTCAGAGGGATACAGTAAACCTGAAGTGAAGCATCGTAATCTGTAACTAGTGTCACAGGAATGGTTCAAAACATAGTCAGTAAGAAGAGTCAGTCTTTTTGTACTTAAGTCGGCATTGTGCTTTGGTATTTCATTCCGATGCAATTTCTGTGTTTCATCGTCTATAAGAAGGTCCAAGGGATACAGTAAACCTGAAGTGAAGCATCGGAATCTATAACTAGTGTCACAGGATTGGTTCAAAGCATAGACAGTAAGAAGACTCAGTCTTCTTGTACTTATGTCGGCATTGTGCCTTTTGTATTAAATTCCGATGCAATTTCTGTGTTTCATCGTCTATAAGAAGGTCCAAGGGATACAGTAAGACTGAAGTTAAGAATCGCAATCTATAACTAGTGTCGCAGGAATGGTTCAAAGCATAGACAGTAAGAAGTGTCAGTCTTCTTGTACGTAAGTCGGCATTGTGCTTTTTCTATTTAATTCCGATGCAAATTCTGTGTTTCATCGTCAATAAGGTCAGAGGGATACAGTAAACCTGAAGTGAAGCATCGGAATCTATAACTAGTGTCACAGGAACGGTTCAAAACATAGTCAGTAAGAAGAGTCAGTCTTCCTGTACTTATGTCGGCATAGTGCCTTCTGTATAGAATTCCGATGCACTTTCTGTGTTTCATCGTCAATAAGAAGGTAAGGGGGATACAGTAAACGTGAAATGAAGCATCGGAATTTATAACTAGTGTTACAGGAATGGTTCAAAACATAGTCAGTAAGAATAGTCAGTCTTTTTGTACTAAAGTCGGCATTGTGCCTTTTGTATTTAATTCCGATGCAATTTCTGTGTTTCATCGTCAATAAGAAGGAACGAAGGGATACAGTAAACCTGAAGTGAAGCATCGGAATCTATAACTAGTGGCACAGGAATGGTTCAAACATAGATAGTAAGAAGAGTCAGTCTTCTTGTACTTCAGTCGGCATTGTGCCTTTTGTATTTAATTCCGATGCAATATCTGTGTTGCATCGTCAATAAGAAGGTCCAAGGGATACAGTAAACCTGAACTGAAGCATCGGAATCTATGACTAGTGTCGCAGGAATGGTTCAAAACATAGTCAGTAAGAAGAGTCGGTCTTCATGTACTTAAGTCGGCATTGTGCCGTTTGTATTTAATTCCGATGCAATTTCTGTGTTTCATCGTCAATACGAAGGTCCAAGGGATACATTAAACCTGGAGTGAAGCATCGGAATCTAGAACTAGTGTCACAGAAGTGGTTCGAAACATAGACAGTAGGAAGAGTCAGTCTTCTTGTACTTAAGTCGGCATTGTGCCTTTTGAATTTAATTCCGATGCAATTTCTGTGTATCATCGTCAATAAGAAGGTCAAATGGATACAGAAAACCTGAAGTGAAACATCGAAATCTATAACTAGTGTCACAGGAATGGGTCAAAACATGGTCGGTAAGAAGAGTCAGTCTTCTTATACTTATGTCGGCATTGTGCCTTTTCTATGTCATTCCGATGCAATTTCTGTGTTTCATCGTCAATAAGAAGGCCAAGGGATACAGTAAATCTGTAGTGAAGCATCGGAATCTATAACTAGTGTCAATGGAATGGTTCAAAAGTTAGACAGTAAGAAGAGTCAGTGTTCTTGTACTTAAGTCGGCATTGTGCCTTTTGTATTTAATTACGGTGTAATTTCTGTGTTTCATCGTCAATAAGATGGTCGGAGGGATACAGTAAACCTGAAGTGAAGGATCGGAATCTATAACTAGTGTCACAGGAATGGTTCAAATCATAGTCAGTAAGAAGAGTCAGTCTTCATGCCTAAAGTCGGCCTTATGCCTTTTGTGTTTAATTCCGATGCAATTTCCGTGTTTCATCGGCAATAAGAAGGTCCAAGGGATACAGTAAACCTGGAGTGAAGCATCGGAATCTATAACTTGTGTCACAGGATTGGTTCAAAGCATAGTCAGTAAGAAGAGTCAGTCTCTTGTACTTAAGTCGGCATTGTGCCTTTTGTATTTAATTCCGATGCAATTTCTGTGTTTCATCGTCAATAAGAAGGTCCAAGGGATACAGTAAAACTGAAGTCAAGCATCGGAATCTATAACTAGTGTCACAGGAATGGTTCAAAACATAGACAGTAAGAAGTGTCAGTCTTTTT
This sequence comes from Schistocerca americana, assembly GCF_021461395.2. Lineage (NCBI taxonomy): Eukaryota > Metazoa > Arthropoda > Insecta > Orthoptera > Acrididae > Schistocerca > Schistocerca americana. Next base: position 31,918,723 of record NC_060121.1, read on the forward strand.
GTACTTAAGTCGCCATTGTGCCTTTTCCATTTAATTCCGATGCAATTTCTGTGTTTCATCGTCAACAAGAAGGTCAGTGGGATACAGTAAACCTGAAGTGAAGCATCGGAATCTATAACTAATGTCACAGGAATGGTTCAAAATATAGTCAGTAAGAAGAGTCAGTCTCTTGTACTTAAGTCGGCATTGTGCCTTTTGTATTTAATTCCGATGCAATTTCTGTGTTTCATCGTCAATACGTAGGTCCAAGAGATACAGTAAAACTGAAGTCAAGTATCGGCATCTATAACTAGTGTCACAGGAATGGTTCAAAACATAGACAGTAAGAAGTGTCAGTCTTCTTGTACTTAAGTCGGCATTGAACCTTTCGTATTAAATTCCGATGCAATTTCTGTGTTCCATCGTCAATAAGAAGGTCAGAGGGATACAGTAAACCTGAAGTGAAGCATCGTAATCTGTAACTAGTGTCACAGGAATGGTTCAAAACATAGTCAGTAAGAAGAGTCAGTCTTTTTGTACTTAAGTCGGCATTGTGCTTTGGTATTTCATTCCGATGCAATTTCTGTGTTTCATCGTCTATAAGAAGGTCCAAGGGATACAGTAAACCTGAAGTGAAGCATCGGAATCTATAACTAGTGTCACAGGATTGGTTCAAAGCATAGACAGTAAGAAGACTCAGTCTTCTTGTACTTAAGTCGGCATTGTGCCTTTTGTATTAAATTCCGATGCAATTTCTGTGTTTCATCGTCTATAAGAAGGTCCAAGGGATACAGTAAAACTGAAGTTAAGAATCGCAATCTATAACTAGTGTCGCAGGAATGGTTCAAAGCATAGACAGTAAGAAGTGTCAGTCTTCTTGTACGTAAGTCGGCATTGTGCTTTTTCTATTTAATTCCGATGCAAATTCTGTGTTTCATCGTCAATAAGGTCAGAGGGATACAGTAAACCTGAAGTGAAGCATCGGAATCTATAACTAGTGTCACAGGAACGGTTCAAAACATAGTCAGTAAGAAGAGTCAGTCTTCTTGTACTTATGTCGGCATAGTGCCTTCTGTATAGAATTCCGATGCACTTTCTGTGTTTCATCGTCAATAAGAAGGTAAGGGGGATACAGTAAACCTGAAATGAAGCATCGGAATTTATAACTAGTGTTACAGGAATGGTTCAAAACATAGTCAGTAAGAATAGTCAGTCTTTTTGTACTAAAGTCGGCATTGTGCCTTTTGTATTTAATTCCGATGCAATTTCTGTGTTTCATCGTCAATAAGAAGGAACGAAGGGATACAGTAAACCTGAAGTGAAGCATCGGAATCTATAACTAGTGGCACAGGAATGGTTCAAACATAGATAGTAAGAAGAGTCAGTCTTCTTGTACTTAAGTCGGCATTGTGCCTTTGGTATTTAATTCTGATGCAATTTCTGTGTTTCATCGTCAATAAGAAGGTCAGAGGGATACAGTAAACCTGAAGTGAAGCATCGGAATCTATAACTAGTGTCACAGGAATGGTTCAAAACATAGTCAGTAAGAAGAGTCGGTCTTCATTTACTTGAGTCGGCATTGTGCCTTTTGTATTTAATTCCGATGCAATTTCTGTGTTTCATCGTCAATAAGAAGGTACAAGGGATACAATAACCCTGAAGTGAAGCATCGGACTCTATAACTAGTGTCACAAGAATAGTTCAAAACATAGATAGTAGGAGGAGTCAGTCTTCATGTACTTAAGTCGGCATTGTGCCTTTTCTATTTAGTTCCGTTGCAATTTCTGTGTTTCATCGTCGATAAGAAGGTCCAAGGGATACAGTAAACCTGGACTGAAGCATAGGAATCTATAACTAGTGTCAATGGAATCGTTCTAAACATAGACAGTAAGAAGAGTCAGTCTACTTGTACTTAAGTCGGCATTTTGCGTTTTGTATTTGTTTCCGATGCAATTTCTGAGTTTCATCGTCAATAAGAAGGTCAGAGGGATACATTCAACCTGAAGTGAAGCATCGGAATCTATAACTAGTGTCACAGGATTGGTTCAAAACATAGACAGTAAGAAGTGTCAGTCTTCTTGTACTCAAATCGGCATTGTGCCTTTTGTATTCAATTCCGATGACATTTCTGTGTTTCATCGACAATAAGAAGTTCCAAGGGATACAGTTACTTAAAGTGAAGAATCTGAATTTATAACTAGTGTCACAGGAATGGTTCAAAACAGAGTCAGTTAGGAAAGTCAGTCTACTTGTCCTAAAGTCGACATTGTGCCTTTTGTATTTAATTCCAATGCAATTTCTGTGTTTCATCGTCAAAAAGAAGGTCCAAGGGATATAGTAAACCTGGAGTGAAGCATCGGAATCTGTAACTAGTGTTACAGGAATGGTTCAAAACATAGACAGTAAGGAGAGTCAGTCTTCATGTACCTAAGTCGTCATTGTGCCTTTTGTATATAATTCCGATGCAATTACTGTGTTTCATCGTCAATAAGAAGGTTCAACGGATACAGTAAACCAGAACTGAAGCATCGGAATCTATAACTAGTGTCACAGGAATTGTTCAAAACATAGTCAGTAAGAAGAGTCAGTCTTCATGTACTTAAGTAGGCATTTTGCCTTTTGTATTCAATTCCGATGCAATTTCAGTGTTTCATCGTCAATAAGAAGGTCCAAGGGATCCAGTAAACCTGGAGTGAAGCATCGGAATCTATAACAAGTGTCAATGGAATGGTTCGAAACATAGACAGTAAGAAGAGTCATTCTTCTTGTACTTAGGTCGGCATTGTGCCTTTTGTATTTAATTCCGGTGCAATTTCTGTGTTTCATCGTCAATAAGAAGGTCAGAGGGATACAGTAAACCTGAAGTGAAGCATCGGAATCTATAACTAGTGTCGCAGGAATGGTTCAAACATAGTCAGTAAGAAGAGTCAGTCTTCTTGTCCTTAAGTCGGCATTGTGCAATTTGTATTTAATTCCGATGCAATTTCAGTGTTTCATCGTCAATAAGAAGGTCCAATGTATACAGTAAACCTGAAGAGAAGCATCAGATACGTTAAACCTGGAGTGTAGCATCGGAATCTACAACTAGTGTTACAGGAATGGTTCAAAACATAGACAGTAAGGAGAGTCAGTCTTCATGTACCTTAGTCGTCATTGTGCCTTTTGTATTTAATTCCGATGCAATTTCTATGTTTCATCGTCAATAAGAAGGTTCAACGGATACAGTAAACCTGAACTGAAGCATCGGAATCTATAACTAGTGTCACAGGAATGGTTCAAAACATAGTCAGTAAGAAGTATCAGTCTTCATGTACTTAAGTCGGCATTGTGCATTTTGTATATAATTCCAATGCAATTTCTGTGTTTCATCGTCAATAAGAAGGTCCAATGGATACAGTAAACCTGAAGTGAAGCATCGGAATCTATAACTAGTGTCACAGGAATGGTTCAAATCATTGTCAGTAATAAAAGTCAGCCTTCTTGTACTTAAGTCGGCACTATGCCTTTTCTATTTCATTCCGATGCAATTTCAGTGTTTCATCGTCAATAAGAAGGTCCAAGGGATACAGTAAACCTGGAGTGAAGCATCGGAATCTATAACTAGTGTCACAGGAATGGTTCAAAGCATAGTACTTAAGTCGGCATTGTGTCTTTTGTTTTTAATTCCGATGCAATATGTGTGTTTCTTCGTCAACAAGAAGGTCCAAGTGATACAGTAAACCTGAAGCGAAGCATCGGAATTTATAACTAGTGTCACAGGAAAGGTTCAAAACATAGTCAGTAAGAAGAGTCAGTCTTCTTGTACTTAAGTCAGCATTGTGCCTTTTGTACTTAATTCCGATGCAATTTCTGTGTTTCATAGCCAATAAGAAGGTCCAAGGGATACAATAAACCTGAAGTGAAGCATCGGAATTTATAACTAGGGTCACAGGAATGGTTCATAACATTGACAGTAAGAAGAGTCAGTCATCTTGTACTTAATTCGGTATTGTGCCTTTTGACTTTAATTCCGAAGAAATTTCTGTGTTTCATCGTCAATAAGGTCAGAGGGATACAGAAAACCTGAAGTGAAGCATCGGAATCTATAACTAGTGTCACAGAAATGGTTCATAACATAAACAGTATAACGAGTCAGTCTCTTGTACTTAAGTCAGCTTTGTGCCTTTTGTATTTATTTCCGATGCAATTTCTGTGTTTCATCGTCTATAAGTAGGTCCAAGGGATACAGTAAAACTGAAGTTAAGCATCGGAATCTATAACTAGTGTCACAGGAATGGTTCAAAACATAGCCAGTGAGAAGAGTCAGTCTTCTTGAACTAAAGTCGGCATTGTGCCTTTTCTATTTAATTCCGATGCAATTTCTGTGTTTCATCGTCAATAAGAAGGTCCAAGGGATGCAGTAAACCTGGAGTGAAGCATCGGAATCTTTAACTACTGTCACAGGAATGGTTCAAACATAGACAGTAAGAAGAGTCAGTCTTCTTGTACTTATGTCGGCATTGTGCCTTTTCTATTTAATTCCGATGCAATTTCTGTGTTTCATCGTCAATAAGAAGGTCAGAGGGATACAGTAAACCTGAAGTGTAGCATCGGAATCTATAACTAGTGTCACAGGAATGGTTCAAAACATAGTCAGTAAGAAGAGTCAGTCTTCTTGTACTTAAGTCGGCATTGTGCATTTTGTATTTAATTCCGATGCAATTTCTGTGTTTCATCGGCAATAAGACGGTCCAAGGGATATAGTATACCTGGAGTGAAGCATCTGAATCTATAACTAGTGTCACAGGAATGGTTCAAAACATAGAAAGTAAGAAGAGTCAGTCGTCTTGTACTTAAGTCGGCACTGTGTCTTTTCTATTTAATTCCGATGCAATTTCAGTGTTTCATCGTCAATAAGAAGGTCCAAGGGATACAGTAAACCAGGAGAGAAGCATCGGAATCTATAACTAGTGTCACAGGAATGGTTCAAAACATAGACAGTACTTATGTCGGCATTGTGCTTTTTCTATTTAATTCCTCTGCAATTTCTGCGTTTCATCGTCAATAAGAAGGTCCAAGGGATACAGTAAACCTGAAGTGTAGCATCGGAATCTATAACTAGTGTCACAGGAATGGTTCAAAACATAGTCAGTAAGAAGAGTCAGTCTTCTTGTACTTAAGTCGGCATTGTGCCTTTTGTATTTCTTTCCGATGCAATTTCTGTGTTTCATCGCCAATAAGAATTTCCAAGGGATACAATAAACCTGAAGTGAAGCATCGGAACCTATAACTAGTGTCACAGGAATGGTTCAAAACATAGTCAGTAAGAAGAGTCAGCCTCTTGTTCTTAAGTCGGCATTGTGCCATTTGTATTTAATTGCGATGCAATTTCTGTGTTTCATCGTCAATAAGAAGGTCAGAGGGATACAGTAAACCTGAAGTGAAGCATCGGAATCTATAAATAGTGTCACAGGTATGGTTCAAAACACAGTCAGTAAGAAGAGTCAGTCTTTTTGTACTTAAGTCGGCATTGTGCTTTTTGTATTTAATTCCGGTGTAATTTCTGTGTTTCATCGCTAATAAGAAGGTCAGAGGGATACAGTAAACCTGAAGTGAAGCATCGGAATCTATAACTAGTGACAAAGGTATGGTTCAAAACATAGTCAGTAAGAAGAGTCTATCTTTTTGTACTTAAGTCGGCATTGTGCAATTTGTATTTAATTCCGGTGTAATTTCTGTGTTTCATCGTCAATAAGAAGGTCAGAGGGATACAGTAAACCTGAAGTAAAGCATCGGAATCTATAACTAGTGTCACAGGAATGGTTCAAAACATAGTCAGTAAGAAGAGTCAATCTTCTTGTCCTTAAGTCGGCCTTATGCCTTTTGTATTTAATTCCCATGCAATTTCTGTGTTTCATCGCCAATATGAAGGTCCAAGGGATACAGTAAACCTGGAGTGAAGCATCGGAATCTATAACTGGTGTCGCAGGAATGGTTCAAAATATAGACAGTAAGAAGAGTCAGTCTTCTTGTACTTAAGTCGGCATTGTGCCTTCTTTATTTAATTCCGATGCAATTTCTGTGTTTCATCGACAATAAGAACGTCAGAGGGATACAGTAAACCTGAAGTGAAGCATCGGAATCTATAACTAGTGTCACAGGAATGGTTCAAAACATAGTCAGTAAGAAGAGTCAGTCTCTTGTACTTAAGTCGGCATTGTGCCTTTTGTATTTAATTCCGATGCAATTTCAGTGTTTCATCGTCAATAAGAAGGTCCAAGGGATACAGTAAAACTGAAGTCAAGCTTCGGAATCTATAACTAGTGTCACAGGAATGGTTCAAAACATAGACAGTAAGAAGTGTCAGTCTTCTTGTACTTAAGTCAGCATTGTGCCTTTTCTATTTAATTCCGATGCAATTTCTGTGTTTCATCGTCAATAAGAAGGTCAGAGGGATACAGTAAATCTGAACTGAAGCATCGGAATCTATAACTAGTGTCACAGGAATGGTTCAAAACATAGTCAGTAAGAAGAGTCAGTCTTCATGTACTTAAGTCGGCATTGTGCATTTTGTATTTAATTCCGATGCAATTTCTGTGTTTCATCGTCAATAACAAGGTCCAATGGATACAGTAAACCTGAAGTGAAGAATCGGAATCTATAACTAGTGTCACAGGAATGGTTCAAATCATTGTCAGTAATAAAAGTCAGCCTTCTTGTACTTAAGTCGGCACTATGCCTTTTCTATTTCATTCCGATGCAATTTCAGTGTTTCATCGTCAATAAGAAGGTACAAGGGATACAGTAAACCTGGAGTGAAGCATCGGAATCTATAACTAGTGTCACAGGAATGGTTCAAAGCATAGACAGTACTTAAGTCGGCATTGTGTCTTTTGTATTTAATTCCGATGCAATATCTGTGTTTCTTCGTCAACAAGAAGGTCCAAGTGATACAGTAAACCTGAAGCGAAGCATCGGAATTTATAACTAGTGTCACAGGAAAGGTTCAAATCATAGTCAGTAAGAAGAGTCAGTCTTCTTGTACTTAAGTCAGCATTGTGCCTTTTGTACTTAATTCCGATGCAATTTCTGTGTTTCATAGCCAATAAGAAGGTCCAAGGGATACAATAAACCTGAAGTGAAGCATCGGAATTTATAACTAGGGTCACAGGAATGGTTCAAAACATTGACAGTAAGAAGAGTCAGTCATCTTGTACTTAATTCGGTATTGTGCCTTTTGAATTTAATTCCGAAGAAATTTCTGTGTTTCATCGTCAATAAGGTCAGAGGGATACAGTAAAACTGAAGTTAAGCATCGGAGTCTATAACTAGTGTCACAGGAATGGTTCAGAATATAGCCAGTAAGAAGAGTCAGTCTTCTTGTACTAAAGTCGGCATTGTGCCTTTTCTATTTAATTCCGATGCAATTTCTGTGTTTCATCGTCAATAAGAAGGTCCAAGGGATGCAGAAAACCTGGAGTGAAGCATCGGAATCTTTACTAGTGTCACAGGAATGGTTCAAACATAGACAGTAAGAAGAGTCAGTCTTCTTGTACTTATGTCGGCATTGTGCCTTTCCTATTTAATTCCGATGCAATTTCTGTGTTTCATCGTCAATAAGAAGGTCAGAGGGATACAGTAAACCTGAAGTCAAGCATCGGAATCTATAACTAGTGTCACAGGTATGGTTCAAAACATAGACAGTAAAAAGTGTCAGTCTTCTTGTACTTAAGTCAGCATTGTGCCTTTTCTATTTAATTCCGATGCAATTTCTGTGTTTCATCGTCAATAAGAAGGTCAGAGGGATACAGTAAATCTGAACTGAAGCATCGGAATCTATAACTAGTGTCACAGGAATGGTTCAAAACATAGTCAGTAAGAAGAGTCAGTCTTCATGTACTTAAGTCGGCATTGTGCATTTTGTATTTAATTCCGATGCAATTTCTGTGTTTCATCGTCAATAACAAGGTCCAATGGATACTGTAAACCTGAAGTGAAGCATCGGAATCTATAACTAGTGTCACAGGAATGGTTCAAATCATTGTCAGTAATAAAAGTCAGCCTTCTTGTACTTAAGTCGGCACTATGCCCTTTCTATTTCATTCCGATGCAATTTCAGTGTTTCATCGTCAATAAGAAGGTACAAGGGATACAGTAAACCTGGAGTGAAGCATCGGAATCTATAACTAGTGTCACAGGAATGGTTCAAAGCATAGACAGTACTTAAGTCGGCATTGTGTCTTTTGTATTTAATTCCGATGCAAAATCTGTGTTTCTTCGTCAACAAGAAGGTCCAAGTGATACAGTAAACCTGAAGTGAAGCATCGGAATCTGTAACTAGTGTCACAGGAATGGTTCAAAACATAGTCAGTAAGAAGAGTCAGTCTTTTTGTACTTAAGTCGGCATTGTGCTTTGGTATTTCATTCCGATGCAATTTCTGTGTTTCATCGTCTATAAGAAGGTCCAAGGGATACAGTAAACCTGAAGTGAAGCATCGGAATCTATAACTAGTGTCACAGGATTGGTTGAAAGCATAGACAGTAAGAAGACTCAGTCTTCTTGTACTTAAGTCGGCATTGTGCCTTTTGTATTAAATTCCGATGCAATTTCTGTGTTTCATCGTCTATAAGAAGGTCCAAGGGATACAGTAAAACTGAAGTTAAGCATCGGAATCTATAACTAGTGTCGCAGGAATGGTTCAAAGCATAGACAGTAAGAAGTGTCAGTCTTCTTGTACGTAAGTCGGCATTGTGCTTTTTCTATTTAATTCCGATGCAAATTCTGTGTTTCATCGTCAATAAGGTCAGAGGGATACAGTAAACCTGAAGTGAAGGATCGGAATCTATAACTAGTGTCACAGGAATGGTTCAAAACATAGTCAGTAAGAAGAGTCAGTCTTCTTGTACTTATGTCGGCATAGTGCCTTCTGTATTGAATTCCGATGCACTTTCTGTGTTTCATCGTCAATAAGAAGGTAAGGGGGATACAGTAAACCTGAAATGAAGCATCGGAATTTATAACTAGTGTTACAGGAATGGTTCAAAACATAGTCAGTAAGAATAGTCAGTCTTTTTGTACTAAAGTCGGCATTGTGCCTTTTGTATTTAATTCCGATGCAATTTCTGTGTTTCATCGTCAATAAGAAGGAACGAAGGGATACAGTAAACCTGAAGTGAAGCATCGGAATCTATAACTAGTGGCACAGGAATGGTTCAAACATAGATAGTAAGAAGGGTCAGTCTTCTTGTACTTAAGTCGGCATTGTGCCTTTGGTATTTAATTCTGATGCAATTTCTGTGTTTCATCGTCAATAAGAAGGTCAGAGGGATACAGTAAACCTGAAGTGAAGCATCGGAATCTATAACTAGTGTCACAGGAATGGTTCAAAACATAGTCAGTAAGAAGAGTCGGTCTTCATGTACTTGAGTCGGCATTGTGCCTTTTGTATTTAATTCCGATGCAATTTCTGTGTTTCATCGTCAATAAGAAGGTACAAGGGATACAATAACCCTGAAGTGAAGCATCGGACTCTATAACTAGTGTCACAGGAATAGTTCAAAACATAGATAGTAGGAGGAGTCAGTCTTCATGTACTTAAGTCGGCATTGTGCCTTTTCTATTTAGTTCCGTTGCAATTTCTGTGTTTCATCGTCGATAAGAAGGTCCAAAGGATACAGTAAACCTGGACTGAAGCATAGGAATCTATAACTAGTGTCAATGGAATCGTGCTAAACATAGACAGTAAGAAGAGTCAGTCTACTTGTACTTAAGTCGGCATTGTGCGTTTTGTATTTATTTCCGATGCAATTTCTGAGTTTCATCGTCAATAAGAAGGTCAGAGGGATACATTCAACCTGAAGTGAAGCATCGGAATCTATAACTAGTGTCACAGGATTGGTTCAAAACATAGACAGTAAGAAGTGTCAGTCTTCTTGTACTCAAATCGGCATTGTGCCTTTTGTATACAATTCCGATGACATTTCTGTGTTTCATCGACAATAAGAAGGTCCAAGGGATACAGTTACTTAAAGTGAAGAATCTGAATTTATAACTAGTGTCACAGGAATGGTTCAAAACATAGTCAGTTAGGAAAGTCAGTCTTCTTGTCCTAAAGTCGACATTGTGCCTTTTGTATTTAATTCCAATGCAATTTCTGTGTTTCATCGTCAAAAAGAAGGTCAAAGGGATATAGTAAACCTGGAGTGAAGCATCGGAATCTGTAACTAGTGTTACAGGAATGGTTCAAAACATAGACAGTAAGGAGAGTCAGTCTTCATGTACCTAAGTCGTCATTGTGCCTTTTGTATATAATTCCGATGCAATTACTGTGTTTCATCGTCAATAAGAAGGTTCAACGGATACAGTAAACCAGAACTGAAGCATCGGAATCTATAACTAGTGTCACAGGAATTGTTCAAAACATAGTCAGTAAGAAGAGTCAGCCTTCATGTACTTAAGTCGGCATTTTGCCTTTTGTATTCAATTCCGATGCAATTTCAGTGTTTCATCGTCTATAAGAAGGTGCAAGGGATCCAGTAAACCTGGAGTGAAGCATCGGAATCTATAACAAGTGTCAATGGAATGGTTCGAAACATAGACAGTAAGAAGAGTCATTCTTCTTGTACTTAGGTCGGCATTGTGCCTTTTGTATTTAATTCCGGTGCAATTTCAGTGTTTCATCGTCAATAAGAAGGTCAGAGGGATACAGTAAACCTGAAGTGAAGCATCGGAATCTATAACTAGTGTCGCAGGAATGGTTCAAACATAGTCAGTAAGAAGAGTCAGTCTTCTTGTCCTTAAGTCGGCATTGTGCAATTTGTATTTAATTCCGATGCAATTTCAGTGTTTCATCGTCAATAAGAAGGTCCAATGTATACAGTAAACCTGAAGTGAAGCATCAGATACGTTAAACATGGAGTGTAGCATCGGAATCTACAACTAGTGTTACAGGAATGGTTCAAAACATAGACAGTAAGGAGAGTCAGTCTTCATGTACCTTAGTCGTCATTGTGCCTTTTGTATTTAATTCCGATGCAATTTCTATGTTTCATCGTCAATAAGAAGGTTCAACGGATACAGTAAACCTGAACTGAAGCATCGGAATCTATAACTAGTGTCACAGGAATGGTTCAAAACATAGTCAGTAAGAAGAGTCAGTCTTCATGTACATAAGTCGGCATTGTGCATTTTGTATATAATTCCAATGCAATTTCTGTGTTTCATCGTCAATAAGAAGGTCCAATGGATTCAGTAAACCTGAAGTGAAGCATCGGAATCTATAACTAGTGTCACAGGAATGGTTCAAATCATTGTCAGTAATAAAAGTCAGCCTTCTTGTACTTAAGTCGGCACTATGCCTTTTCTATTTCATTCCGATGCAATTTCAGTGTTTCATCGTCAATAAGAAGGTCCAAGGGATACAGTAAACCTGGAGTGAAGCATCGGAATCTATAACTAGTGTCACAGGAATGGTTCAAAGCATAGTACTTAAGTCGGCATTGTGTCTTTTGTTTTTAATTCCGATGCAATATGTGTGTATCTTCGTCAACAAGAAGGTCCAAGTGATACAGTAAACCTGAAGCGAAGCATCGGAATTTATAACTAGTGTCACAGGAAAGGTTCAAAACATAGTCAGTAAGAAGAGTCAGTCTTCTTGTACTTAAGTCAGCATTGTGCCTTTTGTACTTACTTCCGATGCAATTTCTGTGTTTCATAGCCAATAAGAAGGTCCAAGGGATACACTAAACCTGAAGTGAAGCATCGGAATTTATAACTAGGGTCACAGGAATGGTTCAAAACATTGACAGTAAGAAGAGTCAGTCATCTTGTACTTAATTCGGTATTGTGCCTTTTGACTTTAATTCCGAAGAAATTTCTGTGTTTCATCGTCATTAAGGACAGAGGGATACAGAAAACCTGAAGTGAAGCATCGGAATCTATAACTAGTGTCACAGAAATGGTTCATAACATAAACAGTATAACGAGTCAGTCTCTTGTACTTAAGTCAGCTTTGTGCCTTTTGTATTTATTTCCGATGCAATTTCTGTGTTTCATCGTCTATAAGTAGGTCCAAGGGATACAGTAAAACTGAAGTTAAGCATCGGAATCTATAACTAGTGTCACAGGAATGGTTTAAATCATAGCCAGTGAGAAGAGTCAGTCTTCTTGAACTAAAGTCGGCATTGTGCCTTTTCTATTTAATTCCGATGCAATTTCTGTGTTTCATCGTCAATAAGAAGGTCCAAGGGATGCAGTAAACCTGGAGTGAAGCATCGGAATCTTTAACTACTGTCACAGGAATGGTTCAAACATAGACAGTAAGAAGAGTCAGTCTTCTTGTACTTATGTCGGCATTGTGCCTTTTCTATTTAATTCCGATGCTATTTCTGTGTTTCATCGTCAATAAGAAGGTCAGAGTGATACAGTAAACCTGAAGTGTAGCATCGGAATCTATAACTAGTGTCACAGGAATGGTTCAAAACATAGTCAGTAAGAAGAGTCAGTCTTCTTGTACTTAAGTCGGCATTGTGCATTTTGTATTTAATTCCGATGCAATTTCTGTGTTTCATCGGCAATAAGACGGTCCAAGGGATATAGTATACCTGGAGTGAAGCATCTGAATCTATAACTAGTGTCACAGGAATGGTTCAAAAAATAGAAAGTAAGAAGAGTCAGTCGTCTTGTACTTAAGTCGGCACTGTGCCTTTTCTATTTAATTCCGATGCAATTTCAGTGTTTCATCGTCAATAAGAAGGTCCAAGGGATACAGTAAACCAGGAGAGAAGCATCGGAATCTATAACTAGTGTCACAGGAATGGTTCAAAACATAGACAGTACTTATGTCGGCATTGTGCTTTTTCTATTTAATTCCTCTGCAATTTCTGCGTTTCATCGTCAATAAGAAGGTCCAAGGGATACAGTAAACCTGAAGTGTAGCATCGGAATCTATAACTAGTGTCACAGGAATGGTTCAAAACATAGTCAGTAAGAAGAGTCAGTCTTCTTGTACTTAAGTCGGCATTGTGCCTTTTGTATTTCTTTCCGATGCAATTTCTGTGTTTCATCGCCAATAAGAATTTCCAAGGGATACAATAAACCTGAAGTGAAGCATCGGAATCTATAACTAGTGTCACAGGAATGGTTCAAAACATAGTCAGTAAGAAGAGTCAGCCTCTTGTTCTTAAGTCGGCATTGTGCCATTTGTATTTAATTCCGATGCAATTTCTGTGTTTCATCGTCAATAAGAAGGTCAGAGGGATACAGTAAACCTGAAGTGAAGCATCGGAATCTATAAATAGTGTCACAGGTATGGTTCAAAACACAGTCAGTAAGAAGAGTCAGTCTTTTTGTACTTAAGTCGGCATTGTGCTTTTTGTATTTAATTCCGGTGTAATTTCTGTGTTTCATCGCTAATAAGAAGGTCAGAGGGATACAGTAAACCTGAAGTGAAGCATCGGAATCTATAACTAGTGTCAAAGGTATGGTTCAAAACATAGTCAGTAAGAAGAGTCTATCTTTTTGTACTTAAGTCGGCATTGTGCCATTTGTATTTAATTCCGGTGTAATTTCTGTGTTTCATCGTCAATAAGAAGGTCAGAGGGATACAGTAAACCTGAAGTAAAGCATCGGAATCTATAACTACTGTCACAGGAATGGTTCAAAATCTAGTCAGTAAGAAGAGTCAATCTTCTTGTCCTTAAGTCGGCCTTATGCCTTTTGTATTTAATTCCCATGCAATTTCTGTGTTTCATCGCCAATATGAAGGTCCAAGGGATACAGTAAACCTGGAGTGAAGCATCGGAATCTATAACTGGTGTCGCAGGAATGGTTCAAAATATAGACAGTAAGAAGAGTCAGTCTTCTTGTACTTAAGTCGGCATTGTGCCTTCTTTATTTAATTCCGATGCAATTTCTGTGTTTCATCGACAATAAGAACGTCTGAGGGATACAGTAAACCTGAAGTGAAGCATCGGAATCTATAACTAGTGTCACAGGAATGGTTCAAAACATAGTCAGTAAGAAGAGTCAGTCTCTTGTACTTAAGTCGGCATTGTGCCTTTTGTATTTAATTCCGATGCAATTTCAGTGTTTCATCGTCAATAAGAAGGTCCAAGGGATACAGTAAAACTGAAGTCAAGCATCGGAATCTATAACTAGTGTCACAGGAATGGTTCAAAACATAGACAGTAAGAAGTGTCAGTCTTCTTGTACTTAAGTCAGCATTGTGCCTTTTCTATTTAATTCCGATGCAATTTCTGTGTTTCATCGTCAATAAGAAGGTCAGAGGGATACAGTAAATCTGAACTGAAGCATCGGAATCTATAACTAGTGTCACAGGAATGGTTCAAAACATAGTCAGTAAGAAGAGTCAGTCTTCATGTACTTAAGTCGGCATTGTGCATTTTGTATCTAATTCCGATGCAATATCTGTGTTTCATCGTCAATAACAAGGTCCAATGGATACAGTAAACCTGAAGTGAAGCATCGGAATCTATAACTAGTGTCACAGGAATGGTTCAAATCATTGTCAGTAATAAAAGTCAGCCTTCTTGTACTTAAGTCGGCACTATGCCTTTTCTATTTCATTCCGATGCAATTTCAGTGTTTCATCGTCAATAAGAAGGTACAAGGGATACAGTAAACCTGGAGTGAAGCATCGGAATCTATAACTAGTGTCACAGGAATGGTTCAAAGCATAGACAGTACTTAAGTCGGCATTGTGCTTTTTCTATTTAATTCCTCTGCAATTTCTGCGTTTCATCGTCAATAAAAAGGTCCAAGCGATACAGTAAACCTGAAGTGTAGCATCGGAATCTATAACTAGTGTCACAGGAATGGTTCAAAACATAGTCAGTAAGAAGAGTCAGTCTTCTTGTACTTAAGTCGGCATTGTGCCTTTTGTATTTCTTTCCGATGCAATTTCTGTGTTTCATCGCCAATAAGAATTTCCAAGGGATACAATAAACCTGAAGTGAAGCATCGGATCCTATAACTAGTGTCACAGGAATGGTTCAAAACATAGTCAGTAAGAAGAGTCAGTCTCTTGTTCTTAAGTCGGCATTGAGCCTTTTGTATTTAATTCCGATGCAAATTCTGTGTTTCATCGTCAATAAGAAGGTCAGAGGGATACAGTAAACCTGAAGTGAAGCATCGGAATCTATAACTAGTGTCACAGGAATGGTTCAGAACAAAGACAGCAGGAAGAGTCAGTCTTCTTGTACTTAAGTCGGCATTGTGCCTTGTGTATTGAATTCCGTTGCATTTGCTGTGTTTCGTCTTCAATAAGAAGGTCCAAGGGATACAGTAAACCTGAAGTGAAGCATCGGAATCTATAACTAGTGTCACAGGAATGGTTCAAAACATAGCTGGTAAGAAGAGTCAGTCTTAATGTACATAAGTCGGCATTGTGCCTTTTCTATTTAATTCCGATGCAATTTCTGTGTTTCATCGTCAATAAGAAGGTCCAAGGGATACAGTAAACCTGGAGTGAAGCATCGGAATCTATAACTAGTGTCACAGGAATGGTTCAAAACATAGACAGTAAGAAGAGTCAGTCTTCTTGTACTTATGTCGGATTTGTGCATTTTCTATTTAATTCCGATGCAATTTCTGTGTTTCATCGTCAATAAGAAGGTCCAAGGGATACAGTAAAATTGAAGTGGAGCATCAGAATCTATAACTAGTGTCGCAGGAATGGTTCTAAACATAGTCTGTAAGAAGAATCAGTCTTCTTGTCCTTATGTCGGCATTGTGCCTTTTGTATTTAATTCCGATGCAATTTCTCTGTTTCATCGTCAATAAGAAGGTCCAAGGGATACAGTAAACCTGGAGTGTAGCATCGGAATCTATAACTTGTGTCACAGAGACTGGTTCAAGGCATAGACAGCAAGATGAGTAGGTCTTCATGTACTTAAGTCGGCATTATGCCTTTCGTATTTAAATCCGATGCAATTTCTGTGTTTCATCGTCAATACGAAGGTCCAAGGGATACAGTAAACCTGAAGTGCAGCATCGGAATCTATACCTAGTGTCACAGGAATGGTTCAAACATAGTCAGTAAGAAGAGTCAGTCTTCTTGCACTTAAGGTGGCATTGTGCCTTTCCTATGTAATTCCAATGCAATTTCTGTGTTTCATCGTCAATAAGAAGGTCCAGGGGATGCAGTAAAGCTGGAGTGAAGCATCGGAATCTATAACTAATGTCAATGGAATGGTTATAAACATAGACAGTAAGAAGAGTCAGTCTTCTTGAACTGAAGTCGGCATTGTGCCTTTTGTATTTATTTCCCATGCAATTTCTGAGTTTCATCATAAATAAGAAGGTGAGAGGGATACAGTAAGCCTGAAGTGAAGCATCGGAATCTATAACTAGTGTCAATGGAATGGTTCAAAACATAGTCAGTAAGAAGAGTCAATCTTCTTGTCCTTAAGTCGGCCTTATGCCTTTTGTATTGAATTCCGTTGCATTTTCTATGTTTCATCGTCAATGAGAAGGTCCAAGGGATACAGTAAACCTGAAGTGAAGCATCGGAATCTATAACTAGTGACACAGGAATGGTTCAAAACATAGCCAGTAAGAAGAGTCAGTCTTCTTGTACTTAAGTCGGCATCGTGCCTTTTCTATTTAATTCCGATGCAATTTCTGTGTTTCATCGTCAATAAGAAGGTCAGAGTAATACAGTAAACCTGAAGTGGGGCATCGGAATCTTTAACTAGTGTCACAGGAATGGTTCAAATCAAAGTGTGTAAGAAGAATCAGTCTTCTTGTCCTTAAGTCGGCATTGTGCCTTTTGTATTTAATTCCGATGCAATTTCTCTGTTTCATCGTCAATAAGAAGGTCCAAGGGATACAGTAAACCTGGAGTGTAGCATCGGAATCTATAACTAGCGTCACAGAGACTGGTTCAAGGCATAGACAGTAAGATGAGTAGGTCTTCATGTACTTAAGTCGGCATTATGCCTTTCGTATTTAAATCCGATGCAATTTCTGTGTTTCATCGTCAATACGAAGGTCCAAGGGATACAGTAAACCTGAAGTGAAGCATCGGAATCTATACCTAGTGTCACAGGAATGGTTCAAACATAGTCAGTAAGAAGAGTCAGTGTTCTTGTACTTAAGTCGGCATTGTGCCTTTTCTATTTAATTCCAATGCAATTTCTGCGTTTCATCGTCGATAAGAAGGTCCAAAGGATACAGTAACCCTAGAGTGAAGCATCGGAATCTATAACTAGTGTCAATGGAATGGTTCTAAACATAGACAGTAGGAAGAGTCAGTCTTCTTGAACTTAAGTCCGCATTGTGCCTTTTGTATTTATTTCCGATGCAATTTCTGAGTTTCATCATTAATAAGAAGGTGAGAGGAATACAGTAAACCTGAAGTGAAGCATCGGAATCTATAACTAGTGTCACAGGAATGGTTCAAAACATAGTCAGTAAGAAGAGTCAATCTTTTTGTCCTTAAGTCGGCATTGTGTCTTTTGAATATAATTCCGATGCAATTTCTGTGTTTCATCGTCAATAAGAAGGTCCAAGGGATATAGTAAACCTGGAGTGATGCATCGGAATGTATAACTAGTGCCACAGGAGTGGTTCAAAACATAGAAACTAAGAAGAGTCAGGCTTCATATACTTAAGCCGGTATTGTGCCTATTGTATTTAATTCCGATGTAATTTCTGTGTTTCATCGTCAATAAAGTCAGAGGGAAACAGTAAACCTGAAGTCATGCATCGGAATCTATAACTAGTGTCACAGGAATGGCTCAAAACATAGACAGTAAGAAGAGTCAGTCTTTATGTACCTAAGTCGTCATTGTGCCTTTTGTATTTAATTCCGATGCAATTTCTGTGTTTCATCATCAATAAGAAGGTTCAACGGATACAGTAAACCTGAACTGAAGCATCGGAATCTATAACTAGTGTCACAGGAATGGTTCAAAACATATTCAGTAAGAAGAGTCAGTCTACATGTACTTAAGTCGGCATTGTGCCTTTTGTATTAAATTCCGATGCAATTTCTGTGTTCCATCGTCAATAAGAAGGTCCAATGGATACAGTAAACCTGAAGTGAAGCATCGGAATCCATAACTAGTGTCACAGGCATGGTTCAAACCATAGTCAGTAAGAAGAGTCAGTCTTCTTTTACTTAAGTCGGCACTGTGCCTTTTCTATTTAAGTCCGATACAATTTCAGTGTTTCATCGTCAATAAGAAGGTCCAAGGGATATAAAAAACCTGAAGTGACGCATCGGAATCTATAACTAGTGTCACAAGAAAGGTTCAAAACATAGTCAGTAAGAAGAGTCGGTCTTCATGTACTTAAAAGTCGGCATTGTGCCTATTGTATTTAATTCCGATGCAATTTCTGTGTTTCATTGTCAATACGAAGGTCCAAGGGATACAGTAAACCTGAAGTGAAGCATTGGAACCTATAACTAGTGTCACAGGAATGGTTCAAAACATAGTCAGTAAGAAGAGACAGTCTTCTTGTACTTAGGTCAGCATTGTGCCTTTTGTATTTAATTCCATTGCAATTTCTGTGTTTCACAGTCAATAAGAAGGTCCAAGGGAAACAGTAAAACTGAAGTCAACCATCGGAATCTATAACTAGTGTCACAGTAATGGTTCAAAACTTAGTCAGTAAGAAGAGTCCGTCTTCTTGTACTTAAGTCGGCATTGCGCCTTTTCTATTTAATTCCGATCCAATTTCTGTGCTTCATCGTCAATAAGAAGGTCCAAGGGATACGGTTAGACTGGAGTGAAGCATCGGAATCTATAACTAGTGTCACAGGAATGGTTCAAAACATAGACAGTAAGATGAAACAGTCTTCTTGTCCTTAAGTAGGCATTGGGGCTTTTGCATTTAATTCCGATGCAATTTCTGTGTTTCATCGTCAATAAGAAGGTCAGAGGGATACATTAAACCTGAAGTGAAGCATCGGAATCTATAACTGGTGCCACAGGAATGGTTCAAAACATAGTCAGTATAAAGAGTCAGTCTTTTTGTACGTAAGTCGGCAGTGTGCCTTCTCTATTTAATTCCGATACAATTGCAGTGTCTCATCGTCAATAAGAAGGTCCACGGGATACAGTGAACCTGAAGTGAAGCATCGGAATCTATAACTAGTGTCAATGGAATGGGTCAAAGCATAGTCAGTAAAAAGATACAGTTTTCTTGTCCTTAAGTCGGCCTTATGCCTTTTGTATTTAATTCCGATGCAATTTCTGTGTTTCATCGTCAATAAGATGGTCCAGGTATACATTAAACCTGGAGTGAATCATTGGAATTTATAACTAGTGTCACAGGAACGGTTCAAAATATATACAGTACTTAAGTCGGCATAGTGCCTTTTGTATTTAATTCCGATGCAGTTTCTGTGTTTCATCGTCAATAAGAAGGTCCAAGGGATATAAAAAAACCTGAAGTGAAGCATAGGAATCTATAACTAGTGTCACAGGAATGGTTCAAAACATAGTCAGTAAGAAGAATCGGTCTTCATGTACTTAAAAGTCGGCATTGTGCCTATTGTATTTAATTCCGATGCAATTTCTGTGTTTCATTGTCAATACGAAGGTCCAAGGGATACAGTAAACCTGAAGTGAAGCATTGGAACCTATAACTAGTGTCACAGGAATGGTTTAAAACATAGGCTGTGGGAAGAGTCAGTCTTCTTGTACTTAAGTCAGCATTGTGCCTTTTGTATTTAATTCCGATGCTATTTTTGTGTTACATCGTCAATAAGAAGGTCCAAGGGATACAGTAAACCTGAAGTGAAGCATCGGAATCTATAACTAGTGTCACAGGAATGGTTCAAAACATAGACAGTACTTAAGTCGGCATAGTGCCTTTTCTATTTAACTCCGATGCAATTTCTGTGCTTCATCGTCAATAAGAAGGTCCAAGGGATACGGTTAGCCTGGAGTGAAGCATAGGAAACTATAACTAGTGTCACAGGAATGGTTCAAAACATAGACAGTAAGATGTAACAGTCTTCTTGTCCTTAAGTAGGCATTGGGCCTTTTGCATTTAATTCCGATGCAATTTCTGTGTTTCATCGTCAATAAGAAGGTCAGAGGGGTACAGTAAACCTGAAGTGAAGCATCGGAATCTATAACTGGTGTCACAGGAATGGTTCAAAACATAGTCAGTATAAAGAGTCAGTCTTTTTGTACTTTAGTCGGCAGTGTGCCTTCTCTATTTAATTCCGATGCAATTGTAGTGTTTCATCGTCAATAAGAAGGTCCAAGGGATACAGTAAACCTGGAGTGAAGCATCGGACTCTATAACTAGTGTCAATGGAATGGTTCAAAACATAGACAGTAAGAAGAGTCAGTACTCTTGTACTTAAGTCGGCATTGTGCTTTTTGTATTCAATTCCGGTGCACTTTCTGTGTTTCATCGTCAATAAGAAGGTCAGACGGATACAGTAAACCTGAAGTGAAGCATTGGAATCTATAACTAGTGTCACAGGAATGGTTCAAAACATAGTCAGTAAGAAGAGTCAGTCTTCATGTACTTAAGTCGGCATTGTGCCTTTTGTATTTAATTCCGATGTAATTTCTGTGTTTCATCGCCAATAAGAAGGTCCAAGGGATACAGTAAACCCGAAGTGAAGCATCGGAATCTATAACTAGTGTCACAGGAATGGTTCAAAACATAGTCAGTAAGAAGAGTCAGTCTTCCTGCCCTTAAGTCGGCATTGTGCCTTTTGTATTTATTTCCGGTGCAATATCTGTGTTTCATCGTCAATAAGAAGGTCCAAAGGATACAGCAAACCTGGAGTGAAGCATCGGAATCTGTAACTAGTGTCACAGGGAATGATTCAAAACATAGGCAGTACTTAAGTCGGCATTGTGCCTTTTGTATTTAATTCCGATGCAATTTCTGTGTTTCATCGTCAATAAGAAGGTCCAAGGGATGCCGTAAACCTGAAGAGAAGCATCGGAATCTATAACTAGTGTCACAGGATTGGTTCAAAAGCAAAGACAGTAAGAAGAGACAGTCTTCTTGTACTTAAGTCGAAATTGTGCTTTTTGTATTTAATTCCGATGCATTTTCTGTGTTTCATCGTCAATAAGATGGTCCAAGTGAAACAGTAAACCTGAAGTGGATCAACAGAATCTATAACTAGTGTCACAGGAATGGTTCAAAACATAGTCAGTAAGAAGAGTCAGTCTTCTTGTACTTAAGTCGGCGTAGTGCCTTTTGTAATTAATTCCGACGCAATTTCTGTGCTTCATCGTCAATAAGAAGGTCCAAGGGATACAGTAAACCTGTAGTGAAGCATCGGAATCTATAACTAGTGTCACAGGAATGGTTCAAAACATAGACAGTAAGAGGATTCAGTCTTCTTGTACTTAAGTCGGAATTGTGCCTTTTGTAATTAATTCCGATGCAATTTCTGGATTTCATCGTCAATAAGAAGGTCAGAGGGATACAGTAAACCTGAATTGTAGCATCGGAATCAATAACTAGTGTTACAGGAATTGTTCATAGCTTAGTCAGTAAGAAGACTCAGTCTTCTTGTCCTTAAGTCGGCATTGTGCCTTTTGTATTTAATTCCGATGCAATTTCTGTGTTTCATCGGCAATAAGTAAGTCCAAGGGATACAGTAAACCTGTAGTGAAGCATCGGAGTGCATAACTAGTGTCACAGGAATTGTACAAAACTTACTCAGTAAGAAGTGTCGGTCTTCATGTACTTAAGTCGGCATTGTGCCTTTTGTATTTATTTCCGATGCAATTTCTGTGTTTCATCGTCAATACGAAGGTCCAAGGGATACAGTAAACCTGAAGTGAAGTATCGGAATCTATAACTAGTGTCACAGGAATGGTTCAAAACATAGACAGTAGGAAGAGTCAGTCTTCATGTACTTAAGTCGGCATTGTGCCTTTTGTATTTATTTCGGATGCAATTTCTGTGTTTCATCGTCAATAAGAAGGTCCAAGGGATTCAGTAAACCTGGAGTGAAGCATCGCAATCTATAACTCGTGTCACAGGAATGGTTCAAAACATAGACAGTACTTAAGTCGGCATTGTGCCTTTTGTATTTAATTCCGATGCAATTTCTGTGTTTCATCGTCAATAAGGAGGTCCAAAGGATACAGTAAACCTGAAGTGAAGCATCGGAATCTATAACTAGTGTCACAGGAATGGTTCAAAGCATAGTCAGTAAGAAGAGTCGGTCTTCATGTACTTAAGTCGGCATTGTGCCTTTTGTATTTAATTCCGATGCAATTTCTGTGTTTCATCGTCAATACGAAGCTCCAAGGGATACAGTGAACCTGAAGTGAAGCATCGGAATCTATAACTAGTGTCACAGGAATGGTTCAAAACATAGACAGTAAGAAGAGTCAGTCTTCTTGTACTTAAGTCGGCATTGTGCCTTTTCTATTTAATTCCGATACAATTTCTGTGTTTCATCGTCAATAAGAAGGTCCAAGGGATACAGTAAACCTGGAGTGAAGCATCGGAATCCATAACTAGTGTCACAGGAATGGTTCAAAACATAGACTGTAAGAAGATACAGTCTTCTTGTACTTAAGTCGGCATTGGGCCTATTGTATTTAATTACGATGCCATTTCTGTGTTTCATCGTCAATAAGAAGGTCAGAGGGATACAGTAAACCTGAAGTGTAGCATCGGAATCTATAAGTAGTGTCACAGGAATGGTTCAAAACATAGACAGTAAGAAGAGTCAGTCTCCTGTACTTAAGTCGGCATTGTGCCTTTTGTATTTAATTCCGATGCAATTTCTGTGTTTCATCGATAATAAGAAGGTCCAAGGGATACAGTAAAACTGAAGTTAAGCATCGGAATCTATAACTAGTGTCGCAGGAATGGTTCAAAATGTAGACAGTAAGAAGAGTCAGTCTTCTTGTACTTAAGTCGGCATTGTACCTTTTCTACTTAATTCCGATGCAATTCCTGTTTTTCATCGTCAATAAGAAGGTCCAAGGGATACAGTAAACCTGCAGTGAAGCATCGGAATCTATAACTAGTGTCACAGGAATGGTTCAAAACATAGACAGTAAGAAGAGTCAGTCTTGTTGTACTTAAGTCGGCATTGTGCCTTTTGTATTTAATTCCGGTGCAAATTCAGTGTTTCATCGGCATTAAGAAGGTCAGAGGGATACAGTAAACCTGAAGTGAAGCATCGGAATCTATAACTTGTGTCAAAAGAATGGATCAAAACATAGACAGTACTTATGTCGGCATTGTGCCTTTTGTATTTAATAACGATGCAATTTCTGTGTTTCGTCGTCAATAAGAAGGTCCAAGGGATACAGTAAACCTGAAGTGGAGCATCGGAATCTATAACTAGTGTCACAGGAATGGTTCAAAACATAGTCAGTATGAAGAGTCGGTCTTCATATACATAAGTCGGCATTGTGCCTTTTGTATTTAATTCCGATGCAATTTCTGTGTTTCATCGTCTATACGAATGTCCAAGGGATACAGTAACCCTGAAGTGAAGCATCGGAATTTATAGCTAGTGTCACAGGAATGGTTCAAAACATAGACAGTAGGAAGAGTCAGTCTTCTTGTACTTAAGTCGGCATTGTGCATTTTGTATTTAATTCCGATGCAATTTCTGTGCTTCATCGTCAATAAGAAGGTCCAAGGGATACAGTAAACCTGAAGTGAAGCATCGGAATTTATAAGTAGTGTCACTGGAATGGTTCAAAACATAGTCAGTAAGAAGAGTCAGTCTTTTCGTACTTAAGGCGGCATTGTGCCTTTTCTATTTATTTCCGATGCAATTTCTGTGTTTCATCGTCAAAAAGAACGTCAGAGGGATACAGTAAACGTGAAGTGAAGGATCGGAATCTATAACTAGTGTCACAGGAATGGTTCAAAGCATAGTCAGTAAGAAGAGTCAGTCTCTTTTACTAAAGTCGGCATTGTACCTTTTTGTATTTAATTCCGATGCAATTTCTGTGTTTCATCGTCAATAAGAAGGTCCAAGGGATACTGTAAAACTGAAGTCAAACATCGGAAACTATAGCTAGTGTTACAGGAATGGTTCAAAACATATACAGTAAGAAGGGTCAGTCTTCTTGTAATTAAGTCGGCATTGTGCCTTTTCTACTTAATTCCGATGCAATTTCAGTGTTTCATCGTCAATAAGAAGGTCATAGGGATAGAGTAAACCTGAAGTGAAGCATCGGAATCTATAACTAGTGACACAGGAATGGTTCAAAACATAGTCAGTAAGAAGAGTCAGTCTTCATGTACTTAAGTCGGCATTGTGCCTTTTGTATTTAATTCCGATGTAATTTCTGTGTTTCATCGCCAATAAGAAGGTCCAAGGGATACAGTAAACCCGAAGTGAAGCATCGGAATCTATAACTAGTGTCACAGGAATGGTTCAAAACATAGTCAGTAAGAAGAGTCAGTCTTCCTGCCCTTAAGCCGGCATTGTGCCTTTTGTATTTAATTCCGGTGCAATTTCTGTGTTTCATCGTCAATAAGAAGGTCCAAAGGATACAGTATACCTGGACTTAAGCATCGGAATCTATAACTGGTGTCACAGGGAATGGTTCAAAACATAGACAGTACTTAAGTCGGCATTGGGCCTTTTGTATTTAATTCCGATGCAATTTCTGTGTTTCATCGTCAATAAGAAGGTCCAAGGGGTGCCGTAAACCTGAAGAGAAGCATCGGAATCTGTAACTAGTGTCACAGGATTGGTTCAAAAGCAAAGACAGTAAGAAGAGACAGTCTTCTTGTACTTAAGTCGAAATTGTGCTTTTGTATTTAATTCCGATGCATTTTCTGTGTTTCATCGTCAATAAGATGGTCCAAGGGAAACAGTAAACCTGAAGTGGATCATCAGAATCTATAACTAGTGTCACAGGAATGGTTCAAAACATAGACAGTAAGAAGAGTCAGTCTTGTTGTACTTAAGTCGGCATTGTGCCTTTTGTATTTAATTCCGGTGCAAATTCAGTGTTTCATCGGCATTAAGAAGGTCAGAGGGATACAGTAAACCTGAAGTGAAGCATCGGAATCTATAACTAGTGTCACAGGAATGGTTCAAAACATAGTCAGTATGAAGAGTCGGTCTTCATATACATAAGTCGGCATTGAGCCTTTTTGTATTTATTTCCGATGCAATTTCTGTGTTTCATCGTCAATAAGAAGGTCCAAGGGATACAGTAAACCTGGAGTGAAGCATCGGAATCTATAACTCGTGTCACAGGAATGGTTCAAAACATAGACAGTACTTAAGTCGGCATTGTGCCTTTTGTATTTAATTCCGATGCAATTTCTGTGTTTCATCGTCAATAAGGAGGTCCAAAGGATACAGTAAACCTGAAGTGAAGCATCGGAATCTATAACTAGTGTCACAGGAATGGTTCAAAGCATAGTCATTAAGAAGAGTCGGTCTTCATGTACTTAAGTCGGCATTGTGCCTTTTGTATTTAATTCCGATGCAATTTCTGTGTTTCATCGTCAATACGAAGCTCCAAGGGATACAGTGAACCTGAAGTGAAGCATCGGAATCTATAACTAGTGTCACAGGAATGGTTCAAAACATAGACAGTAAGAAGAGTCAGTCTCCTTGTACTTAAGTCGGCATTGTGCCTTTTCTATTTAATTCCGATGCAATTTCTGTGTTTCATCGTCAATAAGAAGGTCCAAGGGATACAGTAAACCTGGAGTGAAGCATCGGAATCCATAACTAGTGTCAAAAGAATGGTTCAAAACATAGACTGTAAGAAGATACAGTCTTCTTGTACTTAAGTCGGCATTGGGCCTATTGTATTTAATTACGATGCCATTTCTGTGTTTCATCGTCAATAAGAAGGTCAGAGGGATACAGTAAACCTGAAGTGAAGCATCGGAATCTATAACTAGTGTCACAGGAATGGTTCAAAACATAGACAGTAAGAAGAGTCAGTCTCTTGTACTTAAGTCGGCATTGTGCCTTTTGTATTTAATTCCGATGCAATTTCTGTGTTTCATCGATAATAAGAAGGTCCAAGGGATACAGTAAAACTGAAGTTAAGCATCGGAATCTATAACTAGTGTCGCAGGAATGGTTCAAAATGTAGACAGTAAGAAGAGTCAGTCTTCTTGTACTTAAGTCGGCATTGTACCTTTTCCACTTAATTCCGATGCAATTCCTGTTTTTCATCGTCAATAAGAAGGTCCAAGGGATGCAGTAAACCTGGTGTGAAGCATCGGAATCTATAACTAGTGTCACAGGAATGGTTCAAAACATAGACAGTAAGAAGAGTCAGTCTTGTTGTACTTAAGTCGGCATTGTGCCTTTTGTATTTAATTCCGGTGCAAATTCAGTGTTTCATCGGCATTAAGAAGGTCAGAGGGATACAGTAAACCTGAAGTGAAGCATCGGAATCTATAACTAGTGTCACAGGAATGGTTCAAAACATAGTCAGTATGAAGAGTCGGTCTTCATATACATAAGTCGGCATTGTGCCTTTTTGTATTTAATTCCGATGCAATTTCTGTGTTTCATCGTCTATACGAATGTCCAAGGGATACAGTAAACCTGAAGTGAAGCATCGGAATTTATAGCTAGTGTCACAGGAATGGTTCAAAACATAGACAGTAGGAAGAGTCAGTCTTCTTGTACTTAAGTCGGCATTGTGCATTTTCTACTTAATTCCGATGCAATTTCTGTGCTTCATCGTCAATAAGAAGGTCCAAGGGATACAGTAAACCTGAAGTGAAGCATCGGAATCTATAAGTAGTGTCACAGGAATGGTTCAAAACATAGTCAGTAAGAAGAGTCAGTCTTTTCGTACTTAAGGCGGCATTGTGCCTTTTCTATTTATTTCCGATGCAATTTCTGTGTTTCATCGTCAAAAAGAACGTCAGAAGATACAGTAAACGTGAAGTGAACTATCGGAATCTATAACTAGTGTCACAGGAATGGTTCAAAGCATAGTCAGTAAGAAGAGTCAGTCTCTTTTACTAAAGTCGGCATTGTACCTTTTTGTATTCAATTCCGATGCAATTTCTGTGTTTCATCGTCAATAAGAAGGTCCAAGGGATACTGTAAAACTGAAGTCAAACATCGGAAACTATAGCTAGTGTTACAGGAATGGTTCAAAACATATACAGTAAGAAGGGTCAGTCTTCTTGTACTTAAGTCGGCATTGTGCCTTTTCTACTTAATTCCGATGCAATTTCAGTGTTTCATCGTCAATAAGAAGGTCAGAGGGATAGAGTAAACCTGAAGTGAAGCATCGGAATCTATAACTAGTGACACAGGAATGGTTCAAAACATAGTCAGTAAGAAGAGTCAGTCTTCTTATACTTAAGTCGCCATTGTGACTTTTGTATTTAATTCCGATGCAATTTATGTGTTTCATCGTCAATAAGAAGGTCAGAGGGATACAGTAAACCTGAAGTGAAGCATCGGAACCTATAACTAGTGTCACAGGAATGGTTCAAAACATAGTCAGTAAGAAGAGACAGTCTCTTTGTACTTAAGTCGGCATTGTGCCTTTTGTATTTAATTCCGATGCAATTTCTGTGTTTCATCGTCAATACGAAGGTCCAAGGGATACAGTAAACCTGAAGTGAAGTATCGGAATCTATAACTAGTGTCACAGGAATGGTTCAAAACATAGACAGTAGGAAGAGTCAGTCTTCATGTACTTAAGTCGGCATTGTGTCTTTTGTATTTATTTCGGATGCAATTTCTGTGTTTCATCGTCAATAAGAAGGTCCAAGGGATTCAGTAAACCTGGAGTGAAGCATCGCAATCTATAACTCGTGTCACAGGAATGGTTCAAAACATAGACAGTACTTAAGTCGGCATTGTGCCTTTTGTATTTAATTCCGATGCAATTTCTGTGTTTCATCGTCAATAAGGAGGTCCAAAGGATACAGTAAACCTGAAGTGAAGCATCGGATTCTATAACTAGTGTCACAGGAATGGTTCAAAGCATAGTCAGTAAGAAGAGTCGGTCTTCATGTACTTAAGTCGGCATTGTGCCTTTTGTATTTAATTCCGATGCAATTTCTGTGTTTCATCGTCAATACGAAGCTCCAAGGGATACAGTGAACCTGAAGTGAAGCATCGGAATCTATAACTAGTGTCACAGGAATGGTTCAAAACATAGACAGTAAGAAGAGTCAGTCTTCTTGTACTTAAGTCGGCATTGTGCCTTTTCTATTTAATTCCGATACAATTTCTGTGTTTCATCGTCAATAAGAAGGTCCAAGGGATACAGTAAACCTGGAGTGAAGCATCGGAATCCATAACTAGTGTCACAGGAATGGTTCAAAACATAGACTGTAAGAAGATACAGTCTTCTTGTACTTAAGTCGGCATTGGGCCTATTGTATTTAATTACGATGCCATTTCTGTGTTTCATCGTCAATAAGAAGGTCAGAGGGATACAGTAAACCTGAAGTGTAGCATCGGAATTTATAAGTAGTGTCACTGGAATGGTTCAAAACATAGTCAGTAAGAAGAGTCAGTCTTTTCGTACTTAAGGCGGCATTGTGCCTTTTCTATTTATTTCCGATGCAATTTCTGTGTTTCATCGTCAAAAAGAACGTCAGAGGGATACAGTAAACGTGAAGTGAAGGATCGGAATCAATAACTAGTGTCACAGGAATGGTTCAAAGCATAGTCAGTAAGAAGAGTCAGTCTCTTTTACTAAAGTCGGCATTGTACCTTTTTGTATTTAATTCCGATGCAATTTCTGTGTTTCATCGTCAATAAGAAGGTCCAAGGGATACTGTAAAACTGAAGTCAAACATCGGAAACTATAGCTAGTGTTACAGGAATGGTTCAAAACATATACAGTAAGAAGGGTCAGTCTTCTTGTAATTAAGTCGGCATTGTGCCTTTTCTACTTAATTCCGATGCAATTTCAGTGTTTCATCGTCAATAAGAAGGTCATAGGGATAGAGTAAACCTGAAGTGAAGCACTGGAATCTATAACTAGTGACACAGGAATGGTTCAAAACATAGTCAGTAAGAAGCGTCAGTCTTCATGTACTTAAGTCGGCATTGTGCCTTTTGTATTTAATTCCGATGTAATTTCTGTGTTTCATCGCCAATAAGAAGGTCCAAGGGATACAGTAAACCCGAAGTGAAGCATCGGAATCTATAACTAGTGTCACAGGAATGGTTCAAAACATAGTCAGTAAGAAGAGTCAGTCTTCCTGCCCTTAAGCCGGCATTGTGCCTTTTGTATTTAATTCCGGTGCAATTTCTGTGTTTCATCGTCAATAAGAAGGTCCAAAGGATACAGTATACCTGGACTTAAGCATCGGAATCTATAACTGGTGTCACAGGGAATGGTTCAAAACATAGACAGTACTTAAGTCGGCATTGGGCCTTTTGTATTTAATTCCGATGCAATTTCTGTGTTTCATCGTCAATAAGAAGGTCCAAGGGGTGCCGTAAACCTGAAGAGAAGCATCGGAATCTGTAACTAGTGTCACAGGATTGGTTCAAAAGCAAAGACAGTAAGAAGAGACAGTCTTCTTGTACTTAAGTCGAAATTGTGCTTTTGTATTTAATTCCGATGCATTTTCTGTGTTTCATCGTCAATAAGATGGTCCAAGGGAAACAGTAAACCTGAAGTGGATCATCAGAATCTATAACTAGTGTCACAGGAATGGTTCAAAACATAGACAGTAAGAAGAGTCAGTCTTGTTGTACTTAAGTCGGCATTGTGCCTTTTGTATTTAATTCCGGTGCAAATTCAGTGTTTCATCGGCATTAAGAAGGTCAGAGGGATACAGTAAACCTGAAGTGAAGCATCGGAATCTATAACTAGTGTCACAGGAATGGTTCAAAACATAGTCAGTATGAAGAGTCGGTCTTCATATACATAAGTCGGCATTGAGCCTTTTTGTATTTATTTCCGATGCAATTTCTGTGTTTCATCGTCAATAAGAAGGTCCAAGGGATACAGTAAACCTGGAGTGAAGCATCGGAATCTATAACTCGTGTCACAGGAATGGTTCAAAACATAGACAGTACTTAAGTCGGCATTGTGCCTTTTGTATTTAATTCCGATGCAATTTCTGTGTTTCATCGTCAATAAGGAGGTCCAAAGGATACAGTAAACCTGAAGTGAAGCATCGGAATCTATAACTAGTGTCACAGGAATGGTTCAAAGCATAGTCATTAAGAAGAGTCGGTCTTCATGTACTTAAGTCGGCATTGTGCCTTTTGTATTTAATTCCGATGCAATTTCTGTGTTTCATCGTCAATACGAAGCTCCAAGGGATACAGTGAACCTGAAGTGAAGCATCGGAATCTATAACTAGTGTCACAGGAATGGTTCAAAACATAGACAGTAAGAAGAGTCAGTCTCCTTGTACTTAAGTCGGCATTGTGCCTTTTCTATTTAATTCCGATGCAATTTCTGTGTTTCATCGTCAATAAGAAGGTCCAAGGGATACAGTAAACCTGGAGTGAAGCATCGGAATCCATAACTAGTGTCAAAAGAATGGTTCAAAACATAGACTGTAAGAAGATACAGTCTTCTTGTACTTAAGTCGGCATTGGGCCTATTGTATTTAATTACGATGCCATTTCTGTGTTTCATCGTCAATAAGAAGGTCAGAGGGATACAGTAAACCTGAAGTGAAGCATCGGAATCTATAACTAGTGTCACAGGAATGGTTCAAAACATAGACAGTAAGAAGAGTCAGTCTCTTGTACTTAAGTCGGCATTGTGCCTTTTGTATTTAATTCCGATGCAATTTCTGTGTTTCATCGATAATAAGAAGGTCCAAGGGATACAGTAAAACTGAAGTTAAGCATCGGAATCTATAACTAGTGTCGCAGGAATGGTTCAAAATGTAGACAGTAAGAAGAGTCAGTCTTCTTGTACTTAAGTCGGCATTGTACCTTTTCCACTTAATTCCGATGCAATTCCTGTTTTTCATCGTCAATAAGAAGGTCCAAGGGATGCAGTAAACCTGGTGTGAAGCATCGGAATCTATAACTAGTGTCACAGGAATGGTTCAAAACATAGACAGTAAGAAGAGTCAGTCTTGTTGTACTTAAGTCGGCATTGTGCCTTTTGTATTTAATTCCGGTGCAAATTCAGTGTTTCATCGGCATTAAGAAGGTCAGAGGGATACAGTAAACCTGAAGTGAAGCATCGGAATCTATAACTAGTGTCACAGGAATGGTTCAAAACATAGTCAGTATGAAGAGTCGGTCTTCATATACATAAGTCGGCATTGTGCCTTTTTGTATTTAATTCCGATGCAATTTCTGTGTTTCATCGTCTATACGAATGTCCAAGGGATACAGTAAACCTGAAGTGAAGCATCGGAATTTATAGCTAGTGTCACAGGAATGGTTCAAAACATAGACAGTAGGAAGAGTCAGTCTTCTTGTACTTAAGTCGGCATTGTGCATTTTCTACTTAATTCCGATGCAATTTCTGTGCTTCATCGTCAATAAGAAGGTCCAAGGGATACAGTAAACCTGAAGTGAAGCATCGGAATCTATAAGTAGTGTCACAGGAATGGTTCAAAACATAGTCAGTAAGAAGAGTCAGTCTTTTCGTACTTAAGGCGGCATTGTGCCTTTTCTATTTATTTCCGATGCAATTTCTGTGTTTCATCGTCAAAAAGAACGTCAGAAGATACAGTAAACGTGAAGTGAAGGATCGGAATCTATAACTAGTGTCACAGGAATGGTTCAAAGCATAGTCAGTAAGAAGAGTCAGTCTCTTTTACTAAAGTCGGCATTGTACCTTTTTGTATTCAATTCCGATGCAATTTCTGTGTTTCATCGTCAATAAGAAGGTCCAAGGGATACTGTAAAACTGAAGTCAAACATCGGAAACTATAGCTAGTGTTACAGGAATGGTTCAAAACATATACAGTAAGAAGGGTCAGTCTTCTTGTACTTAAGTCGGCATTGTGCCTTTTCTACTTAATTCCGATGCAATTTCAGTGTTTCATCGTCAATAAGAAGGTCAGAGGGATAGAGTAAACCTGAAGTGAAGCATCGGAATCTATAACTAGTGACACAGGAATGGTTCAAAACATAGTCAGTAAGAAGAGCAGTCTTCTTATACTTAAGTCGCCATTGTGACTTTTGTATTTAATTCCGATGCAATTTATGTGTTTCATCGTCAATAAGAAGGTCAGAGGGATACAGTAAACCTGAAGTGAAGCATCGGAACCTATAACTAGTGTCACAGGAATGGTTCAAAACATAGTCAGTAAGAAGAGACAGTCTCTTTGTACTTAAGTCGGCATTGTGCCTTTTGTATTTAATTCCGATGCAATTTCTGTGTTTCATCGTCAATACGAAGGTCCAAGGGATACAGTAAACCTGAAGTGAAGTATCGGAATCTATAACTAGTGTCACAGGAATGGTTCAAAACATAGACAGTAGGAAGAGTCAGTCTTCATGTACTTAAGTCGGCATTGTGCCTTTTGTATTTATTTCGGATGCAATTTCTGTGTTTCATCGTCAATAAGAAGGTCCAAGGGATTCAGTAAACCTGGAGTGAAGCATCGCAATCTATAACTCGTGTCACAGGAATGGTTCAAAACATAGACAGTACTTAAGTCGGCATTGTGCCTTTTGTATTTAATTCCGATGCAATTTCTGTGTTTCATCGTCAATAAGGAGGTCCAAAGGATACAGTAAACCTGAAGTGAAGCATCGGAATCTATAACTAGTGTCACAGGAATGGTTCAAAGCATAGTCAGTAAGAAGAGTCGGTCTTCATGTACTTAAGTCGGCATTGTGCCTTTTGTATTTAATTCCGATGCAATTTCTGTGTTTCATCGTCAATACGAAGCTCCAAGGGATACAGTGAACCTGAAGTGAAGCATCGGAATCTATAACTAGTGTCACAGGAATGGTTCAAAACATAGACAGTAAGAAGAGTCAGTCTTCTTGTACTTAAGTCGGCATTGTGCCTTTTCTATTTAATTCCGATACAATTTCTGTGTTTCATCGTCAATAAGAAGGTCCAAGGGATACAGTAAACCTGGAGTGAAGCATCGGAATCCATAACTAGTGTCACAGGAATGGTTCAAAACATAGACTGTAAGAAGATACAGTCTTCTTGTACTTAAGTCGGCATTGGGCCTATTGTATTTAATTACGATGCCATTTCTGTGTTTCATCGTCAATAAGAAGGTCAGAGGGATACAGTAAACCTGAAGTGTAGCATCGGAATCTATAAGTAGTGTCACAGGAATGGTTCAAAACATAGACAGTAAGAAGAGTCAGTCTCCTGTACTTAAGTCGGCATTGTGCCTTTTGTATTTAATTCCGATGCAATTTCTGTGTTTCATCGATAATAAGAAGGTCCAAGGGATACAGTAAAACTGAAGTTAAGCATCGGAATCTATAACTAGTGTCGCAGGAATGGTTCAAAATGTAGACAGTAAGAAGAGTCAGTCTTCTTGTACTTAAGTCGGCATTGTACCTTTTCTACTTAATTCCGATGCAATTCCTGTTTTTCATCGTCAATAAGAAGGTCCAAGGGATACAGTAAACCTGCAGTGAAGCATCGGAATCTATAACTAGTGTCACAGGAATGGTTCAAAACATAGACAGTAAGAAGAGTCAGTCTTGTTGTACTTAAGTCGGCATTGTGCCTTTTGTATTTAATTCCGGTACAAATTCAGTGTTTCATCGGCATTAAGAAGGTCAGAGGGATACAGTAAACCTGAAGTGAAGCATCGGAATCTATAACTAGTGTCAAAAGAATGGATCAAAACATAGACAGTACTTATGTCGGCATTGTGCCTTTTGTATTTAATAACGATGCAATTTCTGTGTTTCGTCGTCAATAAGAAGGTCCAAGGGATACAGTAAACCTGAAGTGGAGCATCGGAATCTATAACTAGTGTCACAGGAATGGTTCAAAACATAGTCAGTATGAAGAGTCGGTCTTCATATACATAAGTCGGCATTGTGCCTTTTGTATTTAATTCCGATGCAATTTCTGTGTTTCATCGTCTATACGAATGTCCAAGGGATACAGTAACCCTGAAGTGAAGCATCGGAATTTATAGCTAGTGCCACAGGAATGGTTCAAAACATAGACAGTAGGAAGAGTCAGTCTTCTTGTACTTAAGTCGGCATTGTGCATTTTGTATTTAATTCCGATGCAATTTCTGTGCTTCATCGTCAATAAGAAGGTCCAAGGGATACAGTAAACCTGAAGTGAAGCATCGGAATTTATAAGTAGTGTCACTGGAATGGTTCAAAACATAGTCAGTAAGAAGAGTCAGTCTTTTCGTACTTAAGGCGGCATTGTGCCTTTTCTATTTATTTCCGATGCAATTTCTGTGTTTCATCGTCAAAAAGAACGTCAGAGGGATACAGTAAACGTGAAGTGAAGGATCGGAATCTATAACTAGTGTCACAGGAATGGTTCAAAGCATAGTCAGTAAGAAGAGTCAGTCTCTTTTACTAAAGTCGGCATTGTACCTTTTTGTATTTAATTCCGATGCAATTTCTGTGTTTCATCGTCAATAAGAAGGTCCAAGGGATACTGTAAAACTGAAGTCAAACATCGGAAACTATAGCTAGTGTTACAGGAATGGTTCAAAACATATACAGTAAGAAGGGTCAGTCTTCTTGCAATTAAGTCGGCATTGTGCCTTTTCTACTTAATTCCGATGCAATTTCAGTGTTTCATCGTCAATAAGAAGGTCATAGGGATAGAGTAAACCTGAAGTGAAGCATCGGAATCTATAACTAGTGACACAGGAATGGTTCAAAACATAGTCAGTAAGAAGAGTCAGTCTTCATGTACTTAAGTCGGCATTGTGCCTTTTGTATTTAATTCCGATGTAATTTCTGTGTTTCATCGCCAATAAGAAGGTCCAAGGGATACAGTAAACCCGAAGTGAAGCATCGGAATCTATAACTAGTGTCACAGGAATGGTTCAAAACATAGTCAGTAAGAAGAGTCAGTCTTCCTGCCCTTAAGCCGGCATTGTGCCTTTTGTATTTAATTCCGGTGCAATTTCTGTGTTTCATCGTCAATAAGAAGGTCCAAAGGATACAGTATACCTGGACTTAAGCATCGGAATCTATAACTGGTGTCACAGGGAATGGTTCAAAACATAGACAGTACTTAAGTCGGCATTGGGCCTTTTGTATTTAATTCCGATGCAATTTCTGTGTTTCATCGTCAATAAGAAGGTCCAAGGGGTGCCGTAAACCTGAAGAGAAGCATCGGAATCTGTAACTAGTGTCACAGGATTGGTTCAAAAGCAAAGACAGTAAGAAGAGACAGTCTTCTTCTACTTAAGTCGAAATTGTGCTTTTGTATTTAATTCCGATGCATTTTCTGTGTTTCATCGTCAATAAGATGGTCCAAGGGAAACAGTAAACCTGAAGTGGATCATCAGAATCTATAACTAGTGTCACAGGAATGGTTCAAAACATAGACAGTAAGAAGAGTCAGTCTTGTTGTACTTAAGTCGGCATTGTGCCTTTTGTTTTTAATTCCGGTGCAAATTCAGTGTTTCATCGGCATTAAGAAGGTCAGAGGGATACAGTAAACCTGAAGTGAAGCATCGGAATCTATAACTAGTGTCACAGGAATGGTTCAAAACATAGTCAGTATGAAGAGTCGGTCTTCATATACATAAGTCGGCATTGAGCCTTTTTGTATTTATTTCCGATGCAATTTCTGTGTTTCATCGTCAATAAGAAGGTCCAAGGGATACAGTAAACCTGGAGTGAAGCATCGGAATCTATAACTCGTGTCACAGGAATGGTTCAAAACATAGACAGTACTTAAGTCGGCATTGTGCCTTTTGTATTTAATTCCGATGCAATTTCTGTGTTTCATCGTCAATAAGGAGGTCCAAAGGATACAGTAAACCTGAAGTGAAGCATCGGAATCTATAACTAGTGTCACAGGAATGGTTCAAAGCATAGTCATTAAGAAGAGTCGGTCTTCATGTACTTAAGTCGGCATTGTGCCTTTTGTATTTAATTCCGATGCAATTTCTGTGTTTCATCGTCAATACGAAGCTCCAAGGGATACAGTGAACCTGAAGTGAAGCATCGGAATCTATAACTAGTGTCACAGGAATGGTTCAAAACATAGACAGTAAGAAGAGTCAGTCTCCTTGTACTTAAGTCGGCATTGTGCCTTTTCTATTTAATTCCGATGCAATTTCTGTGTTTCATCGTCAATAAGAAGGTCCAAGGGATACAGTAAACCTGGAGTGAAGCATCGGAATCCATAACTAGTGTCAAAAGAATGGTTCAAAACATAGACTGTAAGAAGATACAGTCTTCTTGTACTTAAGTCGGCATTGGGCCTATTGTATTTAATTACGATGCCATTTCTGTGTTTCATCGTCAATAAGAAGGTCAGAGGGATACAGTAAACCTGAAGTGAAGCATCGGAATCTATAACTAGTGTCACAGGAATGGTTCAAAACATAGACAGTAAGAAGAGTCAGTCTCTTGTACTTAAGTCGGCATTGTGCCTTTTGTATTTAATTCCGATGCAATTTCTGAGTTTCATCGATAATAAGAAGGTCCAAGGGATACAGTAAAACTGAAGTTAAGCATCGGAATCTATAACTAGTGTCGCAGGAATGGTTCAAAATGTAGACAGTAAGAAGAGTCAGTCTTCTTGTACTTAAGTCGGCATTGTACCTTTTCCACTTAATTCCGATGCAATTCCTGTTTTTCATCGTCAATAAGAAGGTCCAAGGGATGCAGTAAACCTGGTGTGAAGCATCGGAATCTATAACTAGTGTCACAGGAATGGTTCAAAACATAGACAGTAAGAAGAGTCAGTCTTGTTGTACTTAAGTCGGCATTGTGCCTTTTGTATTTAATTCCGGTGCAAATTCAGTGTTTCATCGGCATTAAGAAGGTCAGAGGGATACAGTAAACCTGAAGTGAAGCATCGGAATCTATAACTAGTGTCACAGGAATGGTTCAAAACATAGTCGGTATGAAGAGTCGGTCTTCATATACATAAGTCGGCATTGTGCCTTTTTGTATTTAATTCCGATGCAATTTCTGTGTTTCATCGTCTATACGAATGTCCAAGGGATACAGTAAACCTGAAGTGAAGCATCGGAATTTATAGCTAGTGTCACAGGAATGTTTCAAAACATAGACAGTAGGAAGAGTCAGTCTTCCTGTACTTAAGTCGGCATTGTGCATTTTCTACTTAATTCCGATGCAATTTCTGTGCTTCATCGTCAATAAGAAGGTCCAAGGGATACAGTAAACCTGAAGTGAAGCATCGGAATCTATAAGTAGTGTCACAGGAATGGTTCAAAACATAGTCAGTAAGAAGAGTCAGTCTTTTCGTACTTAAGGCGGCATTGTGCCTTTTCTATTTATTTCCGATGCAATTTCTGTGTTTCATCGTCAAAAAGAACGTCAGAAGATACAGTAAACGTGAAGTGAAGGATCGGAATCTATAACTAGTGTCACAGGAATGGTTCAAAGCATAGTCAGTAAGAAGAGTCAGTCTCTTTTACTAAAGTCGGCATTGTACCTTTTTGTATTCAATTCCGATGCAATTTCTGTGTTTCATCGTCAATAAGAAGGTCCAAGGGATACTGTAAAACTGAAGTCAAACATCGGAAACTATAGCTAGTGTTACAGGAATGGTTCAAAACATATACAGTAAGAAGGGTCAGTCTTCTTGTACTTAAGTCGGCATTGTGCCTTTTCTACTTAATTCCGATGCAATTTCAGTGTTTCATCGTCAATAAGAAGGTCAGAGGGATAGAGTAAACCTGAAGTGAAGCATCAGAATCTATAACTAGTGACACAGGAATGGTTCAAAACATAGTCAGTAAGAAGAGTCAGTCTTCTTATACTTAAGTCGCCATTGTGACTTTTGTATTTAATTCC
Organism: Schistocerca americana; assembly: GCF_021461395.2. Classification (NCBI taxonomy): domain Eukaryota; kingdom Metazoa; phylum Arthropoda; class Insecta; order Orthoptera; family Acrididae; genus Schistocerca; species Schistocerca americana. The sequence goes on from NC_060121.1 coordinate 31,956,522, forward strand.
GATGCAATTTATGTGTTTCATCGTCAATAAGAAGGTCAGAGGGATACAGTAAACCTGAAGTGAAGCATCGGAACCTATAACTAGTGTCACAGGAATGGTTCAAAACATAGTCAGTAAGAAGAGACAGTCTCTTTGTACTTAAGTCGGCATTGTGCCTTTTGTATTTAATTCCGATGCAATTTCTGTGTTTCATCGTCAATACGAAGGTCCAAGGGATGCAGTAAACCTGAAGTGAAGCATCGGAATCTATAAGTAGTGTCACAGGATTGGTTCAAAACATAGACAGTAAGAAGAGTCAGACTTCTTGTACTTAAATCGGCATTATGCCCTTTTGTATTTAATTCCGATGCAATTTCTGTGTTTCATCGTCAATAAGAACGTCAGAGGGATACAGTAAACCTGAAGTGAAGGATCGGAATCTATAACTAGTGTCACAGGAATGGTTCAAAACATAGTCAGTAAGAAGAGTCAGTCTCTTTTACTTAAGTCGGCATTGTACCTTTTGTATTTAATTCCCATTCAATTTCTGTGTTTCATCGTCAATAAGAAGGTCCAAGGGATACAGTAAAACTGAAGTCAAACATCGAAACTATAACTAGTGTCACAGGAATGGTTCAAAACATAGACAGTAAGAAGAGTCAGTCTTCTTGTACTTAAGTCGGCATTGTGCCTTTTCTATTAAATTCCGATGCAATTTCAGTGTTTCATCGTCAATAAGAAGGTCAGAGGGATACGAAGTGAAGCATCGGAATCTATAACTAGTGACTCAGGAATGGTTTAAAACATAGTCAGTAAGAAGAGTCAGTCTTCTTGTACTTAAGTCGGCATTGTGCCTTTTGTATTTAATTCCGATGCAATTTATGTGTTTCATCGTCAATAAGAAGAACAGAGGGATACAGTGAACCTGAAGTGAAGCATCGGAACCTATAACTAGTGTCACAGGAATGGTTCAAAACATAGTCAGTAAGAAGAGTCAGTCTTCTTGTACTTAAGTCGGCATTTTGCCTTTTGTATTTAATTCTGGTGCAATTTCAGTGTTTCATCGTCAATAAGAAGGTCAGAGGGATACAGTAAACCTGATGTGAAGCATCGGAATCTATAACTAGTGTCACAGGAATGGTTCAGAACAAAGACAGCAGGAAGAGTCAGTCTTCTTGTACTTAAGTCGGCATTGTGCCTTGTGTATTGAATTCCGTTGCATTTTCCGTGTTTCATCGTCAATAAGAAGGTCCAAGGGATAAAGTAAACCTGGAGTGTAGCATCGGAATCTATAACTTGTGTCACAGAGACTGGTTCAAGGCATAGACAGTAAGATGAGTAGGTCTTCATGTACTTAAGTCGGCATTATGCCTTTTGAATTTAAATCCGATGCAATTTCTGTGTTTCATTGTCAATACGAAGGTCCAAGGGATACAGTAAACCTGAAGTGAAGCATCGCAATCTATAACTAGTGTCACAGGAATGGTTCAAACATAGTCAGTAAGAAGAGCCAGTCTTCTTGTACTTAAGTCGGCATCGTGCTTTTCCTATTTAATTCAATTGCAATTTCTGTGTTTCATCGTCAATAAGAAAGTCCAAGGGATATAGTAAACCTGGAGTGATGCATCGGAATGTATAACTAGTGTCACAGGAATGGTTCAAAACATAGAAAGTAAGAAGAGTCAGGCTTCTTGCACTTAAGTCGGTATTGTGCCTATTGTATTTAATTCCGATGTAATTTCTGTGTTTCATCGTCAATAAGGTCAGAGGGATACAGTAAACCTGAAGTCATGCATCGGAATCTATAACTAGTGTCACAGGAATGGTTCAAAACATAGACAGTAAGAACAGTCAGTCTTCATGTACCTAAGTCGTCATTGTGCCTTTTGTATTTAATTCCGATGCAATTTCTGTGTTTCATCGTCAATAAGAAGGTTCAACGGATACAGTAAACCTGACGTGAAGCATCGGAATCCGTAACTAGTGTCACAGGAATGGTTCAAACCATAGTCAGTAAGAAGAGTCAGTCTTCTTTTACTTAAGTCGGCACTGTGCCTTTTCTATTTAATTCCGATGCAATTTCAGCGTTTCATCGTCATTAAGAAGGTCCAGGGCATACAGTAAAGCTGGAGTGAAGCATCGGAATCTATAACTAGTGTCAATGGAATGGTTCTAAACATAGACAGTAAGAAGAGTCAGTCTTCTTGAACTTAAGTCGGCATTGTGCCTTTTGTATTTATTTCCGATGCAATTTCTGAGTTTCAACATTAATAAGAAGGTGAGAGGGATACAGTAAGCCTGAAGTGAAGCATCGGAATCTATAACTAGTGTCACAGGAATGGTTCAAAACATAGTCAGTAAGAAGAGTCAATCGTCTTGTCCCTAAGTCGGCCTTATGCCTTTTGTATTGAATTCCGTTGCATTTTCTATGTTTCATCGTCAATAAGAAGGTCCAAGGGATACAGTAAACCTGAAGTAAAGCATCGGAATCTATAACTAGTGACACAGGAATGGTTCAAAACATAGCCAGTAAGAAGAGACAGTCTTGTTGTACTTAAGTCGGCATTGTGCCTTTTGTATTTAATTCCGGTGCAAATTCAGTGTTTCATCGGCATTAAGAAGGTCAGAGGGATACAGTAAACCTGAAGTGAAGCATCGTAATCTATAACTAGTGTCACAGGAATGGTTCAAAACATAGTCTGAAAGAAGAATCAGTCTTCTTGTCCTTAAGTCGACATTGTGCCTTTTGTATTTAATTCCGATGCAATTTCTGTGTTTCATCGATAATAAGAAGGTCCAAGGGATACAGTAAAACTGAAGTCAAGCATCGGAATCTATAACTAATGTCAAAAGAATGGATCAAAACATAGACAGTACTTATGTCGGCATTGTGCCTTTTGTATTTAATTACGATGCAATTTCTGTGTTTCGTCGTCAATAGGAAGGTCCAAGGGATACAGTAAACCTGAAGTGAAGCATCGGTATCTATAACTAGTGTCAAAAGAATGGATCAAAACATAGACAGTACTTATGTCGGCATTGTGCCTTTTGTATTTAATTACGATGCAATTTCTGTGTTTCGTCGTCAATAGGAAGGTCCAAGGGATACAGTAAACCTGAAGTGAAGCATCGGAATCTATAAGTAGTGTCACAGGAATGGTTCAAAACATAGTCAGTAAGAATAGTCAGTCTTTTCGTACTTAAGGCGGCATTGTGCCTTTTCTATTTATTTCCGATGCAGTTTCTGTGTTTCATCGTAAAAAAGAACGTCAGAGGGGTACAGTAAATGTGAAGTGAAGGATCCGAATCTATAACTAGTGTCACAGGAATGGTTCAAAGCATAGTCAGTAAGAAGAGTCAGTCTCTTTTACTAAAGTCGGCATTGGTCCTTTTTGTATTTAATTCCGATGCAATTTCTGTGTTTCATCGTCAATAAGAATGTCCAAGGGATACAGTAAAACTGAAGTCAAACATCGGAAACTATAGCTAGTGTTACAGGAATGGTTCAAAACATATACAGTAAGAAGGGTCAGTCTTCTTGTACTTAAGGCGGCATTGTGCCTTTTCTACTTAATTCCGATGCAATTTCAGTGTTTCATCGTCAATAAGAAGGTCAGAGGGATAGAGTAAACCTGAAGTGAAGCATCGTAATCTATAACTAGTGTCACAGGAATGGTTCAAAACATAATCAGTAAGAAGAGTCAGTCTCTTTTACTTAAGTCGGCATTGTACCTTTTGTATTTAATTCCCATTCAATTTCTGTGTTTCATCGTCAATAAGAAGGTCCAAGGGATACAGTAAAACTGAAGTCAAACATCGAAACTATAACTAGTGTCACAGGAATGGTTCAAAACATAGACAGTAAGAAGAGTCAGTCTTCTTGTACTTAAGTCGGCATTGTGCCTTTTCTATTAAATTCCGATGCAATTTCAGTGTTTCATCGTCAATAAGAAGGTCAGAGGGATACGAAGTGAAGCATCGGAATCTATAACTAGTGACTCAGGAATGGTTTAAAACATAGTCGGTAAGAAGAGTCAGTCTTCTTGTACTTAAGTCGGCATTGTGCCTTTTGTATTTAATTCCGATGCAATTTATGTGTTTCATCGTCAATAAGAAAAACAGAGGGATACAGTAAACCTGAAGTGAAGCATCGGAACCTATTACTAGTGTCACAGGAATGGTTCAAAACATAGTCAGTAAGAAGAGTCAGTCTTCTTGTACTTAAGTCGGCATTTTGCCTTTTGTATTTAATTCCGGTGCAATTTCAGTGTTTCATCGTCAATAAGAAGGTCAGAGTATACAGTAAACCTGAAGTGAAGCATCGGAATCTATAACTAGTGTCACAGGAATGGTTCAGAACAAAGACAGCAGGAAGAGTCAGTCTTCTTGTACTTAAGTCGGCATTGTGCCTTGTGTATTGAATTTTGTTGCATTTTCCGTGTTTCATCGTCAATAAGAAGGTCCAAGGGATAAAGTAAACCTGGAGTGTAGCATCGGAATCTATAACTTGTGTCACAGAGACTGGTTCAAGGCATAGACAGTAAGATGAGTAGGTCTTCATGTACTTAAGTCGGCATTATGCCTTTTGTATTTAAATCCGATGCAATTTCTGTGTTTCACCGTCAATACGAAGGTCCAAGGGATACAGTAAACCTGAAGTGAAGCATAGGAATCTATAACTAGTGTCACAGGAATGGTTCAAACATAGTCAGTAAGAAGAGCCAGTCTTCTTGTACTTAAGTCGGCATTGTGCTTTTCCAATTTAATTCAATTGCAATTTCTGTGTTTCATCGTCAATAAGAAGGTCCAAGGGATATAGTAAACCTGGAGTGATGCATCGGAATGTATAACTAGTGTCACAGGAATGGTTCAAAACATAGAAAGTAAGATGAGTCAGGCTTCTTGCACTTAAGTCGGTATTGTGCCTATTGTATTTAATTCCGATGTAATTTCTGTGTTTCATCGTCAATAAGGTCAGAGGGATACAGTAAACCTGAAGTCATGCATCGGAATCTATAACTAGTGTCACAGGAATGGTTCAAAACATAGACAGTAAGAAGAGTCAGTCTTCATGTACCTAAGTCGTCATTGTGCCTTTTGCATTTAATTCCGATGCAATTTCTGTGTTTCATCGTCAATAAGATGGTTCAACGGATACAGTAAACCTGACGTGAAGCATCGGAATCCGTAACTAGTGTCACAGGAATGGTTCAAACCATAGTCAGTAAGAAGAGTCAGTCTTCTTTTACTTATGTCGGCACTGTGCCTTTTCTATTTAATTCCGATGCAATTTCAGCGTTTCATCGTCAATAAGAAGGTCCAGGGCATACAGTAAAGCTGGAGTGAAGCATCGGAATCTATAACTAGTGTCAATGGAATGGTTCTAAACATAGACAGTAAGAAGAGTCAGTCTTCTTGAACTTAAGTCGGCATTGTGCCTTTTGTATTTATTTCCGATGCAATTTCTGAGATTCATCATTAATAAGAAGGTGAGAGGGATACAGTAAGCCTGAAGTGAAGCATCGGAATCTATAACTAGTGTCACAGGAATGGTTCAAAACATAGTCAGTAAGAAGAGTCAATCGTCTTGTCCTTAAGTCGGCCTTATGCCTTTTGTATTGAATTCCGTTGCATTTTCTATGTTTCATCGTCAATGAGAAGGTCCAAGGGATACAGTAAACCTGAAGTAAAGCATCGGAATCTATAACTAGTGACACAGGAATGGTTCAAAACATAGCCAGTAAGAAGAGTCAGTCTTCTTGTACTTACGTCGGCATCGTGCCTTTTCTATTTAATTCCGATGCAATTTCTGTGTTTCATCGTCAATAAGAAGGTCCAAGGGATACAGTAAACCTGGAGTGAAGCATCGGAATCTATAACTAGTGTCACTGGAATGGTTCAAAACATAGACAGTAAGAAGAGTCAGTCTTCTTGTACTTATGTCGGCATTGTGCCTTTTCTATTTAATTCCGATGCAACTTCTGAGTTTCATCGTCAATAAGAAGGTCAGAGGGATACAGTAAACCTGAAGTGGAGCATCGGAATCTATAACTAGTGTCACAAGAATGGTTCAAAACATAGTCTGTAAGAAGAATCAGTCTCCTTGTCCTTAAGTCGACATTGTGCCTTTTGTATTTAATTCCGATGCAATTTCTCTGTTTCATCGTCAATAAGAAGGTCCAAGGGATACAGTAAACCTGGAGTGTAGCATCGGAATCTATAACTAGTGTCACAGAGACTGGTTCAAGGCATAGACAGTAAGATGAGTAGGTCTTCATGTACTTAAGTCGGCATTATGCCTTTTGCATTTAAATCCGATGCAATCTCTGTGTTTCATCGTCAATACGAAGGTCCAAGGGATACAGTAAACCTGAAGTGAAGCATCGGAATCTATAACTAGTGTCACAGGAATGGTTCATACCTTGTCAGTAAGAAGAGTCAGTCTTCTTGTACTTAAGTCGGCATTGTGCCTTTTCTATTTAAATCCAATGCAATTTCTGTGTTTCATCGTCGATAAGAAGGTCCAAAGGATACAGTAACCCTGGAGTGAAGCATCGGAATCTATAACTAGTGTCAATGGATAGGTTCAAAACATAGTCAGTAAGAAGAGTTAGTCTTCTTGAACTTAAGTCGGCATTGTGCCTTTTGTATTTATTTCCGATGCAATTTCTGAGTTTCATCATTAATAAGAAGGAGAGAGGGATACAGTAAACCTGAAGTGAAGCATCGGAATCTATAACTAGTGTCACAGGAATGGTTCAAAACATAGTCAGTAAGAAGAGTCAATCTTCTTGTCCTTAAGTCGGCATTGTGCCTTTTGTATATAATTCCGATGCAATTTCTGTGTTTCATCGTCAATAAGAAGGTCCAAGGGATATAGTAAACCTGGAGTGATGCATCGGAATGTATAACTAGTGTCACAGGAATGGTTCAAAACATAGAAAGTAAGAAGAGTCAGGCTTCTTGTACTTAAGTCGGTATTGTGCCTATTGTTTTTAATTCCGATGTAATTTCTGTGTTTCATCGTCAATAAGGTCAGAGGGATACAGTAAACCTGAAGTCATGCATCGGAATCTATAACTAGTGTCACAGGAATGGTTCAAACCATAGTCAGTAAGAAGAGTCAGTCTTCTTTTACTTAAGTCGGCACTATGCCTTTTCTATTTAATTACGATACAATTTCAGTGTTTCATCGTCAATAAGAAGGTCCAAGGGATACAGTAAAGCTGGAGTGAAGCATCGGAATCTGCAACTAGTGTCAATGGAATGGTTCAAAACATAGACAGTAAGAAGTGTCAGTCTTCTTGTACTTCAGTCGGCATTGTGACTTTTGTGTTTAAATCCGGTGCAATTTCTGTGTTTCATCGTCAATAAGAAGGTCAGAGGGATACAGTGAACCTGAAGTGAAGCATCGGAATCTATAACTAGTGTCACAGGAATGGCTCAAAACGTAGTCAGTAAGAAGAGACAGTCTTCTTGTCCTTAAGTCGGCCTTATGCCTTTTGTATTTAATTCCGATGCAATTTCTGTGTTTCATTGTCAATACGAACGTCCAAGGGATACAGTAATCCTGAAGTGAAGCATTGGAACCTATAACTAGTGTCACAGGAATGGTTCAAAACATAGGCTGTGGGAAGAGTCAGTTTTCTTGTACGTAAGTCAGCATTGTGCCTTTTGTATTTAATTCTGATGCTATTTTTGTGTTACATCGTCAATAAGAAGGTCCAAGGGATACAGTAAACCTGAAGTGAAGCATTGGAATCTATAACTAGTGTCACAGGAATGGTTCAAAACATAGTCAGTAAGAAAAGTCAATCTTCTGGTACTTAAGTCGGCATTGTGCCTTTTCTATTTAATTCCGATGCAATTTCTGTGTTTCATCGTCAATAAGAATGTCAGAGGGATACAGTAAACCTGAAGTGAACCATCGGAATCTATAAATAGTGTCACAGGAATGGTTGAAAACATAGTCAGTAAGAAGTGTCAGTCTCTTGTACTGAAGTCGGCATTGTGCTTTTTGTATTTAATTCCATTGCAATTTCTGTGTTTCATAGTCAATAAGAAGGTCCAAGGGAAACAGTAAAACTGAAGTCAACCATCGGAATCTATAACTAGTGTCACAGTAAAGGTTCAAAACTTAGTCAGTAAGAAGAGTCCGTCATCTTGTACTTAAGTCGGCATTGCGCCTTTTCAATTTAATTCCGTTGCAATTTCTGTGCTTCATCGTCAATAAGAATGTCCAAGGGATACGGTTACCCTGGAGTGAAGCATCGGAATCTATAACTAGTGTCACAGGAATGGTTCAAAACATAGACAGTAAGATGAAACAGTCTTCTTGTCCTTAAGTAGGCATTGGGCCTTTTGCATTTAATTCCGATGCAATTTCTGTGTTTCATCGTCAATAAGAAGGTCAGAGGGATACAGTAAACCTGAAGTGAAGCATCGGAATCTATAACTGGTGTCACAGGAATGGTTCAAAACATAGTCAGTATAAAGAGACAGTCTTTTTGTACTTAAGTCGGCAGTGTGCCTTCTCTATTTAATTCCGATGCAATTGCAGTGTTTCATCGTCAATAAGAAGGTCCAAGGGATACAGTAAACCTGGAGTGAAGCATCGGACTCTATAACTAGTGTCAATGGAATGGTTCAAAACATAGACAGTAAGAAGAGCCAGTACTCTTGTACTTAAGTCGGCATTGTGCTTTTTGTATTCAATTCCGGTGCAATTTCTGTGTTTCATCGTCAATAAGCAGGTCAGAGGGATACAGTAAACCTGAAGTGAAGCATTGGAATCTATAACTAGTGTCACAGGAATGGTTCAAAACGTAGTCAGTAAGAAGAGTCAGTCTTCTTGTAGTTAAGTCGGCACTGTGCCCATTCTATTTAATTCCGATGCAATTTCAGTGTTTCATCGTCAATAAGAAGGTCGAAGGGATACAGTAAACCTTGAGTGAAGCATCGGAATCTATAACTAGTGTCAATGGAATGGTTCAAAACGTAGACAGTAAGAAGAGTCAGTCTCCTTGTACTTAAGTCGGCATTGTGCCTTTTGTATTTAATTCCGGTGCAATATCTGTGTTTCATCGTCAATAAGAAGGTCAGCGGGAAACAGTAAACCTGAAGTGAAGCATCGGAATCTATAACTAGTGTCACAGGAATGGTTCAAAAAATAGACAGTACTTAAGTCGGCATTGTGCCTTTTGTATTTAATTCCGATGCAATTTCTGTGTTTCATCGTCAATAAGAAAGTCCAAGGGATACAGTAAACCTGTAGTGAAGCATCGGAATCCATAACTAGTGTCACAGGAATTGTACAAAACTTACTCTGTAAGAAGTGTCGGTCTTCATGTACTTAAGTCGGCATTGTGCCTTTTGTATTTATTTCCGATGCAATTTCTGTGTTTCATCGTCAATACGAAGGTCCAAGGGATACAGTAAACCTGAAGTGAAGTATCGGAATCTATAACTAGTGTCAACGGAATGGTTCAAAACATAGACAGTAGGAAGAGTCAGTCTTCTTGTACTTAAGTCGGCATTGTGCCATTTGTATTTAATTCCGATGCAATTTCTGTGTTTCATCGTCAATAAGAAGGTCCAAGGGATGCCGTAAACCTGAAGAGAAGCATCGGAATCTGTAACTAGTGTCACAGGATTGGTTCAAAACAAAGACAGTATGAAGAGACAGTCCTCTTGTACTTAAGTCGGCATTGTGCTTTTTGTATTTAATTCCGATGCATTTTCTGTGTTTCACCGTCAATAAGAAGGTCCAAGGGAATCAGTAAACCTGAAGTGGATCATCAGAACCTATAACTAGTGTCACAGGAATGGTTCAAAGCATAGACAGTAAGAAGAGTCAGTCTCTTGTACTTAAGTCGGCATTGTGCCTTTTGTTTTTAATTGCGAAGCAATTTCCGTGTTTCATCGTCAATAAGAAAGTCAGAGGGGTACAGTAAACCTGAGGTGAAGCATCGGCATCTGTAACTAGTGTCACAGGAATGGTTCAAAACATAGTCAGTAAGAAGAGTCAGTCATCTTGTACTTAAGTCGGCGTAGTGACTTTTGTAATTAATTCCGATGCAATTTCTGTGCTTCATCGTCAATAAGAAAGTCCAAGGGATACAGTAAACCTGTAGTGAAGCATCGGAATCTATAACTAGTCTCACAGGAATGGTTCAAAACATAGACAGTAAGAAGATACAGTCTTCTTGTACTTAAGTCGGCATTGTGCCTTTTGTATTAAATTCCGATGCAATTTCTGGATTTCATCGTCAATAAGAAGGTCAGAGGGATACAGTAAACCTGAATTGAAGCATCGGAATCTATAACTAGTGTTACAGGAATTGTTCATAAGATAGTCAGTAAGAAGACTCAGTCTTCTTGTCCTTAAGTCGGCATTGTGCCTTTTGTATTTAATTCCGATGCAATTTCTGTGTTTCATCGTCAATTAGAAGGTCCAAGGGATACAGTAAACCTGGAGTGTAGCATCGGAATCTATAACTAGTGTCACAGGAATGGTTCAAAATATAGACAGAAAGAAGAGTCAGTCTTCATGTACCTAAGTCGGCATTGTGCCTTTTGTATTTAATTCCAATGAAATATCTGTGTTTCATCGTCAATAAGGAGGTCCAAGGGATACCGTAAACCTGAAGTGAAGCATCGGAATCTATAACTAGAGTCACAGGAATGGTTCAAACCATAGTCAGTAAGAAGAGTCAGTCTACATGTACTAATGTCGGCTTTGGGCATTTTGTATTTAATTCCGATGCAATTTCTGTGTTTCATCGTCAATAAGAAGGTATAATGGATACTGTAAACCTGAAGTGAAGCATCGGAATCTATAACTAGTGTCACAGGAATGGTTCAAAACATAGTCAGTAAGAAGAGTCAGTCTTCTTGTCCTTAAGTCGGCATTGTGCCTTTTGTATTTAATTCCGATGCAATTTCTGTGTTTCATCGTCATAAGAATGTCCAAGGGATACAGTAAACCTGGAGTGTAGAATCGGAATCTATAACTAGTGTCACAGGAATGGTTCAAAACATAGACAGTAAGACGGGGCAGTCTTCATATACCTAAGTCAGCATTGAGCCTTTTGTATTCAATTCCGATGCAATTTCTGTGTTTCATCGTCAATAAGAAGGTTCAAGGGATACGGTAAACCTGAAGTGAAGCGTCGGAATCTATAACTAGTGTCACAGGAATGGTTCAAAACATAGTCAGTAAGAAAGGTCTGTATTCATGTACTTATATCGGCATTGTGCCTGTTGTAATTAATTCCGATGCAATTTCTGTGTTTCATTGTCAATAAGAAGGTCCAATGGATTCAGTTAACCTGAAGTGAAGCATCGGAATCTATAACTAGAGTCACAGGAATGGTTCAAACCATAGTCAGTAAGAAGAGTCAGTCTACATGTACTAATGTCGGCTTTGGGCATTTTGTATTTAATTCCGATGCAATTTCTGTGTTTCATCGTCAATAAGAAGGTATAATGGATACTGTAAACCTGAAGTGAAGCATCGGAATCTATAACTAGTGTCACAGGAATGGTTCAAAACATAGTCAGTAAGAAGAGTCAGTCTTCTTGTCCTTAAGTCGGCATTGTGCCTTTTGTATTTAATTCCGATGCAATTTCTGTGTTTCATCGTCAATAAGAATGTCCAAGGGATACAGTAAACCTGGAGTGTAGAATCGGAATCTATAACTAGTGTCACAGGAATGGTTCAAAACATAGACAGTAAGACGGGGCAGTCTTCATATACCTAAGTCAGCATTGAGCCTTTTGTATTCAATTCCGATGCAATTTCTGTGTTTCATCGTCAATAAGAAGGTTCAAGGGATACGGTAAACCTGGAGTGAAGCATCGGAATCTATAACTAGTGTCAATGGAATGGTTCAAAACGTAGACAGTAAGAAGAGTCAGTCTCCTTGTACTTAAGTCGGCATTGTGCCTTTTGTATTTAATTCCGGTGCAATATCTGTGTTTCATCGTCAATAAGAAGGTCAGCGGGATACAGTAAACCTGAAGTGAAGCATCGGAATCTATAACTAGTGTCACAGGAATGGTTCAAAACATAGACAGTACTTAAGTCGGCATTTTGCCTTTTGTATTTAATTCCGATGCAATTTCTGTGTTTCATCGTCAATAAGAAAGTCCAAGGGATGCAGTAAACCTGTAGTGAAGCATCGGAATCCATAACTAGTGTCACAGGAATTGTACAAAACTTACTCATTAAGAAGTGTCGGTCTTCATGTACTTAAGTCGGCATTGTGCCATTTGTATTTAATTCCGATGCAATTTCTGTGTTTCATCGTCAATAAGAAGGTCCAAGGGATACAGTAAACCTGGATTGAAGCATTGGAATCTATAACTAGTGTCACAGGAATGGTTCAAACATAGTCAGTAAGAAGGGACAGTCTTCTTGTCCATAAGTCGGCCTTATGCCTTTTGTATCTAATTCCGATGCAATTTCTATGTTACATCGTCAATAAGATGGTCCAAGGGATACAGTAAAACTGAAGTCAAGCATCGGACTCTATAACTAGTGTCAATGGAATGGTTCAAAACATAGACAGTAAGAAGAGCCAGTACTCTTGTACTTAAGTCGGCATTGTGCTTTTTGTATTCAATTCCGGTGCAATTTCTGTGTTTCATCGTCAATAAGCAGGTCAGAGGGATACAGTAAACCTGAAGTGAAGCATTGGAATCTATAACTAGTGTCACAGGAATGGTTCAAAACGTAGTCAGTAGAAGAGTCAGTCTTCATGTACTTAAGTCGGCATTGTGTCTTTTGTATTTAATTCCGATGCAATATCTGCGTTTCATCGTCAATAAGAAGGTCCAAGGGATGCCGTAAACCTGAAGAGATTCATCGGAATCTATAACTAGTATCACAGGATTGGTTCAAAACAAAGACAGTAAGAAGAGACAGTCCTCTTGTACTTAAGTCGGCATTGTGCCTTTTGTTTTTAATTGCGAAGCAATTTCCATGTTTCATCGTCAATAAGAAAGTCAGAGGGGTACAGTAAACCTGAAGTGAAGCATCGGAATCTATAACTAGTGTCACAGGTATGGTTAACATAGACAGTACTTAAGTCGGCATTGTGCCTTTTGTATTAAATTCCGATGCAATTTATGTTTTTCATCGTCAATTAGAAGGTCCAAGGGATACAGTAAACCTGGAGTGTAGCATCGGAATCTATAACTAGTGTCACAGGAATGGTTCAAAATATAGACAGAAAGAAGAGTCTGTCTTCATGTACCTAAGTCGGCATTGTGCCTTTTGTATTTAATTCCAATGCAATATCTGTGTTTCATCGTCAATAAGGAGGTCCAAGGGATACCGTAAACCTGAAGTGAAGCATCGGAATCTATAACTAGAGTCACAGGAATGGTTCAAACCATAGTCAGTAAGAAGAGTCAGTCTTCATGTACTAAAGTCGGGTTTGTGCATTTTGTATTTAATTCCGACGCAATTTCTGTGTTTCATCGTCAATAAGAAGGTATAATGGATACTGTAAACCTGAAGTGAAGCATCGGAATCTATAACTAGTGTCACAGGAATGGTTCAAAACATAGTCAGTAAGAAGAGTCAGTCTTCTTGTTCTTAAGTCGGCATTGTGCCTTTTGTATTTAATTCCGATGCAATTTTTGTGTTTCATCGTCAATAAGAATGTCCAAGGGATACAGTAAACCTGGAGTGTAGAATCGGAATCTATAACTAGTGTCACAGGAATGGTTCAAAACATAGGCAGTAAGACGGGGCAGTCTTCATATACCTAAGTTAGCATTGAGCCTTTTGTATTCAATTCCGATGCAATTTCTGTGTTTCATCGTCAATAAGAAGGTTCAAGGGATACGGTAAACCTGAAGTGAAGCATCGGAATCTATAACTAGTGTCACAGGAATGGTTCAAAACATAGTCAGTAAGAAAGGTCTGTATTCATGTACTTATATCGGCATTGTGCTTTTTGTAATTAATTCCGATGCAATTTCTGTGTTTCATTGTCAATAAGAAGGTCCAATGGATACAGTAAACCTGAAGTGAAGCATAGGAATCTATAACTAGTGTCACAGGAATGGTTCAACCTGAAGTGAAGCATAGGAATCTATAACTAGTGTCACAGGAATGGTTCAAAACATAGTCAGTAAGAAGAGGCAGTCTTCTTGTAGTTAAGTCGGCACTGTGCCTATTCTATTTAATTCCGATGCAATTTCAGTGTTTCATCGTCAATAAGAAGGTCGAAGGGATACAGTAAACCTGGAGTGAAGCATCGGAATCTATAACTAGTGTCAATGGAATGGTTCAAAACGTAGACAGTAAGAAGAGTCAGTCTCCTTGTACTTAAGTCGGCATTGTGCCTTTTGTATTTAATTCCGGTGCAATATCTGTGTTTCATCGTCAATAAGAAGGTCAGCGGGATACAGTAAACCTGAAGTGAAGCATCGGAATCTATAACTAGTGTCACAGGAATGGTTCAAAAAATAGACAGTACTTAAGTCGGCATTGTGCCTTTTGTATTTAATTCCGATGCAATTTCTGTGTTTCATCGTCAATAAGAAAGTCCAAGGGATACAGTAAACCTGTAGTGAAGCATCGGAATCCATAACTAGTGTCACAGGAATTGTACAAAACTTACTCTGTGAGAAGTGTCGGTCTTCATGTACTTAAGTCGGCATTGTGCCTTTTGTATTTATTTCCGATGCAATTTCTGTGTTTCATCGTCAATAAGAAGGTATAATGGATACTGTAAACCTGAAGTGAGGCATCGGAATCTATAACTAGTGTCACAGGAATGGTTCAAAACATAGTCAGTAAGAAGAGTCAGTCTTCTTGTTCTTAAGTCGGCATTGTGCCTTTTGTATTTAATTCCGATGCAATTTTTGTGTTTCATCGTCAATAAGAATGTCCAAGGGATACAGTAAACCTGGAGTGTAGAATCGGAATCTATAACTAGTGTCACAGGAATGGTTCAAAACATAGACAGTAAGACGGGGCAGTCTTCATATACCTAAGTCAGCATTGAGCCTTTTGTATTCAATTCCGATGCAATTTCTGTGTTTCATCGTCAATAAGAAGGTTCAAGGGATACGGTAAACCTGAAGTGAAGCATCGGAATCTATAACTAGTGTCACAGGAATGGTTCAAAACATAGTCAGCAAGAAAGGTCTGTATTCATGTACTTATATCGGCATTGTGCCTTTTGTAATTAATTCCGATGCAATTTCTGTGTTTCATTGTCAATAAGAAGGTTCAATGGATACAGTAAACCTGAAGTGAAGCATAGGAATCTATAACTAGTGTCACAGGAATGGTTCAAAACATAGTCAGTAAGAAGAGGCAGTCTTCTTGTAGTTAAGTCGGCACTGTGCCTATTCTATTTAATTCCGATGCAATTTCAGTGTTTCATCGTCAATAAGAAGGTCGAAGGGATACAGTAAACCTTGAGTGAAGCATCGGAATCTATAACTAGTGTCAATGGAATGGTTCAAAACGTAGACAGTAAGAAGAGTCAGTCTCCTTGTACTTAAGTCGGCATTGTGCCTTTTGTATTTAATTCCGGTGCAATATCTGTGTTTCATCGTCAATAAGAAGGTCAGCGGGAAACAGTAAACCTGAAGTGAAGCATCGGAATCTATAACTAGTGTCACAGGAATGGTTCAAAAAATAGACAGTACTTAAGTCGGCATTGTGCCTTTTGTATTTAATTCCGATGCAATTTCTGTGTTTCATCGTCAATAAGAAAGTCCAAGGGATACAGTAAACCTGTAGTGAAGCATCGGAATCCACAACTAGTGTCACAGGAATTGTACAAAACTTACTCTGTAAGAAGTGTCGGTCTTCATGTACTTAAGTCGGCATTGTGCCTTTTGTATTTATTTCCGATGCAATTTCTGTGTTTCATCGTCAATACGAAGGTCCAAGGGATACAGTAAACCTGAAGTGAAGTATCGGAATCTATAACTAGTGTCAACGGAATGGTTCAAAACATAGACAGTAGGAAGAGTCAGTCTTCTTGTACTTAAGTCGGCATTGTGCCATTTGTATTTAATTCCGATGCAATTTCTGTGTTTCATCGTCAATAAGAAGGTCCAAGGGATGCCGTAAACCTGAAGAGAAGCATCGGAATCTATAACTAGTGTCACAGGATTGGTTCAAAACAAAGACAGTAAGAAGAGACAGTCCTCTTGTACTTAAGTCGGCATTGTGCTTTTTGTATTTAATTCCGATGCAATTTCTGTGTTTCACCGTCAATAAGAAGGTCCAAGGGAATCAGTAAACCTGAAGTGAAGCATCGGAATCTATAACTAGTGTCAATGGAATGGTTCAAAACGTAGACAGTAAGAAGAGTCAGTCTCCTTGTACTTAAGTCGGCATTGTGCCTTTTGTATTTAATTCCGGTGCAATATCTGTGTTTCATCGTCAATAAGAAGGTCAGCGGGATACAGTAAACCTGAAGTGAAGCATCGGAATCTATAACTAGTGTCATAGGAATGGATCAAAACATAGACAGTACTTATGTCGGCATTGTGCCTTTTGTATTTAATTCCGATGCAATTTCTGTGTTTCATCGTCAATAAGAAGGTCCAAGGGATACAGTAAACCTGAAGTGAAGCATCGGAATCTATAACTAGTGTCACAGGAAAGGTTCAAAACATAGTCAGTAAGAAGAGTCAGTCTCTTTTACTAAAGTCGGCATTTTACATTTTGTATTTAATTCCGATGCAATTTCTGTGTTTCATCGTCAATAAGAAGGTCCAAGGGATACAGTAAAACTGAAGTCAAACATCGGAAACTATAGCTAGTGTCACAGGAATGGTTTAAAACATAGACAATAAGAAGGGTCAGTCTTCTTGTACTTAAGTCGGCATTGTGCCTTTTCTACTTAATTCCGATGCAATTTCAGTGTTTCGTTGTCAATAAGAAGGTCAGAGGGATACAGTAAACCTGAAGTCAAACATCGGAAACTATAGCTAGTGTCACAGGAATGGTTCAAAACATAGTCAGTAAGAAGAGTCAGTCTTCTTGTACTTAAGTCGGCATTTTGCCTTTTGTATTTAATTCCGGTGCAATTTCAGTGTTTCATCGTCAAGAAGAAGGTCAGAGGGATACAGTAAACCTGTAGTGAAGCATCGGAATCTATAACTAGTGTCACAGGAATGGTTCAAAACATAGTCAGTATGAAGAGTCGGTCTTCATGTACTTAAGTCGGCATTGTGCCTTTTGTATTTAATTCCGATGCAATTTCTGTGTTTCATCGTCTATACGAAGGTCCAAGGGATACAGTAAACCAGAAGTGAAGCATCGGAATCTATAACTAGTGTCACAGGAATGGTTCAAAACATAGACAGTAGGAAGAGTCAGTCTTCTTGTACTTAAGTCGGCATTGTGCATTTTGTATTTCATTCCGATGCAATTTCTGTGCTTCATCGTCAATAAGAAGGTCCATGGGATACAGTAAACCTGAAGTGAAGCACCGGAATCTATAACTAGTGTCACAGGAATTGTTCAAAACATAGTCAGTAAGAAGAGTCAGTCTTCTTGTACTTAAGGCGGCATTGTGGTTGGTTTGGAGGGATTAAAGGGACCAGACTGCAACGGTCATCAGTCCCTTTTTACATAGACAATGAACACCCACAGAGAATAAAAACAAGGAACAGAAGAGATCACAGACGATACAGAACAAGAGAAACGGAGACAAGGACAAGACAAAACGAACTAAAACCACACAGAGTGTGACGGTGGTTGGCCGACCATAGAAATAAATAAGGAAAAGCCAACCACTTAGAAACACATTAAAAAACCAGTGGAAAATCATAGGCCAAAGGCCAGAGTCAACACAAAACAATAAAATAAAACAGAAACACTCAGAGTAAATGATAAAATCCCCCTGCCCGAATAAAACGTAAAACTTAGTCAGCCATAGTGGAGTCGTCTGTGAAAAGGGCAGGGAGCGTAGCAGGCAGCTCAAATGTCTGCCTGACCACTGCTAAAAGGGGGCAGGCCAGCAAAATGTGGGCCACTGTCAAAGCTGCCCCACAGCGACATAGAGGAGGGTCCTCCCGCCGCAGTAAATAACTGTGTGTCAGCCGGGAGTGGCCAATGCGGAGCCGGCAAAGAACTACTGAGTCCCTGCGAGTGGCTCGCAGGGATGACCGCCACACAGCCGTCGTCTCCTTGACAGCACGGAGTTTATTGCGCATTGGCAGTTCGCGCCATTCATCGTCCCATAGCGCCAAGATTTTGCGGGGGAAGACTGCCCGCAAATCAGTCTCTGGGAGGCCAACGTCCAGAGATGGCTTACTGGTGGCCTCTTTCGCCAGGCGGTCAACATGTTCGTTACCCGGGATACCGACATGACCGGGGGTCCACACAAAGACCACAGAGCGGCCGAAACAGGCGAGAGTATGCAGAGACTCGTGGATAGCCATCACCAAACGAGAACGGGGGAAACACTGGTCGAGAGCTCGTAAACCGCTCAGGGAATCGCTACAGATAACGAAGGACTCACCTGAGCAGGAGCGGATATACTCTAGGGCACGAAAGATGGCGACCAGTTCAGCAGTGTAAACGCTGCAGCCATCCGGTAAGGAACGTTGTTCGGAAAGGTCCCCTAGAGTGAGCGCATATCCGACACGACCAGCAACCATCGAACCGTCAGTGTAAACAACACCAGAGCCCTGATACGTGGCCAGGATGGAATAAAAGCGGCGGCGGAAGGCCTCTGGAGGGACTGAGTCCTTAGGGCCCTGTGCCACGTCGAGCCGAAGGCTAGGGCGACGAACACACCATGGGGGTGTATGCAAAGTAGCCCGGAAAGGAGGTGGAACAGTGAAACCCTGGAGCCCAGAGAGAAGCTCTTTGACGCGGACCGCTATTGTACAACCAGACCGGGGCCGACGTTCTGGCATACGGACGACCGACCGCGGGAACAGGAGGCGATAGTTTGGATGCCCGGGCGAGCTTAGAACATGGGCAGCATAAGCGGCCAGCAAACGTTGGCGTCGGAACCGCAGTGGAGGTACACCTGCCTCCACTAGTACGCTGTCCACAGGGCTGGTGCGGAAAGCACCAGTGGCAAGGCGTATCCCGCTGTGGAGAATCGGGTCCAGCACCCGTAACGCAGATTGGGATGCTGAGCCATAAGACAGGCTCCCATAATCCAGACGGGACTGGATTAACGCCTGGTAGAGCCGCAACAGTGTAGAGCGGTAGGCGCCCCAGCGGGTGTTGCTCAAGCATCTCAGAGCGTTTAGATGCCGCCAACACGTCTGTTTCAGCTGCCGGATATGAGGCAGCCAAGTCAACCGGACATCGAAAACCACCCCCAAAAACCTGTGGGTCTCCACCACAGCAAGGAGTTCGTCGGCAAGATAAAGCCGCGGCTCAGGATAGACTGTTCGGCGCCGGCAGAAATGCATAACGCAGGTCTTGGCTGCCGAAAACTGAAACCCATGCGCTACAGCCCAAGACTGCGCCTTACGGATAGCGCCCTGTAGCTGACGTTCAACAGCTGCAATGCCAGTAGAGCTGTAATAAAGGCAGAAGTCGTCAGCATACAGGGAAGCGGAGACAGAATTTCCCACGGCCGCAGCAAGCCCGTTAATGGCTATTAAAAACAGACAGACACTTAAAACAGAGCCCTGTGGCACACCGTTCTCCTGGACGTGGGAGGAACTATACGAGGCCGCGACTTGCACGCGGAAGGTACGACACGACAGAAAATTGCGGATAAAAATCGGCAGAGGACCCCGAAGACCCCATCCATGAAGCGTAGAAAGAATGTGATGACGCCATGTCGTATCGTACGCCTTCCGCATGTCGAAAAAGACAGCGACCAGGTGCTGACGGCGGGCAAAATCAGTACGGATGGCCGACTCCAGACTCACCAGATTGTCGGTGGCGGAGCGGCCTTTACGGAACCCACCCTGAGAATGAGCCAGAAGGCCCCGAGTCTCCAGTACCCAATGCAAGCGCCGGCTCACCATCCGTTCAAGCAACTTACAAAGAACGTTGGTGAGGCTAATGGGACGGTAGCTGTCCACCTCCAGAGGGGTCTTCCCAGGATTCAAAACGGGGATGACAATGCCTTCCCGCCATTGCGACGGAAACTCCCCCTCGACCCAAAGACGGTTGTAAAGATCGAGAAGGCGCCGCCGGCAGTCCACTGAAAGGTGTTTCAGCATCTGACAGTGGATGCCATCTGGCCCAGGAGCGGTATCAGGGCAAGCAGCTAGGGCACTACGAAATTCCCACTCACTGAATGGAGCATTGTAAGATTCCAGGTGGTTGGTGCGAAACGAAAGGCTCCGACGTTCCAGCCGCTCTTTAATGGAGCGGAAGGCCTGGGGGTAATTCGCAGAAGCGGAACTCATAGCAAAATGCTCTGCTAAGCGATTTGCAATGACGTCGGAGTCGGTACAAACGGCTCCTTTCAGTGAGAGCGCAGGGACGCTGGCAAGGGTCCGATAGCCGTAGACGCGTCGAATCTTGGCCCAGACCTGCGAGGGAGTGACATGGAGGCCAATGGTGGACACGTACCGCTCCCAGCACTCCTTCTTGCCTTGGCGGATAAGGAGGCGGGCCCGCGCACGCAGCCGTTTGAAGGCGATAAGGTGGTCGAGGGAGGGGTGTCGCTTGTGACGCTGGAGCGCCCGCCGACGATCTTTAATCGCTTCAGCGATCTCAGGCGACCACCAAGGCACAGCCTTCCGCCGAGGGGACCCACAGGAATGGGGAATGGCAGATTCGGCGGCAGTAACGATGCCGGTGGTGACCGATTGAACCACCGCATCAATGTCATCGGTAGAGAGAGGCTCAAAAGCGGCAGTGGAGGAGAACAAGTCCCAGTCAGCCTTATTCATAGCCCATCTGCTAGGGGGCCCAGAAGAGTGGCGCTGTGGTAGTGACAAAAAGATCGGAAAATGGTCACTACCACACAGGTCGTCATGCACACTCCATTGGACAGACGGTAAGAGGCTATGGCTACAGATTGAAAGGTCAATGGCGGAGTAGGTGCCATGCGCCACACTGAAGTGTGTGAAGGCACCATAATTTAACAGCGAGAGATCGAGCTGCGACAATAAATGCTCAACGATGGCGCCTCGACCTGTTGCCACTGACCCACCCCACAGAGGGTTATGAGCGTTGAAGTCGCCCAATAGCAAGAAAGGTGGCGGCAATTGGGCGACCAGTGCAGCCAGGACATGCTGCGAGACATCACCATCCGGTGGAATGTAAAGACTGCAGACGGTAACAGCCTGTGGCGTCCACACGCGTACAGCGACAGCCTCTAAAGGCGTCTGGAGAGGGACAGACTCGCTGTGCAGAGTGTGAAGGACATATATGCAGACGCCACCAGACACCCTTTCATAAGCTGCTCGGTTCTTGTAATAACCCCGATAGCCACGGAGGGCGGGGGTTCGCATCGCTGGAAACCAAGTTTCCTGGAGAGCAATGCAGAAGAAAGGGCGAAGGCTGAGAAGTTGGCGGAGCTCAGCTAAATGGTGGAAAAAACCGCCGCATTTCCACTGGAGGATGGTATTGTCCATGGCTGAGAAAGGCGTGAAAGGACTGGGAAGGCAATTTACGCCGCTTGTTCACTCACTGCCACTGATTCAGTACCCGGACGAGAGGCATCCATGGCGTCTGAGGGACCAGCGAGATCAAGGTCCTCAGTGGACGCTAGAATCTCGACTTCATCCTCAGACGCAGAGCGCGAAAGGTGCGGTGGGGTTGGTGCCACCGCAAGTTCTTTAGCCTTAGAGGTCTTTCTCTTGGACTTCTCTCGCTGAACCTTGGGTTTCACCGGCTGGGAAGGCTTCACCGATTCAGTCTCCGGGACAGAGGAGGATCGTGAAGCCCTACGCCCGGCTGCTGGTGAGGACTTATGCCACTGGTGGCCGTCATCCCTCCCGCTGGGGGAACCCTGGGAAGGGAGGGTCCCAAGGGAACTCTTACGGGCGAGAGTAGCCGAAGAAGTTAGGCGCTTCTTCGGCTGAGAAGCAGGGACGGACGTCCCCGACGGGTGGGAGGAGGTTGCTCCTGAGGTAGGTGGTGCAGGAGCAACCGGTTGGGGAGAGCCCCCACGGGCAAGGGGGCAGAAGGAGTCGTACTGCTTATCGAGCTGGCTGGAAGTCTCGAAACTGATGGAGCTAGCACAGTCGTTGTAGCAGCTGCATACGAAGATGTCATTCTCACAGGATGGAGTCTGTCATATTTCCGTTTGGCCTCAGTATAGGTCAGCCGGTCCATGGTCTTATATTCCATGATTTTGCGCTCTTTCTGAAAGACTTTGCAGTCAGGCGAGCAAGGTGAATGGTGCTCCCCGCAGTTGACGCAGATGGGAGGCGGGGCACATGGAGTATCGGGATGAGACAGGCGTCCGCAATCTCGACATGTGAGGCTGGAAGTGCAGCGGGAAGACATATGGCCGAACTTCCAGCACTTGAAGCACCGCATCGTGGGAGGGATATAGGGCTTGACGTCACATCGGTAGACCATCACCTTGACCTTTTCCGGTAACGTATCACCCTCGAAGGCCAAGATGAAGGCACCGGTAGCAACCTGATTGTCCCTCGGACCCCGATGAACGCGCCGGACGAAATGAACACCTCTACGTTCTAAGTTGGCGCGCAGCTCGTCATCAGACTGCAAAAGGAGATCCCTATGGAAAATAACACCCTGGACCATATTTAAACTCTTATGTGGTGTAATAGAAACGTTAACATCCCCCAACTTGTCACAAGCAAGTAACCTGCGGGACTGGGCGGAGGATGCCGTTTGTATCAGTACTGACCCAGAGCGCATTTTAGACAAGCCCTCCACCTCCCCAAACTTGTCCTCTAAATGCTCGACGAAGAACTGAGGCTTTGTGGAGAGAAAAGACTCCCCATCAGCTCGCGTGCAAACTAAGAATCGGGGCGAATAACTGTTAACTCCATCCTGCGACTGACGCTCGTCCCACGGCGTGGCCAGCGAAGGGAACGTTTTCGGATCGTACTTCTGAGCATTAAATTGAGCCCGAGAACGCTTAGAGACTGCTGGCGGCTGGCCGCCAGCGAGAGATGATGTACCACGCTTCATTGCGGGCCATCCGCCCTGATGCCACCTACTCCGACCAAGGGCCCTCCCCACGGGCGCCACCCAGCCACAGCAATAGCCACCTGGCAGGATGGCCATTGCCGGGAGTCCTGATGCCCCAGGGAGATGGGCATCTACTCTTTGGCATACGTGGGGAGTGAACGGCGCAGGCATCAGTAGAGCGATCCCTGTGTTGTCAGGGGGCTACAACCAAGAGGGTACATGGCGGCCCCACCACAACGGACTGGCTACCGTGCTGGATGTTAGGTGACATGTGGTCCATGGGCGTCGTCAGTGCAGAAAATGGCCCTGCACAGTGCTTGGCAGAAAGTGCACGCAGGGGCGCATCGATGCCCAAGAGATGGAGAGCGGGCAAGACTGCAATGCAACGACGAATAAGATGGCGAAAGTTCTCAACACAACACGGACACAATGCACCAAGTAGGGCGCCCTTCCCCAATCGGCTCGCTCTTCGGAAAAATTTTGAGATATGGAGGTCAAACCCGACAGGGGACCATCACTTAAGGCCGAAACGTTTGAGACTCCTTTTAGTCGCCTCTTACGACAGGCAGGAATACCGCGGGCCTATTCTTACCCCCGAACCCGCAGGGGGGGCGGCATTGTGCCTTTTCTATTTAATTCCGATGCAATTTCTGTGTTTCATCGTCAATAAGAACGTCAGAGGGATACAGTAAACCTGAAATGAAGCATCGGAATCTATAAGTAGTGTCACAGGAATGGTTCAAAACATAGTCAGTAAGAAGAGTCAGTCTTTTCGTACTTAAGGCTCCATTGTGCCTTTTCTATTTAATTCCGATGCAATTTCTGTGTTTCATCGTCAATAAGAACGTCAGAGGGATACAGTAAACCTGAAGTGAAGGATCGGAAGCTATAACTAGTGTCACAGGAATGGTTCAAAACATAGTCAGTCTCTTTTGCTAAAGTCGGCATTGTACATTTTGTATTTAATTCCGATGCAATTTCTGTGTTTCATCGTCAATAAGAAAGTCCTAGGGATACAGTAAAACTGAAGTCAAACATCGGAATCTATAACTAGTGTCACAGGAATGGTTCAAAACATAGTCAGTACGAAGAGTCGGTCATCATGTACTTCAATCGGCATTGTGCCTTTTGTATTTAATTCCGATGCAATTTGTGTGTTTCATCGTCTATACGAAGGTCAGAGGGATACAGTAAACCTGAAGTGAAGCACCGGAATCTATAACTAGTGTCACAGGAATGGTTCAAAACATAGACAGTAGGAAGAGTCAGTCTTCTTGTACTTAAGTCGGCATTGTGCATTTTGTATTTAATTCCGATGCAATTTCTGTGTTTCATCGTCAATAAGAAGGTCCAAGGGATACAGTAAAAGTGAAGTGAAGCATCGGAATCTATTACTAGTGTCACAGGAATAGTTCAAAACATAGTCGGTATGAAGAGTCGTTCTTCATGTACTTAGGTCGGGATTGTGCCTTTTGTATTTCATTCCGATGCAATTTCTGTGTTTCATCGTCTATACGAAGGTCCAAGGGATACAGTAAACCTGAAGTGAAGCACCGGAAACTATAAGTAGTGTCACAGGAATGGTTCAAAACATAGTCAGTAAGAAGAGTCAGTCTTTTCGTACTTAAGGCGGCATTGTGCCTATTCTATTTAATTCCGATGCAATTTCTGTGTTTCATCGTCAATAAGAACGTTAGAGGGATACAGTAAACCTGAAATGAAGCATCGGAATCTATAACTAGTGACACAGGAATGGTTCAAAACATAGTCAGTAAGAAGATTCAGTCTTCTTATACTTTAGTCGGCATTGTGCCTTTTGTATTTAATTCCGATGGAATTCATGTGTTTCATCATCAATAAGAAGGTCAGAGGGATACAGTAAACCTGAAGTGAAGCATTGGAACCTATAACTATTGTCACAGGAATGGTTCAAAACATAGTCAGTAAGAAGAGTCAGTCTCCTTGTACTTAAGTCGGCATTGTGCGTTTTGTATTTAATTCCGATGCAATTTCTGTGTTTCATCGTCAATAAGAAGGTCCAAGGGATGCAGTAAACCTGAAGTGAAGCATCGGAATCTATAACTAGTGTCACAGGATTGGTTCAAAACATAGACAGTAAGAAGGGTCAGTCTTCTTGTACTTAAGTGGGCATTATGCCTTTTGTATTTAATTCCGATGCAATTTCTGTGTTTCATCGTCAATACGAACGTCAGAGGGATACAGTAAACCTGAATTGAAGGATCGGAATCTATAACTAGTGTCACAGGAATGGTTCAAAACATAGTCAGTAAGAAGAGTCAGTCTCTTTTACTTAAGTCGGCATTGTACCTTTTGTATTTAATTCCCATTCAAGTTCTGTGTTTCATCGTCAATAAGAAGGTCCAAGGGATACAGTAAACCTGAAGTGAAGCATCGGAACCTATAACTAGTGTTACAGGAATGGTTCAAAACATAGTCAGCAAGAAGAGTCAGTCTTCTTGTACTTAAGTCGGCATTGTGCCTTTTGTATTTAATTCCGGTGCAATTTCAGTGTTTCATCGTCAATAAGAACGTCAGAGGGATACAGTAAACCTGAAGTGAATTATCGGAATCTACAACTAGTGTCACAGGAATGGTTCAAAACATAGTCAGCAAGAAGAGTCAGTCTTCTTGTACTTAAGTCGGCATTGTATCTTTGGTATTTAATTCCGATGCAATTTCTGTGTTTCATCGTCAATAAGAAGGTCCAAGGGATAGAGTAAACCTGAAGTGAAGCATCGGAATCTATAACTAGTGTCACAGGAATGGTTCAAAACATAGTCAGTATGAAGAGTCGGTCTTCATGTACTTAAGTCGGCAATGTGCCTTTTGTATTTAATTCTGATGCAATTTCTGTGTTACATCGTCTATACGAAGATCCAAGGGATACAGTAAACCTGAAGTGAAGCATCGGAATCTATAACTAGTGTCACAGGAATTGTTCAAAACACAGACAGTAAGAAGAGTCAGTCTTCTTGTACTTAAGTCGGCATTGTGCCTTTTCTATTTAATTCCGATGCATTTTTTGTGTTTCATAGTCAATACGAAGGTCCGAGGGATGCAGTAAACCTGAAGTGAAGCATCGGAATCTATAAGTAGTGTCACAGGAATGGTTCAAAACATAGTCAGTAAGAATAGTCAGTCTACTTGTACTTAAGGCGGCATTGTGCCTTTTCTATTTAATCCTGATGCATTTTCTGTGTTTCATCGTCAATAAGAACGTCAGAGGGATACAGTAAACCTGAAGTGAAGGATCGGAATCTACAACTAGTGTCACAGGAATGGTTCAAAACATAGTCAGTAAGAAGAGTCAGTCTCTTTTACTAAAGTCGGCTTTGCACATTTTGTATTTAATTCCTATGCAATTTCTGTGTTTCATCGTCAATAATAAGGTCCAAGGGATACGGTAAAACTGAAGTCAAACATCGGAAACTATAACTAGTGTCACAGGAATGGTTCAAAAGCATAGACAGTAAGAAGGGTCAGTCTTCTTGTACTTAAGTCGGCATTGTGACTTTTCTACTTAATTCCGATTCAATTCAGTGTTTCATCGTCAATAAGAAGGTCAGACCGATACAGTAAACCTGAAGTGAAGCTTCGACATCTATAACTAGTGACAGAGGAGTGGTTCAAAACATAGTCAGTAAGAAGAGTCAGTTTTCTTATACTTAAGTCCGCATTGTGCCTTTTGTATTTAATTCCGATGCAATTTATGTGTTTCATCGTCAATAAGAAGGTCAGAGGGATACAGTAAGCCTGAAGTGTAGCATCGGAACCTATAACTAGTTTCACACGAATGGTTCAAAACATAGTCAGTAAGAAGAGTCAGTCTCTTTTACTTAAGACGGCATTGTACCTTTTGTATTTAATTCCCATACAATTTCTGTGTTTCATCGTCAATAAGATGGTCCAAGGGATACAGTAAAACTGAAGTCAAACATCGGAAACTATAACTAGTGTCACAGGAATGGTTCAAAACATAGACAGTAAGAAGTGTCAGTCTTCTTGTACTTAAATCAGCATTGTGCCATTTCTATTAAATTCCGATGCAATTTCAGTGTTTCATCGTCAATAAGAAGGTCGGAGGGATACTGTAAACCTGAAGTGAAGCATCGGAATCTATAACTAGTGGCAGAGGAATGGTTCAAAGCATAGTCAGTAAGAAGTGTCAGTCTTTTTGTACTTAAGTCGGCATTGTGCTTTTTGTATTTAATTCCGATGCAATTTCTGTGTTTCATCGTCAATAAGAAGGTCCAAGGGATGCAGTAAACCTGAAGTGAAGCATCGGCATCCATTACTAGTGTCACAGGATTGGTTCAAAACATAGACAGTAAGAAGAGGCAGTCTTCTTGTACTTAAGTCGACGTTGTGCCTTTTATATTTAATTCCGATGCAATTTCTGTGTTTCGTCGTCAATACGAAGGTCCAAGGGATACAGTAAAACTGAAGTCAAGCATCGGAATCTATAACTAGTGTCGCAGGAATGGTTCAAAACAAAGACAGTAAGAAGAGTCAGTCTTCTTGTACTTAAGTCGGCATTGTGCCTTTACTATTTAATTTCGATGCAATTTCTGTGTTTCGTCGTGAATAAGAAGGTCAGAGGGATACAGTAAACCTGAAGTGAAGCGTCGGAATCTGTAACTAGTGTCACAGGAATGGTTCAAAACATAGTCAGTCTTCTTGTACTTAAGTCTGCACTGTGCCTTTTCTATTTAATTCCGATGCAATTTCAGTGTTTCATCATCAATAGGAATGTCCAAGGGGTACAGTAAACCTGGAGTGAAGCAACGGAATCTATAACTAGTGTCAATGGAATGGTTCAAAACATAGACAGTACGAAGAGTCAGTCTTCTTGAAATTAAGTTGGCATTGTGCCTTTTGTATTTCATTCCGATGCAATTTCTGTGTTTCATCGTTAATAAGAAGGTCCAAGGGATACAGTAAAACTGAAGTCAAGCATCGGAATCTATAGCTAGTGTCGCAGGAATGGTTCAAAACATAGACAGTAAGAAGAGTCAGTCTTCTTGTACTTAAGTCGGCATTGTGCCTTTTGTATTTAATTCCGGTGCAATTTCAGTGTTTCATCGTCAATAAGAAGGTCAGAGGGATACAGTAAATCTGAAGTGAAGCATCGTAATCTATAACTAGTGTCACAGGAATGGATCTAAACATAGACAGTACTTATGTCGGCATTGTATCTTTGGTATTTAATTCCGATGCAATTTCTGTGTTTCATCGTCAATAAGAAGGTCCAAGGGATACAGTTAACCTGAAGTGAAGCATCGGAATCTATAACTAGTGTCACAGGAATGGTTCAAAACATAGTCAGTATGAAGAGTCGGTCTTCATGTTTTTAAGTCGGCAATGTGCCTTTTGTACACTCCTGGAAATGGAAAAAAGAACACATTGACACCGGTGTGTCAGACCCACCATACTTGCTTCGGACACTGCGAGAGGGCTGTACAAGCAATGATCACACGCACGGCACAGCGGACACACCAGGAACCGCGGTGTTGGCCGTCGAATGGCGCTAGCTGCGCAGCATTTGTGCACCGCCGCCGTCAGTGTCAGCCAGTTTGCCGTGGCATACGGAGCTCCATCGCAGTCTTTAACACTGGTAGCATGCCGCGACAGCGTGGACGTGAACCGTATGTGCAGTTGACGGACTTTGAGCGAGGGCGTATAGTGGGCATGCGGGAGGCCGGGTGGACGTACCGCCGAATTGCTCAACACGTGGGGCGTGAGGTCTCCACAGTACATCGATGTTGTCGCCAGTGGTCGGCGGAAGGTGCACGTGCCCGTCGACCTGGGACCGGACCGCAGCGACGCACGGATGCACGCCAAGACCGTAGGATCCTACGCAGTGCCGTAGGGGACCGCAACGCCACTTCCCAGCAAATTAGGGACACTGTTGCTCCTGGGGTATCGGCGAGGACCATTCGCAACCGTCTCCATGAAGCTGGGCTACGGTCCCGCACACCGTTAGGCCGTCTTCCGCTCACGCCCCAACATCGTGCAGCCCGCCTCCAGTGGTGTCGCGACAGGCGTGAATGGAGGGACGAATGGAGACGTGTCGTCTTCAGCGATGAGAGTCGCTTCTGCCTTGGTGCCAATGATGGTCGTATGCGTGTTTGGCGCCGTGCAGGTGAGCGCCACAATCAGGACTGCATACGACCGAGGCACACAGGGCCAACACCCGGCATCATGGTGTGGGGAGCGATATCCTACACTGGCCGTACACCACTGGTGATCGTCGAGGGAACACTGAATAGTGCACGGTACATCCAAACCGTCATCGAACCCATCGTTCTACCATTCCTAGACCGGCAAGGGAACTTGCTGTTCCAACAGGACAATGCACGTTCGCATGTATCCCGTGCCACCCAACGTGCTCTAGAAGGTGTAAGTCAACTACCCTGGCCAGCAAGATCTCCGGGTCTGTCCCCCATTGAGCATGTTTGGGACTGGATGAAGCGTCGTCTCACGCGGTCTGCACGTCCAGCACGAACGCTGGTCCAACTGAGGCGCCAGGTGGAAATGGCATGGCAAGCCGTTCCACAGGACTACATCCAGCATCCCTACGACCGTCTCCATGGGAGAATAGCAGCCTGCATTGCTGCGAAAGGTGGATATACACTGTACTAGTGCCGACATTGTGCATGCTCTGTTGCCTGTGTCTATGTGCCTGTGGTTCTGTCAGTGTGATCATGTGATGTATCTGACCCCAGGAATGTGTCAATAAAGTTTCCCCTTCTTGGGACAATGAATTCACGGTGTTCTTATTTCAATTTCCAGGAGTGTATTTAATTCTGATGCAATTTCTGTGTTTCATCGTCTATACGAAGATCCAAGGGATACAGTAAACCTGAAGTGAAGCATCGGAATCTATAACTAGTGTCACAGGAATTGTTCAAAACACAGACAGTAACAAGAGTCAGTCTTCTTGTACTTAAGTCGGCATTGTGCCTTTTCTATTTAATTCCGATGCAGTTTTTGTGTTTCATAGTCAATACGAAGGTCCGAGGGATACAGTAGACCTGAAGTGAAGCATCGGAATCTATAAGTAGTGTCACAGGAATGGTTCAAAACATAGTCAGTAAGAAGAGTCAGTCTACTTGTACTTAAGGCGGCATTGTGCCTTTTCTATTTAATTCCGATGCAATTTCTGTGTTTCATCGTCAATAAGAACGTCAGAGGGATACAGTAAACCTGAAGTGAAGGATCGGAATCTACAACTAGTGTCACAGGAATGGTTCAAAACATAGTCAGTAAGAAGAGTCAGTCTCTTTTACTAAAGTCGGCATTGCACATTTTGTATTTAATTCCGATGCAATTTCTGTGTTTCATCATCAATAAGAAGGTCCAAGGGATACGGTTAAACTGAAGTCAAACATCGGAAACTATAACTAGTGTCACAGGAATGGTTCAAAAGCATAGACAGTAAGAAGGGTCTGTCTTCTTGTACTTAAGTCGGCATTGTGCCTTTTCTACTTAATTCCGATGCAATTCAGTGTTTCATCGTCAATAAGAAGGTCAGAGGGATACAGTGAACCTGAAGTGAAGCTTCGACATCTATAACTAGTGACACAGGAATGGTTCAAAGCATAGTCAGTAAGAAGAGTCAGTCTTCTTATACTTAAGTCCGCATTGTGCCTTTTGTATTTAATTCCGATGCAATTTATGAGTTTCATCGTCATTAAGAAGGTCAGAGGGATACAGTAAACCTGAAGTGAAGCATCGGAACCTATAACTAGTGTCACACGAATGGTTCAAAACATAGTCAGTAAGAAGAGTCAGTCTCTCTGTACTTAAGTCGGCATTGTGCCTTTTGTATTTAATTCCGATGCAATTTCTGTGTTTCATCGTCAATAAGAACGTCAGAGGGATACAGTAAACCTGAAGTGAAGGATCGGAATCTATAACTAGTGTCACAGGAATGGTTCAAAACATAGTCAGTAAGAAGAGTCAGTCTCTTTTACTTAAGACGGCATTGTACCTTTTGTATTTAATTCCCATGCAATTTCTGTGTTTCAGCGTCAATAAGATGGCCCAAGGGATACAGTAAAACTGAAGTCAAACATCGGAAACTATAACTAGTGCCACAGGAATGGTTCAAAACATAGACAGTAAGAAGAGTCAGTCTTCTTGTACTTAAGTCGGCATTGTGCCTTTTGTATTTAATTCCGATGCAATTTCTGTGTTTCATCGTCAATAAGAACGTCAGAGGGATACAGTAAACCTGAATTGAAGTATCGGAATCCATAACTAGTGTCACAGGATTGGTTCAAAACATAGACAGTAAGAAGAGTCAGTCTTCTTGTACTTAAGTCGGCATTATGCCTTTTGTATTTAATAGGATGCAATTTCAGTGTTTCATCGTCAATAAGAAGGTCAGAGGGATACAGTAAACCTGAAGTGAAGCATCGGAATCTATAACTAGTGTCAGAGGAATGGTTCAAAGCATAGT
This sequence comes from Schistocerca americana, assembly GCF_021461395.2. NCBI lineage: Eukaryota > Metazoa > Arthropoda > Insecta > Orthoptera > Acrididae > Schistocerca > Schistocerca americana. The sequence continues at coordinate 31,988,069 of NC_060121.1, forward strand.
CAGTAAGAAGTGTCAGTCTTTTTGTACTTAAGTCGGCATTGTGCTTTTTGTATTTAATTCCGATACAATTTCTGTGTTTCATCGTCAATAAGAAGGTCCAAGGGATGCAGTAAACCTGAAGTGAAGAATCGGAATCTATAACTAGTGTCACAGGATTGGTTCAAAACATAGACAGTAAGAAGAGTCAGTCTTCTTGTACTTAAGTCGGCATTGTGCTTTTCTATTTAATTCCGATGCAATTTCTGTGCTTTTCTTCGTCAATAAGAAGGTCCAAGGGATACAGTAAACTTGGAGTGAAGCATCGGAATCTATAACTAGCATCACAGGACTGGTTCAAAGCATAGACAGTAAGAAGATACAGTCTTCTTGTACTTATGTCGACATTGTGCTTCTTGTATTTAATTCCGATGCAATTTCTGGGTTTCATCGTCAATAGGGAGGTCAGAGGGATACAGTAAACCTAAATTGAAGCATCGGAATCTATAACTAGTGTCACAGGAATGGTTCAAAACATAGTCAGCAAGAAGATTCAGTCTCCTTGTCCTTAAGTCGGCATTGTGCCTTTTGTATTTAATTCCGATGCAATATCTGTGTTTCATCGTCAATAAGAAGGTCCAAGGGATACAGTAAACCTGGGGTGTAGCATCGGAATCGATAACTAGTGTCACAGGAATGGTTCGAAACATAGACAGTAAGAAGAGTCAGTCTTCTTGTACTTAAGTCGGCATTGTGCCTTTTGTATTTAATTCCGGTGCAATTTCTATGTTTCATCGTCAATAAGAAGGTCAGAGGGATGCAGTAAACCTGAAGTGAAGCATCTGAATCAATAACTAGTGTCACAGGAATGGTTCAAAACATAGTCAGTAAGAAGAGACAGTCTTCTTGTCCTCAAGTCGGCCTTATGCCTTTTGTATTTATTTCCGATGCAATTTCTGTGTTTCATCGTCAATAAGAAGGTCCAAAGGATAAAGCAAAGCTGAAGTGAAGCTTCGGAATCCATAACTAGTGTCACAGGAATGGTTCAAAACATAGTCAGTAAGAAGAGTCTGTCTTCATGTACTTAAGTCGGCATTGTGCCTTTTGTATTTAATTCCGATGCAATTTCTGTGTTTCATCGTCAATAAGAAGGTCCAAGGGATACAGTAAAACTGAAGGCAAGCATTGGAATCTATAACTAGTGTCACAGGAAAGGTTAAAAACGTGGACGGTAAGAAGGTACAGTCTTCTTGTAATTAAGTCGGCATTGTGCCTTTTGTATTTATTTCCGATGCAATTTCTGTGTTTCATCGTCAATATGAGGGTCAGAGGGATAGAGTAAACCTGAAGTGAAGCATCGGAATCTATAACTAGTGTCACAGGAATGGTTCAAAACATAGTCAGTAAGAAGAGTCAGTCTTCATGTACTTAAGTCGGCTTTGTGCCTTTTGTATTTACTTCCGATGCAATTTCTGTGTTTCATCGTCAATATGAAGGTCAGAGGGATAGAGTAAACCTGAAGTGAAGCATCGGAATCTATAACTAGTGTCACAGGAATGGTTCAAAACATAGTCAGTAAGAAGAGTCAGTCTTCATGTACTTAAGTCGGCTTTGTGCCTTTTGTATTTACTTCCGATGCAATTTCTGTGTTTCATCGTCAATAAGAAGGTCCAATGGAGACAGTAGACCTGAAGTGAAACATCGGAATCTATAACGAGTGTCACAGGAATGGTACAAAACATATTTAGTAAGAAGAGTCAGTCTTCTTGTACTTAAGTCGGCACTGTGCCTTTTCTATTTAATTCCGGTGCAATTTCAGTGTTTCACCGTCAATAAGAAGGTCCAAGGGACACAGTAAACCTGGAGTGAAGCATCGGAGTCAATAACTAGTGTCAATGGAATGGTTCAAAACATAGACAGTAAGAAGAGTCAGTCTTCTTGCATTTAAGTCGGCATTGTGCCTTTTGTATTTAATTCAGGTGCAATATCTGTGTTTCATCGTCAATAAGAAGGTCAGAGCGATACAGTAAACCTGAAGTGAAGCATCGGAATCTTTGACTAGTGTCACAGGAATGGTTCAAAACATAGCCAGTAAGAAGAGGCAGTCCTCTCGTCCTTAAGTCGCCTTATGCCTTTTGTATTTAATTCCGATGCAATTTCTGTGCTTCATCGTCAATACGAAGGTCCAAGGGATACAGTAAACCTGGAGTGAAGCCTCGGAATCTATAACTAGTGTCACAGGAAAGGCTCAAAATATAGACAGTACATAAGTCGGCACTGTGCCTTTTGTATTTAATTCCAATGCAATTTCTGTGTTTCATCGTCAATAAGAAGGTCCAAGGGATACAGTAAAACTGAAGGCAAGCATTGGAATCTATAACTAGTGTCACAGGAAAGGTTAAAAACGTGGACGGTAAGAAGATACAGTCTTCTTGTAATTAAGTCGGCATTGTGCCTTTTGTATTTATTTCCGATGCAATTTCTGTGTTTCATCGTCAATATGAGGGTCAGAGGGATAGAGTAAACCTGAAGTGAAGCATCGGAATCTATAACTAGTGTCACAGGAATGGTTCAAAACATAGTCAGTAAGAAGAGTCAGTCTTCATGTACTTAAGTCGGCTTTGTGCCTTTTGTATTTACTTCCGATGCAATTTCTGTGTTTCATCGTCAATATGAAGGTCAGAGGGATAGAGTAAACCTGAAGTGAAGCATCGGAATCTATAACTAGTGTCACAGGAATGGTTCAAAACATAGTCAGTAAGAAGAGTCAGTCTTCATGTACTTAAGTCGGCTTTGTGCCTTTTGTATTTACTTCCGAAGCAATTTCTGTGTTTCATCGTCAATAAGAAGGTCCAATGGAGACAGTAGACCTGAAGTGAAACATCGGAATCTATAACGAGTGTCACAGGAATGGTACAAAGCATATTTAGTAAGAAGAGTCAGTCTTCTTGTACTTAAGTCGGCACTGTGCCTTTTCTATTTAATTCCGGTGCAATTTCAGTGTTTCACCGTCAATAAGAAGGTCCAAGGGACACAGTAAACCTGGAGTGAAGCATCGGAGTCAATAACTAGTGTCAATGGAATGGTTCAAAACATAGACAGTAAGAAGAGTCAGTCTTCTTGCATTTAAGTCGGCATTGTGCCTTTTGTATTTAATTCAGGTGCAATATCTGTGTTTCATCGTCAATAAGAAGGTCAGAGCGATACAGTAAACCTGAAGTGAAGCATCGGAATCTTTGACTAGTGTCACAGGAATGGTTCAAAACATAGCCAGTAAGAAGAGACAGTCCTCTCGTCCTTAAGTCGTCCTTATGAATTTTGTATTTAATTCCGATGCAATTTCTGTGCTTCATCGTCAATACGAAGGTCCAAGGGATACAGTAAACCTGGAGTGAAGCCTCGGAATCTATAACTAGTGTCACAGGAAAGGCTCAAAATATAGACAGTACATAAGTCGGCACTGTGCCTTTTGTATTTATTTCCAATGCAATTTCTGTGTTTCATCGTCAATAAGAAGGTCCAAGGGATACAGTAAACCTGAAGTGAAGCATCGGAATCTATAACTAGTGTCACAGGAATGGTTCAAAACATAGTCAGTATGAAGTGTCGGTCTTCATGTACGTAAGTCGGCATTGTGCCTTTTGTATTTAATTCCGATGCAATTTCTGTGTTTCATCGTCAATAAGAAGGTCCAAGGGATACAGTAATCCTAAAGTGAACCATCGGAATCTATAACTAGTGTCACAGGAATGGTTCAAAACATAGACAGTAAGAAGAGTCAGTCTTCTTGTACTTAAGTCGACATTGTGCCTTTTCTATTTAATTCCGATGCAGTTTCTGTGTTTCATCGTCAATACGAAGGTCAGAGGGATACAGTAAACCGGATGTGAAGCATCGGAATCTATAACTAGTGTCACAGGAATGATTCAAATCATAGTCAGTAAGAAGGGTCAGTCTCATGTACTTTAGTCGGCATTGTGCCTTTTGTATTTAATTCCGATGCAATTTATGGGTTTCATCGTCAATAAGAAGGTCCTAGGGATACAGTAAAACTGAACTCAAACATTGGAATCTATAACTAGTGTCACAGGATTAATTCAAAACATAGACAGTAAGAAGAGTCAGTCTTCTTGTACTTAAGTCGGCATTGTGCCTTTTCTATTTAATTCCGATGCAATTTCTGCGTTTCATCGTCATAAGAATGTCAGAGGGATACGGTAAACTTGAAGTGAATCATCGGAATCTATAACTAGTGTCAATGGAATGGTTCCAAACCTAGACTGTAAGAAGAGTCAGTCTTCTTGTGCTTAAGTCGGCATTGTGCCTTTTGTATTTAATTCCGATGCAATTTATGTGTTTCATCGTCAATAAGAGGGTCAGAGGGATACAGTAAACCTGAAGTGAAGCATCGGAATCTATAACTAGTGTCACAGGAATGGTTCAAAACATAGAGAGTACTTAAGTCGGCATTGTGCCTTTTGTATTTAATTAAGACGCAATTTCCGTGTTTCATCGTCAATAAGAACTTCCAAGGGATACAGTAAACCAGAAGTGCAGCATCGGATTCTATAACTAGAGTCACAGGAATGGTTCAAAACATAGTCAGTAAGAAGAGTCGGTCTTCATGACATAAGTCGGCATTGTGCCTTTTGTATTTAATTCCGATGCAATTTATTTGTTTCATCGTCAATACGAAGGGCCAAGGGATAAAGTAAACCTGAAGTGAAGCATCGGAATCTTTAACTAGTGCCACAGGCCTGGTTCAAAACATAGACGGTAGGAAGAGTCAGTCATCTTGTACTAAAGTCGGCATTGTGCCTTTTGTATTTAATTCCGATGCAATTTCTGTGTTTCGTCGTCAATAAGAAGGTCCAAGGGATACAGTAAACCTGAAGTGAAGCATCGGAATCTATAACTAGTGTCACAGGAATGGTTCAAAACATTGACAGTAAGAAGGGTCAGTCTTCTTGTACTTAAGTCGGCGTTGTGCCTTTTCTATTTAATTCCGATGCAATTTCTGTGTTTCATCGTCAATAAGAAGGTCAGAGGGATACAGTAAACCTGAAGGGAAGCATCGGAATCTATAACTAGTGTCACAAGGAATGGTTCAAAACATAGTAAGTAAGAGGAGTCAGTCTTCATGTACTTAAATCGGCATTGTGCCTTTTGAATTTGATTCCGGTGCATTTTCTGTGTTTCATCGTCAATAAGAAGGTCAGAGGGATGCAGTAAACCTGAAGTGAAGCATCTGAATCTATAACTAGTCTCACAAGAATGGTTCAAAACCTAGTCAGTAAGAAGAGTCAGTCTTCTTGTCCTCAAGTCGGCCTTATGCCTTTTGTATTGAATTCCGATGCAATTTCTGTGTTTCATCGTCAATATGAAGGTCCAAGGGATAAAGTAAACCAGAAGTGAAGCATCGGAATCCATAACTAGTGTCACAGGAATGGCTCAAAATATAGACAGTAGGAAGAGTCAGTCTTCTTGTACTTAAGTCGGCATTTTGCCTTTTGTATTTCATTCAGATGCAATTCCAGTGTTTCATCGTCAAAAAGAAGGTCCAAGGGATACAGTAAACGTGGAGTGAAGCATCGGAATCTCTAACTAGTGTCAATGGAATGGTTCAAAACATAAACAGTAAGAAGAGTAAGTCTTCTTGTTCTTAAGTCGGCATTGTGCCTTTTGTATTTAATTCCGGTGCAGTTTCTGTGTTTCATCGTCAATAGGAAGGACAGAGGCATACAGAAAACCTGAAGTGAAGCATAGGAATCTATTACTAGTGTCACAGGAATGGTTCAAATCTTAGTCAGTAGGAAGAGTCAGTCTTCATGTACTTAAGTCGGCATTGTGCCTTCTGTATTTAATTCCGATGCAATTTCTGTGTTTCATCGTCAATACGAAGGTCCAATGGATACAGTAGACCTGCAGTGAAGCATCGGAATCTATAACGAGTGTCACAGGAATGGTACAAAACATATTTAGTAAGAAGAGTCAGTCTTCTTGTACCTAAGTCGGCACTGTGCCTTTTGTATTTAATTCCGCTGCAATTTCTGTGTTTTATCGTCTATAAGAAGGACAGAGGGATACAGAAAACCTGGAGTGAAGCATCGGAATCTATAACTAGTGTCACAGGAATGGTTGAAATCATAGTCAGTAAGAAGAGTCAGTCTCCTGTACTTTAGTCGGCATTGTGCCTTTTGTATTTAATTCCGATGCAATTTATGGGTTTCATCGTCAATAAGGAGGTCCTAGGGATACAGTAAAACTGAAGTCAAACATCGGAATCTATAACTAGTGTCACAGGAATAATTCAAAACATAGACAGTAAGAAGAGTCAGTCTTCTTGTACTTAAGTCGGTATTGTGCCTTTTCTATTTAATTCCGATGCAATTCCTGTGTTTCATCGTCATAAGAAGGTCAGAGGGATACGGTAAACTTGAAGTGAATCATCGGAATCTATAACTAGTGTCAATGGAATGGTTCAAAACATAGACAGTAAGAAGAGTCAGTCTTCTTGTACTTAAGTCGGCATTGTGCCTTTTGTATTTAATTCCGATGCAATTTATGTGTTTCATCGTCAATAAGAGGGTCAGAGGGATACAGTAAACCTGAAGTGAAGCATCGGAATCTATAACTAGTGTCACAGGAATGGTTCAAAACATAGACAGTACTTAAGTCGGCATTGTGCCTTTTGTATTTAATTAAGACGCAATTTCTGCGTTTCATCGTCAATAAGAAGGTCCAAGGGATACAGTAAACCAGAAGTGAAGCATCGGAATCTATAACTAGAGTCACAGGAATGGTTCAAAACATAGTCAGTAAGAAGAGTCGGTCTTCATGTACATAAGTCGGCATTGTGCCTTTTGTATTTTATTCCGATGCAATTTCTTTGTTTCATCGTCAATACGATGGGAAAAGGGATACAGTAAACCTGAAGTGAAGCATCGGAATCTATAACTAGTGTCACAGGACTGGTTCAAAACATAGACAGTAGGAAGAGTCAGTCATCTTGTACTTAAGTCGGCATTGTGCCTTTTGTATTTAATTCCGATGCAATTTCTGTGTTTCATCGTCAATAAGAAGGTCAGAGGGATACAGTAAACCTGAAGGGAAGCATCGGAATCTATAACTAGTGTCACAGGGAATGGTTCAAAACATAGTCAGTAAGAAGAGTCAGTCTTCATGTACGTAAGTCGGCATTGTGCCTCTTCTATGCAATTCCGATGCAATTTCTGTGTTTCATCGTCAATAAGAACGTCAGAGAGATACAGTAAACCTGAAGTGAAGCATCGGAATCTATAACTAGTGTCTCAGGAATGGTTCAAAACATAGTCAGTGAGAAGTGTCAGTCTCTTATACTTAAGTCGGCATTGTGCCTTTTGTATTTAATTCCGATGCAATTTCTGTGTTTCATAGTCAATATGAAGGTCCAAGGGATACAGTAAAACTGAAGTCAAACATCGGAATCTATAACTAGTGTCACAGGAATGGTACAAAACATAGAGAGTAAGAAGAGTCAATCTTCTTGTACTTAAGTCGGCATTGTGCATTTTGTATTTAATTCCGATGCAATTTATGTGTTTCATCGTCAATAAGAGGGTCAGAGGGATACAGTAAACCTGAGGTGAAGCATCGGAATCTATAACTAGTGTCCCAGGAATGGTTCAAAACATAGACAGTACTTAAGTCGGCATTGTGCCTTTTGTATTTAATTAAGACGCAATTTCTGCGTTTCATCGTCAATAAGAAGGTCCAAGGGATACAGTAAACCAGAAGTGAAGCATCGGAATCTATAACTAGAGACACAGGAATGGTTCAAAACATAGTCAGTAAGAAGAGTCGGTCTTCATGTACATAAGTCGGCATTGTGCCTTTTCTATTTAATTCCGATGCAATTTCAGTGTTTCATCGTCAATAAGAAGGTCAAAGGGATACAGTAAACCTGAAGTGAAGCATCGGAAACTATAACTAGTGTTCAGGAATGGTTCAGACATAGTCGGTAAGAAGAGTCAGCCTTCCTGTACTTAAGTCGGCATTGTGTCTATTGTATTTAATTCCGATGCAATTTCTGTGTTTCATCGTCAACACGAAAGTCTAAGGGATACAGTAAACCTGAAGTGAAGCATCGGAATCTATAACAAGTGTCGCAGGAATGGTTCAAAACATAGACAGAAAGAAGAGTCAGTCTTTTTTACTTAAGCCGGCATTGTGCCATTTGTATTTAATTCCGATGCAATTTCTGTGTTACATCGTCCATAAGATGGTCCAAGGGATACAGTAATCCTGAAGTGAAGCATCGGAATCTATAACTAGTGTCACAGGAATGGTTCAAAACGTAGACAGTAAGAAGAGTCAGTCTCTTGTACTTAAGTCGGCATTGTGCTTTTGTACTTAATTCCGATGCTATTTGTGTGTTTCATCGTCAATAAGGTCAGAGGGATACAGTACACCTGAAGTGAAGCATCGGAATCTATAACTAGTGTCACATGAATGGCTCAAAATATAGACAGTAGGAAGAGTCAGTCTTCTTGTACTTAAGTCGGCATTTTGCCATTTGTATTTCATTCAGATGCAATTCCAGTGTTTCATCGTCAAAAAGAAGGTCCAAGGGATACAGTAAACCTGGAGTGAAGCATCGGAATCTACAACTAGTGTCAATGGAATGGTTCAAAACATAGACACTAAGAAGAGTCAGTCTTCTTGTTCTTAAGTCGGCATTGTGCCTGTTGTATTTAATTCCGGGGCAATTTCTGTGTTTCATCGTCAATAAGAAGGACAGTGGGATACAGAAAACCTGAAGTGAAGCATAGGAATCTTTTACTAGTGTCACAGGAATGGTTCAAAACATAGTCAGTAAGAAGAGTCAGTCTTCATGTACTTAAGTCGGCATTGTGCCTTTTGTATTTAATTCCGGTGCAAATTCTGTGTTTCATCGTCAATAAGAAGGTCCAATGGATACAGTAGACCTGAAGTGAAGCATCGGAATCTATAACGAGTGTCACAGGAATGGTACAAAACATATTTAGGAAGAAGAGTCAGTCTTCTTGTACTTAAGTCGGCACTGTGCCTTTTGTATTTAATTCCGGTGCAATTTCTGTGTTTTATCGTCAATAAGAAGGACAGAGGGATACAGAAAACCTGGAGTGAAGCATCGGAATCTATAACTAGTGTCAATGGAATGGTTCAAAACATAGACAGTAAGAGGAGTCAGTCTTCTTGTACTTAAGTCGGCATTGTGCCTTTTGTATTTAATTCAGGTGCAATATCTGTGTTTCATCGTAATAAGAAGGTCAGAGCGATACAGTAAACCTGAAGTGAAGCGTCGGAATCTATAACAAGTGTCACAGGAATGGTTCAAAACATAGACACTAAGAAGAGTCAGTCTTCTTGTACTTAAGTCGACATTGTGCCTTTTCTATTTAATTCCGATGCAGTTTCTGTGTTTCATCGTCAATACGTAGGTCAGAGGGATACAGTAAACCGGAAGTGAAGCATCGGAATCTATAACTAGTGTCAATGGAATGGTTCAAAACATAGACAGTAAGAAGAGTCAGTCTTCTTGTACTTAAGTCGGCATTGTGCCTTTTCTATTTAATTCCGATGCAATTTCTGTGTTTCATCGTCATAAGAAGGTCAGAGGGATACGGTAAACTTGAAGTGAATCATCGGAATCTATAACTAGTGTCAATGGAATGGTTCAAAACATAGACAGTAAGAAGAGTCAGTCTTCTTGTACTTAAGTCGGCATTGTGCCTTTTGTATTTAATTCCGATGGAATTTATGTGTTTCATCGTCAATAAGAGGGTCAGAGGGATACAGTAAACCTGAAGTGAAGCATCGGAATCTATAACTAGTGTCACTGGAATGGTTCAAAACATAGACAGTACTTAAGTCGGCATTGTGTCTTTTGTATTTAATTAAGACGCAATTTCTGTGTTTCATCGCCAATAAGAAGGTCCAAGGGATACAGTAAACCAGAAGTGAAGCATCGGAATCTATAACTAGAGTCACAGGAATGGTTCAAAACATAGTCAGTAAGAAGAGTCGGTCTTCATGTACATAAGTCGGCATTGTGCCTTTTGTATTTTATTCCGATGCAAGTTCTTTGTTTCATCGTCAATACGAAGGGCCAAGGGATACAGTAAACCTGAAGTGAAGCATCGGAATCTATAACTAGTGTCACAGGTCTGGTTCAAAACATAGACAGTAGGAAGAGTCAGTCATCTTGTACTTAAGTCGGCATTGTGCCTTTTCTATTTAAATCCGATGCAATTTCTGTGTTTCATCGTCAATAAGAAGGTCAGAGGGATACAGTAAACCTGAAGGGAAGCATCGGAATCTATAACTAGTGTCACAAGGAATGGTTCAAAACATAGTCAGTAAGAAGAGTCAGTCTTCATGTACGTAAGTCGGCATTGTGCCTCTTCTATTCAATTCCGATGCAATTTCTGTGTTTCATCGTCAATAAGAACGTCAGAGAGATACAGTAAACCTGAAGTGAAGCATCGGAATCTATAACTAGTGTCTCAGGAATGGTTCAAAACATAGTCAGTGAGAAGTGTCAGTCCCTTGTACTTAAGTCGGCGTTGTGCCTTTTGTATTTAATTCCGATGCAATTTCTGTGTTTCATAGTCAGTATGAAGGTCCAAGGGATACAGTAAAACTGAAGTCAAACATTGGAATCTATAACTAGTGTCACAGGAATGGTCCAAAACATAGAGAGTAAGAAGAGTCAATCATCTTGTACTTAGGTCGGCATTGTGCCTTTTCTATTTAATTCCGATGCAATTTCAGTGTTTCATCGTCAATAAGAAGGTCAGAGGGATACAGTAAACCTGAAGTGAAGCATCGGAATCTATAACTAGTGCCACAGGAATGGTTCAAACATAGACAGTAAGAAGAGTCAGTCTTCTTGTACTTAAGTCGGCATTGTGCCTTTTGTATTTAATTCCGATGGAATTTATGTGTTTCATCGTCAATAAGAGGGTCAGAGGGATACAGTAAACCTGAAGTGAAGCATCGGAATCTATAACTAGTGTCACTGGAATGGTTCAAAACATAGACAGTACTTAAGTCGGCATTGTGTCTTTTGTATTTAATTAAGACGCAATTTCTGTGTTTCATCGCCAATAAGAAGGTCCAAGGGATACAGTAAACCAGAAGTGAAGCATCGGAATCTATAACTAGAGTCACAGGAATGGTTCAAAACATAGTCAGTAAGAAGAGTCGGTCTTCATGTACATAAGTCGGCATTGTGCCTTTTGTATTTTATTCCGATGCAAGTTCTTTGTTTCATCGTCAATACGAAGGGCCAAGGGATACAGTAAACCTGAAGTGAAGCATCGGAATCTATAACTAGTGTCACAGGTCTGGTTCAAAACATAGACAGTAGGAAGAGTCAGTCATCTTGTACTTAAGTCGGCATTGTGCCTTTTCTATTTAAATCCGATGCAATTTCTGTGTTTCATCGTCAATAAGAAGGTCAGAGGGATACAGTAAACCTGAAGGGAAGCATCGGAATCTATAACTAGTGTCACAAGGAATGGTTCAAAACATAGTCAGTAAGAAGAGTCAGTCTTCATGTACGTAAGTCGGCATTGTGCCTCTTCTATTCAATTCCGATGCAATTTCTGTGTTTCATCGCCAATAAGAAGGTCCAAGGGATACAGTAAACCAGAAGTGAAGCATCGGAATCTATAACTAGTATCACAAGAATGATTCAAAACATAGTCAGTATAAAGTGTCGGTCTTCATGTACGTAAGTGGGCATTGTGCTTATTGTATTTAATTCCGATGCAATTTCTGTGTTTCATCGTCAATAAGAACGTCAGAGGGATACAGTAAACCTAAAGTGAAGCATCGGAATCTATAACTAGTGTCACAGGAATGGTTGAAATCATAGTCAGTAAGAAGAGTCAGTCTCCTGTACTTTAGTCGGCATTGTGCCTTTTGTATTTAATTCCGATGCAATTTATGGGTTTCATCGTCAATAAGGAGGTCCTAGGGATACAGTAAAACTGAAGTCAAACATCGGAATCTATAACTAGTGTCACAGGAATAATTCAAAACATAGACAGTAAGAAGAGTCAGTCTTCTTGTACTTAAGTCGGTATTGTGCCTTTTCTATTTAATTCCGATGCAATTCCTGTGTTTCATCGTCATAAGAAGGTCAGAGGGATACGGTAAACTTGAACTGAATCATCGGAATCTATAACTAGTGTCAATGGAATGGTTCAAAACATAGACAGTAAGAAGAGTCAGTCTTCTTGTACTTAAGTCGGCATTGTGCCTTTTGTATTTAATTCCGATGCAATTTATGTGTTTCATCGTCAATAAGAGGGTCAGAGGGATACAGTAAACCTGAAGTGAAGCATCGGAATCTATAACTAGTGTCACAGGAATGGTTCAAAACATAGACAGTACTTAAGTCGGCATTGTGCCTTTTGTATTTAATTAAGACGCAATTTCTGCGTTTCATCGTCAATAAGAAGGTCCAAGGGATACAGTAAACCAGAAGTGAAGCATCGGAATCTATAACTAGAGTCACAGGAATGGTTCAAAACATAGTTTGTAAGAAGAGTCGGTCTTCATGTACATAAGTCGGCATTGTGCCTTTTGTATTTTATTCCGATGCAATTTCTTTGTTTCATCGTCAATACGATGGGCCAAGGGATACAGTAAACCTGAAGTGAAGCATCGGAATCTATAACTAGTGTCACAGGACTGGTTCAAAACATAGACAGTAGGAAGAGTCAGTCATCTTGTACTTAAGTCGGCATTGTGCCTTTTGTATTTAATTCCGATGCAATTTCTGTGTTTCATCGTCAATAAGAAGGTCAGAGGGATACAGTAAACCTGAAGGGAAGCATCGGAATCTATAACTAGTGTCACAAGGAATGGTTCAAAACATAGTCAGTAAGAAGAGTCAGTCTTCATGTACGTAAGTCGGCATTGTGCCTCTTCTATTCAATTCCGATGCAATTTCTGTGTTTCATCGTCAATAAGAACGTCAGAGAGATACCGTAAACCTGAAGTGAAGCATCGGAATCTATAACTAGTGTCTCAGGAATGGTTCAAAACATAGTCAGTGAGAAGTGTCAGTCTCTTATACTTAAGTCGGCATTGTGCCTTTTGTATTTTATTCCGATGCAATTTCTGTGTTTCATAGTCAATATGAAGGTCCAAGGGATACAGTAAAACTGAAGTCAAACATCGGAATCTATAACTAGTGTCACAGGAATGGTACAAAACATAGAGAGTAAGAAGAGTCAATCTTCTTGTACTTAAGTCGGCATTGTGCATTTTGTATTTAATTCCGATGCAATTTATGTGTTTCATCGTCAATAAGAGGGTCAGAGGGATACAGTAAACCTGAAGTGAAGCATCGGAATCTATAACTAGTGTCACAGGAATGGTTCAAAACATAGACAGTACTTAAGTCGGCATTGTGCCTTTTGTATTTAATTAAGACGCAATTTCTGCGTTTCATCGTCAATAAGAAGGTCCAAGGGATACAGTAAACCAGAAGTGAAGCATCGGAATCTATAACTAGAGTCACAGGAATGGTTCAAAACATAGTCAGTAAGAAGAGTCGGTCTTCATGTACATAAGTCGGCATTGTGCCTTTTCTATTTAATTCCGATGCAATTTCAGTGTTTCATCGTCAATAAGAAGGTCAAAGGGATACAGTAAACCTGAAGTGAAGCATCGGAATCTATAACTAGTGTTCAGGAATGGTTCAGACATAGTCGGTAAGAAGAGTCAGCCTTCCTGTACGTAAGTCGGCATTGTGTCTATTGTATTTAATTCCGATGCAATTTCTGTGTTTCATCGTCAACACGAAAGTCCAAGGGATACAGTAAACCTGAAGTGAAGCATCGGAATCTATAACAAGTGTCACAGGAATGGTTCAAAACATAGACAGAAAGAAGAGTCAGTCTTTTTTACTTAAGTCGGCATTGTGCCATTTGTATTTAATTCCGATGCAATTTCTGTGTTACATCGTCCATAAAATGGTCCAAGGGATACAGTAATCCTGAAGTGAAGCATCGGAATCTATAACTAGTGTCACAGGAATGGTTCAAAACGTAGACAGTAAGAAGAGTCAGTCTCTTGTGCTTAAGTCGGCATTGTGCTTTTGTACTTAATTCCGATGCAATTTCTGTGTTTCATCGTCAATAAGAAGGTCCAAGGGATACAGTAAAACTGAAGGCAAGCATCGGAATCTATAACTAATGTCGCAGGAATGGTTGAAAACATAGATAGTAAGAAATGTCAGTCTTCCTGTTCTTAAGTCGGCATTGTGCCATTTCCATTTAATTCCGATGCAATTTCTGTGTTTCATCGTCAATTAGAAGGTCAGAGGGATACAGTAAACCTGAAGTGAAGCATCGCTATCAATAACTAGTGTCACAGGAATGGTTCAAAACACAGTCAGTAAGAAGAGTCAGTCTTCTTGTACTTAAGTCGGCATAGTGTCTTTTGTATTTAATTCCGATGCAATTTCTGTGTTTCATCGTCAATAAGGTCAGAGGGATACAGTACACCTGAAGTGAAGCATCGGAATCTATAACTAGTGTCACATGAATGGCTCAAAATATAGACAGTAGGAAGAGTCAGTCTTCTTGTACTTAAGTCGGCATTTTGCCTTTTGTATTTCATTCAGATGCAATTCCAGTGTTTCATCGTCAAAAAGAAGGTCCAAGGGATACAGTAAACCTGGAGTGAAGCATCCGAATCTACAACTAGTGTCAATGGAATGGTTCAAAACATAGACAGTAAGAAGAGTCAGTCTTCTTGTTCTTAAGTCGGCATTGTGCCTGTTGTATTTAATTCCGGGGCAATTTCTGTGTTTCATCGTCAATAAGAAGGACAGTGGGATACAGAAAACCTGAAGTGAATCATAGGAATCTTTTACTAGTGTCACAGGAATGGTTCAAAACATAGTCAGTAAGAAGAGTCAGTCTTCATGTACTTAAGTCGGCATTGTGCCTTTTGTATTTAATTCCGGTGCAATTTCTGTGTTTCATCGTCAATAAGAAGGTCCAATGGATACAGTAGACCTGAAGTGAAGCATCGGAATCTATAACGAGTGTCACAGGAATGGTACAAAACATATTTAGGAAGAAGAGTCAGTCTTCTTGTACTTAAGTCGGCACTGTGCCTTTTGTATTTAATTCCGGTGCAATTTCTGTGTTTTATCGTCAATAAGAAGGACAGAGGGATACAGAAAACCTGGAGTGAAGCATCGGAATCTATAACTAGTGTCAATGGAATGGTTCAAAACATAGACAGTAAGAAGAGTCAGTCTTCTTGTACTTAAGTCGGCATTGTGCCTTTTGTATTTAATTCCGATGGAATTTATGTGTTTCATCGTCAATAAGAGGGTCAGAGGGATACAGTAAACCTGAAGTGAAGCTTCGGAATCTATAACTAGTGTCACTGGAATGGTTCAAAACATAGACAGTACTTAAGTCGGCATTGTGTCTTTTGTATTTAATTAAGACGCAATTTCTGTGTTTCATCGTCAATAAGAAGGTCCAAGGGATACAGTAAACCAGAAGTGAAGCATCGGAATCTATAACTAGAGTCACAGGAATGGTTCAAAACATAGTCAGTATGAAGAGTCGGTCTTCATGTACATAAGTCGGCATTGTGCCTTTTGTATTTTATTCCGATGCAAGTTCTTTGTTTCATCGTCAATACGAAGGGCCAAGGGATACAGTAAACCTGAAGTGAAGCATCGGAATCTATAACTAGTGTCACAGGTCTGGTTCAAAACATAGACAGTAGGAAGAGTCAGTCATCTTGTACTTAAGTCGGCATTGTGCCTTTTCTATTTAATTCCGATGCAATTTCTGTGTTTCATCGTCAATAAGAACGTCAGAGAGATACAGTAAACCTGAAGTGAAGCATCGGAATCTATAACTAGTGTCTCAGGAATGGTTCAAAACATAGTCAGTGAGAAGTGTCAGTCCCTTGTACTTAAGTCGGCGTTGTGCCTTTTGTATTTAATTCCGATGCAATTTCTGTGTTTCATAGTCAGTATGAAGGTCCAAGGGATACAGTAAAACTGAAGTCAAACATTGGAATCTATAACTAGTGTCACAGGAATGGTCCAAAACATAGAGTGTAAGAAGAGTCAATCATCTTGTACT
Source organism: Schistocerca americana (assembly GCF_021461395.2). Taxonomy (NCBI): domain Eukaryota; kingdom Metazoa; phylum Arthropoda; class Insecta; order Orthoptera; family Acrididae; genus Schistocerca; species Schistocerca americana. Next base: position 32,004,202 of record NC_060121.1, read on the forward strand.
TAGGTCGGCATTGTGCCTTTTCTATTTAATTCCGATGCAATTTCAGTGTTTCATCGTCAATAAGAAGGTCAGAGGGATACAGTAAACCTGAAGTGAAGCATCGGAATCTATAACTAGTGCCACAGGAATGGTTCAAACATAGTCGGTAAGAAGAGTCAGTCTTCCTGTACTTAAGTCGGCATTGTGCCTTTTGTATTTAATTCCGATGCAATTTCTGTGTTTCATCATCAACACGAAAGTCCAAGGGATACAGTAAACCTGAAGTGAAGCATCGGAATCTATAACAAGTGTCACAGGAATGGTTCAAAACATAGTCGGAAAGAAGAGTCAGTCTTTTTTACTTAAGTCGGCATTGTGCCATTTGAATTTAATTCCGATGCAATTTCTGTGTTTCATCGTCCATAAGAAGGTCCAAGGGATGCAGTAAACCTGATGTGAAGCGTCGGAATCTATAACTAGTGTCACAGGATTGGTTCAAAACATAGACAGTAAGAAGAGTCAGTCTTCTTGTACTTAAGTCGACATTGTGCCTTTTGTATTTAATTACGATGCAATTTCTGTGTTTCATCGTAAATAAGAGGGTCAGAGGGATACAGTAAACCTGAAGTGAAGCATCGGAATCTATAACTAGTGTCACAGAAATGGTTCAAAACATAGACAGTACTTAAGTCGGCATTGTGCCTTTTGCATTTAATTAAGACGCAATTTCTGTGTTTCATCGTCAATAAAAAGGTCCAAGGGATACAGTAAACCAGAAGTGAAGCATCGGAATCTATAACTAGAGTCACAGGAAATGTTTCAAAACATAGTCAGTAAGAAGAGTCGGTCTTCATGTACATAAGTCGTTATGGTGCCTTTTGTATGTTATTCCGATGCAATTTCTGTGTTTCATCGTCAATAAGGTCAGAGGGATACAGTAAAACTGAAGTGAAGCATCGGAATCTATAACTAGTGTCACAGGAATGGTTAAAAACATAGTCGGTAAGAAGAGTCGGTCTTCCTGTACTTAAGTCGGCATTGTGCCTTTTGTATTTAATTCCGATGCAATTTCTGTGTTTCATCGTCAACTCGAAAGTCCAAGGGATACAGTAAACCTGAAGAGAAGCATCGGAATCTATAACAAGTGTCACAGGAATGGTTCAAAACATAGTCAGTAAGAAGAGTCGGTCTTCATGTACATAAGTCGGCATTGCGCCTTTTGTATTTTATTCCGATGCAATTTCTTTGTTTCATCGTCAATACGAAGGGCCAAGGGATACAGTAAACCTGAAGTGAAGCATCGGAATCAATAACTAGTGTCACAGGACTGGTTCAAAACATAGACAGTAGGAAGAGTCAGTCATCTTGTACTTAAGTCGGCATTGTGCCTTTTGTATTTAATTCCGATGCAATTTCTGTGTTTGATCGTCAATAAGAAGGTCCAAGGGATACAGTAAACCTGAAGTGAAGCATCGGAATCTATAACTAATGTCACAGGAATGGTTCAAAACGTTGACAGTAAGAAGAGTCAGTCTTCTTGTACTTAAGTCGGCATTGTGCCTTTTCTATTTAATTCCGATGCAATTTCTGTGTTTCATCGTCAATAAGAAGGTCAGAGGGATACAGTAAACCTGAAGTGAAACATCGCTATCAATAACTAGTGTCACAAGAATGGTTCAAAACATAGTCAGTATGAAGTGTCGGTCTTCATGTACGTAAGTGGGCATTGTGCCTTTTGTATTTAATTCCGATGCAATTTCTGTGTTTCATCGACAATAAGAACGTCAGAGGGATACAGTAAACCTGAAGTGAAGCATCGGAATCTGTAACTAGTGTCACAGGAATGGTTGAAATCATAGTCAGTAAGAAGAGTCAGTCTCCTGTACTTTATTCGGCATTGTGCCTTTGTATTTAATTCCGATGCAATTTATCGGTTTCATCGTCAATAAGGAGGTCCTAGGGATACAGTAAAAATGAAGTCAAACATCGGAATCTATAACTAGTGTCACAGGAATAATTCAAAACATAGACAGTAAGAAGAGTCAGTCTTCTTGTACTTAAGTCGGCATTGTGCCTTTTCTATTTAATTCCGATGCAATTTCTGTGTTTCATCGTCAATAAGAAGGTCAGAGGGATACAGTAAACCTGAAGTGAAACATCGCTATCAATAACTAGTGTCACAAGAATGGTTCAAACGTAGTCAGTATGAAGTGTCGGTCTTCATGTACGTAAGTGGGCATTGTGCATTTTGTATTTAATTCCGATGCAATTTCTGTGTTTCATCGTCAATAAGAACGTCAGAGGGATACAGTAAACCTGAAGTGAAGCATCGGAATCTGTAACTAGTGTCACAGGAATGGTTGAAATCATAGTCAGTAAGAAGAGTCAGTCTCCTGTACTTTAGTCGGCATTGTGCCATTTGTATTTAATTCCGATGCAATTTATGGGTTTCATCGTCAATAAGAACGTCAGAGGGATACAGTAAACCTGAAGTGAAGCATCGGAATCTGTAACTAGTGTCACAGGAATGGTTGAAATCATAGTCAGTAAGAAGAGTCAGTCTCCTGTACTTTAGTCGGCATTGTGCCTTTTGTATTTAATTCCGATGCAATTTATCGGTTTCATCGTCAATAAGGAGGTCCTAGGGATACAGTAAAACTGAAGTCATACATCGGAATCTATAACTAGTGTCACAGGTATAATTCAAAACATAGACAGTAAGAAGAGTCAGTCTTCTTGTACTTAAGTCGGCATTGTGCCTTTTCTATTTAATTCCGATGCAATTTCTGTGTTTCATCGTCATAAGAAGGTAGAGGGATACGGTAAACTTGAAGTGAATCATCGGAATCTATAACTAGTGTCACAGGAATGGTTCAAAACATAGACAGTACTTAAGTCGGCATTGTGCCTTTTGTATTTAATTAAGACGCAATTTCTGCGTTTCATCGTCAATAAGAAGGTCCAAGGGATACAGTAAACCAGAAATGAAGCATCGGAATCTATAACTAGAGTCACAGGAATGGTTCAAAACATAGTCAGTAAGAAGTGTCGGTCTTCATGTACATAAGTCGGCATTGTGCCTTTTGTATTTTATCTCGATGCAATTTCTTTGTTTCAACGTCAATACGAAGGGCCAAGGGATACAGTAAACCTGAAGTGAAGCATCGGAATCTATAACTAGTATCACAGGACTGGTTCAAAACATAGACAGTAGGAAGAGTCAGTCATCTTGTACTTAAGTCGGCATTGTGCCTTTTGTATTTAATTCCGATGCAATTTCTGTGTTTCATAGTCAATATGAAGGTCCAAGGGATACAGTAAAACTGAAGTCAAACATCGGAATCTATAACTAGTGTCACAGGAATGGTTCAAAACATAGAGAGTAAGAAGAGTCAATCTTCTTGTACTTAAGTCGGCATTGTGCCTTTTCTATTTAATTCCGAAGCAATTTCAGTGTTTCATCGTCAATAAGAAGGTCAGAGGGATACGGTAAACCTGAAGTGAAGCATCGGAATCTATAACTAGTGCCACAGGAATGGTTCAAACATAATCGGTAAGGAGAGTCAGTCTTCCTGTACTTAAGTCGGCATTGTGCCTTTTGTATTTAATTCCGATGCAATTTCTGTGTTTCATCGTCAATAAGAGGGTCAGAGGGATACAGTAAACCTGAAGTGAAGCATCGGAATCTATAACTAGTGTCACAGGAATGGTTCAAAACATAGACAGTACTTAAGTCGGCATTGTGCCTTTTGCATTTAATTAAGACGCAATTTCTGTGTTTCATCGTCAATAAAAAGGTCCAAGGGATACAGTAAACCAGAAGTGAAGCATCGGAATCTATAACTAGAGTCACAGGAAATGGTACAAAACATAGTCAGTAAGAAGAGTCGGTCTTCATGTACATAAGTCGTTATTGTGCCTTTTGTATGTTATTCCGATGCAATTTCTGTGTTTCATCGTCAATAAGAGGGTCAGAGGGATACAGTAAACCTGAAGTGAAGCATCGGAATCTATAACTAGTGTCACAGGAATGGTTCAAAACATAGACAGTACTTAAGTCGGCATTGTGCCTTTTGTATTTAATTAAGACGCAATTTCTGCGTTTCATCGTCAATAAGAAGGTCCAAGGGATACAGTAAACCTGAAGTGAAGCATCGGAATCCATAACTAGTGTCACAGGAATGGTTCAAAACGTTGACAGTAAGGAGAGTCAGTCTTCTTGTACTTAAATCGGCATTGTGCCTTTTCTATTTAATTCCGATGCAATTTCTGTGTTTCATCGTCAATAAGAAGGTCAGAGGGATACAGTAAACCTCAAGGGAAGCATCGGAATCTATAACTAGTGTCACAAGGAATGGTTCAAAACATAGTCAGTAAGAAGAGTCAGTCTTCATGTACGTAAGTCGGCATTGTGCCTCTTCTATTCAATTCCGATGCAATTTCTGTGTTTCATCGTCAATAAGAACGTCAGAAAGTTACAGTAAACCTGAAGTGAAGCACTGGAATCTATTACTAGTGTCTCAGGAATGGTTCAAAACATAGTCAGTGAGAAGTGTCAGTCCCTTGTACTTAAGTCGGCATTGTGCCTTTTGTATTTAATTCCGATGCAATTTCTGTGTTTCGTAGTCAATATGAAGGTCCAAGGGATACAGTAAAACTGAAGTCAAACATCGGAATCTATAACTAGTGTCACAGGAATGGTTCAAAACATAGAGAGTAAGAAGAGTCAATCTTCTTGTACTTAAGTCGGCATTGTGCCTTTTCTATTTAATTCCGATGCAATTTCAGTGTTTCATCGTCAATAAGAAGGTCAGAGGGATACGGTAAACCTGAAGTGAAGCATCGGAATCTATAACTACTGCCACAGGAATGGTTCAAACATAGTCGGTAAGAAGAGTCAGTCTTCCTGTACTTAAGTCGGCATTGTGCCTTTTGTATTTAATTCCGATGCAATTTCTGTGTTTCATCGTCAACACGAAAGTCCAACGGATACAGTAAACCTGAAGTGAAGCATCGGAATCAATAACTAGTGTCACAGGACTGGTTCAAAACATAAACAGTAGGAAGAGTCAGTCATCTTGTACTTAAGTCGGCATTGTGCCTTTTGTATTTAATTCCGATGCAATTTCTGTGTTTGATCGTCAATAAGAAGGTCCAAGGGATACAGTAAACCTGAAGTGAAGCATCGGAATCTATAACTAGTGTCACAGGAATGGTTCAAAACGTTGACAGTAAGAAGAGTCAGTCTTCTTGTACTTAAGTCGGCATTGTGCCTTTTGTATTTAATTCCGATGCAATTTCTGTGTTTCATCGTCAATAAGAAGGTCAGAGGGATACAGTAAACCTGAAGTGAAACATCGCTATCAATAACTAGTGTCACAGGAATGGTTCAAAACATAGTCAGATAGAAGAGTCAGTCTTTTTTACTTAAGTCGGCATTGTGCCATTTGTATTTAATTCCGATGCAATTTCTGTGTTTCATCGTCCATAAGAAGGTCCAAGGGATGCAGTAAACCTGATGTGAAGCATCGGAATCTATAACTAGTGTCACAGGATTGGTTCAAAACATAGACAGTAAGAAGAGTCAGTCTTCTTGTACTTAAGTCGGCATTGTGCCTTTTGTATTTAATTCCGATGCAATTTCTGTGTTTCATCGTCAATAAGGTCAGAGGGATACAGTAAACCTGAAGTGAAGCATCGGAATCTATAACTAGTGTCACAGGAATGGTTCAAAACATAGTCGGTAAGAAGAGTCAGTCTTCCTGTACTTAAGTCGGCATTGTGCCTTTTGTATTTAATTCCGATGCAATTTCTGTGTTTCATCGACAACACGAAAGTCCAAGGGATACAGTAAACCTGAAGTGAAGCATCGGAATCTATAACAAGTGTCACAGGAATGGTTCAAAACATAGTCAGTAAGAAGAGTCGGTCTTCATGTACATAAGTCGGCATTGTGCCTTTTGTATTTTATTCCGATGCAATTTCTTTGTTTCATCGTCAATACGAAGGGCCAAGGGATACAGTAAACCTGAAGTGAAGCATCGGAATCAATAACTAGTGTCACAGGACTGGTTCAAAACATAGACAGTAGGAAGAGTCAGTCATCTTGTACTTAAGTCGGCATTGTGCCTTTTGTATTTAATTCCGATGCAATTTCTGTGTTTGATCGTCAATAAGAAGGTCCAAGGGATACAGTAAACCTGAAGTGAAGCATCGGAATCTATAACTAGTGTCACAGGAATGGTTCAAAACGTTGACAGTAAGAAGAGTCAGTCTTCTTGTACTTAAGTCGGCATTGTGCCTTTTGTATTTAATTCCGATGCAATTTCTGTGTTTCATCGTCAATAAGAAGGTCAGAGGGATACAGTAAACCTGAAGTGAAACATCGCTATCAATAACTAGTGTCACAGGAATGGTTCAAAACATAGTCAGATAGAAGAGTCAGTCTTTTTTACTTAAGTCGGCATTGTGCCATTTGTATTTAATTCCGATGCAATTTCTGTGTTTCATCGTCCATAAGAAGGTCCAAGGGATGCAGTAAACCTGATGTGAAGCATCGCAATCTATAACTAGTGTCACAGGATTGGTTCAAAACATAGACAGTAAGAAGAGTCAGTCTTCTTGTACTTAAGTCGGCATTGTGCCTTTTGTATTTAATTCCGATGCAATTTCTGTGTTTCATCGTCAAAAAGGTCAGAGGGATACAGTAAACCTGAAGGGAAGCATCGGAATCTATAACTAGTGTCACAAGGAATGGTTCAAAACATAGTCAGTAAGAAGAGTCAGTCTTCATGTACGTAAGTCGGCATTGTGCCTCTTCTATTCAATTCCGATGCAATTTCTGTGTTTCATCGTCAATAAGAACGTCAGAGAGATACAGTAAACCTGAAGTGAAGCATCGGAATCTATAACTAGTGTCTCAGGAATGGTTCAAAACATAGTCAGTGAGAAGTGTCAGTCTCTTATACTTAAGTCGGCATTGTGCCTTTTGTATTTTATTCCGATGCAATTTCTGTGTTTCATAGTCAATATGAAGGTCCAAGGGATACAGTAAAACTGAAGTCAAACATCGGAATCTATAACTAGTGTCACAGGAATGGTACAAAACATAGAGAGTAAGAAGAGTCAATCTTCTTGTACTTAAGTCGGCATTGTGCATTTTGTATTTAATTCCGATGCAATTTATGTGTTTCATCGTCAATAAGAGGGTCAGAGGGATACAGTAAACCTGAAGTGAAGCATCGGAATCTATAACTAGTGTCACAGGAATGGTTCAAAACATAGACAGTACTTAAGTCGGCATTGTGCCTTTTGTATTTAATTAAGACGCAATTTCTGCGTTTCATCGTCAATAAGAAGGTCCAAGGGATACAGTAAACCAGAAGTGAAGCATCGGAATCTATAACTAGAGTCACAGGAATGGTTCAAAACATAGTCAGTAAGAAGAGTCGGTCTTCATGTACATAAGTCGGCATTGTGCCTTTTCTATTTAATTCCGATGCAATTTCAGTGTTTCATCGTCAATAAGAAGGTCAAAGGGATACAGTAAACCTGAAGTGAAGCATCGGAATCTATAACTAGTGTTCAGGAATGGTTCAGACATAGTCGGTAAGAAGAGTCAGCCTTCCTGTACGTAAGTCGGCATTGTGTCTATTGTATTTAATTCCGATGCAATTTCTGTGTTTCATCGTCAACACGAAAGTCCAAGGGATACAGTAAACCTGAAGTGAAGCATCGGAATCTATAACAAGTGTCACAGGAATGGTTCAAAACATAGACAGAAAGAAGAGTCGGTCTTTTTTACTTAAGTCGGCATTGTGCCATTTGTATTTAATTCCGATGCAATTTCTGTGTTACATCGTCCATAAAATGGTCCAAGGGATACAGTAATCCTGAAGTGAAGCATCGGAATCTATAACTAGTGTCACAGGAATGGTTCAAAACGTAGACAGTAAGAAGAGTCAGTCTCTTGTACTTAAGTCGGCATTGTGCTTTTGTACTTAATTCCGATGCAATTTCTGTGTTTCATCGTCAATAAGAAGGTCCAAGGGATACAGTAAAACTGAAGGCAAGCATCGGAATCTATAACTAATGTCGCAGGAATGGTTGAAAACATAGATAGTAAGAAATGCAGTCTTCCTGTTCTTAAGTCGGCATTGTGCCATTTCCATTTAATTCCGATGCAATTTCTGTGTTTCATCGTCAATTAGAAGGTCAGAGGGATACAGTAAACCTGAAGTGAAGCATCGCTATCAATAACTAGTGTCACAGGAATGGTTCAAAACATAGTCAGTAAGAAGAGTCAGTCTTCTTGTACTTAAGTCGGCATAGTGTCTTTTGTATTTAATTCCGATGCAATTTCTGTGTTTCATCGTCAATAAGGTCAGAGGGATACAGTACACCTGAAGTGAAGCATCGGAATCTATAACTAGTGTCACATGAATGGCTCAAAATATAGACAGTAGGAAGAGTCAGTCTTCTTGTACTTAAGTCGGCATTTTGCCTTTTGTATTTCATTCAGATGCAATTCCAGTGTTTCATCGTCAAAAAGAAGGTCCAAGGGATACAGTAAACCTGGAGTGAAGCATCCGAATCTACAACTAGTGTCAATGGAATGGTTCAAAACATAGACAGTAAGAAGAGTCAGTCTTCTTGTTCTTAAGTCGGCATTGTGCCTGTTGTATTTAATTCCGGGGCAATTTCTGTGTTTCATCGTCAATAAGAAGGACAGTGGGATACAGAAAACCTGAAGTGAAGCATAGGAATCTTTTACTAGTGTCACAGGAATGGTTCAAAACATAGTCAGTAAGAAGAGTCAGTCTTCATGTACTTAAGTCGGCATTGTGCCTTTTGTATTTAATTCCGGTGCAATTTCTGTGTTTCATCGTCAATAAGAAGGTCCAATGGATACAGTAGACCTGAAGTGAAGCATCGGAATCTATAACGAGTGTCACAGGAATGGTACAAAACATATTTAGGAAGAAGAGTCAGTCTTCTTGTACTTAAGTCGGCACTGTGCCTTTTGTATTTAATTCCGGTGCAATTTCTGTGTTTTATCGTCAATAAGAAGGACAGAGGGATACAGAAAACCTGGAGTGAAGCATCGGAATCTATAACTAGTGTCAATGGAATGGTTCATAACATAGACAGTAAGAAGAGTCACTCTTCTTGTACTTAAGTCGGCATTGTGCCTTTTGTATTTAATTCCGATGGAATTTATGTGTTTCATCGTCAATAAGAGGGTCAGAGGGATACAGTAAACCTGAAGTGAAGCATCGGAATCTATAACTAGTGTCACTGGAATGGTTCAAAACATAGACAGTACTTAAGTCGGCATTGTGTCTTTTGTATTTAATTAAGACGCAATTTCTGTGTTTCATCGTCAATAAGAAGGTCCAAGGGATACAGTAAACCAGAAGTGAAGCATCGGAATCTATAACTAGAGTCACAGGAATGGTTCAAAACATAGTCAGTAAGAAGAGTCGGTCTTCATGTACATAAGTCGGCATTGTGCCTTTTGTATTTTATTCCGATGCAAGTTCTTTGTTTCATCGTCAATACGAAGGGCCAAGGGATACAGTAAACCTGAAGTGAAGCATCGGAATCTATAACTAGTGTCACAGGTCTGGTTCAAAACATAGACAGTAGGAAGAGTCAGTCATCTTGTACTTAAGTCGGCATTGTGCCTTTTCTATTTAATTCCGATGCAATTTCTGTGTTTCATCGTCAATAAGAACGTCAGAGAGATACAGTAAACCTGAAGTGAAGCATCGGAATCTATAACTAGTGTCTCAGGAATGGTTCAAAACATAGTCAGTGAGAAGTGTCAGTCCCTTGTACTTAAGTCGGCGTTGTGCCTTTTGTATTTAATTCCGATGCAATTTCTGTGTTTCATAGTCAGTATGAAGGTCCAAGGGATACAGTAAAACTGAAGTCAAACATTGGAATCTATAACTAGTGTCACAGGAATGGTCCAAAACATAGAGAGTAAGAAGAGTCAATCATCTTGTACTTAGGTCGGCATTGTGCCTTTTCTATTTAATTCCGATGCAATTTCAGTGTTTCATCGTCAATAAGAAGGTCAGAGGGATACAGTAAACCTGAAGTGAAGCATCGGAATCTATAACTAGTGTAACAGGAATGGTTCAAACATAGTCGGTAAGAAGAGTCAGTCTTCCTGTACTTAAGTCGGCATTGTGCCTTTTGTATTTAATTCCGATGCAATTTCTGTGTTTCATCATCAACACGAAAGTCCAAGGGATACAGTAAACCTGAAGTGAAGCATCGGAATCTATAACAAGTGTCACAGGAATGGTTCAAAACATAGTCGGAAAGAAGAGTCAGTCTTTTTTACTTAAGTTGGCATTGTGCCATTTGAATTTAATTCCGATGCAATTTCTGTGTTTCATCGTCCATAAGAAGGTCCAAGGGATGCAGTAAACCTGATGTGAAGCATCGGAATCTATAACTAGTGTCACAGGATTGGTTCAAAACATAGACAGTAAGAAGAGTCAGTCTTCTTGTACTTAAGTCGACATTGTGCCTTTTGTATTTAATTACGATGCAATTTCTGTGTTTCATCGTCAATAAGAGGGTCAGAGGGATACAGTAAACCTGAAGTGAAGCATCGGAATCTATAACTAGTGTCACAGAAATGGTTCAAAACATAGACAGTACTTAAGTCGGCATTGTGCCTTTTGCATTTAATTAAGACGCAATTTCTGTGTTTCATCGTCAATAAAAAGGTCCAAGGGATACAGTAAACCAGAAGTGAAGCATCGGAATCTATAACTAGAGTCACAGGAAATGTTTCAAAACATAGTCAGTAAGAAGAGTCGGTCTTCATGTACATAAGTCGTTATGGTGCCTTTTGTATGTTATTCCGATGCAATTTCTGTGTTTCATCGTCAATAAGGTCAGAGGGATACAGTAAAACTGAAGTGAAGCATCGGAATCTATAACTAGTGTCACAGGAATGGTTCAAAACATAGTCGGTAAGAAGAGTCGGTCTTCCTGTACTTAAGTCGGCATTGTGCCTTTTGTATTTAATTCCGATGCAATTTCTGTGTTTCATCGTCAACTCGAAAGTCCGAGGGATACAGTAAAACTGAAGTGAAGCATCGGAATCTATAACTAGTGTCACAGGAATGGTTCAAAACATAGTCGGTAAGAAGAGTCGGTCTTCCTGTACTTAAGTCGGCATTGTGCCTTTTGTATTTAATTCCGATGCAATTTCTTTGTTTCATCGTCAATACGAAGGGCCAAGGGATACAGTAAACCTGAAGTGAAGCATCGGAATCAATAACTAGTGTCACAGGACTGGTTCAAAACATAGACAGTAGGAAGAGTCAGTCATCTTGTACTTAAGTCGGCATTGTGCCTTTTGTATTTAATTCCGATGCAATTTCTGTGTTTGATCGTCAATAAGAAGGTCCAAGGGATACAGTAAACCTGAAGTGAAGCATCGGAATCTATAACTAATGTCACAGGAATGGTTCAAAACGTTGACAGTAAGAAGAGTCAGTCTTCTTGTACTTAAGTCGGCATTGTGCCTTTTCTATTTAATTCCGATGCAATTTCTGTGTTTCATCGTCAATAAGAAGGTCAGAGGGATACAGTAAACCTGAAGTGAAACATCGCTATCAGTAACTAGTGTCACAAGAATGGTTCAAAACATAGTCAGTATGAAGTGTCGGTCTTCATGTACGTAAGTGGGCATTGTGCCTTTTGTATTTAATTCCGATGCAATTTCTGTGTTTCATCGTCAATAAGAACGTCAGAGGGATACAGTAAACCTGAAGTGAAGCATCGGAATCTGTAACTAGTGTCACAGGAATGGTTGAAATCATAGTCAGTAAGAAGAGTCAGTCTCCTGTACTTTAGTCGGCATTGTGCCTTTTGTATTTAATTCCGATGCAATTTATCGGTTTCATCGTCAATAAGGAGGTCCTAGGGATACAGTAAAAATGAAGTCAAACATCGGAATCTATAACTAGTGTCACAGGAATAATTCAAAACATAGACAGTAAGAAGAGTCAGTCTTCTTGTACTTAAGTCGGCATTGTGCCTTTTCTATTTAATTCCGATGCAATTTCTGTGTTTCATCGTCAATAAGAAGGTCAGAGGGATACAGTAAACCTGAAGTGAAACATCGCTATCAATAACTAGTGTCACAAGAATGGTTCAAACGTAGTCAGTATGAAGTGTCGGTCTTCATGTACGTAAGTGGGCATTGTGCATTTTGTATTTAATTCCGATGCAATTTCTGTGTTTCATCGTCAATAAGAACGTCAGAGGGATACAGTAAACCTGAAGTGAAGCATCGGAATCTGTAACTAGTGTCACAGGAATGGTTGAAATCATAGTCAGTAAGAAGAGTCAGTCTCCTGTACTTTAGTCGGCATTGTGCCATTTGTATTTAATTCCGATGCAATTTATGGGTTTCATCGTCAATAGGAACGTCAGAGGGATACAGTAAACCTGAAGTGAAGCATCGGAATCTGTAACTAGTGTCACAGGAATGGTTGAAATCATAGTCAGTAAGAAGAGTCAGTCTCCTGTACTTTAGTCGGCATTGTGCCTTTTGTATTTAATTCCGATGCAATTTATCGGTTTCATCGTCAATAAGGAGGTCCTAGGGATACAGTAAAACTGAAGTCAAACATCGGAATCTATAACTAGTGTCACAGGTATAATTCAAAACATAGACAGTAAGAAGAGTCAGTCTTCTTGTACTTAAGTCGGCATTGTGCCTTTTCTATTTAATTCCGATGCAATTTCTGTGTTTCATCGTCATAAGAAGGTAGAGGGATACGGTAAACTTGAAGTGAATCATCGGAATCTGTAACTAGTGTCACAGGAATGGTTCAAAACATAGACAGTACTTAAGTCGGCATTGTGCCTTTTGTATTTAATTAAGACGCAATTTCTGCGTTTCATCGTCAATAAGAAGGTCCAAGGGATACAGTAAACCAGAAATGAAGCATCGGAATCTATAACTAGAGTCACAGGAATGGTTCAAAACATAGTCAGTAAGAAGTGTCGGTCTTCATGTACATAAGTCGGCATTGTGCCTTTTGTATTTTATCTCGATGCAATTTCTTTGTTTCAACGTCAATACGAAGGGCCAAGGGATACAGTAAACCTGAAGTGAAGCATCGGAATCTATAACTAGTATCACAGGACTGGTTCAAAACATAGACAGTAGGAAGAGTCAGTCATCTTGTACTTAAGTCGGCATTGTGCCTTTTGTATTTAATTCCGATGCAATTTCTGTGTTTCATAGTCAATATGAAGGTCCAAGGGATACAGTAAAACTGAAGTCAAACATCGGAATCTATAACTAGTGTCACAGGAATGGTTCAAAACATAGAGAGTAAGAAGAGTCAATCTTCTTGTACCTAAGTCGGCATTGTGCCTTTTCTATTTAATTCCGAAGCAATTTCAGTGTTTCATCGTCAATAAGAAGGTCAGAGGGATACGGTAAACCAGAAGTGAAGCATCGGAATCTATAACTAGTGCCACAGGAATGGTTCAAACATAGTCGGTAAGAAGAGTCAGTCTTCCTGTACTTAAGTCGGCATTGTGCCTTTTGTATTTAATTCCGATGCAATTTCTGTGTTTAATCGTCAATAAGATTGTCAGAGGGATACAGTAAACCTGAAGTGAAGCATCGGAATCTATAACTAGTGTCACAGGAATGGTTCAAAACATAGACAGTACTTAAGTCGGCATTGTGCCTTTTGCATTTAATTAAGACGCAATTTCTGTGTTTCATCGTCAATAAAAAGGTCCAAGGGATACAGTAAACCAGAAGTGAAGCATCGGAATCTATAACTAGAGTCACAGGAAATGTTTCAAAACATAGTCAGTAAGAAGAGTCGGTCTTCATGTACATAAGTCGTTATTGTGCCTTTTGTATGTTATTCCGATGCAATTTCTTTGTTTCATCGTCAATACGAAGGGCCAAGGGATACAGTAAACCTGAAGTGAAGCATCGGAATTTATAACTAGTGTCACAGGACTGGTTCAAATCATGGACAGTAGGAAGAGTCAGTCATCTTGTACTTAAGTCGGCATTGTGCCTTTTGTATTTAATTCCGATGCAATTTCTGTGTTTCATCGTCAATAAGAAGGTCCAAGGGATACAGTAAACCTGAAGTGAAGCATCGGAATCCATAACTAGTGTCACAGGAATGGTTCAAAACGTTGACAGTAAGGAGAGTCAGTCTTCTTGTACTTAAATCGGCATTGTGCCTTTTCTATTTAATTCCGATGCAATTTCTGTGTTTCATCGTCAATAAGAAGGTCAGAGGGATACAGTAAACCTCAAGGGAAGCATCGGAATCTATAACTAGTGTCACAAGGAATGGTTCAAAACATAGTCAGTAAGAAGAGTCAGTCTTCATGTACGTAAGTCGGCATTGTGCCTCTTCTATTCAATTCCGATGCAATTTCTGTGTTTCATCGTCAATAAGAACGTCAGAAAGTTACAGTAAACCTGAAGTGAAGCACTGGAATCTATTACTAGTGTCTCAGGAATGGTTCAAAACATAGTCAGTGAGAAGTGTCAGTCCCTTGTACTTAAGTCGGCATTGTGATTTTTGTATTTAATTCCGATGCAATTTCTGTGTTTCGTAGTCAATATGAAGGTCCAAGGGATACAGTAAAACTGAAGTCAAACATCGGAATCTATAACTAGTGTCACAGGAATGGTTCAAAACATAGAGAGTAAGAAGAGTCAATCTTCTTGTACTTAAGTCGGCATTGTGCCTTTTCTATTTAATTCCGATGCAATTTCAGTGTTTCATCGTCAATAAGAAGGTCAGAGGGATACGGTAAACCTGAAGTGAAGCATCGGAATCTATAACTACTGCCACAGGAATGGTTCAAACATAGTCGGTAAGAAGAGTCAGTCTTCCTGTACTTAAGTCGGCATTGTGCCTTTTGTATTTAATTCCGATGCAATTTCTGTGTTTCATCGTCAACACGAAAGTCCAACGGATACAGTAAACCTGAAGTGAAGCATCGGAATCAATAACTAGTGTCACAGGACTGGTTCAAAACATAAACAGTAGGAAGAGTCAGTCATCTTGTACTTAAGTCGGCATTGTGCCTTTTGTATTTAATTCCGATGCAATTTCTGTGTTTGATCGTCAATAAGAAGGTCCAAGGGATACAGTAAACCTGAAGTGAAGCATCGGAATCTATAACTAGTGTCACAGGAATGGTTCAAAACGTTGACAGTAAGAAGAGTCAGTCTTCTTGTACTTAAGTCGGCATTGTGCCTTTTGTATTTAATTCCGATGCAATTTCTGTGTTTCATCGTCAATAAGAAGGTCAGAGGGATACAGTAAACCTGAAGTGAAACATCGCTATCAATAACTAGTGTCACAGGAATGGTTCAAAACATAGTCAGATAGAAGAGTCAGTCTTTTTTACTTAAGTCGGCATTGTGCCATTTGTATTTAATTCCGATGCAATTTCTGTGTTTCATCGTCCATAAGAAGATCCAAGGGATGCAGTAAACCTGATGTGAAGCATCGGAATCTATAACTAGTGTCACAGGATTGGTTCAAAACATAGACAGTAAGAAGAGTCAGTCTTCTTGTACTTAAGTCGGCATTGTGCCTTTTGTATTTAATTCCGATGTAATTTCTGTGTTTCATCGTCAATAAGGTCAGAGGGATACAGTAAACCTGAAGTGAAGCATCGGAATCTATAACTAGTGTCACAGGAATGGTTCAAAACATAGTCGGTAAGAAGAGTCAGTGTTCCTGTACTTAAGTCGGCATTGTGCCTTTTGTATTTAATTCCGATGCAATTTCTGTGTTTCATCGACAACACGAAAGCCCAAGGGATACAGTAAACCTGAAGTGAAGCATCGGAATCTATAACAAGTGTCACAGGAATGGTTCAAAACATAGTCAGTAAGAAGAGTCGGTCTTCATGTACATAAGTCGGCATTGTGCCTTTTGTATTTTATTCCGATGCAATTTCTTTGTTTCATCGTCAATACGAAGGGCCAAGGGATACAGTAAACCTGAAGTGAAGCATCGGAATCAATAACTAGTGTCACAGGACTGGTTCAAAACATAGACAGTAGGAAGAGTCAGTCATCTTGTACTTAAGTCGGCATTGTGCCTTTTGTATTTAATTCCGATGCAATTTCTGTGTTTGATCGTCAATAAGAAGGTCCAAGGGATACAGTAAACCTGAAGTGAAGCATCGGAATCTATAACTAGTGTCACAGGAATGGTTCAAAACGTTGACAGTAAGAAGAGTCAGTCTTCTTGTACTTAAGTCGGCATTGTGCCTTTTGTATTTAATTCCGATGCAATTTCTGTGTTTCATCGTCAATAAGAAGGTCAGAGGGATACAGTAAACCTGAAGTGAAACATCGCTATCAATAACTAGTGTCACAAGAATGGTTCAAAACATAGTCAGTATGAAGTGTCGGTCTTCATGTACGTAAGTGGGCATTGTGCCTTTTGTATTTAATTCCGATGCAATTTCTGTGTTTGATCGTCAATAAGAACGTCAGAGGGATACAGTAAACCTGAAGTGAAGCATCGGAATCTGTAACTAGTGTCACAGGAATGGTTGAAATCATATTCAGTAAGAAGAGTCTGTCTCCTGTACTTTAGTCGGCATTGTGCCTTTTGTATTTAATTCCGATGCAATTTATGGGTTTCATCGTCAATAAGGAGGTCCTAGGGATACAGTAAAAATGAAGTCAAACATCGGAATCTATAACTAGTGTCACAGGAATAATTCAAAGCATAGACAGTAAGAAGAGTCAGTCTTCTTGTACTTAAGTCGGCATTGTGCCTTTTCTATTTAATTCCGATGCAATTTCTGTGTTTCATCGTCAATAAGAAGGTCAGAGGGATACAGTAAACCTGAAGTGAAACGTCGCTATCAATAACTAGTGTCACAAGAATGGTTCAAAACATAGTCAGTACGAAGTGTCGGTCTTCATGTACGTAAGTGGGCATTGTGCATTTTGTATTTAATTCCGATGCAATTTCTGTGTTTCATCGTCAATAAGAACGTCAGAGGGATACAGTAAACCTGAAGTGAAGCATCGGAATCTGTAACTAGTGTCACAGGAATGGTTGAAATCATAGTCAGTAAGAAGAGTCAGTCTCCTGTACTTTAGTCGGCATTGTGCCTTCTGTATTTAATTCCGATGCAATTTATGGGTTTCATCGTCAATAAGGAGGTCCTAGGGATACAGTAAAACTGAAGTCAAACATCGGAATCTATAACTAGTGTCACAGGAATAATTCAAAACATAGACAGTAAGAAGAGTCAGTCTTCTTGTACTTAAGTCGGCATTGTGCCTTTTCTATTTAATTCCGATGCAATTTCTGTGTTTCATCGTCATAAGAAGGTAGAGGGATACGGTAAACTTGAAGTGAATCATCGGAATCTATAACTAGTGTCACAGGAATGGTTCAAAACATAGACAGTACTTAAGTCGGCATTGTGCCTTTTGTATTTAATTAAGACGCAATTTCTGCGTTTCTTCGTCAATAAGAAGGTCCAAGGGATACAGTAAACCAGAAGTGAAGCATCGGAATCTATAACTAGAGTCACAGGAATGGTTCAAAACATAGTCAGTAAGAAGTGTCGGTCTTCATGTACATAAGTCGGCATTGTGCCTTTTGTATTTTATCTCGATGCAATTTCTTTGTTTCATCGTCAATACGAACGTCAGAGGGATACAGTAAACCTGAAGTGAAGCATCGGAATCTATAACTAGTGTCACAGGATTGGTTCAAAACATAGACAGTAAGAAGAGTCAGTCTTCTTGTACTTAAGTCGGCATTGTGCCTTTTGTATTTAATTCCGATGCAATTTCTGTGTTTCATCGTCAATAAGAACGTCAGAGGGATACAGTAAACCTGAAGTGAAGCATCGGAATCTATAACTAGTGTCACAGGACTGGTTCAAAGCATAGACAGTAGGAAGAGTGAGTCATCTTGTACTTAAGTCGGCATTGTGCCTTTTGTATTTAATTCCGATGCAATTTCTGTGTTTCATCGTCAATAAGAAAATTCAAGGGATACAGTAAACCTGAAGTGAAGCATCGGAATCTATAACTAGTGTCACAGGAAAGGTTCAATACATAGACAGTACTTAAGTCGGCATTGTGCCTTTTGTATTTAATAAAGACGCAATTTCTGTGTTTCATCGACAATAAAAAGGTCCAAGGGATACAGTAAACCAGAAGTGAAGCATCGGAATCTATAACTAGGGTCACAGGAAATGTTTCAATACATAGTCAGTAAGAAGAGTCGGTCTTCATGTACATAAGTCGGCATTGTGCCTTTTGTATGTTATTCCGATGCAATTTCTTTGTTTCATCGTCAATATGAAGGGCCAAGGGATACAGTAAACTTGAAGTGAAGCATCGGAATCTATAACTAGTGTCACAGGACTGGTTCAAATCATAGACAGTAGGAAGAGTCAGTCATCTTGTACTTAAGTCGGCATTGTGCCTTTTGTATTTAATTCCGATGCAATTTCTGTGTTTCATCGTCAATAAGAAGGTCCAAGGGATACAGTAAACCTGAAGTGAAACATCGGAATCCATAACTAGTGTCACAGGAATGGTTCAAAACGTTGACAGTAAGAAGAGTCAGTCTTCTAGTACTTAAGTCGGCATTGTGCCTATTCTATTTAATTCCGATGCAATTTCTGTGTTTCATCGTCAATAAGAAGGTCAGAGGGATACAGTAAACTTGAAGGGAAGCATCGGAATCTATAACTAGTGTCTCAGGAATGGTACAAAGCATAGTCAGTGAGAAGTGTCAGTCTCTTGTACTTAAGTCGGCATTGTGCCTTTTTTATTTAATTCCGATGCAATTTCTGTGTTTCATAGTCAATATGAAGGTCCAAGGGATACAGTAAAACTGAAGTCAAACATCGGAATCTATAACTAGTGTCACAGGAATGGTTCAAAACATAGAGAGTAAGAAGAGTCAGTCTTCCTGTACTTAAGTCGGCATTGTGCCTTTTGTATTTAATTCCGATGCAATTTCTGTGTTTCATCGTCAACACGAAAGTCCAAGGGATACAGTAAACCTGAAGTGAAGCATCGGAATCTATAACAAGTGTCACAGGAATGGTTCAAAACATAGTCAGAAAGAAGAGTCAGTCTTTTTAACTTAAGTCGGCATTGTGCCATTTGTATTTAATTCCGATGCAATTTCTGTGTTTCATCGTCCATAAGAAGGTCCAAGGGATGCAGTAAACCTGATGTGAAGCATCGGAATCTATAACTAGTGTCACAGGATTGGTTCAAAACATAGACAGTAAGAAGAGTCAGTCTTCTTGTACTTAAGTCGGCATTGTGCCTTTTGTATTTAATTCCGATGCAATTTCTGTGTTTCATCGTCAATAAGGTCAGAGGGATACAGTAAACCTGAAGTGAAGCATCGGAATCTATAACTAGTGTCACAGGAATGGTTCAAAACATAGTCGGTAAGAAGAGTCAGTCTTCCTGTACTTAAATCGGCATTGTGCCTTTTGTATTTAATTCCGATGCAATTTCTGTGTTTCATCGTCAACACGAAAGTCCAAGGGATACAGTAAACCTGAAGTGAAGCATCGGAATCTATAACAAGTGTCACAGGAATGGTACAAAACATAGTCAGTAAGAAGAGTCGGTCTTCATGTACATAAGTCGGCAGTGTGCCTTTTGTATTTTATTCCGATGCAATTTCTTTGTTTCATCTTCAATACGAAGGGCCAAGGGATACAGTAAACCTGAAGTGAAGCATCGGAATCTATAACTAGTGTCACAGGACTGGTTCAAAACATAGACAGTAGGAAGAGTCAGTCATCTTGTACTTAAGTCGGCATTGTGCCTTTTGTATTAAAATTCCGATGCAATTTCTGTGTTTCATCGTCAATAAGAAGGTCCAAGGGATACAGTAAACCTGAAGTGAAGCATCGGAATCTATAACTAGTGTCACAGGAATGGTTCAAAACGTTGACAGTAAGAGGAGTCAGTCTTCTTGTACTTAAGTCGGCATTGTGCCTTTTCTATTTAATTCCGATGCAATTTCTGTGTTTCATCGTCAATAAGAAGGTCAGAGGGATACAGTAAACCTGAAGGGAAGCATAGGAATCTATAACTAGTGTCACAAGGAATGGTTCAAAACATAGTCAGTAAGAAGATTCAGTCTTCATGTACGTAAGTCGGCATTGTGCCTCTTCCATTCAATTCCGATGCAATTTCTGTGTTTCATCGTCAATAAGAACGTCAGAGAGATACAGTAAACCTGAAGTGAAGCATCGGAATCTATAACTAGTGTCACAGGAATGGTTCAAAACACAGACAGTACTTAAGTCGGCATTGTGTCTTTTGTATTTAATTAAGACGCAATTTCTGTGTTTCATCGTCAATAAGAAGGTCCAAGGGATACAGTAAACCAGAAGTGAAGCATCGGAATCTATAACTAGAGTCACAGGAATGGTTCAAAACATAGTCAGTAAGAAGAGTCGGTCTTCATGTACATAAGTCGGCATTGTGCCTTTTGTATTTTATTCCGATGCAAGTTCTTTGTTTCATCGTCAATACGAAGGGCCAAGGGATACAGTAAACCTGAAGTGAAGCATCGGAATCTATAACTAGTGTCACAGGTCTGGTTCAAAACATAGACAGTAGGAAGAGTCAGTCATCTTGTACTTAAGTCGGCATTGTGCCTTTTCTATTTAATTCCGATGCAATTTCTGTGTTTCATCGTCAATAAGAAGGTCAGAGGGATACAGTAAACCTGAAGGGAAGCATCGGAATCTATAACTAGTGTCACAAGGAATGGTTCAAAACATAGTCAGTAAGAAGAGTCAGTCTTCATGTACGTAAGTCGGCATTGTGCCTCTTCTATTCAATTCCGATGCAATTTCTGTGTTTCATCGTCAATAAGAACATCAGAGAGATACAGTAAACCTGAAGTGAAGCATCAGAATCTATAACTAGTGTCTCAGGAATGGTTCAAAACATAGTCAGTGAGAAGTGTCAGTCCCTTGTACTTAAGTCGGCATTGTGCCTTTTGTATTTAATTCCGATGCAATTTTTTGTGTTTCATAGTCAATATGAAGGTCCAAGGGATACAGTAAAACTGAAGTCAAACATTGGAATCTATAACTAGTGTCACAGGAATAGTCCAAAACATAGAGAGTAAGAAGAGTCAATCATCTTGTACTTAAGTCGGCATTCTGCCTTTTCTATTTAATTCCGATGCAATTTTAGTGTTTCATCGTCAATAAGAAGGTCAGAGGGATACAGTAAACCTGAAGTGAAGCATCGGAATCTATAACTAGTGCCACAGGAATGGTTCAAACATAGTCGGTAAGAAGAGTCAGTCTTCCTGTACTTAAGTCGGCATTGTGCCTTTTGTATTTAATTCCGATGCAATTTCTGTGTTTCATCGTCAACACGAAAGTCCAAGGGATGCAGTAAACCTGATGTGAAGCATCGGAATCTATAACTAGTGTCACAGGAATGGTTCAAAACGTTGACAGTAAGGAGAGTCAGTCTTCTTGTACTTAAATCGGCATTGTGACCTTTCTATTTAATTCCGATGCAATTTCTGTGTTTCATCGTCAATACGAAGGTCAGAGGGATACAGTAAACCTGAAGGGAAGCATCGGAATCTATAACTAGTGTCACAAGGAATGGTTCAAAACATAGTCAGTAAGAAGAGTCAGTCTTCATGTACGTAAGTCGGCATTGTGCCTCTTCTATTCAATTCCGATGCAATATCTGTGTTTTATCGTCAATAAGAACGTCAGAAAGTTACAGTAAACCTGAAGTGAAGCACTGGAATCTATAACTAGTGTCACAGGAATGGTTCAAAACATAGTCAGTGAGAAGTGTCAGTCCCTTGTACTTAAGTCGGCATTGTGCCTTTTGTATTTAATTCCGATGCAATTTCTGTGTTTCGTAGTCAATATGAAGGTCCATGGGATACAGTAAAACTGAAGTCAAACATCGGAATCTATAACTAGTGTCACAGGAATGGTTCAAAACATAGAGAGTAAGAAGAGTCAATCTTCTTGTACTTAAGTCGGCATTGTGCCTTTTCTATTTAATTCCGATGCAATTTCAGTGTTTCATCGTCAATAAGAAGGTCAGAGGGATACGGTAAACCTGAAGTGAAGCATCGGAATCTATAACTACTGCCACAGGAATGGTTCAAACATAGTCGGTAAGAAGAGTCAGTCTTCCTGTACTTAAGTCGGCATTGTGCCTTTTGTATTTAATTCCGATGCAATTTCTGTGTTTCATCGTCAACACGAAAGTCCAACGGATACAGTAAACCTGAAGTGAAGCATCGGAATCTATAACAAGTGTCACAGGAATGGTTCAAAACATAGTCAGAAAGAAGAGTCAGTCTTTTTTACTTAAGTCGGCATTGTGCCATTTGTATTTAATTCCGATGCAATTTCTGTGTTTCATCGTCCATAAGAAGGTCCAAGGGATGCAGTAAACCTGGTGTGAAGCATCGGAATCTATAACTAGTGTCACAGGATTGGTTCAAAACATAGACAGTAAGAAGAGTCAGTCTTCTTGTACTTAAGTCGGCATTGAGCCTTTTGTGTTTAATTTCGATGCAATTTCTGTGTTTCATCGTCAATAAGGTCAGAGGGATACAGTAAACCTGAAGTGAAGCATCGGAATCTATAACTAGTGTCACAGGAATGGTTCAAACATAGTCGGTAAGAAGAGTCAGTCTTCCTGTACTTAAGTCGGCATTGTGCCTTTTGTATTTAATTCCGATGCAATTTCGGTGTTTCATCGTCAACACGAAAGTCCAATGGATACAGTAAACCTGAAGTGAAGCATCGGAATCTATAACAAGTGTCACAGGAATGGTTCAAAACATAGTCAGTAAGAAGAGTCGGTCTTCATGTACATAAGTCGGCATTGTGCCTTTTGTATTTTATTCCGATGCAATTTCTTTGTTTCATCGTCAATACGAAGGGCCAAGGGATACAGTAAACCTAAAGTGAAGCATCGGAATCAATAACTAGTGTCACAGGACTGGTTCAAAACATAGACAGTAGGAAGAGTCAGTCATCTTGTACTTAATTCGGCATTGTGCCTTTTGTATTTAATTCCGATGCAATTTCTGTGTTTGATCGTCAATAAGAAGGTCCAAGGGATACAGTAAACCTGAAGTGAAGCATCGGAATCTATAACTAGTGTCACAGGAATGGTTCAAAAGCGTTGACAGTAAGAAGAGTCAGTCTTCTTGTACTTAAGTCGGCATTGTGCCTTTTGTATTTAATTCCGATGCAATTTCTGTGTTTCATCGTCAATAAGAAGGTCCAAGGGATACAGTAAACCTGAAGTGAAGCATCGGAATCTATAACTAGTGTCACAGGAATGGTTCAAAACGTTGACAGTAAGAAGAGTCAGTCTTCTTGTACTTAAGTCGGCATTGTGCCTTTTCTATTTAATTCCGATGCAATTTCTGTGTTTCATCGTCAATAAGAACGTCAGAGGGATACAGTAAACCTGAAGTGAAACATCGCTATCAATAACTAGTGTCACAAGAATGGTTCAAAACATAGTCAGTATGAAGTGTCGGTCTTCATGTACGTAAGTGGGCATTGTGCCTTTTGTATTTAATTCCGATGCAATTTCTGTGTTTCATCGTCAATAAGAACGTCAGAGGGATACAGTAAACCTGAAGTGAAGCATCGGAATCTGTAACTAGTGTCACAGGAATGGTTGAAATCATAGTCAGTAAGAAGAGTCAGTCTCCTGTACTTTAGTCGGCATTGTGCTTTTTGTATTTAATTCCGATGCAATTTATGGGTTTCATCGTCAATAAGGAGGTCCTAGGGATACAGTAAAAATGAAGTCAAACATCGGAATCTATAACTAGTGTCACAGGAATAATTCAAAACATAGACAGTAAGAAGAGTCAGTCTTCTTGTACTTAAGTCGGCATTGTGCCTTTTCTATTTAATTCCGATGCAATTTCTGTGTTTCATCGTCAATAAGAAGGTCAGAGGGATACAGTAAACCTGAAGTGAAACATCGCTATCAATAACTAGTGTCACAAGAATGGTTCAAAACATAGTCAGTATGAAGTGTCGGTCTTCATGTACGTAAGTGGGCATTGTGCATTTTGTATTTAATTCCGATGCAATTTCTGTGTTTCATCGTCATAAGAAGGTAGAGGGATACGGTAAACTTGAAGTGAATCATCGGAATCTATAACTAGTGTCACAGGAATGGTTCAAAACATAGACAGTACTTAAGTCGGCATTGTGCCTTTTGTATTTAATTAAGACGCAATTTCTGCGTTTCATCGTCAATAAGAAGGTCCAAGGGATACAGTAAACCAGAAGTGAAGCATCGGAATCTATAACTAGAGTCACAGGAATGGTTCAAAACATAGTCAGTAAGAAGAGTCGGTCTTCATGTACATAAGTCGGCATTGTGCCTTTTGTATTTTATCTCGATGCAATTTCTTTGTTTCATCGTCAATACGAAGGGCCAAGGGATACAGTAAACCTGAAGTGAAGCATCGGAATCTATAACTAGTGTCACAGGACTGGTTCAAAACATAGACAGTAGGAAGAGTCAGTCATCTTGTACTTAAGTCGGCATTGTGCCTTTTGTATTTAATTCCGATGCAATTTCTGTGTTTCATCGTCAATAAGAAGGTTCAAGGGATACAGTAAACCTGAAGTGAAGCATCGGAATCTATAACTAGTGTCACAGGAATGGTTCAAAACGTTGACAGTAAGAAGAGTCAGTCTTCTTGTACTTAAGTCGGCATTGTGCCTTTTCTATTTAATTCCGATGCAATTTCTGTGTTTCATCGTCAATAAGAAGGTCAGAGGGCTACAGTAAACCTGAAGGGAAGCATAGGAATCTATAACTAGTGTCACAAGGAATGGTTCAAAACATAGTCAGTAAGAAGAGTCAGTCTTCATGTACGTAAGTCGGCATTGTGCCTCTTCCATTCAATTCCGATGCAATTTCTGTGTTTCATCGTCAATAAGAACGTCAGAGAGATAAAGTAAATCTGAAGTGAAGCATCGGAATCTATAACTAGTGTCACAGGAATGGTTCAATACATAGACAGTACTTAAGTCGGAATTGTGCCTTTTGTATTTAATAAAGACGCAATTTCTGTGTTTCATCGACAATAAAAAGGTCCAAGGGATACAGTAAACCAGAAGTGAAGCATCGGAATCTATAACTAGAGTCACAGGAAATGTTTCAAAACATAGTCAGTAAGAAGAGTCGGTCTTCATGTACATAAGTCGGCATTGTGCCTTTTGTATGTTATTCCGATGCAATTTCTTTGTTTCATCGTCAATATGAAGGGCCAAGGGATACAGTAAACCTGAAGTGAAGCATCGGAATCTATAACTAGTGTCACAGGACTGGTTCAAATCATAGACAGTAGGAAGAGTCAGTCGTCTTGTACTTAAGTCGGCATTGTTCCTTTTGTATTTAATTCCGATGCAATTTCTGTGTTTCATCGTCAATAAGAAGGTCCAAGGGATACAGTAAACCTGAAGTGAAGCATCGGAATCCATAACTAGTGTCACAGGAATGGTTCAAAACGTTGACAGTAAGAAGAGTCAGTCTTCTTGTACTTAAGTCGGCATTGTGCCTTTTCTATTTAATTCAGATGCAATTTCTGTGTTTCATCGTCAATAAGAAGGTCAGAGGGATACAGTAAACCTGAAGGTAAGCATCGGAATCTATAACTAGTGTCTCAGGAATGGTACAAGGCATAGTCAGTGAGAAGTGTCAGTCTCTTGTACTTAAGTCGGCATTGTGCCTTTTGTATTTAATTCCGATGCAATTTCTGTGTTTCATAGTCAATATGAAGGTCCAAGGGATACAGTAAAACTGAAGTCAAACATCGGAATCTGTAACTAGTGTCACAGGAATGGTTCAAAACATAGAGAGTAAGAAGAGTCAATCTTCTTGTACATAAGTCGGCATTGTGCCTTTTCTATTTAATTCCGATGCAATTTCAGTGTTTCATCGTCAATAAGAAGGTCAGAGGGATACGGTAAACCTGAAGTGAAGCATCGGAATCTATAACTAGTGCCACAGGAATGTTTCAAACATAGTCGGTAAGAAGAGTCAGTCTTCCTGTACTTAAGTCGGCATTGTGCCTTTTGTATTTAATTCCGATGCAATTTCTGTGTTTCATCGTCAACACGAAAGTCCAAGGGATACAGTAAACCTGAAGTGAAGCATCGGAATCTATAACAAGTGTCACAGGAATGGTTCAAAACATAGTCAGAAAGAAGAGTCAGTCTTTTTTACTTAAGTCGGCATTGTGCCATTTGTATTTAATTCCGATGCAATTTCTGTGTTTCATCGTCCGTAAGAAGGTCCAAGGGATGCAGTAAACCTGATGTGAAGCATCGGAATCTATAACTAGTGTCACAGGATTGGTTCAAAACATAGACAGTAAGAAGAGTCAGTCTTCTTGTACTTAAGTCGGCATTGTGCCTTTTGTATTTAATTCCGATGCAATTTCTGTGTTTCATCGTCAATAAGGTCAGAGGGATACAGTAAACCTGAAGTGAAGCATCGGAATCTATAACTAGTGTCACAGGAATGGTTGAAATCATAGTCAGTAAGAAGAGTCAGTCTCCTGTACTTTAGTCGGCATTGTGCCTTTTGTATTTAATTCCGATGCAATTTATGGGTTTCATCATCAATAAGGAGGTCCTAGGGATACAGTAAAACTGAAGTCAAACATCGGAAACTATAACTAGTGTCACAGGAATAATTCAAAACATAGACAGTAAGAAGAGTCAGTCTTCTTGTACTTAAGTCGGCATTGTGCCTTTTCTATTTAATTCCGATGCAATTTCTGTGTTTCATCGTCATAAGAAGGTAGAGGGATACGGTAAACTTGAAGTGAATCATCGGAATCTATAACTAGTGTCAATGGAATGGTTCAAAACATAGACAGTAAGAAGAGTCAGTCTTCTTGTACTTAAGTCGGCATTGTGCCTTTTGTATTTAATTCCGATGCAATTTATGTGTTTCATCGTCAATAAGAGGGTCAGAGGGATACAGTAAACCTGAAGTGAAGCATCGGAATCTATAACTAGTGTCACAGGAATGGTTCAAAACATAGACAGTACTTAAGTCGGCATTGTGCCTTTTGTATTTAATTAAGACGCAATTTCTGCGTTTCATCGTCAATAAGAAGGTCCAAGGGATACAGTAAACCAGAAGTGAAACATCGGAATCTATAACTAGAGTCACAGGAATGGTTCAAAACATAGTCAGTAAGAAGAGTCGGTCTTCATGTACATAAGTCGGCATTGTGCCTTTTGTATTTTATTCCGATGCAATTTCTTTGTTTCATCGTCAATACGAAGGGCCAAGGGATACAGTAAACCTGAAGTGAAGCATCGGAATCTATAACTAGTATCACAGGACTGGTTCAAAAACATAGACAGTAGGAAGAGTCAGTCATCTTGTACTTAAGTCGGCATTGTGCCTTTTGTATTTAATTCCGATGTAATTTCTGTGTTTCATCGTCAATAAGAAGGTTCAAGGGATACAGTAAACCTGAAGTGAAGCATCGGAATCTATAACTAGTGTCACAGGAATGGTTCAAATCGTTGACAGTAAGAAGAGTCAGTCTTCTTGTACTTAACTCGGCATTGTGCCTTTACTATTTAATTCCGATGCAATTTCTGTGTTTCATCGTCAATAAGAAGGTCAGAGGGATACAGTAAACCTGAAGGGAAGCATCGGAATCTATAACTAGTGTCACAAGGAATGGTTCAAAACATAGTCAGTAAGAAGAGTCAGTCTTCATGTACGTAAGTCGGCATTGTGCCTCTTCCATTCAATTCCGATGCAATTTCTGTGTTTCATCGTCAATAAGAACGTCAGAGAGATACAGTAAACCTGAAGTGAAGCATCGGAATCTATAACTAGTGTCACAGGAATGGTTCAATACACAGACAGTACTTAAGTCGGCATTGTGCCTTTTGTATTTAATAAAGACGCAATTTCTGTGTTTCATCGACAATAAAAAGGTCCAAGGGATACAGTAAACCAGAAGTGAAGCATCGGAATCTATAACTAGAGTCACAGGAAATGTTTCAAAACATAGTCAGTAAGAAGAGTCGGTCTTCATGTACATAAGTCGGCATTGTGCCTTTTGTATGTTATTCCGATGCTATTTCTTTGTTTCATCGTCAATACGAAGGGCCAAGGGATACAGTAAACCTGAAGTGAAGCATCGGAATCTATAACTAGTGTCACAGGACTGGTTCAAATCATAGACAGTAGGAAGATTCAGTCATCTTGAACTTAAGTCGGCATTGTGCCTTTTGTATTTAATTCCGATGCAATTTCTGTGTTTCATCGTCAATAAGAACGTCAGAGAGATACAGTAAACCTGAAGTGAAGCATCGGAATCTATAACTAGTGTCTCAGGAATGGTTCAAAACATAGTCAGTGAGAAGTGTCAGTCTCTTATACTTAAGTCGGCATTGTGCCTTTTGTATTTAATTCCGATGCAATTTCTGTGTTTCATAGTCAATATGAAGGTCCAAGGGATACAGTAAAACTGAAGTCGAACATCGGAATCTATAACTAGTGTCACAGGAATGGGACAAAACATAGAGAGTAAGAAGAGTCAATCTTCTTGTACTTAAGTCGGCATTGTGCCTCTTCCATTCAATTCCGATGCAATTTCTGTGTTTCATCGTCAATAAGAACGTCAGAGAGATACAGTAAACCTGAAGTGAAGCATCGGAATCTATAACTAGTGTCTCAGGAATGGTTCAAAACATAGTCAGTGAGAAGTGTCAGTCTCTTATACTTAAGTCGGCATTGTGCCTTTTGTATTTAATTCCGATGCAATTTCTGTGTTTCATCGTCAATTAGAAGGTCAGAGGGATACAGTAAACCTGAAGTGATGCATCGCTATCAATAACTAGTGTCACAGGAATGGTTCAAAACATAGTCAGTAAGAAATGTCAGTCTTCCTGTACTTAAGTCGGCATAGTGTCTTTTGTATTTAATTCCGATGCAATTTCTGTGTTTCATCGTTAATAAGGTCAGAGGGATACAGTACACCTGAAGTGATGCATCGGAATCTATAACTAGTGTCACAGGAATGGCTCAAGATATAGACAGTAGGAAGAGTCAGTCTTCTTGTACTTAAGTCTTCATTTTGCCTTTTGTATTTCATTCAGATGCAATTCCAGTGTTTCATCGTCAAAAAGAAGGTCCAAGGGATACAGTAAACCTGGAGTGAAGCATCGGAATCTACAACTAGTGTCAATGGAATGGTTCAAAACATAGACAGTAAGAAGAGTCAGTCTTCTTGTTCTTAAGTCGGCATTGTGCCTTTTGTATTTAATTCCGGGGCAATTTCTGTGTTTCATCGTCAATAAGAAGGACAGAGGGATACAGAAAACCTGAAGTGAAGCATAGGAATCTATTACTAGTGTCACAGGAATGGTTCAAAACATAGTCAGTAAGAAGAGTCAGTCTTCATGTACTTAAGTCGGCATTGTGCCTTTTCTATTTAATTCCGATGCAATTTCTGTGTTTCATCGTCATAAGAAGGTAGAGGGATACGGTAAACTTGAAGTGAATCATCGGAATCTATAACTAGTGTCAATGGAATGGTTCAAAACATAGACAGTAAGAAGAGTCAGTCTTCTTGTACTTAAGTTGGCATTGTGCCTTTTGTATTTAATTCCGATGCAATTTATGTGTTTCATCGTCAATAAGAGGGTCAGAGGGATACAGTAAACCTGAAGTGAAGCATCGGAATCTATAACTAGTGTCACAGGAATGGTTCAAAACATAGACAGTACTTAAGTCGGCATTGTGCCTTTTGTATTTAATTAAGACGCAATTTCTGCGTTTCATCGTCAATAAGAAGGTCCAAGGGAAACAGTAAACCAGAAGTGAAACATCGGAATCTATAACTAGAGTCACAGGAATGGTTCAAAACATAGTCAGTAAGAAGAGTCGGTCTTCATGTACATAAGTCGGCATTGTGCCTTTTGTATTTTATTCCGATGCAATTTCTTTGTTTCATCGTCAATACGAAGGGCCAAGGGATACAGTAAACCTGAAGTGAAGCATCGGAATCTATAACTAGTGTCACAGGACTGGTTCAAAAACATAGACAGTAGGAAGAGTCAGTCATCTTGTACTTAAGTCGGCATTGTGCCTTTTGTATATAATTCCGATGTAATTTCTGTGTTTCATCGTCAATAAGAAGGTTCAAGGGATACAGTAAACCTGAAGTGAAGCATCGGAATCTATAACTAGTGTCACAGGAATGGTTCAAATCGTTGACAGTAAGAAGAGTCAGTCTTCTTGGACTTAACTCGGCATTGTGCCTTTACTATTTAATTCCGATGCAATTTGTGTTTCATCGTCAATAAGAAGGTCAGAGGGATACAGTAAACCTGAAGGGAAGCATCGGAATCTATAACTAGTGTCACAAGGAATGGTTCAAAACATAGTCAGTAAGAAGAGTCAGTCTTCATGTACGTAAGTCGGCATTGTGCCTCTTCCATTCAATTCCGATGCAATTTCTGTGTTTCATCGTCAATAAGAACGTCAGAGAGATACAGTAAACCTGAAGTGAAGCATCGGAATCTATAACTAGTGTCACAGGAATGGTTCAATACACAGACAGTACTTAAGTCGGCATTGTGCCTTTTGTATTTAATAAAGACGCAATTTCTGTGTTTCATCGACAATAAAAAGGTCCAAGGGATACAGTAAACCAGAAGTGAAGCATCGGAATCTATAACTAGAGTCACAGGAAATGTTTCAAAACATAGTCAGTAAGAAGAGTCGGTCTTCATGTACATAAGTCGGCATTGTGCCTTTTGTATGTTATTCCGATGCTATTTCTTTGTTTCATCGTCAATACGAAGGGCCAAGGGATACAGTAAACCTGAAGTGAAGCATCGGAATCTATAACTAGTGTCACAGGACTGGTTCAAATCATAGACAGTAGGAAGATTCAGTCATCTTGTACTTAAGTCGGCATTGTGCCTTTTGTATTTAATTCCGATGCAATTTCTGTGTTTCATCGTCAATAAGAACGCCAGAGAGATACAGTAAACCTGAAGTGAAGCATCGGAATCTATAACTAGTGTCTCAGGAATGGTTCAAAACATAGTCAGTGAGAAGTGTCAGTCTCTTATACTTAAGTCGGCATTGTGCCTTTTGTATTTAATTCCGATGCAATTTCTGTGTTTCATAGTCAATATGAAGGTCCAAGGGATACAGTAAAACTGAAGTCGAACATCGGAATCTATAACTAGTGTCACAGGAATGGTACAAAACATAGAGAGTAAGAAGAGTCAATCTTCTTGTACTTAAGTCGGCATTGTGCCTCTTCCATTCAATTCCGATGCAATTTCTGTGTTTCATCGTCAATAAGAACGTCAGAGAGATACAGTAAACCTGAAGTGAAGCATCGGAATCTATAACTAGTGTCTCAGGAATGGTTCAAAACATAGTCAGTGAGAAGTGTCAGTCTCTTATACTTAAGTCGGCATTGTGCCTTTTGTATTTAATTCCGATGCAATTTCTGTGTTTCATCGTCAATTAGAAGGTCAGAGGGATACAGTAAACCTGAAGTGATGCATCGCTATCAATAACTAGTGTCACAGGAATGGTTCAAAACATAGTCAGTAAGAAATGTCAGTCTTCCTGTACTTAAGTCGGCATAGTGTCTTTTGTATTTAATTCCGATGCAATTTCTGTGTTTCATCGTTAATAAGGTCAGAGGGATACAGTACACCTGAAGTGAAGCATCGGAATCTATAACTAGTGTCACAGGAATGGCTCAAGATATAGACAGTAGGAAGAGTCAGTCTTCTTGTACTTAAGTCTTCATTTTGCCTTTTGTATTTCATTCAGATGCAATTCCAGTGTTGCATCGTCAAAAAGAAGGTCCAAGGGATACAGTAAACCTGGAGTGAAGCATCGGAATCTACAACTAGTGTCAATGGAATGGTTCAAAACATAGACAGTAAGGAGAGTCAGTCTTCTTGTTCTTAAGTCGGCATTGTGCCTTTTGTATTTAATTCCGGGGCAATTTCTGTGTTTTTATCGTCAATAAGAAGGACAGAGGGATACAGAAAACCTGAAGTGAAGCATAGGAATCTATTACTAGTGTCACAGGAATGGTTCAAAACATAGTCAGTAAGAAGAGTCAGTCTTCATGTACTTAAGTCGGCATTGTGCCTTTTCTATTTAATTCCGATGCAATTTCTGTGTTTCATCGTCAATAAGAAGGTCAGAGGGATACAGTAAACCTGAAGGGAAGCATCGGAATCTATAACTAGTGTCACAAGGAATGGTTCAAAACATAGTCAGTAAGAAGAGTCAGTCTTCATGTACGTAAGTCGGCATTGTGCCGATTCCATTCAATTCCGATGCAATTTCTGTGTTTCATCGTCAATAAGAACGTCAGAGAGATACAGTAAACCTGAAGTGAAGCATCGGAATCTATAACTAGTGTCACAGGAATGGTTCAATACATAGACAGTACTTAAGTCGGCATTGTGCCTTTTGTATTTAATAAAGACGCAATTTCTGTGTTTCATCGACAATAAAAAGGTCCAAGGGATACAGTAAACCAGAAGTGAAGCATCGGAATCTATAACTAGAGTCACAGGAAATGTTTCAAAACATAGTCAGTAAGAAGAGTCGGTCTTCATGTACATAAGTCGGCATTGTGCCTTATGTATGTTTTTCCGATGCTATTTCTTTGTTTCATCGTCAATACGAAGGGCCAAGGGATACAGTAAACCTGAAGTGAAGCATCGGAATCTATAACTAGTGTCACAGGACTGGTTCAAATCATAGACAGTAGGAAGAGTCAGTCATCTTGTACTTAAGTCGGCATTGTGCCTTTTGTATTTAATTCCGGTGCAATTTCTGTGTTTCATCGTCAATAAGAAGGTCCAAGGGATACAGTAAACCTGAAGTGAAGCATCGGAATCCATAACTAGTGTCACAGGAATGGTTCAAAACGTTGACAGTAAGAAGAGTCAGTCTTCTTGTACTTAAGTCGGCATTGTGCCTTTTCTATTTAATTCCGATGCAATTTCTGTGTTTCATCGTCAATAAGAAGGTCAGAGGGATACAGTAAACCTGAAGGGAAGCATCGGAATCTATAACTAGTGTCACAAGGAATGGTTCAAAACATAGTCAGTAAGAAGAGTCAGTCTTCATGTACGTAAGTCGGCATTGTGCCTCTTCCATTCAATTCCGATGCAATTTCTGTGTTTCATCGTCAATAAGAACGTCAGAGAGATACAGTAAACCTGAAGTGAAGCATCGGAATCTATAACTAGTGTCTCAGGAATGGTTCAAAACATAGTCAGTGAGAAGTGTCAGTCTCTTATACTTAAGTCGGCATTGTGCCTTTTGTATTTAATTCCGATGCAATTTCTGTGTTTCATAGTCAATATGAAGGTCTAAGGGATACAGTAAAACTGAAGTCGAACATCGGAATCTATAACTAGTGTCACAGGAATGGTACAAAACATAGAGAGTAAGAAGAGTCAATCTTCTTGTACTTAAGTCGGCATTGTGCCTTTCCTATTTAATTCCGATGCAATTTCAGTGTTTCATCGTCAATAAGAAGGTCAGTGGGATACAGTAAACCTGAAGTGAAGCATCGGAATCTATAACTAGTGTTCAGGAATGGTTCAGACATAGTCGGTAAGAAGAGTCAGTCTTCCTGTACTTAAGTCGGCTTTGTGCTTTTGTATTTAATTCCGATGCAATTTCTGTGTTTCATCGTCAATTACAAGGTCAGAGGGATACAGTAAACCTGAAGTGATGCATCGCTATCAATAACTAGTGTCACAGGAATGGTTCAAAACATAGTCAGTAAGAAATGTCAGTCTTCCTGTACTTAAGTCGGCATAGTGTCTTTTGTATTTAATTCCGATGCAATTTCTGTGTTTCATCGTTAATAAGGTCAGAGGGATACAGTACACCTGAAGTGAAGCATCGGAATCTATAACTAGTGTCACAGGAATGGCTCAAGATATAGACAGTAGGAAGAGTCAGTCTTCTTGTACTTAAGTCTTCATTTTGCCTTTTGTATTTCATTCAGATGCAATTCCAGTGTTTCATCGTCAAAAAGAAGGTCCAAGGGATACAGTAAACCTGGAGTGAAGCATCGGAATCTACAACTAGTGTCAATGGAATGGTTCAAAACATAGGCAGTAAGAAGAGTCAGTCTTCTTGTCCTTAAGTCGGCATTGTGCCTTTTGTATTTAATTCCGGGGCACTTTCTGTGTTTCATCGTCAATAAGAAGGACAGAGGGATACAGAAAACCTGAAGTGAAGCATGGGAATCTATTACTAGTGTCACAGGAATGGTTCAAAACATAGTCAGTAAGAAGAGTCAGTCTTCATGTACTTAAGTCGGCATTGTGCCTTTTGTAATTAATTCCGATTCAATTTCTATGTTTCATCGTCAATAAGAAGGTCCAATGGATACAGTAGACCTGAAGTGAAGCATCGGAATCTATAACGAGTGTCACAGGAATGGTACAAAACATATTTAGGAAGAAGAGTCAGTCTTCTTGTACTTAAGTCGGCACTGTGCCTTTTGTATTTAATTCCGGTGCAATTTCTGTGTTTTATCGTCAATAAGAAGGACAGAGGGATACAGAAAACCTGGAGTGAAGCATCGGAATCTATAACTAGTGTCAATGGAATGGTTCAAAACATAGACAGTAAGAAGAGTCAGTCTTCTTGTACTTAAGTCGGCATTGTGCCTTTTGTATTTAATTCAGGTGCAATATCTGTGTTTCATCGTAATAAGAAGGTCAGTGCGATACAGAAAACCTGAAGTGAAGCATCGGAATCTATAACTAGTGTCACAGGAATGGTTCAAAATATAGTCAGTAAGAAGAGACAGTCCTTTCGTCCTTAAGTCGGCCTTATGCCTTTTGTATTTAATTCCGATGCAATTTCTGTGTTTCATCGTCAATACGAAGGTCCAAGGGATACAGTAAACCTGGAGTGAAGCATCGGAATTTATAACTAGTGTCACAGGAATGGTTCAAAATATAGACAGTACTAAAGTCGGCATTGTGCCTTTTATATTTAATTCCAATGCAATTTCTGTGTTTCATCGTCAATAAGAAGGTCCAAGGGATACAGTAAACCTGAAGTGAAGCATCGGAGTCTATAACTACTGTCACAGGAATGGTTCAAAACATAGTCAGTATGAAGTGTCGGTCTTCATGTACGTAAGTGGGCATTGTGCCTTTTGTATTTAATCCCGATGCAATTTCAGTGTTTCATCGTCAATACGAAGGTCCAAGGGATACAGTAAACCTGACGTGAAGCATCGGAATCTATAACTAGTGTCACAGGAATGGTTCAAAACTTAGACAGTAGGAAGATTCAGTCTTCTTGTACTTTTGTCGGCATTGTGCCTTTTGTATTTAATTCCGATGCTATTTCTGTGTTTCATCGTCAATAAGGAGGACCAAAGGATACAGTAAACCTAAAGTGAAGAATCGGAATCTATAACTAGTGTCACAGGAATGGTTCAAAACATAGACAGTAAGAAGAGTCAGTCTTCTTGTACTTAAGTCGACATTGTGCCTTTTCTATTTAATTCCGATGCAGTTTCTGTGTTTCATCGTCAATACGAAGGTCAGAGGGATACAGTAAACCGGAAGTGAAGCATCGGAATCTATAACTAGTGTCACAGGAATAATTCAAAACATAGACAGTAAGAAGAGTCAGTCTTCTTGTACTTAAGTCGGCATTGTGCCTTTTCTATTTAATTCCGATGCAATTTCTGTGTTTCATCGTCATAAGAAGGTCAGAGGGATACGGTAAACTTGAAGTGAATCATCGGAATCTATAACTAGTGTCAATGGAATGGTTCAAAACATAGACAGTAAGAAGAGTCAGTCTTCTTGTACTTAAGTCGGCATTGTGCCTTTTGTATTTAATTCCGATGCAATTTATGTGTTTCATCGTCAATAAGAGGGTCAGAGGGATACAGTAAACCTGAAGTGAAGCATCGGAATCTATAAATAGTGTCACAGGAATGGTTCAAAACATAGTCAGTAAGAAGAGTCGGTCTTCATGTACATAAGTCGGCATTGTGCCTTTTATATTTTATTCCGATGCAATTTCTTTGTTTCATCGTCAATACGAAGGGCCAAGGGATACAGTAAACCTGAAGTGAAGCATCGGAATCTATAACTAGTGTCACAGGACTGGTTCAAAACATAGACAGTAGGAAGAGTCAGTCATCTTGTACTTAAGTCGGCATTGTGCCTTTTGTATTTAATTCCGATGCAATTTCTGTGTTTCATCGTCAATAAGAAGGTCCAAGGAATACAGTAAACCTGAAGTGAAGCATCGAAATCTATAACTAGTGTCACAGGAATGGTTCAAAACGTTGACAGTAAGGAGAGTCAGTCTTCTTGTACTTAAGTCGGCATTGTGCCCTTCCTATTTAATTCCGATGCAATTTCTGTGTTTCATCGTCAATAAGAAGGTCAGAGGGATGCAGTAAAACTGAAGGGAAGCATCGGAATCTATAACTAGTGTCACAAGGAATGGTTCAAAACATACTCAGTAAGAAGAGTCAGTCTTCATGTACGTAAGTCGGCATTGTGCCTCTTCCATTCAATTCCGATGCAATTTCTGTGTTTCATCGTCAATAAGAACGTCAGAGAGATACAGTAAACCTGAAGTGAAGCATCGGAATCTAAACTAGTGTCTCAGGAATGGCTCAAAACATAGGCAGTGAGAAGTGTCAGTCTCTTATACTTAAGTCGGCATTGTGCCTTTTGTATTTAATTCCGATGCAATTTCTGTGTTTCATAGTCAATATGAAGGTCCAAGGGATACAGTAAAACTGAAGTCGAACATCGGAATCTATAACTAGTGTCACAGGAATGGTACAAAACATAGAGAGTAAGAAGAGTCAATCTTCTTGTACTTAAGTCGGCATTGTGCCTTTTCTATTTAATTCCGATGCAATTTCAGTGTTTCATCGTCAATAAGAAGGTCCAAGGGATACAGTAAACCTGAAGTGAAGCATCGGAATCTATAACTAGTGTTCAGGAATGGTTCAGACATAGTCGGTAATAAGAGTCAGTCTTCCTGTACTTAAGTCGTCATTGTGCCTTTTGTATTTAATTCCGATGCAATTTCTGTGTTTCATCGTCAATAAGGTCAGAGGGATACAGTACACCTGAAGTGAAGCATCGGAATCTATAACTAGTGTCACAGGAATGGCTCAAAATATAGACAGTAGGAAGAGTCAGTCTTCTTGTACTTAAGTCGGCATTTTGCCTGTTGTATTTCATTCAGATGCAATTCCAGTGTTTCATCGTCAAAAAGAAGGTCCAAGGGATACAGTAAACCTGGAGTGAAGCATCGGAATCTACAACTAGTGTCAATGTAATGGTTCAAAACATAGACAGTAAGAAGAGTCAGTCTTCTTGTTCTTAAGTCGGCACTGTGCCTTTTGTATTTAATTCCGGTGCAATTTCTGTGTTTTATCGTCAATAAGAAGAACAGAGGGATACAGAAAACCTGGAGTGAAGCATCGGAATCTATAACTAGTGTCACAGGAATGGTTCAAAATATAGACAGTACTTAAGTCGGCATTGTTCCTTTTATATTTAATTCCAATGCAATTTCTGTGTTTCATCGTCAATAAGAAGGTCCAAGGGATACAGTAAACCTGAAGTGAAGCATCGGAGTCTATAACTAGTGTCACAGGAATGGTTCAAAACATAGTCAGTATGTAGTATCGGTCTTCATGTACGTAAGTGGGCATTGTGCCTTTTGTATTTAATTCCGATGCAATTTCTGTGTTTCATCGTCAATACGAAGGTCCAAGGGATACAGTAAACCTGAAGTGAAGCATCGGAATCTATAACTTGTGTCACAGGAATGGTTCAAAACTTAGACAGTAGGAAGATTCAGTCTTCTTGTACTTTTGACGGCATTGTGCCTTTTGTATTTAATTCCGATGCAATTTCTGTGTTTCATCGTCAATAAGGAGGTCCAAGGGATACAGTAAACCTAAAGTGAAGCATCGGAATCTATAACTAATGTCACAGGAATGGTTCAAAACATAGACAGTAAGAAGAGTCAGTCTTCTTGTACTTAAGTCGACATTGTGCCTTTTCTATTTAATTCCGATGCAGTTTCTGTGTTTCATCGTCAATACGAAGGTCAGAGGGATACAGTAAACCGGAAGTGAAGCATCGGAATCTATAACTAGTGTCACAGGAATAATTCAAAACATAGACAGTAAGAAGCGTCAGTCTTCTTGTACTTAAGTCGGCATTGTGCCTTTTCTATTTAATTCCGATGCAATTTCTGTGTTTCATCGTCATAAGAAGGTCAGAGGGATACGGTAAACTTGAAGTGAATCATCGGAATCTATAACTAGTGTCAATGGAATGGTTCAAAACATAGACAGTAAGAAGAGTCAGTCTTCATGTAGGTAAGTCGGCATTGTGCCTCTTCTATTCAATTCCGATGCAATTTCTGTGTTTCATCGTCAATAAGAACGTCAGAGAGATACAGTAAACCTGAAGTGAAGCATCGGAATCTATAACTAGTGTCACAGGAATGGTTCAAAACATAGTCAGTGAGAAGTGTCAGTCTCTTGTACTTAAGTCGGCATTGTGCCTTTTGTATTTAATTCCGATGCAATTTCTGTGTTTCATAGTCAATATGAAGGTCCAAGGGATACAGTAAAACTGAAGTCAGACATCGGAATCTATAACTAGTGTCACAGGAATGGTCCAAAACATAGAGAGTAAGAAGAGTCAATCTTCTTGTACTTAAGTCGGCATTGTGCCTTTTCTATTTAATTCCGATGCAATTTCAGTATTTCATCGTCAATAAGAAGGTCAGAGGGATACAGTAAACCTGAAGTGAAGCATCGGAATCTGTAACTAGTGCCACAGGAATGGTTCAAACATAGTCGGTAAGAAGAGTCAGTCTTCCTGTACTTAAGTCGGCATTGTGCCATTTGTATTTAATTCCGATGCAATTTCTGTGTTTCATCGTCCATAAGAAGGTCCGAGGGATGCAGTAAACCTGATGTGAAGCATCGGAATCTATAACTAGTGTCACAGGATTGGTTCAAAACATAGACAGTAAGAAGAGTCAGTCTTCTTGTACTTAAGTCGGCATTGTGCCTTTTGTGTCTAATTCCGATGCAATTTCTGTGTTTCATCGTCAATAAGAGGGTCAGAGGGATACACTAAACCTGAAGTGAAGCATCGGAATCTATAACTAGTGTCACAGGAATGGTTCAAAACATAGACAGTACTTAAGTCGGCATTGTGCCTTTTGTATTTTATTAAGACGCAATTTCTGTGTTTCATCGTCAATAAAAAGGTCCAAGGGATACAGTAAACCAGAAGTGAAGCATCGGAATCTATAACTAGAGTCACAGGAATGGTTCAAAACATAGTCAGTAAGAAGAGTCGGTCTTCATGTACGTAAGTCGGCATTGTGCCTTTTGTATGTTATTCCGATGCAATTTCTTTGTTTCATCGTCAATACGAAGGGCCAAGGGATAATGTAAACCTGAAGTGAAGCATCGGAATCTATAACTAGTGTCACAGGACTGCTTCAAATCATAGACAGTAGGAAGAGTCAGTCATCTTGTACTTAAGTCCGCATTGTGCCTTTTGTATTTAATTCGGATGCAATTTCTGTGTTTCATCGTCAACAAGAGGGTCCAAGGGATACAGTAAACCTGAAGTGAAGCATCGGAATCTATAACTAGTGGCACAGGAATGGTTCAAAACGTTGACAGTAAGTAGAGTCAGTCTTCTTGTACTTAAGTCGGCATTGTGCCTTTTCTATTTAATTCCGATGCAATTTCTGTGTTTCATCGTCAATAAGAAGGTCAGAGGGATACAGTTAACCTGAAGGGAAGCATCGGAATCTATAACTAGTGTCACAAGGAGTGGTCCAGAACATAGTCAGTAAGAAGAGTCAGTCTTCATGTACGTAAGTCGGCTTTGTGCCTCTTCTATTCAATTCCGATGCAATTTCTGTGTTTCATCGTCAATAAGAACGTTAGAGAGATACAGTAAACCTGAAGTGAAGCATCGGAATCTATAACTAGTGTCTCAGGAATGGTTCAAAACATAGTCAGTGAGAAGTGTCAGTCTCTTGTACTTAAGTCGGCATTGTGCCTTTTTTATTTAATTCCGATGCAATTTCTGTGTTTCATAGTCAATATGAAGGTCCAAGGGATACAGTAAAACTGAAGTGAAACATCGGAATCTATAACTAGTGTCACAGGAATGGTTCAAAACATAGTCGGTAAGAAGAGTCAGTCTTCCTGTACTTAAGTCGGCATTGTGCATTTTGTATTTAATTCCGATGCAATTTCTGTATTTCATCGTCCATAAGAAGGTCCAAGGGATGCAGTAAACCTGATGTGAAGCATCGGAATCTATAACTAGTATCACAGGATTGGTTCAAAACATAGACAGTAAGAAGAGTCAGTCTTCTTGTACTTAAGTCGGCATTGTGCCTTTTGTATTTAATTCCGATGCAATTTCTGTGTTTCATCGTCAATAAGGTCAGAGGGATACAGTAAACCTGAAGTGAAGCATCGGAATCTATAACTAGTGTCACAGGAATGGTTCAAAACATAGTCGGTAAGAAGAGTCAGTCGTTCTGCACTTAAGTCGGCATTGTGCCTTTTGTACTTAATTCCGATGCAATTTCTGTGTTTCATCGTTAACACGAAAGTCCAAGGGATACAGTAAACCTGAAGTGAAGCATCGGAATCTATAACAAGTGTCACAGGAAAGGTTCAAAACATAGTCAGTAAGAAGAGTCGGTCTTCATGTACATAAGTCGGCATTGTGCCTTTTGTATTTTATTCCGATGCAATTTCTTTGTTTCATCGTCAATACGAAGGGCCAAGGGATACAGTAAACCTGAAGTGAAGCATCGGAATCTATAACTAGTGTCACAGGACTGGTTCAAAACATAGACAGTAGGAAGAGTCAGTCATCTTGTACTTAAGTCGGCATTGTGCCTTTTGTATTTAATTCCGATGCAATTTCTGTGTTTCATCGTCAATACGAAGGTCCAAGGGATACAGTAAACCTGAAGTGAAGCATCGGAATCTATAACTAGTGTCACAGGAATGGTTCAAAACGTAGACAGTAACAAGAGTCAGTCTTCTTGTACTTAAGGCGGCATTGTGCCTTTTCTATTTAATTCCGATGCAATTTCTGTGTTTCATCGTCAATAAGAGGGTCAGAGGGATACAGTAAACCTGAAGGGAAGCATCGGAATCTATAACTAGTGTCACAAGGAATGGTTCAAAACATAGTCAGTAAGAAGAGTCAGTCTTCATGTACGTAAGTCGGCATTGTGCCTCTTCTATTCAATTCCGATGCAATTTCTGTGTTTCATCGTCAATAAGAACGTCAGAGAGATTCAGTAAACCTGAAGTGAAGCATCGGAATCTATAACTAGTGTCTCAGGAATGGTTCAAAACATAGTCAGTGAGAAGTGTCAGTCTCTTGTACTTAAGTCGGCATTGTGCCTTTTGTATTTAATTCCGATGCAATTTCTGTGTTTCATAGTCAATATGAAGGTCCAAGGGATACAGTAAAACTGAAGTCAAACATCGGAATCTATAACTAGTGTCACAGGAATGGTTCAAAACATAGAGAATAAGAAGAGTCAATCTTCTTGTACTTAAGTCGGCATTGTGCCTTTTCTATTTAATTCCGATGCAATTTCAGTGTTTCATCGTCAATAAGAAGGTCAGAGGGATACAGTAAACCTGAAGTGAAGCATCGGAATCTATAACTAGTGCCACAGGAATGGTTCAAACATAGTCGGTAAGAAGAGTCAGTCTTCCTGTACTTATGTCGCCATTGTGCCTTTTTTATTTAATTCCGATGCAATTTCTGTGTTTCATCGTCAACACGAAAGTCCAAGGGATACAGTAAACCTGAAGCGAAGCATCGGAATGTATAACAAGTGTCACAGGAATGGTTCAAAACATAGTCAGAAAGAAGAGTCAGTCTTTTTTACTTAAGTCGGCATTGTGCCATTTGTATTTAATTCCGATGCAATTTTTGTGTTTCATCGTCCATAAGAAGGTCCAAGAGATGCAGTAAACCTGATGTGAAGCATCGGAATCTATAAC
This sequence comes from Schistocerca americana, assembly GCF_021461395.2. NCBI lineage: Eukaryota > Metazoa > Arthropoda > Insecta > Orthoptera > Acrididae > Schistocerca > Schistocerca americana. Next base: position 32,046,417 of record NC_060121.1, read on the forward strand.
TAGTGTCACAGGATTGGTTCAAAACATAGACAGTAAGAAGAGTCTGTCTTCTTGTACTTAAGTCGGCATTGTGCCTTTTGTATTTAATTCCGATGCAATTTCTGTGTTTCATCGTCAATAAGGTCAGAGGGATAGAGTAAACCTGAAGTGAAGCATCGGAATCTATAACTAGTGTCACAGGAATGGTTCAAAACATAGACAGTAGGAAGAGTCAGTCTTCTTGTACCTAAGTCGGCATTTTGCCTTTTGTATTTAATTCACATGCAATATCAGTGTTTCATCGTTAATAAGAAGGTCCAAGGGATACAGTAAACCTGGAGTGAAGCATCGGAATCTATAACTAGTGTCAATGGAATGGTTCAAAACATAAACAGTAAGAAGAGTCAGTCTTCTTGTACTTAAGTCGGCATAGTGTCTTTTGTATTTATTTCCGATGCAATTTCTGTGTTTCATCGTCAATAAGGTCACAGGGATACAGTAAACCTGAAGTGAAGCATCGAAATCTATAACTAGTGTCACAGGAATGGTTCAAAACGTTGACAGTAAGGAGAGTCAGTCTTCTTGTACTTAAGTCGGCATTGTGCCCTTCCTATTTAATTCCGATGCAATTTCTGTGTTTCATCGTCAATAAGAAGGTCCAAGGGATACAGTAAACCTGGAGTGAAGCATCGGAATCTATAACTAGTGACAATGGAATTGTTCAAAACATAGACTGTAAGAAGAGTCAGTCTGCTTGTACTTAAGTCGGCATTGTGCCTTTTGTATTTAATTGCGGTGCAATTTCTGTGTTTTATCGTCAATAAGATGGTCAGAGGGATACAGCAAACCTAAAGTGAGGCATCGGAATCTATTACTAGTGTCACAGGAATGGTTCAAAACGTAGTCAGAAAGAAGAGTCAGTCTTGTTGTCCTTAAGTCGGCATTGTGCCTTTTGTATTTAATTCTGATGCAATTTCTGCCTTTCATCGTCAATAAGCAGGTCAAAGGGATACAGTAAACGTAGAGTGAATCATCGGAATCTATAACTAGTGTCACAGGAATGTTTCAAAACATAGACAGTAAGAAGATACAGTCTTCTTGTACTTAAGTCGGCACTGTGCCTTTTGTATTTAATTCCGATGCAATTTCTGTGTTTCATCGTCAATAAGGTCAGAGGGATACAGTAAACCTGAAGTGAAGCATCGGAAGCTATAACTAGTGTCACAGGAATGGTTCAAAACATAGACAGTAGGAAGAGTCTATCTTCTTGTACTTAAGTCGGCATTTTGCCTTTTGTATTTAATTCACATGCAATATCAGTGTTTCATCGTCAATAAGAAGGTCCAAGGGATACAGTGAACCTGGAGTGAAGCATCGGAATCTATAACTAGTGTCAATGGAATGGTTCAAAACATAGACAGTAAGAAGAGTCAGTCTTCTTGTACTTAAGTCGGCATTGTGCCTTTTGTATTTAATTCCGATGCAATTTCTGTGTTTCATCGTCAATAAGGTCAGAAGGATACAGTAAACCTGAAGTGAAGCATCGGAATCTATAACTAGTGTCACAGGAATGGTTCAAAACATAGTCAGTAAGAAGAGTCAGTCTTCTTGTACTTAAGTCGGCATAGTGTCTTTTGTATTTAATTCCGATGCAATTTCTGTGTTTCATCGTCAATAAGGTCAGAGGGATAAAGTAAACCTGAAGTGAAGCATCGGAATCTATAACTAGTGTCACAGGAATGGTTCAAAATATAAACAGTAGGATGAGTCTGTCTTCTAGTACTGATGTCGGCATTTTGCCTTTTGTATTTAATTCAGATGCAATTTCAGTGTTTCATCGTCAATAAGAAGGTCCAAGGGATACAGTAAACCTGGAGTGAAGCATCGGAATCTATAACTAGTGACAATGGAATTGTTCAAAACATAGACAGTAAGAAGAGTCAGTCTACTTGTACTTAAGTCGGCATTGTGCCTTTTGTATTTAATTGCGGTGCAATTTCTGTGTTTCATCGTCAATAAGAAGGTCAGAGGGATACAGTAAACCTGAAGTGAGGCATCGGAAACTATAACTAGTGCCACAGGAATGGTTCAAACATAGTCGATAAGAAGAGTCAGTCTTCCTGTACTTAAGTCGGCATTGTGCCTTTTGTATTTAATTCCGATGCAATTTCTGTGTTTCATCGTCAATAAGGTCAGAGGGATACAGTAAACCTGAAGTGAAGCATCGGAATCTATAACTAGTGTCACAGGAATGGTTCAAAACATAGTCGGTAAGAAGAGTCAGTCTTCCTGTACTTAAGTCGGCATTGTGCCTTTTGTATTTATTTCCGATGCAATTTCTGTGTTTCATCGTCAACACGAAAGTCCAAGGGATACAGTAAACCTGAAGTGAAGCATCGGAATCTATAACAAGTGTCACAGGAATGGTTCAAAACATAGTCAGTAAGAAGAGTCGGTCTTCATGTACATAAGTCGGCATTGCGAATATTGTATTTTATTCCGATGCAATTTCTTTGTTTCATCGTCAATACGAAGGGCCAAGGGATACAGTAAACCGGAAGTGAAGCATCGGAATCTATAACTAGTGTCACAGGACTGGTTCAAAACTTAGACAGTAGGAAGAGTCAGTCATCTTGTACTTATGTCGGCATTGTGCCTTTTGCATTTAATTCCGATGCAATTTCTGTGTTTCATCGTCAATAAGAAGGTCCAAGGGATACAGTAAACCTGAAGTGAAGCATCGGAATCTATAACTAGTGTCACAGGAATGGTTCAAAACGTTGACAGTAAGAAGAGTCAGTCTTCTTGTACTTAAGTCGGCATTGTGCCTTTTCTATTTACTTCCGATGCAATTTCTGTGTTTCATCGTCAATAAGAAGGTCAGAGGGATACAGTAAACCTGAAGTGAGGCATCGGAATCTCTAACTAGTGTCACAGGAATGGTTCATAACATAGTCAGTAAGAAGAGTCAGTCTTCTTGTACTTAAGTCGGCATTGTGCCTTTTGTATTTATTTCCGATGCAATTTCTGTGTTTCATCGTCAATAAGGTCAGAGGGATACAGTAAACCTGAAGTGAAGCATCGGAATCTATAACTAGTGTCACAGGAATTGTTCAAAACATAGACAGTAGGAGGAGTCTGTCTTCTTGTACTGATGTCGGCATTTTGCCGTTTGTATTTAATTCAGATGCAATTTCTGTGTTTCATCGTCAATAGGAAGGTCCAAGGGATACAGTAAACCTGGAGTGAAGCATCGGAATCTATAACTAGTGACAATGGAATTGTTCAAAACATAGACAGTAAGAAGAGTCAGTCTGCTTGTACTTAAGTCGGCATTGTGCCTTTTGTATTTAATTGCGGTGCAATTTCTGTGTTTCATCGTCAATAAGAAGGTCAGAGGGATACAGTTAACCTGAAGGGAAGCATCGGAATCTATAACTAGTGTCACAAGGAATGGTCCAGAACATAGTCAGTAAGAAGAGTCAGTCTTCATGTACGTAAGTCGGCTTTGTGCCTCTTCTATTCAATTCCGATGCAATTTCTGTGTTTCATCGTCAATAAGAACGTTAGAGAGATACAGTAAACCTGAAGTGAAGCATCGGAATCTATAACTAGTGTCTCAGGAATGGTTCAAAACATAGTCAGTGAGAAGTGTCAGTCTCTTGTACTTAAGTCGGCATTGTGAATTTTTATTTAATTCCGATGCAATTTCTGTGTTTCATAGTCAATATGAAGGTCCAAGGGATACAGTAAAACTGAAGTGAAACATCGGAATCTATAACTAGTGTCACAGGAATGGTTCAAAACATAGTCGGTAAGAAGAGTCAGTCTTCCTGTACTTAAGTCGGCATTGTGCATTTTGTATTTAATTCCGATGCAATTTCTGTGTTTCATCGTCCATAAGAAGGTCCAAGGGATGCAGTAAACCTGATGTGAAGCATCGGAATCTATAACTAGTATCACAGGATTGGTTCAAAACATAGACAGTAAGAAGAGTCAGTCTTCTTGTACTTAAGTCGGCATTGTGCCTTTTGTATTTAATTCCGATGCAATTTCTGTGTTTCATCGTCAATAAGGTCAGAGGGATACAGTAAACCTGAAGTGAAGCATCGGAATCTATAACTAGTGTCACAGGAATGGTTCAAAACATAGTCGGTAAGAAGAGTCAGTCGTCCTGCACTTAAGTCGGCATTGTGCCTTTTGTACTTAATTCCGATGCAATTTCTGTGTTTCATCGTTAACACGAAAGTCCAAGGGATACAGTAAACCTGAAGTAAAGCATCGGAATCTATAACAAGTGTCACAGGAAAGGTTCAAAACATAGTCAGTAAGAAGAGTCGGTCTTCATGTACATAAGTCGGCATTGTGCCTTTTGTATTTTATTCCGATGCAATTTCTTTGTTTCATCGTCAATACGAAGGGCCAAGGGATACAGTAAACCTGAAGTGAAGCATCGGAATCTATAACTAGTGTCACAGGACTGGTTCAAAACATAGACAGTAGGAAGAGTCAGTCATCTTGTACTTAAGTCGGCATTGTGCCTTTTGTATTTAATTCCGATGCAATTTCTGTGTTTCATCGTCAATACGAAGGTCCAAGGGATACAGTAAACCTGAAGTGAAGAATCGGAATCTATAACTAGTGTCACAGGAATAGTTCAAAACGTAGACAGTAACAAGAGTCAGTCTTCTTGTACTTAAGGCGGCATTGTGCCTTTTCTATTTAATTCCGATGCAATTTCTGTGTTTCATCGTCAATAAGAGGGTCAGAGGGATACATTAAACCTGAAGGGAAGCATCGGAATCTATAACTAGTGTCACAAGGAATGGTTCAAAACATAGTCAGTAAGAAGAGTCAGTCTTCATGTACGTAAGTCGGCATTGTGCCTCTTCTATTCAATTCCGATGCAATTTCTGTGTTTCATCGTCAATAAGAACGTCAGAGAGATTCAGTAAACCTGAAGTGAAGCATCGGAATCTATAACTAGTGTCTCAGGAATGGTTCAAAACATAGTCAGTGAGAAGTGTCAGTCTCTTGTACTTAAGTCGGCATTGTGCCTTTTGTATTTAATTCCGATGCAATTTCTGTGTTTCATAGTCAATATGAAGGTCCAAGGGATACAGTAAAACTGAAGTCAAACATCGGAATCTATAACTAGTGTCACAGGAATGGTTCAAAACATAGAGAATAAGAAGAGTCAATCTTCTTGTACTTAAGTCGGCATTGTGCCTTTTCTATTTAATTCCGATGCAATTTCAGTGTTTCATCGTCAATAAGAAGGTCCAAGAGATGCAGTAAACCTGATGTGAAGCATCGGAATCTATAACTAGTGTCACAGGATTGGTTCAAAACATAGACAGTAAGAAGAGTCTGTCTTCTTGTACTTAAGTCGGCATTGTGCCTTTTGTATTTAATTCCGATGCAATTTCTGTGTTTCATCGTCAATAAGGTCAGAGGGATAGAGTAAACCTGAAGTGAAGCATCGGAATCTATAACTAGTGTCACAGGAATGGTTCAAAACATAGACAGTAGGAAGAGTCAGTCTTCTTGTACCTAAGTCGGCATTTTGCCTTTTGTATTTAATTCACATGCAATATCAGTGTTTCATCGTCAATAAGAAGGTCCAAGGGATACAGTAAACCTGGAGTGAAGCATCGGAATCTATAACTAGTGTCAATGGAATGGTTCAAAACATAAACAGTAAGAAGAGTCAGTCTTCTTGTACTTAAGTCGGCATAGTGTCTTTTGTATTTATTTCCGATGCAATTTCTGTGTTTCATCGTCAATAAGGTCACAGGGATACAGTAAACCTGAAGTGAAGCATCGAAATCTATAACTAGTGTCACAGGAATGGTTCAAAACGTTGACAGTAAGGAGAGTCAGTCTTCTTGTACTTAAGTCGGCATTGTGCCCTTCCTATTTAATTCCGATGCAATTTCTGTGTTTCATCGTCAATAAGAAGGTCCAAGGGATACAGTAAACCTGGAGTGAAGCATCGGAATCTATAACTAGTGACAATGGAATTGTTCAAAACATAGACTGTAAGAAGAGTCAGTCTGCTTGTACTTAAGTCGGCATTGTGCCTTTTGTATTTAATTGCGGTGCAATTTCTGTGTTTTATCGTCAATAAGATGGTCAGAGGGATACAGCAAACCTAAAGTGAGGCATCGGAATCTATTACTAGTGTCACAGGAATGGTTCAAAACGTAGTCAGAAAGAAGAGTCAGTCTTGTTGTCCTTAAGTCGGCATTGTGCCTTTTGTATTTAATTCTGATGCAATTTCTGCGTTTCATCGTCAATAAGCAGGTCAAAGGGATACAGTAAACGTAGAGTGAATCATCGGAATCTATAACTAGTGTCACAGGAATGTTTCAAAACATAGACAGTAAGAAGATACAGTCTTCTTGTACTTAAGTCGGCACTGTGCCTTTTGTATTTAATTCCGATGCAATTTCTGTGTTTCATCGTCAATAAGGTCAGAGGGATACAGTAAACCTGAAGTGAAGCATCGGAAGCTATAACTAGTGTCACAGGAATGGTTCAAAACATAGACAGTAGGAAGAGTCTATCTTCTTGTACTTAAGTCGGCATTTTGCCTTTTGTATTTAATTCACATGCAATATCAGTGTTTCATCGTCAATAAGAAGGTCCAAGGGATACAGTGAACCTGGAGTGAAGCATCGGAATCTATAACTAGTGTCAATGGAATGGTTCAAAACATAGACAGTAAGAAGAGTCAGTCTTCTTGTACTTAAGTCGGCATTGTGCCTTTTGTATTTAATTCCGATGCAATTTCTGTGTTTCATCGTCAATAAGGTCAGAAGGATACAGTAAACCTGAAGTGAAGCATCGGAATCTATAACTAGTGTCACAGGAATGGTTCAAAACATAGTCAGTAAGAAGAGTCAGTCTTCTTGTACTTAAGTCGGCATAGTGTCTTTTGTATTTAATTCCGATGCAATTTCTGTGTTTCATCGTCAATAAGGTCAGAGGGATACAGTAAACCTGAAGTGAAGCATCGGAATCTATAACTAGTGTCACAGGAATGGTTCAAAATATAAACAGTAGGATGAGTCTGTCTTCTAGTACTGATGTCGGCATTTTGCCTTTTGTATTTAATTCAGATGCAATTTCAGTGTTTCATCGTCAATAAGAAGGTCCAAGGGATACAGTAAACCTGGAGTGAAGCATCGGAATCTATAACTAGTGACAATGGAATTGTTCAAAACATAGACAGTAAGAAGAGTCAGTCTACTTGTACTTAAGTCGGCATTGTGCCTTTTGTATTTAATTGCGGTGCAATTTCTGTGTTTCATCGTCAATAAGAAGGTCAGAGGGATACAGTAAACCTGAAGTGAGGCATCGGAATCTATAACTAGTGCCACAGGAATGGTTCAAACATAGTCGATAAGAAGAGTCAGTCTTCCTGTACTTAAGTCGGCATTGTGCCTTTTGTATTTAATTCCGATGCAATTTCTGTGTTTCATCGTCAATAAGGTCAGAGGGATACAGTAAACCTGAAGTGAAGCATCGGAATCTATAACTAGTGTCACAGGAATGGTTCAAAACATAGTCGGTAAGAAGAGTCAGTCTTCCTGTACTTAAGTCGGCATTGTGCCTTTTGTATTTAATTCCGATGCAATTTCTGTGTTTCATCGTCAACACGAAAGTCCAAGGGATACAGTAAACCTGAAGTGAAGCATCGGAATCTATAACAAGTGTCACAGGAATGGTTCAAAACATAGTCAGTAAGAAGAGTCGGTCTTCATGTACATAAGTCGGCATTGTGAATTTTGTATTTTATTCCGATGCAATTTCTTTGTTTCATCGTCAATACGAAGGGCCAAGGGATACAGTAAACCGGAAGTGAAGCATCGGAATCTATAACTAGTCTCACAGGACTGGTTCAAAACTTAGACAGTAGGAAGAGTCAGTCATCTTGTACTTATGTCGGCATTGTGCCTTTTGCATTTAATTCCGATGCAATTTCTGTGTTTCATCGTCAATAAGAAGGTCCAAGGGATACAGTAAACCTGAAGTGAAGCATCGGAATCTATAACTAGTGTCACAGGAATGGTTCAAAACGTTGACAGTAAGAAGAGTCAGTCTTCTTGTACTTAAGTCGGCATTGTGCCTTTTCTATTTACTTCCGATGCAATTTCTGTGTTTCATCGTCAATAAGAAGGTCCGAGGGATACAGTAAACCTGAAGTGAGGCATCGGAATCTCTAACTAGTGTCACAGGAATGGTTCATAACATAGTCAGTAAGAAGAGTCAGTCTTCTTGTACTTAAGTCGGCATTGTGCCTTTTGTATTTATTTCCGATGCAATTTCTGTGTTTCATCGTCAATAAGGTCAGAGGGATACAGTAAACCTGAAGTGAAGCATCGGAATCTATAACTAGTGTCACAGGAATTGTTCAAAACATAGACAGTAGGAGGAGTCTGTCTTCTTGTACTGATGTCGGCATTTTGCCGTTTGTATTTAATTCAGATGCAATTTCTGTGTTTCATCGTCAATAGGAAGGTCCAAGGGATACAGTAAACCTGGAGTGAAGCATCGGAATCTATAACTAGTGACAATGGAATTGTTCAAAACATAGACAGTAAGAAGAGTCAGTCTGCTTGTACTTAAGTCGGCATTGTGCCTTTTGTATTTAATTGCGGTGCAATTTCTGTGTTTCATCGTCAATAAGAAGGTCAGAGGGATACAGTTAACCTGAAGGGAAGCATCGGAATCTATAACTAGTGTCACAAGGAATGGTCCAGAACATAGTCAGTAAGAAGAGTCAGTCTTCATGTACGTAAGTCGGCTTTGTGCCTCTTCTATTCAATTCCGATGCAATTTCTGTGTTTCATCGTCAATAAGAACGTTAGAGAGATACAGTAAACCTGAAGTGAAGCATCGGAATCTATAACTAGTGTCTCAGGAATGGTTCAAAACATAGTCAGTGAGAAGTGTCAGTCTCTTGTACTTAAGTCGGCATTGTGCCTTTTTTATTTAATTCCGATGCAATTTCTGTGTTTCATAGTCAATATGAAGGTCCAAGGGATACAGTAAAACTGAAGTGAAACATCGGAATCTATAACTAGTGTCACAGGAATGGTTCAAAACATAGTCGGTAAGAAGAGTCAGTCTTCCTGTACTTAAGTCGGCATTGTGCATTTTGTATTTAATTCCGATGCAATTTCTGTGTTTCATCGTCCATAAGAAGGTCCAAGGGATGCAGTAAACCTGATGTGAAGCATCGGAATCTATAACTAGTATCACAGGATTGGTTCAAAACATAGACAGTAAGAAGAGTCAGTCTTCTTGTACTTAAGTCGGCATTGTGCCTTTTGTATTTAATTCCGATGCAATTTCTGTGTTTCATCGTCAATAAGGTCAGAGGGATACAGTAAACCTGAAGTGAAGCATCGGAATCTATAACTAGTGTCACAGGAATGGTTCAAAACATAGTCGGTAAGAAGAGTCAGTCGTCCTGCACTTAAGTCGGCATTGTGCCTTTTGTACTTAATTCCGATGCAATTTCTGTGTTTCATCGTTAACACGAAAGTCCAAGGGATACAGTAAACCTGAAGTGAAGCATCGGAATCTATAACAAGTGTCACAGGAAAGGTTCAAAACATAGTCAGTAAGAAGAGTCGGTCTTCATGTACATAAGTCGGCATTGTGCCTTTTGTATTTTATTCCGATGCAATTTCTTTGTTTCATCGTCAATACGAAGGGCCAAGGGATACAGTAAACCTGAAGTGAAGCATCGGAATCTATAACTAGTGTCACAGGACTGGTTCAAAACATAGACAGTAGGAAGAGTCAGTCATCTTGTACTTAAGTCGGCATTGTGCCTTTTGTATTTAATTCCGATGCAATTTCTGTGTTTCATCGTCAATACGAAGGTCCAAGGGATACAGTAAACCTGAAGTGAAGAATCGGAATCCATAACTAGTGTCACAGGAATAGTTCAAAACGTAGACAGTAACAAGAGTCAGTCTTCTTGTACTTAAGGCGGCATTGTGCCTTTTCTATTTAATTCCGATGCAATTTCTGTGTTTCATCGTCAATAAGAGGGTCAGAGGGATACAGTAAACCTGAAGGGAAGCATCGGAATCTATAACTAGTGTCACAAGGAATGGTTCAAAACATAGTCAGTAAGAAGAGTCAGTCTTCATGTACGTAAGTCGGCATTGTGCCTCTTCTATTCAATTCCGATGCAATTTCTGTGTTTCATCGTCAATAAGAACGTCAGAGAGATTCAGTAAACCTGAAGTGAAGCATCGGAATCTATAACTAGTGTCTCAGGAATGGTTCAAAACATAGTCAGTGAGAAGTGTCAGTCTCTTGTACTTAAGTCGGCATTGTGCCTTTTGTATTTAATTCCGATGCAATTTCTGTGTTTCATAGTCAATATGAAGGTCCAAGGGATACAGTAAAACTGAAGTCAAACATCGGAATCTAAAACTAGTGTCACAGGAATGGTTCAAAACATAGAGAATAAGAAGAGTCAATCTTCTTGTACTTAAGTCGGCATTGTGCCTTTTCTATTTAATTCCGATGCAATTTCAGTGTTTCATCGTCAATAAGAAGGTCAGAGGGATACAGTAAACCTGAAGTGAAGCATCGGAATCTATAACTAGTGTCACAGGAATGGTTCAAAACATAGTCAGAAAGAAGAGTCAGTCTTTTTTACTTAAGTCGGCATTGTGCCATTTGTATTTAATTCCGATGCAATTTTTGTGTTTCATCGTCCATAAGAAGGTCCAAGAGATGCAGTAAACCTGATGTGAAGCATCGGAATCTATAACTAGTGTCACAGGATTGGTTCAAAACATAGACAGTAAGAAGAGTCTGTCTTCTTGTACTTAAGTCGGCATTGTGCCTTTTGTATTTAATTCCGATGCAATTTCTGTGTTTCATCGTCAATAAGGTCAGAGGGATAGAGTAAACCTGAAGTGAAGCATCGGAATCTATAACTAGTGTCACAGGAATGGTTCAAAACATAGACAGTAGGAAGAGTCAGTCTTCTTGTACCTAAGTCGGCATTTTGCCTTTTGTATTTAATTCACATGCAATATCAGTGTTTCATCGTCAATAAGAAGGTCCAAGGGATACAGTAAACCTGGAGTGAAGCATCGGAATCTATAACTAGTGTCAATGGAATGGTTCAAAACATAAACAGTAAGAAGAGTCAGTCTTCTTGTACTTAAGTCGGCATAGTGACTTTTGTATTTATTTCCGATGCAATTTCTGTGTTTCATCGTCAATAAGGTCACAGGGATACAGTAAACCTGAAGTGAAGCATCGAAATCTATAACTAGTGTCACAGGAATGGTTCAAAACGTTGACAGTAAGGAGAGTCAGTCTTCTTGTACTTAAGTCGGCATTGTGCCCTTCCTATTTAATTCCGATGCAATTTCTGTGTTTCATCGTCAATAAGAAGGTCCAAGGGATACAGTAAACCTGGAGTGAAGCATCGGAATCTATAACTAGTGACAATGGAATTGTTCAAAACATAGACTGTAAGAAGAGTCAGTCTGCTTGTACTTAAGTCGGCATTGTGCCTTTTGTATTTAATTGCGGTGCAATTTCTGTGTTTCATCGTCAATAAGATGGTCAGAGGGATACAGCAAACCTAAAGTGAGGCATCGGAATCTATTACTAGTGTCACAGGAATGGTTCAAAACGTAGTCAGAAAGAAGAGTCAGTCTTGTTGTCCTTAAGTCGGCATTGTGCCTTTTGTATTTAATTCTGATGCAATTTCTGCGTTTCATCGTCAATAAGCAGGTCAAAGGGATACAGTAAACGTAGAGTGAATCATCGGAATCTATAACTAGTGTCACAGGAATGTTTCAAAACATAGACAGTAAGAAGATACAGTCTTCTTGTACTTAAGTCGGCACTGTGCCTTTTGTATTTAATTCCGATGCAATTTCTGTGTTTCATCGTCAATAAGGTCAGAGGGATACAGTAAACCTGAAGTGAAGCATCGGAAGCTATAACTAGTGTCACAGGAATGGTTCAAAACATAGACAGTAGGAAGAGTCTATCTTCTTGTACTTAAGTCGGCATTTTGCCTTTTGTATTTAATTCACATGCAATATCAGTGTTTCATCGTCAATAAGAAGGTCCAAGGGATACAGTGAACCTGGAGTGAAGCATCGGAATCTATAACTAGTGTCAATGGAATGGTTCAAAACATAGACAATAAGAAGAGTCAGTCTTCTTGTACTTAAGTCGGCATTGTGCCTTTTGTATTTAATTCCGATGCAATTTCTGTGTTTCATCGTCAATAAGGTCAGAAGGATACAGCAAACCTGAAGTGAAGCATCGGAATCTATAACTAGTGTCACAGGAATGGTTCAAAACATAGTCAGTAAGAAGAGTCAGTCTTCTTGTACTTAAGTCGGCATAGTGTCTTTTGTATTTAATTCCGATGCAATTTCTGTGTTTCATCGTCAATAAGGTCAGAGGGATACAGTAAACCTGAAGTGAAGCATCGGAATCTATAACTAGTGTCACAGGAATGGTTCAAAATATAAACAGTAGGATGAGTCTGTCTTCTAGTACTGATGTCGGCATTTTGCCTTTTGTATTTAATTCAGATGCAATTTCAGTGTTTCATCGTCAATAAGAAGGTCCAAGGGATACAGTAAACCTGGAGTGAAGCATCGGAATCTATAACTAGTGACAATGGAATTGTTCAAAACATAGACAGTAAGAAGAGTCAGTCTACTTGTACTTAAGTCGGCATTGTGCCTTTTGTATTTAATTGCGGTGCAATTTCTGTGTTTCATCGTCAATAGGAAGGTCAGAGGGATACAGTAAACCTGAAGTGAGGCATCGGAATCTATAACTAGTGCCACAGGAATGGTTCAAACATAGTCGATAAGAAGAGTCAGTCTTCCTGTACTTAAGTCGGCATTGTGCCTTTTGTATTTAATTCCGATGCAATTTCTGTGTTTCATCGTCAATAAGGTCAGAGGGATACAGTAAACCTGAAGTGAAGCATCGGAATCAATAACTAGTGTCACAGGAATGGTTCAAAACATAGTCGGTAAGAAGAGTCAGTCTTCCTGTACTTAAGTCGGCATTGTGCCTTTTGTATTTAATTCCGATGCAATTTCTGTGTTTCATCGTCAACACGAAAGTCCAAGGGATACAGTAAACCTGAAGTGAAGCATCGGAATCTATAACAAGTGTCACAGGAATGGTTCAAAACATAGTCAGTAAGAAGAGTCGGTCTTCATGTACATAAGTCGGCATTGTGAATTTTGTATTTTATTCCGATGCAATTTCTTTGTTTCATCGTCAATACGAAGGGCCAAGGGATACAGTAAACCGGAAGTGAAGCATCGGAATCTATAACTAGTGTCACAGGACTGGTTCAAAACTTAGACAGTAGGAAGAGTCAGTCATCTTGTACTTATGTCGGCATTGTGCCTTTTGCATTTAATTCCGATGCAATTTCTGTGTTTCATCGTCAATAAGAAGGTCCAAGGGATACAGTAAACCTGAAGTGAAGCATCGGAATCTATAACTAGTGTCACAGGAATGGTTCAAAACGTTGACAGTAAGAAGAGTCAGTCTTCTTGTACTTAAGTCGGCATTGTGCCTTTTCTATTTACTTCCGATGCAATTTCTGTGTTTCATCGTCAATAAGAAGGTCAGAGGGATACAGTAAACCTGAAGTGAGGCATCGGAATCTCTAACTAGTGTCACAGGAATGGTTCATAACATAGTCAGTAAGAAGAGTCAGTCTTCTTGTACTTAAGTCGGCATTGTGCCTTTTGTATTTATTTCCGATGCAATTTCTGTGTTTCATCGTCAATAAGGTCAGAGGGATACAGTAAACCTGAAGTGAAGCATCGGAATCTATAACTAGTGTCACAGGAATTGTTCAAAACATAGACAGTAGGAGGAGTCAGTCTTCTTGTACTGATGTCGGCATTTTGCCGTTTGTATTTAATTCAGATGCAATTTCTGTGTTTCATCGTCAATAAGAAGGTCCAAGGGATACAGTAAACCTGGAGTGAAGCATCGGAATCTATAACTAGTGACAATGGAATTGTTCAAAACATAGACAGTAAGAAGAGTCAGTCTGCTTGTACTTAAGTCGGCATTGTGCCTTTTGTATTTAATTGCGGTGCAATTTCTGTGTTTCATCGTCAATAAGAAGGTCAGAGGGATACAGTAAACCTGAAGTGAGGCATCGGAATCTATAACTAGTGCCACAGGAATGGTTCAAACATAGTCGATAAGAAGAGTCAGTCTTCCTGTACTTAAGTCGGCATTGTGCCTTTTGTATTTAATTCCGATGCAATTTCTGTGTTTCATCGTCAATAAGGTCAGAGGGATACAGTAAACCTGAAGTGAAGCATCGGAATCTATAACTAGTGTCACAGGAATGGTTCAAAACATAGTCGGTAAGAAGAGTCAGTCTTCCTGTACTTAAGTCGGCATTGTGCCTTTTGTATTTAATTCCGATGCAATTTCTGTGTTTCATCGTCAACACGAAAGTCCAAGGGATACAGTAAACCTGAAGTGAAGCATCGGAATCTATAACAAGTGTCACAGGAATGGTTCAAAACATAGTCAGTAAGAAGAGTCGGTCTTCATGTACATAAGTCGGCATTGTGAATTTTGTATTTTATTCCGATGCAATTTCTTTGTTTCATCGTCAATACGAAGGGCCAAGGGATACAGTAAACCGGAAGTGAAGCATCGGAATCTATAACTAGTGTCACAGGACTGGTTCAAAACTTAGACAGTAGGAAGAGTCAGTCATCTTGTACTTATGTCGGCATTGTGCCTTTTGCATTTAATTCCGATGCAATTTCTGTGTTTCATCGTCAATAAGAAGGTCCAAGGGATACAGTAAACCTGAAGTGAAGCATCGGAATCTATAACTAGTGTCACAGGAATGGTTCAAAACGTTGACAGTAAGAAGAGTCAGTCTTCTTGTACTTAAGTCGGCATTGTGCCTTTTCTATTTACTTCCGATGCAATTTCTGTGTTTCATCGTCAATAAGAAGGTCAGAGGGATACAGTAAACCTGAAGTGAGGCATCGGAATCTCTAACTAGTGTCACAGGAATGGTTCATAACATAGTCAGTAAGAAGAGTCAGTCTTCTTGTACTTAAGTCGGCATTGTGCCTTTTGTATTTATTTCCGATGCAATTTCTGTGTTTCATCGTCAATAAGGTCAGAGGGATACAGTAAACCTGAAGTGAAGCATCGGAATCTGTAACTAGTGTCACAGGAATTGTTCAATACATAGACAGTAGGGGGAGTCTGTCTTCTTGTACTGATGTCGGCATTTTGCCGTTTGTATTTAATTCAGATGCAATTTCTGTGTTTCATCGTCAATAAGAAGGTCCAAGGGATACAGTAAACCTGGAGTGAAGCATCGGAATCTATAACTAGTGACAATGGAATTGTTCAAAACATAGACAGTAAGAAGAGTCAGTCTGCTTGTACTTAAGTCGGCATTGTGCCTTTTGTATTTAATTGCGGTGCAATTTCTGTATTTCATCGTCAATAAGATGGTCAGAGGGATACAGCAAACCTGAAGTGAGGCATCGGAATCTATTACTAGTGTCACAGGAATGGTTCAAAACGTAGTCAGAAAGAAGAGTCAGTCTTCTTGTCCTTAAGTCGGCATTGTGCCTTTTGTATTTACTTCCGATGCAATTTCTGTGTTTCATCGTCAATAAGCAGGTCAAAGGGATACAGTAAACCTAGATTGAAGCATCGGAATCTATAACTAGTGTCACAGGAATGGTTCAAAACATAGACAGTAAGAAGATACAGTCCTCTTGTACTTAAGTCGGCATTGTGCCTTTCGTATTTAATTGCGGTGCAATTTCTGTGTTTCATCGTCAATAAGAAGGTCAGAGGGATACAGTAAACCTGAAGTGAGGCATCGGAATCAATTACTAGTGTCACAGGAATGGTTCAAAACGTAGTCAGAAAGAAGAGTCAGTCTTATTGTCCTTATTTCGGCATTGTGCCTTTTGTATTTAATTCTGATGCAATTTCTGTGTTTCATCGTCAATAAGCAGGTCAAAGGGATACAGTAAACGTAGAGTGAAGCATCGGAAACTATAACTAGTGTCACAGGAATGTTTCAAAACATAGACAGTAAGAAGATACAGTCTTCTTGTACTTAAGTCGGCATTGTGCCTTTAGTATTTAATTCCGATGCAATTTCTGTGTTTCATCGTCAATAAGGTCAGAGGGATACAGTAAACCTGAGGTGAAGCATCGGAATCTATAACTAGTGTCACAGGAATGGTTCAAAACATAGACAGTAGGAAGAGTCTATCTTCTTGTACTTAAGTCGGCATTTTGCTTTTGTATTTAATTCACATGCAATAACAGTGTTTCATCGTCAATAAGAAGGTCCAAGGGATACAGTAAACCTGGAGTGAAGCATCGGAATCTATAACTAGTGTCAATGGAATGGTTCAAAACATAGACAGTAAGAAGAGTCAGTCTTCTTGTACTTAAGTCGGCATTGTGCCTTTTGTATTTAATTCCGATGCAATTTCTGTGTTTCATCGTCAATAAGGTCAGAGGGATACAGTAAACCTGAAGTGAAGCATCGGAATCTATAACTAGTGTCACAGGAATGGTTCAAAACATAGTCAGTAAGAAGAGTCAGTCTTCTTGTACTTAAGTCGGCATAGTGTCTGTTGTATTTAATTCCGATGCAATTTCTGTGTTTCATCATCACTAAGGTCAGAGGGATACAGTAAACCTGAAGTGAAGCATCGGAATCTGTAACTAGTGTCACAGGAATGGATCAAAACATAAACAGTAGGATGAGTCTGTCGTCTTGTACTGATATCGGCATTTTGCCTTTGGTATTTAGTTCAGATGCAATTTCAGTGTTTCATCGTCAATAAGAAGGTCCAAGGGATATAGTAAACCTGGAGTGAAGCATCGGAATCTATAACTAGTGACAATGGAATTGTTCAAAACATAGACAATAAGAAGAGTCAGTCTGCTTGTACTTAAGTCGGCATTGTGCCTTTTGTATTTAATTGCGGTGCAATTTCTGTGTTTCATCGTCAATAAGAAGGTCAGAGGGATACAGTAAACCTGAAGTGAGGCATCGGAATCTGTTACTAGTGTCACAGGAATGGTTCAAAACGTAGTCAGAAAGAAGAGTCAGTCCTCTCGTCCTTAAGTCGGCATTGTGCCTTTTGTATTTAATTCCGATGCAATTTCTGTGTTTCATCGTCAATAAGCAGGTCAAAGGGATACAGTAAACCTAGAGTGAAGCATCGGAATCTATAACTAGTGTCACAGGAATGGTTCAAAACATAGACAATAAGAAGATACAGTCTTCTTGTACTTAAGTCGGCATTGTGCCCTTTGTATTTAATTGCGGTGCAATTTCTGTGTTTCATCGTCAATATGAAGGTCAGAGGGATACTGTAACCTGAAGTGAGGCATCGGAATCTATTACTAGTGTCACCGGAATGGTTCAAAGCGCAGTCAGAAAGAAGAGTCAGTCTTCTTGTACTTAAGTCGGCATTGTGCCTTTTGTATTTAATTCCGATGCAATTTCTGTGTCTCATCGTCAATAAGAAGGTCAGAGGGATACAGTAAACCTGACGTGAAGCATCGGAATCTATAACTAGTGTCACAGGAATGGTTCAAAACATAGTCAGTAAGAAGAGTCAGTCTTCTTGTACTTAAGTCGGCATTGTGCCTTTTGTATTTAATTCCGATGCAATTTGTGTGTTTCATCGTCAATAAGAAGGTCCAAGGGATACAGTAAAACTGAAGTCAAGCATCGGAATCTATAACTAGTGTCACAGGATTGGTTCAAACATGGTCAGTAAGAAGAGTCAGTCTCTTGTACTTAAGTCGGCATTGTGCCTTTTGTATTTAATTCCGAAGCAATTTCTGTGTTTCATCGTCAATAAGAAGGTCCTAAGGATACAGTAAAACTGAAGTCAAACATCGGAATCTATAACTAGTGTCACAGGAATGGTTCGAATTATATACAGTAACAAGAGTCAGTCTTCTTGTACTTAAGTCGGCATTGAGCCTTTTGTATTTAATTGCGGTGCAATTTCTGTGTTTCATCGTCAATAAGAAGGTCTGAGTGATACAGTTAACCTGAAGTGAGGCATCGGAATCTATTACTAGTGTCACAGGAATGGTTTAAAAACGTAGTCAGAAAGAAGAGTCAGTCTTCTTGTCCTTAAGTCGGCATTGTGCCTTTTGTATTTAATTCTGATGCAATTTCTGTGCTTCATCGTCCATAAGCAGGTCAAAGGGATACAGTAAACCTAGAGTGAAGCATCGGAATCTATAACTAGTGTCACAGGAATGGTTCAAAACATAGACAGTAAGAAGATACAGTCTTCTTGTACTTAAGTCGGCATTGTGCCTTTTGTATTTAATTCCGATGCAATTTCTGTGTTTCATCGTCAATAAGAAGGTCAGAGGGATACAGCAAACCTGAAGTGAAGCATCGGAATCTTTAAATAGTGTCACAGGAATGGTTCAAAGCATAGTCAGTAAGACGTGTCGGTCTTCATGTACTTAAGTCGCCATTGTGCCTTTTTGTATTTAATTCCGTTGCAATTTCAGTGTTTCTTCGTCAATACGAAGGTCCAAGGGATACAGTAAACCTGAAGTGTAGCATCGGAATCTATAACTAGTGACACAAGAATGGTTCAAAACTTAGACAGTAGGAAGATTCAGTCTTCTTGTACTTTTGTCGTCATTGTGCCTTTTGTATTTAATTCCGATGCAATTTCTGTGTTTCATCGTCAATAAGAAGGTCCAAGGGATACAGTAAACCTAAAGTGAAGCATCGGAATCTATAACTAGTGTCACAGGAATGTTTCAAATCATAGAGAGTAAGAAGAGTCAGTCTTCTTGTACTAAAGTCGGCATTGTGCCTTTTTTATTTAATTCCGATGCAATTTCTGTATCTCATCGTCAATAAGAAGGTCAGAGGGATGCAGTAAACCTGAAGTGAAGCATCGGAATCTATAACTGGTGTCACAGGAATGATTCAAAACACAGTCAGTAAGAAGAGTCAGTCTTCTTGTACTTAAGTCGGCATTGTGCCTTTTGTATTTAATTCCGATGCAATTTGTGTGTTTCATCGTCAATAAGAAGGTCCAAGGGATACAGTAAAACTGAAGTCAAGCATCGGAATCTATTACTAGTGTCACAGGAATGGTTCAAAGCATGGTCAGTAAGAAGAGTCAGTCTCTTGTACTTAAGTCGGCATTGTGCCTTTTGTATTTAATTCCTATGCAATTTCAATGTTTCATCGTCAATACGAAGGGCCAAGGGATACAGTAAACCTGAAGTGAAGCATCGGAATCTATAACTAGTGACACAGGAATGGTTCTAAACATACTCAGTAGGAAGATTCAGTCTTCTTGTACTTTTGTCGTCATTGTGCCTTCTGTATTTGATTCCGATGCAATTTCTGTGTTTCATCGTCAATAAGAAGGTCCAAGGGATACAGTAAACCTAAAGTGAAGCATCGGCATCTATAACTAGTGTCACAGGAATGGTTCAAAACATTGTCAGTAAGAAGGGTCAGTCTTCTTGTACTTAAGTCGGCACTGTGCCCTTTGTATTTAATTCCGATGCAATTTGTGTGTTTCATCGTCAATAAGAAGTTCCAAGGGATACAGTAAAACTGAAGTCAAGCATCAGATCTATAACTAGTGTCACAGCAATGGTACAAAACATGGTCAGTAAGAAGAGTCAGTCTATAGTACTTAAGTCGGCATTGTGCCTTTTGTATTTAATTCCGATGCAATTTGTGTGTTTCATCGTCAATAAAAAGGTCCAAGGGATATAGTAAAACTGAAGTCAAGCATCGGAATCTATAACTAGCGTCACAGGAATTGTTCAAAACATGGTCAGTAAGAAGAGTCAGTCTCTTGTACTTATGTCGGCATTGTGCCTTTTGTATTTAATTCCGATGCAATTTCTGTGTTTCATCGTCAATAAGAAGGTCCTAGGGATACAGTAAAACTGAAGTCAAACATCGGAATCTATAACTAGTGTCACAGGAATGGTTCAAATCATAGAGAGTAAGAAAAGTCAGTCTTCTTGTACTAAAGTCGGCATTGTGCCTTTTCTATTTAATTCCGATGCAATTTCTGTGTCTCATCGTCAATAAGAAGGTCAGACGGATACAGTAAACCTGAAGTGAAGGTTCGGAATCTATAACTAGTCTCACAGGATTGGTTCAAAACATAGTCACTAAGAAGAGTCAGTCTTCTTGTACTTAAGTCGGCATTGGGCCTCTTGTATTTAATTCCGATGCAATTTGTGTGTGTCATCGTCAATAAGAAGGTCCAAGGGATACAGTTAAACTGAAGTCAAGCATCGGAATCTATAACTAGTGTCACAGGAATGGTTCAAAACATGGTCAGTAAGAAGAGTCAGTCTCTTGTATTTAAGTCGGCATTTTGCCTTTTGTATTTAATTCCGATGCAATTTCTGTGTTTCATCGTCAATAAGAAGGTCCTAGGGATACAGTAAAACTGAAGTCAAACATCGGAATCTATAACTAGTGTCACAGGAATGGTTCAAAACATATACAGTAAGAAGAGTCAGTCTTCTTGTACTTAAGTCAGCATTGTGCTTTTTCTATTTAATTCCGATGCAATTTCTGTATTTCATCGAAAATAAGAAGGTCAGAGGGATACAGTAAACCTGAAGTCAAGCATCGGAGTCTATAACTAGAGTCAATGGAATGGTTCAAAACATAGACAGTAAGAAGAGTCAGTCTTCTTGTACTTAAGTCGGCATTGTGCCTTTTGTATTTAATTCCGATGCAATTTCTGTGTTTCATCGTCAATAAGAAGGTCAGAGGGATACAGTAAACCTGAAGTGAAGCGTCGGAATCTGTAACTAGTGTCACAGGAATGGTTCAAGACATAGACATTACTTAAGTCGGCATTGTGCCTTTTGTATTTAATTAAGATGCAATTTCTGTGTTTCATCGTCAATAAGAAGGTCCAAGGGATACAGTAAACCTGAAGTGAAGCATCTGAATCTATAACTAGTGTCACATGAATGGTTCAAAACATAGACAGTAAGAAAAGACAGTCTTCTTGAACTTAAGACGGCATTGTGAATTTTCTATTCAATTCCGATGCAATTTCTGCGTTTCATCGTCAAATAAGAACGTCAGAGGGATACAGTAAACCTGAAATGAAGCATGGGAATAAATAACTAGTCTCACAGGAATGGTTCAAAACATAGTCAGTGAGAAGTGTCAGTCTCTTGTACTTAAGTCGGCATTGTGCCTTTTGTATTTAATTCCGATGCAATTTCTGTGTTTCATAGTCAATAAGAAGGTCCAAGGGATACAGTAAAACTGAAGTCAAACATCGGAATCTGTAACTAGTGTCACAGGAATGGTTCAAAACATAGACAGCAAGAAGAGTCTGTCTTCTTGTACTTAAGTCGGCATTGTGCCTTTTCTATTTAATTCCGATGCAATTTCAGTGTTTCATCGTCAATAAGAAGGTCAGAAGGATACAGTAGACCTGAAGTGAAGTATCGGATTCCATAACTAGTGTCACAGGTATGGCTCAAAACAGAGTCAGTAAGAAGAGTCAGTCTTCTTGTACTTAAGTCCGCATTGTGCCTTTTGTATTTAATTCCGATGCAATTTCTGTGTTTCATCGTCCATACGACGGTCAGAGGCATACAGTATACCTGAAGTAAAGCATCGGAATCTATAACTAGTGTCACAGGAATGGATCAAAGCATAGTCAGAATGAAGAGTCAGTCTCGTTGTACCTAAGTCGGCATTGTGCCTTTTGTATTTAATTCCGATGCAATTTCTATGTTTCATCGTCAATAAGAAGGTCCAAGGGATGCAGTAAACCTGAAGTGAAGCATCGGAATCTATAACTAGTGTCACAGGAATGGTTCAAATCATAGATAGTAAGAAGAGTCAGTTTTCTTGTACTTAAGTCGACATAGTGCCCTTTGTATTTAAATCCGATGAAATTTCGGTGTTTCATCGACAATAAGAAGGTCAGAGGGATACAGTAAACCTGAAGTGAAGCAACGGAATCTATAACTAGTGTTATAGGAAAGGTTCAAAGCATAGTCAGTAAGAAGAGTCAGTCTTCTTGTCCTCAAGTCGGCAATGTGCTTTTTGTATTTAATTCCGATACAATTTCTGTGTTTCATCGTCCATAAGAAGGACCGAAGGGAAACAGTTAACCTGAAGTAAAGCATCGGAATCTATAACTAGTGTCACAGGATTGGTTCAATTCATAGTCAATAAGCAGAGTCAGTCTTCTTGTACTTAAGTCGGCATTGTGCCTTTTCTATTTAATTCCGATGCAATTTCTGAGTTTCATTGTCAATAAGGCGGTCAGAGGTATACAGTAAACCTGAAGTGAAGCATCGGAATCCATAACTAGTTTCACAGGAATGGTTTAAATCACAGACAGTAGGAAGAGTCAGTCTTCATGTACTGAAGTCGGCATTGGGCCTTTTGCATTTAATTCCGATGCAATTTTTGTGTTTCATCGTCAATAAGATGGTTCAAGGGAAGCAGTGAACCTAAAGTGAAGCATCGGAATCTATAACTAGTGTCACAGGAATGATTCAAAACATAGTCAGTAGAAGGGACAGTCTTCTTGTCCCTAAGTCGGCCTTATGCCTTTAATAATTAATACCGATGAAATTTCTGTGTTTCATCGTCAATAAGAAGGTCCAAAGGATACAGTAGACCTGGAGTGAAGCATCGGAATCTAAAATTAGTCTCACAGGAATGGTTCAAAACATAGACAGTACTTACGCCGGCATTGTGCCTTTTGTATTTTATTCCGATGCAATTTCTGTGTTTCATCGTCAATAAGAATGTCCAAGGGATACAGTAGCCCTGAAGTGAAGCATCGGAATCTATAACTAGTGTCACAGGAATGGTTCAAAACATAGAAAGTAAGAAGAGTCAGTCTTCTTGTACTTAAGTCGGCATTGTGCGTTTTTTATTTAATTCCGTTGCAATTTCTGTGTTTCATAGTCAATATAAGGTCAGTGGGATACAGTAAACCTGAAGTGAAGCATCGGAATCAATAACTAGTGTCACAGGGATGTTCAAAACATAGTCAGTAAGAAGAGTCAGTCTTCTTGTACTTAAGTCGGCATTGTGCCTTTTCTATTTATTCCAATGCAATTTCTGTGTTTCATCGTCAATAAGAAAGTCAGAGGGATACAGTAAACCTGAAGTTAAGCATATGATTCTATAATTAGTGTCACAGGAATAGTTCAAAACATAGTCAGTAAGAAAAGTCAGTCTCTTTTACCTATGTCGGCATTGTGTTTTTTGTATTTAATTCCGATGCAATTTCTGTGTTTCATCGTCAATAAGAAGGTCCAAGGGATTCAGTAAAACTGAAGTCAAACATCGGAATCTATAACTAGTGTCACAGGAATGGTTCAAAACATAGACAGTAATAAGAGTCAGTCTTCTTGTACTTAAGTCGGCATTGTGCCTTTTCTATTTATTTCCGATGCAATTTCTGTGTTTCATCGTCAATAAGAAGGTCCAAGGGATACAGTAAACCTGAAGTGAAGCATCGGAATCTATAACTAGTGTCACAGGAATGGTTCAAAACATAGTCAGTAAGAAGAGTTAGTCTTTTTGTACTTAAGTCGGCATTGTGACTTTTGTATTTAACTCCAATGCAATTTCTGTGTTTCATCGTCAATAAGAAGGTCAAAGGGAAACAGTAAAACTGAAGCCAAGCATCGGAATCTATAACTAGTGTCGCAGGAATGGTTCAAAACATACACAATAAGAAGAGTCAGTCTTCTTGTACTTAAATCGGTATTGTGCCTTTTCTATGTAATTCCGATGCAATTTCTGTGTTTGAACCTCACTAAGAAGGTCAGACAGAGACAGTAAACCTGAAGTGAAGCATCGGAATCAGTAATTAGCGTCACAGGTATGTTTCAAAACATAGTCAGTAAGAAGATTCAGCCTTCTTGTACTTAAGTCGGCATAGTGCCTTTTGTATTTAATTCCGATGCAATTTCTGTGTTTCATCGTCAATAAGAATGTCAGAGGGATAAGGTAAACCTGAAGTGAAGCATCGGAATCTATAACTAGTGTTACAGGAATGGTTGAAAACATAGTCAGTAAGAAGAGTCAGTCTTCTTGTCCTTAAGTCGGCATTGTGCATTTTGTATTTAATTCCGATGCAATTTCTGTGTTTCATCGTCAATAAGAAGGATCGAAGGGATACAGTAAACCTGAAGTGAAGCATCGGAATCTATAACTAGTGTCACAGAATTGGTTCAAAACATAGACAGTAAGAAGAGTTAGTCTTCTTGTACTAAAGTCGGCATTATGCCTTTTCTATTTCATTCCGATGTAATTTCTGTGTTTCATCGTCAATAAGAAGGTCCGAGGGATACAGCAAACGTGAAGTGAAGCATCGGAATCTATAACTAATGTCACAGGAATAGTTCAAAACATAGTCAGTAAGAAGAGTCAGTCTTCTTGTACTTAAGTCGGCATTGTGCCTTTTCTATATAATTCCGATGCAATTACTGTGTTTCATCGTCAAAAGGAAGGCCCAAGGAATACAGTAAACCGGGAGTGAAGCATCGGAAACTATAACTAGTGTCACAGGAATGGTTCAAAACATATACAGTAAGAAGATACAGTCTTCTTGAACTTAAGTCGGCATTGTGCCTTTTGTATTTCATTCCGATGCAATTTCCGGGTTTCATCGTCAATAAGAAGGTCAGAGGGATACAGTAAACCTGAATTGAAGCATCGGAATATATAACTACTGTCACAGGAATGGTTCAAAGCATAGTCTGTAAGAAGAGTCAGTCTTCTTGTCCCTAAGTCGGCATTGTGCCTTTGGATTTAATTCCGATGCGATTTCTGAGTTTCAACGTCAATAAGAAGGTCCAAGGGATACAGTAATCCTGGAGTGTAGCATCGGAATCTATAAACAGTGTCACAGGAATGGTTCAAAACATAGTCAGTAAGAAGAGTCAGACTTCATGTACCTAAGTCGGCATAGTGCCTTTTGTATTATATTCCGATCCAATTTCTGTGTTTCATCGTCAATAAGAAGGTTCAAGGGATACAGTAAACCTGAAGTGAAGCATCGGAATCTATAACTAGTGTCAATGGAATGGTTCAAAACATAGACAGTGAGAAGAGTCTGTCTTCTTGTACATAAGTCGGCATTGTGCCTTTTGTATTTAATTCCGATGCAATTTCTGTGTTTCATCGTCAATAAGAGGGTCAGAGGGATACAGTAAACCTGAAGTGAAGCATCGGAATCTATAACTAGTGTCACAGGATAGGTTCAAACATAGTCAGTAAGAAGAGACCGTCTTCTTGTCCTTAAGTCGGCCTTATGCCTTTTGTATTTAGTTCCGATGCAATTTCTGTGTTTCATCGTCAATAAGAAGGTCCGAGGGATACATTAAACCTGGAGTGAAACATCGGAATCTATAACTAGTGTCAATGGAATGGTTCAAAATATAGAAAGTAAGAAGAGTCAGTGACTTGTACTTAAGTCTGCATTGCGCCTTTTTTATTTAATTAGGATGCAATTTCTGTGTTTCATCGTCAACAAGAAGGTCCTAGGGATACAGTAAACCTGAAGTGAAGCATCGGAATCTATAACCAGTGTCAGAGGATTGGTTCAAAACATAGACAGCAAGAAGAGTCAGTCTTCTTGTACTTAAGTCGGCATTGTGCCTTTGGTATCTAATTCCGATGCATTTACTGTGTTTCATCGTCAATAAGCAGGTCACAGGGATACAGTAAAACTTACGTGAAACATCCGAATCTATAACTAGTGTAGCAGGAATGGTTCAAAACATAGACAGTAAGAAGAGTCAGTCTTCTTGTACTTAAGTCGACATTGTGCCTTTTCTACTTAATTCCGATGCAATTTCTGTGTTTCATCGTCAATAAGGTCAGAGGGATACAGTAAACCTGAAGTGAAGCATCGGAATCTATAACTAGTGTCACAGGAATGGTTCAAATCATAGTCAGTAAGAAGAGTCACTCTTCTTGTCCTTAAGTCGGCATTGTGCCTTTTGTATTTAATTCCGATGCAATTTCTGTGTTTCAACGTCAATAAGAAGGTCCAAGTGATACAGTAAACCTGGAGTGTAGCATCGGAATCTATAACCAGTGTCACAGGAATGGTTCAAAACATAGACAGTAAGAAGAGTCAGTCTTCTTGTACCTATGTCGGCATTGTGCCTTTTGTATTATATTCCGATCCAATTTCTGTGTTTCATCGTCAATAAGAAGGTTCAAGGGATACAGTAAACCTGAAATGAAGCATCGGAATCTATAACTAGTGTCACAGGAATGGTTCAAAACATAGTCAGTAAGAAGAGTCAGTCTTCATGTACTTAAGTCGGCATTGTGCATTTTGTATTTAATTCCGATGCAATTTCTGTGTTTCATCGTCAATAAGAAGGTCCAATGGATACAGTAAACCTGAAGTGAAGCATCGGAATCTATAACTAGTGTCACAGGAATGGTTCAAAACGTAGTCAGTAAGAAGAGTCAGTCTGCTTGTAATTAAGTCGACACTGTGCCTTTTCAGTTTAATTCCGATGCAATTTCAGTGTTTCATCGTCAATAAGAAGGTCCAAGGGATACAGTAAACCAGCAGCGAAGCATCGGAATCTGTAACTAGTGTCAATGGAATGGTTCAAAACATAGACAGTAAGAAGAGTCAGTCTTCTTGTACATATGTCGGCATTGTGAATTTTGTATTTAATTCCGGTGGAATTTCTGTGTTTCAACGTCAATAAGAAGGTCAGAGGGATACAGTAAACCTGAAGTGAAGCATCGGAATCTATAACTAGTGTTACAGGAATGGATCAAACATAGTCAGTAAGAAGAGACAGCCTTCTTGTCATTAAGTCGGCCTTATGCCTTTTGTATTTAATTCCGAGGCAATATCTGTGTTTCATCGTCAATAAGAAGGTCCAAGGGATACAGTATACCTGAAGTGAAGCATCGTAATCTATAACTAGGGTCACAGGAATGGTTCAAATCATAGACAGTAAGAAGAGTCAGTCTTCATGTACTTAAGTCGCCATTGTGCCTTTTGTATTTAGTTAGGATGCAATTTCTGTGTTTCATCGTCAACAAGAAGGTCCAACGGATACAGTAAAACTGAAGGCAAGCATCGGAATCTATAACTAGTGTCGCAGGAATGGTTCAAAAAATAGACGGTAAAAAGAGTCAGTCTTCTTGTACTTAAGTCGGCAATGTGCCTTTTCTATTTAATTCCGATGCAATTTCTGTGTTTCATCGTCAATAAGAAAGTCAGAGGGATTGAGTAAACCTGAAGTGTAGCATCGGAATCTATAACTAGTGTCACAGAAATGGTTCAAAACATAGATAGTAGGAAGAGTGAGTCTTCTTGTACTTAAGTCTGCATTTTGCCTTTTGTATTTAATTCCGATGCAATTTCAGAGTTTCATCGTCAATAAGAAGGTCCTAGGGATACAGCAAACCTGGAGTGAAGCATCGGAATCTATAACTAGGGTCACAGGAATGGTTCAAGACATAGTCAGTAAGAAGAGTCAGTCTTCATGTACTTAAGTCGGCATTGTGCATTTTGTATTTACTTCCGATGCAATTTCTGTGTTTCATCGTCAATAAGAAGGTCCAATGGATACAGTAAACCTGAAGTGAATCATCGGAATCTATAACTAGTGTCACAGGAATGGTTCAAAACATAGTCAGTAAGGAGAGTCAGTCTTCTTGTACTTATGTCGGCACTGTGCCTTTTCTATTTAAATCCGATGCAAGTTCAGTGTTTCATCGTCAATAAGAAGGTCCAAGGGATACAGTAAACCAGCAGCGAAGCATCGGAATCTATAACTAGTGTCAATGGAATGGTTCAAAACGTAGACAGTAAGATGAGTCAGTCTTCTTGTACATAAGTCGGTATTGTGCCTTTTGTACTTAATTCCGGTGGAATTTCTGTGTTTCATCGTCAACAAGAAGGACCAAGGGATACAGTAAAACTGAAGGCAAACATCGGAATCCATATCTAGTGTCACAGGAATGGTTCAAAACATAGACAGTAAGAAGAGTCAGTCTTCTTGTACTTAAGTCGGCATTGTGCTATTTGTATTTAATTCCGATGCAATTTCTGTGTTTCATCGTCAATAAGGTCAGAGGGGTACAGTAAACCTGAAGTGAAGCATCGGAATCTATAACTTGTGTCACAGGAATGGTTTAAAGCATTGACAGTAGGAAGAGTCAGTCTTCTTGTACTTAAGTCGGCATTTTGCCTTTTGTATTTTATTCCGATGCAATTTCAGTGTTTCATCGTCAATAAGAAGGACCAAGGGATACAGTAAACCTGGAGTGAAGCATCGGAATCTATAACTAGTGTCAATGGAATGGTTCAAAATATAGACAGTAAGAAGAATCAGTCTTCTTGTACATAAGTCGGCATTGTGGCTTTTGTATTTCATTCCGGTGCAATTTCTGTGTTTCATCGTCAATAAGAAGGTCAGATGGATGCAGTAAACCTGAAGTGAAGCATCGGAATCCATAACTAGTGTCACACGAATGGTTCAAAACATAGACGGTAAGAAGAGTCAGTCTTCTTGTACTTAAGTCGGCATTGTGGCTTTTGTATTCAATTCCGATGCAATTTCTGTGTTTCATCGTCAATAAGAAGGACCGAAGGGATACAGTAAACCTGAAGTGAAGCATCGGAATCTATAACTAGTGTCACAGGATTGGTTCAAAACATAGACAGTAAGAAGAGTTAGTCTTCTTGTACTTAAGTCGGCATTGTGCCTTTTCTATTTCATTCCGATGCAATTTCTGTCTTCCATCGTCAATAAGAAGGTCAGAGGGATACAGCAAACCTGACGTGAAGCATCCGAATCTATAACTAGTGTCACAGGAATGGTTCAAAACATAGTCAGTAAGAAGAGTCAGTCTTCTTTTACTTAAGTCGGCATTGTGCCTTCTCTTTTTAATTCCGATGCAATTTCTGTGTTTCATCGTCAGTAAGAAGGTCCAAGGTATACAGTAAACCGGGAGTGAAGCATCGGAATCTATAATTAGTGTCACAGGAATGTTTCAAACATAGTCAGTAAGAAGAGACAGTCTTCTTGTCATTAAGTCGGCCTTATGCCTTTTGTATTTAATTCCGATGCAATTTCTGTGTTTCATCGTCAATAAGAAGGTCCAAGGGATACAATAAACCTGATGTGAAGCATCGGAATCTAAAACTAGTGTCACAGGAATGGTTCAAAGCGTAGACAGTAAGAAGAGTCAGTCTCTTGTACTTAAGTCGGCATTGTGCCATTTGTATTTAATTACGATGCAATTTCTGTGTTTCATCGTCAACAAGAAGGTCCAAATGATACAGTAAAACTGAAGGCAAGCATCGGAATCTTTAACTAGTGTCGAAGGGATGGTTCAAACATAGACAGTAAAAAGAGTCGGTCTTCTTGTACTTAAGTCGGCATTGCGCCTTTTCTATTTAATTCCGATGCAATTTCTGTGTTTCATCGTCAATAAGAAAGTCAGAGGGATACAGTAAACCTGAAGTGTAGCATAGGAATCTGTAACTAGTGTCACAGGAATGGTTCAAAACATAGTCAGTAAGAAGAGTCAGTCTTCTTGTACTTAAGTCGGCATTGTGCCTTTTGTATTTAATTCCGATGCAATTTCTGTGTTTCATCGTCAATAAGGTCAGAGGGACACAGTAAACCTGAAGTGAAGCATCGGAATCTATAACTAGTGTCACAGAAATGGTTCAAAACATAGTCAGTAAGAAGAGTCAGTCTTCTTGTACTTAAGTAGACACTGTGCCTTTTCTATTTCATTCCGATGCAATTTCAGTGTTTCATCGTCAATAAAAATGGTCAAAGGGATACAGTAAACCAGCAGCGAAGCATTGGAATGTATAACTAGTGTCAATGCAATGGTTCACAACATAGACAGTAATAAGAGTCAGTCTTCTTGTACATAAGACGGCATTGTGCCTTTTGTATTTAATTCCAGTGGAATATCTGTGTTTCATCGTCAATAAGAAGGTCAGAGGGATACAGTAAACCTTAAGTGAAGCATCGGAATCTATAACTAGTGTCACAGGAATGTTTCAAACATAGTCAGTAAGAAGAGACAGTCTTCTTGTCATTAAGTCGGCCTTATGCCTTTTGTATTTAATTCCGATGCAATTTCTGTGTTTCATCGTCAATAAGAAGGTCCAAGGGATACAATAAACCTGATGTGAAGCATCGGAATTTATAACTAGTGTCACAGGAATGGTTCAAAGCGTAGACAGTAAGAAGAGTCAGTCTCTTGTACTTTAGTCGGCATTGTGCCTTTTGTATTTAATTAGGATGCAATTTCTGTGTTTCATCGTCAACAAGAAGGTCCAAGGGATACAGTAAAACTGAAGGCATGCATCGGAATCTTTAACTAGTGTCGAAGGGATGGTTCAAACATAGACAGTAAAAAGAGTCGGTCTTCTTGTACTTAAGTCGGCATTGTGCCTTTTCTATTTAATTCCGATGCAATTTCTGTGTTTCATCGTCAATAAGAAAGTCAGAGGGATACAGTAAACCTGAAGTGTAGCATCGGAATCTATAACTAGTGTCACAGGAATGGTTCAAAACATAGTCAGTAAGAAGAGTCAGTCTTCTTGTACTTAAGTCGGCATTGTGCCTTTTGTATTTAATTCCGATGCAATTTCTGTGTTTCATCGTCAATAAGGTCAGAGGGATACAGTAAACCTGAAGTGAAGCATCGGAATCTATAACTAGTGTCACAGCAATGGTTCAAAACATAGACAGTAGGAAGAGTGTGTGTTCTTGTACTTAAGTCGGCATTTTGCCTTTTGTATTTAATTCCGATGCAATTTCAGTGTTTCATCGTCAATAAGAAGGTCCTAGGGATACAGTAAACCTGGAGTGAAGCATCGGAATCTATAACTAGTGTCACAGGAATGGTTCTAAACATAGTCAGTAAGAAGAGTCAGTCTTCATGTACTTAAGTCGGCATTGTGCATTTTGTATTTAATTCCGATGCAATTTCTGTGTTTCATCGTCAATATGAAGGTCCAATGAATACAGTAGACCAGCAGCGAAGCATCGGAATCTATAACTAGTGTCACAGGAATGGTTCAAAGCATAGTCAGTAAGAAGAGTCAGTCTTCATGTACTTAAGTCGGCATTATGCCTTTTGTATTTAATTCCGATGCAATTTCTCTGTTTCATCGTGAATAAGAAGGTCCAAGGGATACAGTAAACCTGAAGTGAAGCGGCGGAATCTGTAACTAGTGTCACAGGAATGGTTCAAAACGTAGACAGTAAGAAGAGTCAACCTCTTGTACTTAAGTCGGCATTGTGCCTTTTGTATTTAATTAGGATGCAATTTCTGTGTTTCATCGACAACAAGAAGGTCCAAGGGATACAGTAAAACTGAAGGCAAGCATCGGAATCTATAACTAGTGTCGCAGGAATGGTTCAACACATAGACAGTAAGAAGAGTCAGTCTTCTTGTACTTAAGTCGGCATTGTGGCTTTTGTATTTCATTTCGGTGGAGTTTCTGTGTTTCATCGTCAATAAGGTCAGAGGGATACAGTAAACCTGAAGTGAAGCATCGGAATCTATAACTAGTGTCACAGGAATTGTTCAAAACATAGAGAGTAAGAAGAGTAAGTCTTCTTGTACTAAAGTCGGCATTGTGCCTTTTCTATTCAATTCCGATGCAATTTCTCTGTCTCATCGTCAATAAGAAGGTCAGAGGGATACAGTAAACCTGGAGTGAAGCATCGGAATCTATAACTTGTGTCAATGGAATGGTTCAAATTATAGACAGTAAGAATTGTCAGTATTCTCGTACATAAGTCGGCATTGTGGCTTTTGTATTTCATTCCGGTGCAATTTCTGTGTTTCATCCTCAATAAGAAGGTCAGAGGGATGCAGTAAACCTGAAGTGAAGCATCGGAATCTATAATTAATGTCACAGGAATGGTTCAAAACATAGACGGTAAGAAGAGTCAGTCTTCTTGTACTTAAGTCGGCATTGTGGCTTTTGTATTTAAATCCGATGCAATTTCTGTGTTTCATCGTCAATAAGAAGGACCGAAGGGATACAGTAAACCTGAAGTGAAGCATCGGAATCTATAACTAGTGTCACAGGATTGGTTCAAAACATAGTCAGTAAGCAGAGTCAGTCTTCTTGTACTTAAGTCGGCATTGTGGCTTTTGTATTTAATTCCGAAGCAATTTCTGTGTTTCATCGTCAATAAGAAGGACCGAAGGGATACAGTAAACCTGAAGTGAAGCATCGGAATCTATAACTAGTGTCACAGGATTGGTTCAAAACATAGTCAGTAAGAAGAGACCGTCTTCTTGTCCTTAAGTCGGCCTTATGCCTTTTGTATTTAATTCCGATGCAATTTCTGGGTTTCATCGTCAATAAGAAGGTCCAAGGGATACAGTAAACCTGAAGTAAAGCATCGGAATCAATAACTAGCGTCACAGGAATGGTTCAAAACATAGTCAGTAAGAAGAGTCAGTCTTCATGTACTTAAGTCGGCATTGTGCCTTTTGTATTTACTTCCGATGCAATATCTGTGTTTCATCGTCAATAGGAAGGTCCAAGGGATACAGTAAACCTGAAGTGAAGCATCGGAATCTATAACTAGTGTTACAGGAATAATTCAAAACGTAGACAGTAAGAAGAGTCAGTCTCTTGCACTTAAGTCGGCATTGTGCCTTTTGTATTTAATTCTGATGCTATTTCTATGTTTCATCGTCAACAAGAAGGTCCAAGGGATACAGTAAAACTGAAGGCAAGCTTCGGAATCTATAACTAGTGTCGCAGGAATGGTTCAAAACATAGACAGTAAGAAGAGTCAGTCTTCTTGTACTTAAGTCGGCATTGTGCCTTTCCTATTTAATTCCGATGCAATTTCTGTGTTTCATCGTCAGTATGAAAGTCAGAGGGATACAGTAAACCTGAAGTGAAGCATCGGAATCTATAACTAGTGTCACAGGATTGGTTCAAAACTTAGACAGTAAGAAGAGTTAGTCTTCTTGTACTTAAGTCGATATTGTGCCTTTTCTATTTCATTCCGATGCAATTTCTGTGTTTCATCGTCAATAAGAAGGTCAGAGGGATACAGCAAACCTGAGGTGAAGCATCGGAATCAATAACTAGTGTTGCATTAATGGTTCAAGACATAGACAGTAAGAAGAGTCAGTCTACTTGTACTTAAGTCGGCATTGTGCCTTTTCTATTTAATTCCGATGCAATTTCAGTGTTTCATCGTCAACAAGAAGGTCCAAGGGATACAGTAAACCTGCAGGGAAGCATCGGAATCTATAACTAGTGTCAATGGAATGGATCAAAACATAGACAGTAAGAAGAGTCAGTCTTCTTGTACTTAAGTCGGCATTGTGCCTTTTGTATTAAATTCCGATGCATTTTCTGTGTTTCATCGTCAATAAGAAGGTCAGAGGGATACAGTAAACCTGCTGCAAAGCATCGGAATCTATAACTAGTGTCACAGGAATGGTTCAAAACATATACAGTAGGAAGAGACAGTCGTCTTGTACTTAAGTCGGCATTTTGCCTTTTGTATTTAATTCCGATGCAATTTCAGTATTTCATCGTCAGTAAGAAGGTCCAAGGGATACAGTAAACCAGCAGTGAAGAATCGGAATCTATGAGTAGTGTCAAAGGAATGGATCAAAACATTGACCGTAAGAAGAGTCAGTCTTCTTGTACTTAAGTCGTCATGTGCCTTTTGTATTTCATTCCGATGCAATTTCTGTGTTTCATCGTGAATAAGAAGGTAAGAGGGATACAGTAAACCTGAAGTGAACCATCGGAATCTGTAACTAGTGTCACAGGAATGGTTAAAAGCATAGTCAGTAAGAAGAGTCAGTCTTCTTGTCCTTAAGTCGCCATTGTGCCTTTTGTAATTAATTCCGATGCAATTTCTGTGTTACATCGTCAATAAGAAGGTCCAATGGATACAGTAAACCTGAAGTGAAGCATCGGGATCTATAACTAGTGTCACAGGAATTGTTCAAAACATAGTCAGTAAGAAGAGTCAGTCTCTTGTACTTAAGTCGGCATTGTGCCTTTTGTATTTAATTCCGATGCAATTTCTGTGTTTCATCGTCTATAAGAAGGTCCAAGGGATACAGTAAAACAGAAGTCAAACATCGGGATCTATAACTAGTGTCACAGGAATGTTTCAAAACTTAGACAGTAAGAAGAGTCGGTCTTCTTGCACTTAAGTCGGCATTGTGCCTTTTCTATTTAATTCCGATGCAATTTCAGTGTTTCATCGTCAATACGAAGGTCAGAGGAACACAGCAAACCTGAAGTGAAGCATCGGAATCTATAACTAGTGTCGCAGGAATGGTTCAAAACATAGACAGTAAGAAGAGTCAGTCTTCTTGTACTTAAGTCGGCATAGTGCCTTTTTTATTTAATTCCGATGCAATTTCTGTGTCTCATCGTCAATAAGGTCAGAGGGCTACAGTAAACCTGAAGTGAAGGATCGGAATCTGTAACTAGTGTCACAGGAATGGTTCAAAACATAGACAGTAGGAAGAGTCAGTCTTCTTGTACTTAAGTCGGCATTTTGCCTTTTGTATTTAATTCCGATGCAATTTCAGTGTTTAATCGTCAATAAGAAGGTCCAAGGGATACAGTACACCTGCAGTGAAGCATCGGAATCAATAACTAGTGTCAATGGAATGGATCAAAACATAGACAGAAAGAAGAGTCAGTCTTCTTGTACTTCAGTCGGCCTTGTGCCTTTTGTATTTAATTACTGTGCAATTTCTGTGTTTCATCGTCAATGAGAAGGTCAGAGGGATACAGCAAACCTGAGGTGAAGCATCGGAATCAATAACTAGTGTCGCATTAATGGTTCAAGACATAGACAGTAAGAAGAGTCAGTCTACTTGTACTTAAGTCGGCATTGTGCCTTTTCTATTTATTTCCGATGCAATTTCTGTGTTTCATCGTCAATAAGAAGGTCCAAGGGATACAGTAAACCTGGAGTGAAGCATCGGAAACTATAACTAGTGTCAATGGAATGGTTCAAGATATGGTCAGTAAGAAGAGTCATTCTTCTTGTCCATAAGTCGGCATTGTGCCTTTTGTATTTAATTCCGATGCAATTTCTGTGTATCATCGTCAATAAGAAGGTCCAAGGGATACAGTAAACCTGGAGTGAAGCATCGGAATCTATAACTAGTGTCACAAGATTGGTTCAAATCATAGACAGTAAGAAGATACAGTCTTCTTGTACTTAAGTCGGCATTGTGCCTTTTGTATTTAATTCCGATTCAATTTCTGTGTTTCATCGTCAATAAGAAGGTTCAAGGGATACAGTAAACCTGAAGTGAAGCATCGGAATCTATAACTAGTGTCACTGGAATGGTTCAATAGATAGTCAGTAAGATGAGTCAGTCTTCTTGTACTTAAGTCGGCACTGCGCCTTTTCTATTTAATTCCGATGCAATTTCAGTGTTTCATCGACAATAAGAAGGTCCAAGGGAAACAGTAAACCTGGAGTGAAGCATCGGAATCTATAACTAGTGTCAATGGAATGGGTAAGAACATAGACAGTAAGAAGAGTCAGTCGTCTTGTACTTAAGTCAGCATTGTGCCTTTTGTATTTAATTCCGATGCAATATCTGTGTTTCATCGTCAATAAGAAGGTCAGGGGGATACAGTAAGCCTGAAGTGAAGCATCGCAATCTATAACTTGTGTCACAGTAATGGTTCAAAACATAGTCAGTAAGAAGAGACAGTTTTCTTGTCCTTAAGTCGGCCTTATGCCTTTTGTATTTAATTCCGATGCAATTTCTGTGTTTCATCGTCAATAAGAAGGTCCAAGGGATACGGTAAACCTGGAGTGGAGCATCGGAATCTATACCTAGTGTCACAGGAATGGTTCAAAACATAGACAGTACTTAAGTCGGCATTGTGCCTTTTGTATTTAATTCCGATGCAATATCTGTGTTTCTTCGTCAATAAGAAAGTCCAAGGGATACAGCAAACCTGAAGTGAAGCATCGTAATCTATAACTAGTGTCACAGGAATGGTTCAAAACATAGTCAGTAAGAAGAGTCAGTCTCTTGTACTTAAGTCGGCATTGTGCCTTTTGTATTCCATTCCGATGCAATTTCTGTGTTCATCGTCAATAAGATGGTCCAAGGGATACAGTAAAACAGAAGTCAAACATCGGAATCTATAACTAGTATCACAGGAATGGTTCAAAACATAGACAGTAAGAAGTGTCAGTTTTCATGTACTTAAGTCGCCATTGTGCCTTTTCTACTTAATTCCGATGCAATTTCAGTGTTTCGTCGTCAATAAGAAGGTCAGAGGGACACAGTAAACCTGAAGTGAAGTATCGGAATCTATAACTAGTGTCACAGGAGTAGTTCAAAACATAGTCAGTAAGAAGAGTCTGTCTTCATGTACTTAAGTCAGCATTGTGCATTTTCTATTTAATGCCGATGCAATTTCTGGGTTTCATCGGCAATAAGAAAGTCAGAGGGATACAGTAAACCTGAAGTGCAGCATCGGAATCTGTAACTAGTGTCACAGGAATGGTTCAAAACATAGACAGTAAGAAGAGTCAGTCTCTTGTACTAAAGTCGGCATTGTGCCTTTTGTATTCAATTAGGATGCCATTTCTGTGTTTCATCGTCAACAAGAATGTCCAAGGGATACAGTAAAACTAAAGGCAAGCATCGGAATCTATAACTAGTGCCGCAGGAATGGTTCAAAACATAGACAGTAACAAGAGTGAGTCTTCTTGTACTTAAGTAGGCTTTGTGCCTTTTCTATTTAACTCCGATGCAATTTCTGTGTTTCATCGTCAATAAGAAAGTCAGAGGGATACAGTAAACCTGAAGCGAAGCATCCGAATATATAACTAGTGTCACAGGAATGGTTCAAAAGATAGTCAGTAAGAAGAGTCAGTCTTCTTGTACTTAAGTCGGCATTGTGCCTCTTGTATTTAATTCTGATGCAATTTCTGTGTGTCATCGTCAATAAGGTCAGAGGGATACCGTTAACCTGAAGTGAAGCATCGGAATCTGTAACTAGTGTCACAGGAATGGTTTAAAACATAGACAGTAGGAAGAGTCAGTCTTCTTGTACTTAAGTCGGCATTTTGCCTTTTGTATTTAATTCCGATGCAATTTCAGTATTTCATCGTCAGTAAGAAGGTCCAAGGGATACAGTAAACCAGCAGTGAAGAATCGGAATCTATGACTAGTGTCAATGGAATGGATCAAAACATAGACAGTAAGAAGAGTCAGTCATCTTGTACCTAAGTCGGCATTGTGCATATTGTATTTAACTACGGTGCAATTTCTGTGTTTCATCGTCAATAAGAAGGTCAGAGGGATACAGTAAACGTGAAGTGAAGCATCGGAATCTGTAACTAGTGTCACAGGAATGGTTAAAAGCATAGTCAGTAAGAAGAGTCAGTCTTCTTGTCCTTAAGTCGGAATTGTGCCTTTTGTATTTAATTCCGATGCAATTTCTGTGTTTCATCGTCAATAAGAAGGTCCAAGGAATACAGTAAACCTGGAGTGAAGCATCGGAATCTATAACTAGTGTCACAGGAATGGTTCAAAACCAAGACAGTAAGAAGATACAGTCTTCTTGTACTTAAGTCGGCATTGTGCCTTTTGTATTTAATTCCGATGCAATTTCTGTGTTTCATCGTCAATAAGAAGGTCAGAGGGATACAGTAAACCTGAAGTGTAGCATAAAAATCTATAGCTAGTGTCACAGGATTGCTTCAAAACATAGACAATAAGAAGAGTCAGTCTTAATGTACCTAAGTCAGCTTTGTGCCTTTTGTAATTAATTCCGATGCCATTTCTGTGTTTCATCGTCAATAAGAAGGTCCAGCGGACACAGTAAACCTGAAGTGAAGCATCGGAATCCATAACTAGTGTCACAGGAATGATTCAAAACATAGTCAGTAAGAAGAGTCAGTCATCTTGTACTTAAGTCGGCACTGCGCCTTTTCTATTTAATTCCGATGCAATTTCAGTGCTTCATCGTCAATAAGAAGGTCCAAGGGATACAGTAAACCTGGAGTGAAGCATCGGAATCTATAACTAGTGTCAATGGAATGGTTTACAACATAGACAGTAAGAAGAGTCAGTCTTCTTGTACTTAAGTCGGCATTGTGCCTTTTGTATTTAATTCCAGTGCAATATCTGTGTTACATCGTCAGTAAGAAGGTCAGAGGGATACAGTAAACCTGAAGTGAAGCATCGTAATCTATAACTTGTGTTACAGGAATGGTTCAAAACATAGTCAGTAAGAAGTGACTGTCTTCTTGTCCTTAAGTCGGCCTTATGCCTTTTGTTTTTAATTCCGATGCAATTTCTGTGTTTCATCGTCAATAAGAAGGTCCAAGGGATACAGTAAACCTGGAGTGAAGCATCGGAATCTATAACTAGTGTCACAGGAATGGTTCAAAACATAGACAGTACTTAAGTCGGCATTGTGCCTTTTGTATTTAATTCCTATGCAATTTCTGTGTTTCATCGTCAATAGAAAGGTCCAAGGGATACGGTAAACCTGAAGTGAAGCATCGTAATCTATAACTAGTGTCACAGGAACGGTTCCAAACATAGTCAGTAAGAAGAGTCAGTCTCTTGTACTTAAGTCGGCATTGTGCCTTTTGTATTTAATTCCGATGCAATTTTTGTGTTTCATCGTCAATAAGGTCAGAGGGATACAGTAAACGTGAAGTGTAGGATCGGAATCCGAAACTAGTGTCGCAGGAAAGGTTCAAAACATACACAGTAGGAAGATTCAGTCTTCTTGTACTTAAGTCGGCATTTTGTCTTTTGTATTTAATTCCGATGCAATGTCAGTGTTTCATCGTCAATAAGAAGGTCTAGTTGATACAGTAAACCTGCAGTGAAGCATCGGAATCAATAACTAGTGCCAATGGAATGGATCAAAACATAGACAGTAAGAAGAGTCAGTCTTTTTGTACTTCAGTCGGCATTCTGCCTTTTGTATTTAATTACGGTGCAATTTCTGTGTCTCATCGTCAATTGGAAGGTCAGAGGGATACAGTAAACCTGAAGTGAAGCATCGGAATCTGTAACTAGTGTCACAGTAATGGTTCAAAACATAGTCAGTACGAAGAGACAGTCTTCTTGTCCTTAAGTCGGCCTTATGCCTTTTGTATTTAATTCCGATGCAATTTCTGTGTATCATCGTCAATAAGAAGGTCCAAGGGATACAGTAAACCTGGAGTGTAGCTTCGGAATCTATAACTAGTGTCACAGGAATGGTTCAAAACACAGACAGAAAGAAGAGTCAGTCTTAATGTACCTAAGTCGGCTTTGTGCCTTTTGTATTTAATTACGATTCAATTTCTGGGTTTCACCGTCAATAAGAAGGTTCAAGGGATACAGTAAACCTGAAGTGAAGCATCGGAATCCACTAGTGACACAGGAATGGTTCAGAACATAGACAGCAGGAAGAGTGCGTCTTCTTGTACTTAAGTCGGCATTGTGCCTTTTCTATTTAATTTCGATGAAATTTCTGTGTTTCATCGTCAATAAGAAGGTCCAAGGGATACAGTAAACCTGGAGTGAGGCATCGGAACCTATAAATAGTGTCGCAGGAATGTTTCAAAACATAGACAGTGAGAGGAGTCAGTCTTCTTGTACTTAAGTCGGCATTGTGCCTTTTCTATTTAATTCCGATGCAATCTCTGTGTTTCATCGTCAATAAGGTCAGAGGGATACAGTTAACCTGAAGTGAAGCATCGGAATCTATAACTAGTGTCACAGGAATGGTTCAAAACATAGTCAGTAAGAAGAGTCAGTCTTCTTGTCCTTAAGTCGGCATTTTGCCTTTTTTATTTAATTCCGATGCAATTTCTGTGTTTCATCGTCAATAAGAAGGTCCAAGGGATACAGTAAACCTGAAGTGTAGCATCGGAATCTATAGCTAGTGTCACAGGATTGCTTCAAAACATAGACAGTAACAAGAGTCAGTCTTGATGTACCTAAGTCAGCTTTGTGCCTTTTGTAATTAATTCCGATGCCATTTCTGTGTTTCATCGTCAATAAGAAGGTCCAGCGGACACAGTAAACCTGAAGTGAAGCATCGGAATCCATAACTAGTGTCACAGGAATGATTCAAAACATAGTCAGTAAGAAGAGTCAGTCATCTTGTACTTAAGTCGGCACTGCGCCTTTTCTATTTAATTCCGATGCAATTTCAGTGCTTCATCGTCAATAAGAAGGTCCAAGGGATACAGTAAACCTGGAGTGAGGCATCGGAATCTATAACTAGTGTCAATGGAATTTTTCACAACATAGACAGTAAGAAGAGTCAGTCTTCTTGTACTTAAGTCGGCATTGTGCCTTTTGTATTTAATTCCAGTGCAATATCTGTGTTACATCGTCAATAAGAAGGTCAGAGGGATACAGTAAACCTGAAGTGAAGCATCGTAAACTATAACTTGTGTTACAGGAATGGTTCAAAACATAGTCAGTAAGAAGAGACTGTCTTCTTGTCCTTAAGTCGGCCTTATGCCTTTTGTATTTAATTCCGATGCAATTTCTGTGTTTCATCGTCAATAAGAAGGTCCAAGGGATACGGTGAACCTGAAGTGAAGCATCGTAATCTATAACTAGTGTCACAGGAACGGTTCAAAACATAGTCAGTAAGAAGAGTCAGTCTCTTGTACTTAAGTCGGCATTGTGTCTTTTGTATTTAATTCCGATGCAATTTCTGTGTTTCATCGTCTATAAGAAGGTCCAAGGGATACAGTAAGACAGAAGTCAAACATCGGAATCTATAACTAGTGTCATAGGAATGGTTCAAATCATAGACAGTAAGAAGAGTCAGTCTTCTTGTACTTAAATCGGCATTGTGCCTTTTCTATTTAATTCCGATGCAATTTCAGTGTTTAATCGTCACTAAGAAGGTCAGTGGGACACAGTAAACCTGAAGTGAACCATCGGAATATATAACTAGTATCGCAGGAATGGTTCAAAACATAGACAGTAAGAAGAGTCAGTTTTCTTGTACTTAAGTAGGCATTGTGCCTTTTCTGCTTAATTCCGATGCAATTTCTGTTTTTCATCGGCAATAAGAAAGTCAGAGGGATACAGTAAACCTGAAGTGAAGGATCGGAATCCGTAACTAGTGTCACAGGAATGGTTCAAAACATAGACAGTAGGAAGAGTCAGTCTTCTTGTACTTAAGTCGGCATTTTGTCTTTTGTATTTAATTCCGATGCAATTTCAGTGTTTCATCGTCAATAAGAAGGTCTAGGGGATACAGTAAACCTGCAGTGAAGCATCGGAATCAATAACTAGTGTCAATGGAATGGATCAAAACATAGACAGTAAGAAGAGTCAGTCTTTTTGTACTTCAGTCGGCATTGTGCCTTTTGTATTTAATTACGGTGCAATTTCTGTGTTTCATCGTCAATTAGAAGGTCAGAGGGATACAGTAAACCTGAAGTGAAGCATCGGAATCTACAACTAGTGTCACAGGAATGGTACAAAACATAGTCAGTTAGAAGAGTCCGTCTTCTTGTCCTTAATTCGGCATTGTGCCTTTTGTATTTAATTCCGATGCAATTTCTGTGTATCATCGTCAATAAGAAGGTCCAAGGGATACAGTAAACCTGGAGTGTAGCTTCGGAATCTATAACTAGTGTCACAGGAATGGTTCAAAACACAGACAGAAAGAAGAGTCAGTCTTAATGTACCTAAGTCGGCTTTGTGCTTTTTGTATTTAATTACGATTCAATTTCTGGGTTTCACCGTCAATAAGAAGGTTCAAGGGATACAGTACACCTGAAGTGAAGCATCGGAATCTATAACTAGTGTCACTGGAATGGTTCAAAAGATAGTCAGTAAGAAGAGTCAGTCTTCTTGTACTTAAGTCGGCACTGCACGTTTCCTACTTAATTCCGATGCAATTTCAGTGTTTCATCGTCAATAAGAAGGTCCAAGGGAAACAGTAAACCTGGAGTAAAGCATCGGAATCTATAACTAGTGTCAATGGAATGGTTCAGAACATAGAGAGTAAGAAGAGTCAGTCTTCTTGTACTTATGTCGGCATTGTGCCTTTTGTATTTAATTCCGGTGCAATATCTGTGTTTCATCGTCATTAAGAAGGTCAGAGGGATACAGTAAACCTGAAGTGAAGCTTCGGAATCTATAACTTGTGTCACAGTAATGGTTCAAAACATAGTCAGTAAGAAGATACAGTCTTCTTGTCCATAAGTTGCCTTATGCCTTTTGTATTCAATTCCGATGCAATTTCTGTGTTTCATCGTCAATAAGACGGTCAGAGGGATACAGTAAACCTGAAGTGAAGCATCGGAATCCACTAGTGTCACAGGAATGGTTCAGAACATAGACAGCAGGAAGAGTCCGTCTTCTTGTACTTAAGTTGGCTTTGTGCCTTTTCTATTTAATTTCGATGCAATTACTGTGTTTCATCGTCAATAAGAAGGTCCAAGGGATACAGTAAACCTGGAGTGAGGCATCGGAACCTATAAATAGTGTCGCAGGAATGTTTCAAATCATAGACAGTGAGAGGAGTCAGTCTTCTTGTACTTAAGTCGGAATTGTGCCTTATCTATTTAATTCCGATGCAATTTCTGTGTTTCATCGTCAATAAGAAGGTCAGAGGGATACAGTAAACCTGAAGTAAAGCATCGGAATCTATAACTAATGTCACAGAGAATGGTTCAAAGCATAGACAGTAAGAAGAATCGGTCGTCATGTACTTAAGTCGGCATTGTGCCTTATGTGTTTAATTCCGATGCAATTTCTGTGTTTCATCGTCAATACGAAGGTCCAAGGGGTACAGTAAACCAGAATTGAAGCATCGGAATCCATAACTAGTGTCACAGGAATGGTTTAAAACATAGTCAGTTGGAAGAGTCAGTCTTCTTGTACTTAAGTCGGCATTGTGCCTTTTGTATTTAATTCCGATGCAATATCTGTGTTTCATCGTCAATAAGAAGGTCCAAGGGATATAGTAAACCTGGAGTGAAGCCTCGGAATCTATAACTAGTGTCACAGGAATGGTTCAAAACATAGACAGTAAGAAGAGTCAGTGTTCTTGTACTTAAATCGGCATTGTGCCTTTCGTACTTAACTCCGATGCAATTTCTGTGTTTCATCGTCAATAACAAGGTCCAAGGGATACAGTAATCCTAGAGTGAAGCATCGGAATCTATAACTAGTGTCACAGTAATGGTTCAAAACATAGACAGTAAGAAGAGTCAGTCTTTTAGTACTTAAGTCGGCATTTTTCCTTTTGTATTTATTTACGATGCAATTTCTGTGTTTCATCGTCAATAAGAAGGTCCAAGGGATACAGTAAAACTGAAGTTAAGCATCGGACTCTATAACTAGTGTCACAGGAATGGTTCAAAACATAGGCAGTAAGAAGAGTCAGTCTTCTTGTACTTAAGTCGGCTTTGAGCCTTTTGTATTTAATTCCGATGCAATTTCTGTGTTTTATCGTCATTAAGAAGGTCAGAGAGACACAGTAAACCCGAAGTGAAGCATCGGAATCCACAACTAGTGTCACAGGAATGGTTCAAAACATAGACAGTAGGAAGAGTCAGTCTTCTTGTACTTAAGTCGGCATTGTGCCTGATGTATTTAATTCCGATGCAATTTCTGTGTTTCATCGTCAATATGAAGGTCCAAGGGATGCAGTAAACCTGAAGTGAAGCATCGGAATCTATAACTAGTGTTACAGGAATGGTTCAAAACATAGTCAGTAAGAAGAGTCAGTCCTCTTGTCCTTAAGTAGGCATTGTGCATTTTGTATTTAATTCCGATGCAATCTCTGTGTTTCGTCGTCAATAAAAAGGTCAGAGGCATACAGTAAACCTGAAGTGAAGCATCGGAATCTATAACTAGTGTTACAGGAATGGTTCAAAACGTAGCCAGTAAGAAGAGTCAGTCTTCTTGTCCGTAAGTCGGCATTGTGACTTTTGTATTTAATTCCGATGCAATTTCTGTGTTTCACCGTCAACAAGATGGACCGAAGGGAACAGTAAACCTGAAGTGAAGCATCGGAATCTATAACTAGTGTCACAGGATTGGTTCAAACATAGACAGTTTAAAGAGTCAGTCTTCTTGTACTTAAGTCGGCATTGTGCCTTTTGTATTTAATTCCGATGCAATTTCTGTGTTTCATTGTCAATAAGAAGGTCCAAGGGATACAGTAAACCTGAAGTGAAGCATCGGAATATACAACTATAGTCACAGGAATGGTTCAAACGATAGACAGTAAGAAGAGTCAGTCTTCTTGTACCTAAGTCGGTATTGTGTCATTTGTATTTAATTCCGATGCAATTTCTGTGTTTCATCGTCAATACGGTCAGACGGATACAGTAAACCTGAAGTGAAGCATCGGAATCTATAACTAGTGTCACAGGAATTTTTCAAAACATAGATAGTAGGAAGAGTCAGTCTTCTTGTACTTAAGTCGAGATTGTGCCTTTTGTATTTAATTCCGATGCAATTTCTGTGTTTCATCGTCAATAAGACGGTTCAGAGGGATACAGTAAACCTGAAGTGAAGCATCGGAATCCACTAGTGTCTCAGGAATGGTTCAGAACATAGAGAGCAGGAAGAGTCAGT
The DNA here is from genome assembly GCF_021461395.2 of Schistocerca americana. Taxonomy (NCBI): domain Eukaryota; kingdom Metazoa; phylum Arthropoda; class Insecta; order Orthoptera; family Acrididae; genus Schistocerca; species Schistocerca americana. The sequence goes on from NC_060121.1 coordinate 32,091,118, forward strand.
CTTCTTGTACTTAAGTCGGCATTGTGCCTTGTGTATTTAATTCCGTTGCAATATCTGGGTTTCATCGTCAGTAAGAAGGTCCAAAGGATACAGTAAACCTGAAGTGAAGCATTGGAATCTATAACTGGTGTCACAGGAATGGTTCAGAACATAACCAGTAATAAGAGTCTGTCTTCTGGTACTTAAGTCGGCATTGTGCCTTTTCTAGTTAATTCCGATGCAATTTCTGTGTTTCATCGTCAATAAGAAGGTCAGAGGGATACAGTAAACCTGAAGTAAAGCATCGGAATCTATAACTAGTGTCACAGAGAATGGTTCAAAGCATAGACAGTAAGAAGTATCGGTTGTCATGTACTTAAGTCGGCATTGTGCCTTTTGTGTTTAATTCCGATGCAATTTCTGTGTTTCATCGTCAATATGAAGGTCCAAGGGGTACAGTAAACCAGAAGTGAAGCATCGGAATCCATAACTAGTGTCACAAGAATGGTTTAAAATATAGTCAGTTAGAAGAGTCAGTCTTCTTGTACTTAAGTCGGCATTGTGCCTTTTGTATTTAATTCCGATGCAATTTCTGTGTTTCATCGTCAATAAGAAGGTCCAAGGGATATAGTAAACCTGGAGTGAATCATCGGAATCTATAACTAGTGTCACAGGAATGGTTCAAAACATAGACAGTAAGAAGAGTCAGTGTTCTAGTACTTAAATCGGCATTGTGCCTTTCGTACTTAACTCCGATGCAATTTCTGTGTTTCATCGTCAATAAGAAGGTCCCAGGGATACAGTAAACCTGGAGTGAAGCATCGGAATCTATAACTAGTGTCACAGTAATGGTTCAAAACGTAGACAGTAAGAGGAGTCAGTCTTTTAGTACTTAAGTCGGCATTTTGAATATTGTATTTATTTACGATGCAATTTCTGTGTTTCATCGTCAATAAGAAGGTCCAAGGGATACAGTAAACTTGAAGTGAAGCATCTGAATCAATAACTAGTTTCAGTGGAATAGTTCAAAATATAGACAGTAGGAAGAGTCAGTCTTCCTGTACTTAAGTCGGCATTGTGCCTTTTGTATTTAATTCCGATGCAATTTCTGTGATTCATCGTCAATAAGTAGGTCCAAGGGATACAGTAAAACTGAAGTGAAGCATCGGACTCTATAACTAGTGTCACAGCAATGGTTCAAAATATAGACAGTAAGAAGAGTCAGTCTCCTTGTACTTAAGTCGGCTTTGTGCCTTTTGTGTTTAATTCCGATGCAATTTCTGTGTTTTATCGTCATTAAGAAGGTCAGAGGGACACAGTAAACCCGAAGTGAAGCATCGGAATCCACAACTAGTGTCACAGGAATGGTTCAAAACATAGACAGTAGGAAGAGTCAGTCTTCTTGTACTTAAGTCGGCATTGTGCCTGAGTATTTAATTCCGATGCAATTTCTGTGTTTCATCGTCAATAAGGAGGTCCAAGGTATTTAGTAAACATGAAGTAAAGCATCGGAATCTATAAATAGTGTCACAGGAATGGTTCAAACTATAATCAGTAAGAAGAGTCTATCTACTTGTACTTAAGTCGGCATTGTGACTTTTCTATTTCATTCCGATGCAATTTCTGTGTTTCATCGTCAATAAGAAGGTCCAAGGGATACAGTAAACCTGGAGTGAAGCATCGGAATCTATAACTAGTGTCGCAGGAAAGGTTCAAGACATAGACAGTAAGAAGAGTCAGTCTTTTTTTACTTAAGTAGGCATTGTGCCTTTTCTATTTAATTCCGATGCAATTTCTGAGTTTCATCGTCAATAAGAAAGTCAGAGGGGTACAGTAAACCTGAAGTGAAGCATTGGAATCAATAACTAGTGTCACAGGAATGGTTCAAAACATAGGCAATGAGAAGAGTCAGTCTTCTTGTACTTAAGTCGGCATAGTGCCTTTTGTATCTAATTCCGATGCAATTTCTGTGTTTCATCGTCAATAAGGTCAGAGGGATACAGTAAACCTGAATGAAGGACCGGAATCTGTAACTAGTGTCACAGGAATGGTTCAAAACATAGACAGTAGGAAGAGTCAGTCTTCTTGTACTTAAGTCGGCATTTTGCCTTTTGTATTTAATTCCGATACAATTTCAGTGTTTCATCGTCAACAAGAAGGTCCAAGGGATACAGTAAACCTGCAGGGAAGCGTCGGAATCTATAACTAGTGTCAATGGAATAGATCAAAACATAGACAGTAAGAAGAGTAAGTCTTCTTGTACTTTAGTCGGCATTGTGCCCTTTGTATTTAATTCAGATACAATTTCTGTGTTTCATCGTCAATAAGAAGGTCAGAGGGATACAGTAAACCTGAAGTGAAGCATCGGAATCTATAACTAGTGTCACAGGAATGGTTCAAAACATAGACAGTAAGAAGAGTCAGTCTTCATGTACCTAAGTCGGCATTGTGCCTTTTGTATTTAATTCCGATTCAATTTCTGTGTTTCATCGTCAATAAAAAGGCTCAAGGGATACAGTAAACCTGAAGTGAAGCATCGGACTCTATAACTAGTGTCATAGGAATGGTTCAAAACATAGACAGTAAGAAGAGTCAGTCTTCTTGTACTTAAGTCGGCTTTGTGCCTTTTGTATTTAATTCCGATGCAATTTCTGTGTTTTATCGTCATTAAGAAGGTCAGAGGGACACAGTAAACCCGAAGTGAAGCATCGGAATCCACAACTAGTGTCACAGGAATGGTTCAAAATATAGACAGTAGGAAGAGTCAGTCTTCTTGTACTTAAGTCGGCATTGTGCCTGATGTATTTAATTCCGATTCAATTTCTGTGTTTCATCGTCAATAAATAGGTTCAAGGGATACAGTAAACCTGAAGTGAAGCATCGGAATCTATAACTAGTGTCAATGGAATGGTTCAAAAGATAGTCAGTAAGAAGAGTCAGTCTTCTTGTACATAAGTCGGCACTGCGCCTTTTCTATTTAATTCCGATGCAATTTCAGTGTTTCATCGTCAATAAGAAGGTCCAAGGGAAACAGTAAACCTGGAGTGAAGCATCGGAATCTATAACTAGTGTCAATGGAATGGTTCAAAACATAGACAGTAAGAAGAGTCAGTCTTCTTGTACTTAAGTCGGCATTGTGCCGTTTGTATTTAATTCCGGTGCAATATCTGTGTTTCATCGTCAATAAGAAGGTCAGAGGGATACAGTAAACCTGAAGTGAAGCATCGGAATCTATGACTTGTGTCACAGGAATGGTTCAAAACATAGACAGTAAGAAGAGTCAGTCTTCTTGTACTTAAGTCGTCATTGTGCCTTTTGTATTTAATTCCGATGCAATTTCAGTGTTTTATCGTCATTAAGAAGGTCAGAGGGATACAGTAAACCAGAAGTGAAGCATCGGAATCCATAACTGGTGTCACAGGAATGGTTTAAAACATAGTCAGTTAGAAGAGTCAGTCTTCTTGTACTAAAGTCGGCATTGTGCCTTTTGTATTTAATTCCGATGCAATTTCTGTGTTTCATCGTCAATAAGAAGGTCCAAGGGATATAGTAAACCTGGAGTGAAGCATCGGAATCTATAACTAGTGTCACAGGAATGGTTCAAAACATAGACAGTAAGAAGAGTCGGTGTTCTTGTACTTAAATCGGCATTGTGCCTTTCGTACTTAACTCCGATGCAATTTCTGTGTTTCATCGTCAATAAGGTCTGAGGGATACAGTAAACCTGAAGTGAAGGATCGGAATCTGTAACTAGTGTCACAGGAATGGTTCAAAGCATAGACAGTAGGAAGAGTCAGTCTTCTTGTACTTAAGTCGGCATTTTGAATTTTGTATTTAATGCCGATGCAATTTCAGTGTTTCATCGTCAACAAGAAGGTCCAAGGGATACAGTAAACCTGCAGTGAAGCATCGGAATCTATAACTAGTGTCAATGGAATGGATCAAAACATAGACAGTAAGAAGAGTCAGTCTTCTTGTACTGAAGTCAGCATTGTGCCTTTTGTATTTAATTCCGTTGCAGTTTCTGTGTTTCATCGTCAATAAGAAGGTCAGAGGGATAAAGTAAACCTGAAGCATCGGAATCTATAACTAGTGTCACAGGAATGGCTCAAAACATAGACAGTAAGAAGAGTCATTCTTCATGTACCTAAGTCGGCATTGTGCCTTTTGTATTTAATTCCGATTCAATTTCTGTGTTTCATCGTCAATAACATGGTTCAAGGGATACAGTAAACCTGAAGTGAAGCATCGGAATCTATAACTAGTGTCACAGGAATGGGTCAAAACATAGTCAGTAAAAAGAGTCATTCTTCATGTACTTAAGTCAGCATTGTGCCTTTTGTATTTAATTCCGATGCAATTTCTGTGTTTCATCGTCAATAAGAAGGTCCAATGGATACAGTAAACCTGAAGTGAAGCATCGGAATCTATAACTAGTGGCAATGGAATGGTTCAAAAGATAGTCAGTAAGAAGTGTCAGTCTTCTTGTACTTAAGTCGGCACTGCGCCTTTTCTATTTAATTCCGATGCAATTTCCGTGTTTCATCGTCAATAAGAAGGTCCAAGGGATACAGTAAACCTGGAGTGAAGCATCGGAATCTATAACTAGTGTCAATGGAATGGTTCAAAACATAGACAGTAAGAAGGGTCTACCTACTTGTACTTAAGTCGGCATTGGGACTTTTCTATTTCATTCCGTTGCAATTTCTGTGTTTCATCGTCAATAAGAAGGTCCAAGGGATACAGTAAACCTGGAGTGAAGCATCGGAATCTATAACTAGTGTCGCAGGAATGGTTCAAAACATAGACAGTAAGAAGAGTCAGTCTTTTTGTCCTTAAGTCGGCATTGTGCCTTTTGTATTTAATTCCGATGCAATTTCTGTGTTTCACCGACAATAAGATGGACCGAAGGGATACAGTAAACCTGAAGTGAAGCATCGGAATCTATAACTAGTGTCACAGGATTGGTTCAAAACATAGACAGTATAAAGAGTCAGTCTTCTTGTACTAAAGCCGGCATTGTGCCTTTTGTATTTAATTCCGATGCAATTTCTGTGTTTCATTGTCAATAAGAAGGTCCAAGGGATACAGTAAACCTGAAGTGAAGCATCGGAATTTACAACTATAGTCACAGGAATGGTTCAAACCATAGACAGTAAGAAGAGTCAGTCTTCTTGTACTTAAGTCGGTATTGTGTCATTTGTATTTAATTCCGATGCAATTTCTGTGTTTCATCGTCAATACGGTCAGACGGATACAGTAAACCTGAAGTGAAGCATCGGAATCTATAACTAGTGTCACAGGAATGGTTCAAAACATAGATAGTAGGAAGAGTCAGTCTTCTTGTACTTAAGTCGAGATTGTGCCTTTTGTATTTAATTCCGATTAAATTTCTGTGTTTCATCGTCAATAAGACGGTCAGAGGGATACAGTAAACCTGAAGTGAAGCATCGGAATCCACTAGTGTCACAGGAATGGTTTAGAACATTGACAGCGAGAAGAGTCAGTCTTCTTGTACTTAAGTCGGCATTGTGCCTTGTGTATTTAATTCCGTTGCAATATCTGGGTTTCATCGTCAGTAAGAAGGTCCAAAGGATACAGTAAACCTGAAGTGAAGCATTGGAATCTATAACTAGTGTCACAGGAATGGTTCAGAACATAACCAGTAATAAGAGTCAGTCTTCTGGTACTTAAGTCGGCATTGTGCCTTTTCTATTTCATTCCGATGCAATTTCTGTGTTTCATCGTCAATAAGAAGGTCCAAGGGATACAGTAAACCTGGAGTGAAGCATCGGAATCTATAACTAGTGTCGCAGGAATGGTTCAAAACATAGACAGTAAGAAGAGTCAGTCTTCTTGTCCTTAAGTCGGCATTGTGCCTTTTGTATTTAATTCCGATGCAACTTCTGTGTTTCGTCGTCAATAAGAAGGTCAGAGGCATACAGTAAACCTGAAGTGAAGCATCGGAATCTATAACTAGTGTTACAGGAATGGTTCAAAACGTAGTCAGTAAGAAGAGGCAGTCTTCTTGTACTTAAGTCGGCATTTTGCCTTTTGTATTTAATTCCGATGCAATTTCAGTGTTTCATCGTCAACAAGAAGGTCCAAGGGATACAGTAAACCTGCAGGGAAGCATCGGAATCTATAACTAGTGACAATGGAATGGATCAAAACAAAGACAGTAAGAAGAGTCAGTCTTCTTGTACTTAAGTCGGCATTGTGCCTTTTGTATTTAATGCCGATGCAATTTCAGTGTTTCATCGTCAACAAGAAGGTCCAAGGGATACAGTAAACCTGCAGTGAAGCATCGGAATCTATAACTAGTGTCAATGGAATGGATCAAAACATAGACAGTAAGAAGAGTCAGTCTTCTTGTACTGAAGTCAGCATTGTGCCTTTTGTATTTAATTCCGATGCAGTTTCTGTGTTTCATCGTCAATAAGAAGGTCAGAGGGATAAAGTAAACCTGAAGCATCGGAATCTATAACTAGTGTCACAGGAATGGCTCAAAACATAGACAGTAAGAGGAGTCATTCTTCATGTACCTAAGTCGGCATTGTGCCTTTGTATTTAATTCCGATTCAATTTCTGTGTTTCATCGTCAATAACATGGTTCAAGGGATACAGTAAACCTGAAGTGAAGCATCGGAATCTATAACTAGTGTCACAGGAATGGGTCAAAACATAGTCAGTAAAAAGAGTCATTCTTCATGTACTTAAGTCAGCATTGTGCCTTTTGTATTTAATTCCGATGCAATTTCTGTGTTTCATCGTCAATAAGAAGGTCCAATGGATACAGTAAACCTGAAGTGAAGCATCGGAATCTATAACTAGTGGCAATGGAATGGTTCAAAAGATAGTCAGTAAGAAGTGTCAGTCTTCTTGTACTTAAGTCGGCACTGCGCCTTTTCTATTTAATTCCGATGCAATTTCCGTGTTTCATCGTCAATAAGAAGGTCCAAGGGATACAGTAAACCTGGAGTGAAGCATCGGAATCTATAACTAGTGTCAATGGAATGGTTCAAAACATAGACAGTAAGAAGGGTCTACCTACTTGTACTTAAGTCGGCATTGGGACTTTTCTATTTCATTCCGTTGCAATTTCTGTGTTTCATCGTCAATAAGAAGGTCCAAGGGATACAGTAAACCTGGAGTGAAGCATCGGAATCTATAACTAGTGTCGCAGGAATGGTTCAAAACATAGACAGTAAGAAGAGTCAGTCTTTTTGTCCTTAAGTCGGCATTGTGCCTTTTGTATTTAATTCCGATGCAATTTCTGTGTTTCACCGACAATAAGATGGACCGAAGGGATACAGTAAACCTGAAGTGAAGCATCGGAATCTATAACTAGTGTCACAGGATTGGTTCAAAACATAGACAGTATAAAGAGTCAGTCTTCTTGTACTAAAGCCGGCATTGTGCCTTTTGTATTTAATTCCGATGCAATTTCTGTGTTTCATTGTCAATAAGAAGGTCCAAGGGATACAGTAAACCTGAAGTGAAGCATCGGAATTTACAACTATAGTCACAGGAATGGTTCAAACCATAGACAGTAAGAAGAGTCAGTCTTCTTGTACTTAAGTCGGTATTGTGTCATTTGTATTTAATTCCGATGCAATTTCTGTGTTTCATCGTCAATACGGTCAGACGGATACAGTAAACCTGAAGTGAAGCATCGGAATCTATAACTAGTGTCACAGGAATGGTTCAAAACATAGATAGTAGGAAGAGTCAGTCTTCTTGTACTTAAGTCGAGATTGTGCCTTTTGTATTTAATTCCGATGAAATTTCTGTGTTTCATCGTCAATAAGACGGTCAGAGGGATACAGTAAACCTGAAGTGAAGCATCGGAATCCACTAGTGTCACAGGAATGGTTTAGAACATTGACAGCGAGAAGAGTCAGTCTTCTTGTACTTAAGTCGGCATTGTGCCTTGTGTATTTAATTCCGTTGCAATATCTGGGTTTCATCGTCAGTAAGAAGGTCCAAAGGATACAGTAAACCTGAAGTGAAGCATTGGAATCTATAACTAGTGTCACAGGAATGGTTCAGAACATAACCAGTAATAAGAGTCAGTCTTCTGGTACTTAAGTCGGCATTGTGCCTTTTCTATTTCATTCCGATGCAATTTCTGTGTTTCATCGTCAATAAGAAGGTCCAAGGGATACAGTAAACCTGGAGTGAAGCATCGGAATCTATAACTAGTGTCGCAGGAATGGTTCAAAACATAGACAGTAAGAAGAGTCAGTCTTCTTGTCCTTAAGTCGGCATTGTGCCTTTTGTATTTAATTCCGATGCAACTTCTGTGTTTCGTCGTCAATAAGAAGGTCAGAGGCATACAGTAAACCTGAAGTGAAGCATCGGAATCTATAACTAGTGTTACAGGAATGGTTCAAAACGTAGTCAGTAAGAAGAGGCAGTCTTCTTGTACTTAAGTCGGCATTTTGCCTTTTGTATTTAATTCCGATGCAATTTCAGTGTTTCATCGTCAACAAGAAGGTCCAAGGGATACAGTAAACCTGCAGGGAAGCATCGGAATCTATAACTAGTGACAATGGAATGGATCAAAACATAGACAGTAAGAAGAGTCAGTCTTCTTGTACTTAAGTCGGCATTGTGCCTTTTGTATTTAATTCCGATGCAATTTCTGTGTTTCATCGTCAATAACAAGTTCAGAGGGACACAGTAAATCCGAAGTGAAGCATCGGAATCCACAACTAGTGTCACAGGAATGGTTCAAAATATGGACAGTAGGAAGAGTCAGTCTTCTTGTACTTAAGTCGGCATTGTGCCTGATGTATTTAATTCCGATGCAATTTCTGTGTTTCATCGTCAATAAGGAGGTCCAAGGTATACAGTAAACATGAAGTAAAGCATCGGAATCTATAACTAGTGTCACAGGAATGGTTCAAACTATAATCAGAAAGAAGAGTCTATCTACTTGTACTTAAGTCGGCATTGTGACTTTTCTATTTCATTCCGATGTAATTTCTGTGTTTCATCGTCAATAAGAAGGTCCAAGGGATACAGTAAACCTGGAGTGAAGCATCGGAATCTATAACTAAAGTCGCAGGAATGGTTCAAATCATAGACAGTAAGAAGAGTCAGTCTTCTTGTCCTTAAGTCGGCATTGTGCCTTTTGTATTTAATTCCGATGCAATTTCTGTGTTTCATCGTCAATAAGAAGGTCCAAGGGATACAGTAAACCTGGAGTGAAGCATCGGAATCTATAACTAGTGTCGCAGGAATGGTTCAAAACATAGACAGTAGGAAGAGTCAGTCTTCTTGTACTTAAGTCGGCATTGTGCCTTTTGTATCTAATTCCGATTCAATTTCTGTGTTTCATCGTCAATAAATAGGTTCAAGGGATACAGTAAACCTGAAGTGAAGCATCGGAATCTATAACTAGTGTCAATGGAATGGTTCAAAAGATAGTCAGTAAGAAGAGTCAGTCTTCTTGTACTTAAGTCGGCACTGCGCCTTTTCTATTTAATTCCGATGCAATTTCAGTGTTTCATCGTCAATAAGAAGGTCCAAGGGAAACAGTAAACCTGGAGTGAAGCATCGGAATCTATAACTAGTGTCAATGGAATGGTTCTAAACATAGACAGTAAGAAGAGTCAGTCTTCTTGTACTTAAGTCGGCATTGTGCCTTTTGTATTTAATTCCGGTGCAATGTCTGTGTTTCATCGTCAATAAGAAGGTCAGAGGGATACAGTAAACCTGAAGTGAAGCATCGGAATCTATAACTTGTGTCACAGGAATGGTTCAAAACATAGACAGTAAGAAGAGTCAGTCTTCTTGTACTTAAGTCGTCTTTGTGCCTTTTGTATTTAATTCCGATGCAATTTCAGTGTTTTATCGTCATTAAGAAGGTCAGAGGGATACAGTAAACCCGAAGTTAAGCATCGGAATCCACAACTAGAGTCACAGGAATGGTTCAGAACATAACCAGTAATAAGAGTCAGTCTTCTGGTACTTAAGTCGGCATTGTGCCTTTTCTATTTAATTCCGATGCAATTTCTGTCTTTCATCGTCAATACGAAGGTCCAAGGGATACAGTAAACCTGGAGTGAGGCATCGGAACCTATAAATAGTGTCGCAGGAATGTTTCATAACATAGACAGTGAGAGGAGTCAGTCTTCTTGTACTTAAGTCGGCATTGTGCCTTTTCTATTTAATTCCGATGCAATTTCTGTGTTTCATCGCCAATAAGAAGGTCAGAGGGATACAGTAAACCTGAAGTAAAGCATCGGAATCTATAACTAGTGTCACAGAGAATGGTTCAAATCATAGACAGTAAAAAGAATCGGTCGTCATGTACTTAAGTCGGCATTGTGCCTTTTGTGTTTAATTCCGATGCAATTTCTGTGTTTCATCGTCAATACGAAGGTCCAAGGGGTACAGTAAACCAGAAGTGAAGCATCGGAATCCATAACTGGTGTCACAGGAATGGTTTAAAACATAGTCAGTCAGAAGAATCAGTCTTCTTGTACTAAAGTCGGCATTGTGCCTTTTGTATTTAATTCCGATGCAATTTCTGTGTTTCATCGTCAATAAGAAGGTCCAAGGGATATAGTAAACCTGGAGTGAAGCATCGGAATCTATAACTAGTGTCACAGGAATGGTTCAAAACATAGACAGTAAGAAGAGTCAGTGTTCTTGTACTTAAATCGGCATTGTGCCTTTCGTACTTAACACCGATGCAATTTCTGTGTTTCATCGTCAATAAGAAGGTCCAAGGGATAAAGTAAACCTGGAGTGAAGCATCGGAATCTATAACTAGTGTCACAGTAATGGTTCAAAACATAGACAGTAAGAAGAGTCAGTCTTTTAGTACTTAAGTCGGCATTTTGCCTTTTGTATTTATTTACGATGCAATTTCTGTGTTTCATCGTCAATAAGAAGGTCCAAGGGATACAGTAAACATGAAGTAAAGCATCGGAATCTATAACTAGTGTCACAGGAATGGTTCAAACTATAATCAGTAAGAAGAGTCTATCTACTTGTACTTAAGTCGGCATTGTGACTTTTCTATTTCATTCCGATGCAATTTCTGTGTTTCATCGTCAATAAGAAGGTCCAAGGGATTCAGTAAACCTGGAGTGAAGCTTCGGAATCTATAACTAGTGTCGCAGGAATGGTTCAAAACATAGACAGTAAGAAAAGTCAGTCTTTTTGTACTTAAGTAGGCATTGTGCCTTTTCTATTTAATTCCAATGCAATTTCTGAGTTTCATCGTCAATAAGAAAGTCAGAGGGATTCAGTAAACCAGAAGTGAAGCATTGGAATCCATAACTAGTGTCACAGGAATGGTACAAAACATAGGCAGTGAGAAGAGTCAGTCTTGTTGTACTTAAGTCGGCATAGTGCCTTTTGTATTTAATTCCGATGCAATTTCTGTGTTTCATCGTCAATAAGGTCTGAGGGATACAGTAAACCTGAAGTGAAGGATCGGAATCTGTAACTAGTGTCACAGGAATGGTTCAAAACATAGACAGTAGGAAGAGTCAGTCTTCTTGTACTTAAGTCGGCATTTTGCCTTTTGTATTTAAATCCGATGCAATTTCAGTGTTTCATCGTCAACAAGAAGGTCCAAGGGATACAGTAAACCTGCAGTGAAGCATCGGAATCTATAACTAGTGTCAATGGAATGGATCAAAACATAGACAGTAAGAAGAGTCAGTCTTCTTGTACTGAAGTCAGCATTGTGCCTTTTGTATTTAATTCCGATGCAGTTTCTGTGTTTCATCGTCAATAAGAAGGTCAGAGGGATACAGTAAACCTGAAGCATCGGAATCTATAACTAGTGTCACAGGAATGGTTCAAAACATAGACAGTAAGAAGAGTCATTCTTCATGTACCTAAGTCGGCATTGTGCCTTTTGTATTTAATTCCGATTCAATTTCTGTGTTTCATCGTCAATAACATGGTTCAAGGGATACAGTAAACCTGAAGTGAAGCATCGGAATCTATAACTAGTGTCACAGGAATTGGTCAAAACATAGTCAGTAAAAAGAGTCATTCTTCATGTACTTAAGTCAGCATTGTGCCTTTTGTATTTAATTCCGATGCAATTTCTGTGTTTCATCGTCAATAAGAAGGTCCAATGGATACAGTAAACCTGAAGTGAAGCATCGGAATCTATAACTAGTGTCAATGGAATGGTTCAAAAGATAGTCAGTAAGAAGTGTCAGTCTTCTTGTACTTAAGTCGGCACTGCGCCTTTTCTATTTAATTCCGATGCAATTTTAGTGTTTCATCGTCAATAAGAAGGTCCAAGGGATACAGTAAACCTGGAGTGAAGCATCGGAATCTATAACTAGTGTCAATGGAATGATTCAAAACATAGTCAGTAAGAAGAGTCAGTCTTCTTGTACTTAAGTCGGCATTGTGCCTTTTGTATTTAATTCCGGTGCAATATCTGTGTTTCATCGTCAATAAGAAGGTCAGAGGGATACAGTAAACCTGGAGTGAAGCATCGGAATCTATAACTAGTGTCGCAGGAATGGTTCAAAACATAGACAGTAAGAAGAGTCACTCTTCTTGTCCTTAAGTCGGCATTGTGCCTTTTGTATTTAATTCCGATGCAATTTCTGTGTTTCGTCGTCAATAAGAAGGTCCGAGGCATACAGTAAACCTGAAGTGAAGCATCGGAATCTATAACTAGTGTTACAGGAATGGTTCAAAACATAGTCAGTAAGAAGAGGCAGTCTTCTTGTACTTAAGTCGGCATTTTGCCTTTTGTATTTAATTCCGATGCAATTTCAGTGTTTCATCGTCAACAAGAAGGTCCAAGGGATACAGTAAACCTGCAGGGAAGCATCGGAATCTATAACTAGTGACAATGGAATGGATCAAAACATAGACAGTAAGAAGAGTCAGTCTTCTTGTACTTAAGTCGGCATTGTGCCTTTTGTATTTAATTCCGATGCAATTTCTGTGTTTCATCGTCAATAACAAGTTAAGAGGAACACAGTAAATCCGAAGTGAAGCATCGGAATCCACAACTAGTGTCACAGGAATGGTTCAAAATATGGACAGTAGGAAGAGTCAGTCTTCTTGTACTTAAGTCGGCATTGTGCCTGATGTATTTAATTCCGATGCAATTTCTGTGTTTCATCGCCAATAAGAAGGTCAGAGGGATACAGTAAACCTGAAGTAAAGCATCGGAATCTATAACTGGTGTCACAGAGAATGGTTCAAAGCATAGACAGTAAAAAGAATCGGTCGTCATGTACTTAAGTCGGCATTGTGCCTTTTGTGTTTAATTCCGATGCAATTTCTGTGTTTCATCGTCAATACGAAGGTCCAAGGGGTACAGTAAACCAGAAGTGAAGCATCGGAATCCATAACTGGTGTCACAGGAATGGTTTAAAACATAGTCAGTTAGAAGAGTCAGTCTTCTTGTACTAAAGTCGGCATTGTGCCTTTTGTATTTAATTCCGATGCAATTTCTGTGTTTCATCGTCAATAAGAAGGTCCAAGGGATATAGTAAACCTGGAGTGAAGCATCGGAATCTATAACTAGTGTCACAGGAATTGTTCAAAACATAGACAGTAAGAAGAGTCAGTGTTCTTGTACCTAAATCGGCATTATGCCTTTCGTACTTAACTCCGATGCAATTTCTGTGTTTCATCGTCAATAAGAAGGTCCAAGGGATAATGTAAACCTGGAGTGAAGCATCGGAATCTATAACTAGTGTCACAGTAATGGTTCAAAACATAGACAGTAAGAAGAGTCAGTCTTTTAGTACTTAAGTCGGCATTTTGCCTTTTGTATTTATTTACGATGCAATTTCTGTGTTTCATCGTCAGTAAGAAGGTCCAAGGGATACAGTAAACATGAAGTAAAGCATCGGAATCTATAACTAGTGTCACAGGAATGGTTCAACCTATAATCAGTAAGAAGAGTCTATCTATTTGTACTTAAGTCGGCATTGTGACTTTTCTATTTCATTCCGATGCAATTTCTGTGTTTCATCGTCAATAAGAAGGTCCAAGGGATACAGTAAACCTGGAGTGAAGCTTCGGAATCTATAACTAGTGTCGCAGGAATGGTTCAAAACATAGACAGTAAGGAAAGTCAGTCTTTTTGTACTTAAGTAGGCATTGTGCCTTTTCTATTTAATTCCAATGCAATTTCTGAGTTTCATCGTCAATAAGAAAGTCAGAGGGATTCAGTAAACCAGAAGTGAAGCATTGGAACCCATAACTAGTGTCACAGGAATGGTTCAAAACATAGGCAGTGAGAAGAGTCAGTCTTCTTGTACTTAAGTCGGCATAGTGCCTTTTGTATTTAATTCCGATGCAATTTCTGTGTTTCATCGTCAATAAGGTCTGAGGGATACAGTAAACCTGAAGTGAAGGATCGGAATCTGTAACTAGTGTCACAGGAATGGTTCAGAACATAGACAGTAGGAAGAGTCAGTCTTCTTATACTTAAGTCGGCATTTTGCCTTTTGTATTTAATTCCGATGCAATTTCAGTGTTTCATCGTCAACAAGAAGGTCCAAGGGATACAGTAAACCTGCAGTGAAGCATCGGAATCTATAACTAGTGTCAATGGAATGGATCAAAACATAGACAGTAAGAAGAGTCAGTCTTCTTGTACTGAAGTCAGCATTGTGCCTTTTGTATTTAATTCCGATGCAGTTTCTGTGTTTCATCGTCAATAAGAAGGTCAGAGGGATACAGTAAACCTGAAGCATCGGAATCTATAACTAGTGTGACAGGAATGGTTCAAAACATAGACAGTAAGAAGAGTCATTCTTCATGTACCTAAGTCGGCATTGTGCCTTTTGTATTTAATTCCGATTCAATTTCTGTGTTTCATCGTCAATAACATGGTTCAAGGGATACAGTAAACCTGAAGTGAAGCATCGGAATCTATAACTAGTGTCACAGGAATGGGTCAAAACATAGTCAGTAAAAAGAGTCATTCTTCATGTACTTAAGTCAGCATTGTGCTTTTTGTATTTCATTCCGATGCAATTTCTGTGTTTCATCGTCAATAAGAAGGTCCAATGGATACAGTAAACCTGAAGTGAAGCATCGGAATCTATAACTAGTGTCAATGGAATGGTTCAAAAGATAGTCAGTAAGAAGTGTCAGTCTTCTTGTACTTAAGTCGGCACTGCGCCTTTTCTATTTAATTCCGATGCAATTTCAGTGTTTCATCGTCAATAAGAAGGTCCAAGGGATACAGTAAACCTGGAGTGAAGCATCGGAATCTATAACTAGTGTCAATGGAATGGTTCAAAACATAGTCAGTAAGAAGAGTCAGTCTTCTTGTACTGAAGTCGGCATTGTGCCTTTTGTATTTAATTCCGGTGCAATATCTGTGTTTCATCGTCAATAAGAAGGTCAGAGGGATACAGTAAACCTGGAGTGAAGCATCGGAATCTATAACTAGTGTCGCAGGAATGGTTCAAAACATAGACAGTAAGAAGAGTCAGTCTTCTTATCCTTAAGTCGGCATTGTGCCTTTTGTATTTAATTCCGATGCAATTTCTGTGTTTCGTCGTCAATACGAAGGTCAGAGGCATACAGTAAACCTGAAGTGAAGCATCGGAATCTAAAACTAGTGTTACAGGAATGGTTCAAAACGTAGTCAGTAAGAAGAGGCAGTCTTCTTGTACTTAAGTCGGCATTTTGCCTTTTGTATTTAATTCGGATGCAATTTCAGTGTTTCATCGTCAACAAGAAGGTCCAAGGGATACAGTAAACCTGCAGGGAAGCATCGGAATCTATAACTAGTGACAATGGAATGGATCAATACATAGACAGTAAGAAGAGTCAGTCTTCTTGTACTTAAGTCGGCATTGTGCCTTTTGTATTTAATTCCGATGCAATTTCTGTGTTTCATCGTCAATAACAAGTTCAGAGGGACACAGTAAATCCGAAGTGAAGCATCGAATCCACAACTAGTGTCACAGGAATGGTTCAAAATATGGACAGTAGGAAGAGTCAGTCTTCTTGTACTTAAGTCGGCATTGTGCCTGATGTATTTAATTCCGATGCAATTTCTGTGTTTCATCGTCAATAAGGAGGTCCAAGGTATACAGTAAACATGAAGTAAAGCATCGGAATCTATAACTAGTGTCACAGGAATGGTTCAAACTATAATCAGAAAGAAGAGTCTATCTACTTGTACTTAAGTCGGCATTGTGACTTTTCTATTTCATTCCGATGCAATTTCTGTGTTTCATCGTCAATAAGAAGGTCCAAGGGATACAGTAAACCTGGAGTGAAACATCGAAATCTATAACTAGTGTCGCAGGAATGGTTCAAAACATAGACAGTAAGAAGAGTCAGTCTTCTTGTTCTTAAGTCGGCATTGTGCCTTTTGTATTTAATTCCGATGCAATTTCTGTGTTTCATCGTCAATAAAAAGGTTCAAGGGATACAGTAAACCTGAAGTGAAGCATCGGAATCTAAAACTAGTGTCACAGGAATGGGTCAAAACATGGTCAGTAAGAAGAGTCATTCTTCACGTACTTAAGTCAGCACTGTGCCTTTTGTATTTAATTCCGATGCAATTTCTGTGTTTCATCGTCAATAAGAAGGTCCAATGGATACAGTAAACCTGAAGTGAAGCATCGGAATCTATAACTAGTGTCAATGGAATGGTTCAAATGATAGTCAGTAAGAAGTGTCAGTCTTCTTGTACTTAAGTCGGCACTGCGCCTTTTCTATTTAATTCCGATGCAATTTCAGTGTTTCATCGTCAATAAGAAGGCCCAAGGGAAACAGTAAACCTGGAGTGAAGCATCGGAATCTATAACTAGTGTCAATGGAATGGTTCAAAACATAGACAGTAAGAAGAGTCAGTCTTCTTGTACTTAAGTCGGCATTGTGCCTTTTGTATTTAATTCCGGTGCAATATCTGTGTTTCATCGTCAATAAGAAGGTCAGAGGGATACAGTAAACCTGAAGTGAAGCATCGGAATCTATAACTTGTGTCACAGGAATGGTTCAAAACATAGACAGTAAGAAGAGTCAGTCTTCTTGTACTTAAGTCGGCTTTGTGCCTTTTGTATTTAATTCCGATGCAATTTCTGTGTTTCATCGTCAATAAGAAGGTCAGAGGGATACAGTAAACCTGAAGTGAAGCATCGGAATCTATAACTAGTGTCACAGGAATGGTTCAAAAGATAGTCAGTAAGAAGAGTCAGTCTTCTTGTCCTTAAGTCGGCATTGTGCCTTTTGTATTTAATTCCGATGCAATTTCTGTGTTTCATCGTCAATAAGGTCAGAGGTATACAGTAAACCTGAAGTGAAGGATCGGAATCTGTAACTAGTGTCACAGGAATGGTTCAAAACATAGACAGTAGGAAGAGTCAGTCTTCTTGTACTTAAGTCGGCATTTTGCCTTTTGTATTTAATTCCGATGCAATTTCAGTGTTTCATCGTCAACAAGAAGGTCCAAGGGATACAGTAAACCTGCAGGGAAGCATCGGAATCTATAACTAGTGTCAATGGTATGGATCAAAACATAGACAGTAAGAAGAGTCAGTCTTCTTGTACTTATGTCGGCATTGTGCCTTTTGTATTTAATTCCGATGCAATGTCTGTGTTTCATCGTCAATAAGAAGGTCAGAGGGGTACAGTAAACCTGAAGTGAAGCATCGGAATCTATAACTAGTGTCACAGGAATGGTTCAAAACATAGTCAGTAAGAAGAGTCAGTCTTCTTGTCCTTAAATCGGCATTGTGCCTTTTGTATTTAATTCCGATGCAATTTCTGTGTTTCATCGTCAATAAGAAGGTCCAAAGGATAAAGTAAACCTGGAGTGTAGCATCGGAATCTATAACTAGTGTCACGGGAATGGTTCAAAACATAGACAGTAAGAAGAGTCAGTCTTCATGTAACTAAGTCGGCATTGTGCCTTTTGTATTTAATTCCGATTCAATTTCTGTGTTTCATTGTCAATAAAAAGGTTCAAGGGATACAGTAAACCTGAAGTGAAGCATCGGAATCTAAAACTAGTGTCACAGGAATGGGTCAAACATAGTCAGTAAGAAGAGTCATTCTTCATGTACTTAAGTCAGCATTGTGCCTTTTGTATTTAATTCCGATGCAATTTCTGTGTTTCATCGTCAATAAGAAGGTCCAATGGATACAGTAAACCTGAAGTGAAGCATCGGAATCTATAACTAGTGTCAATGGAATGGTTCAAAAGATAGTCAGTAAGAAGTGTCAGTCTTCTTGTACTTAAGTCGGCACTGCGCCTTTTCTATTTAATTCCGATGCAATTTCAGTGTTTCATCGTCAATAAGAGGGCCCAAGGGAAACAGTAAACCTGGAGTGAAGCATCGGAATCTATAACTAGTGTCAATGGAATGGTTCAAAACATAGACAGTAAGAAGAGTCAGTCTTCTTGTACTTAAGTCGGCATTGTGCCTTTTGTATTTAATTCCGGTGCAATATCTGTGTTTCATCGTCAATACGAAGGTCAGAGGGATACAGTAAACCTGAAGTGAAGCATCGGAATCTATAACTTGTGTCACAGGAATGGTTCAAAACATAGACAGTAAGAAGAGTCAGTCTTCTTGTACTTAAGTCGGCTTTGTGCCTTTTGTATTTAATTCCGATGCAATTTCTGTGTTTCATCGTCAATAAGAAGGTCAGAGGGATACAGTAAACCTGAAGTAAAGCATCGGAATCTATAACTAGTGTCACAGGAATGGTTCAAAAGATAGTCAGTAAGAAGAGTCAGTCTTCTTGTACTTAAGTCGGCATTGTGCCTTTTGTATTTAATTCCGATGCAATTTCTGTGTTTCATCGTCAATAAGGTCAGAGGTATACAGTAAACCTGAAGTGAAGGATCGGAATCTGTAACTAGTGTCACAGGAATGGTTCAAAACATAGACAGTAGGAAGAGTCAGTCTTCTTGTACTTAAGTCGGCATTTTGCCTTTTGTATTTAATTCCGATGCAATTTCAGTGTTTCATCGTCAACAAGAAGGTCCAAGGGATACAGTAAACCTGCAGGGAAGCATCGGAATCTATAACTAGTGTCAATGGTATGGATCAAAACATAGACAGTAAGAAGAGTCAGTCTTCTTGTACTTAAGTCGGCATTGTGCCTTTTGTATTTAATTCCGATGCAATTTCTGTGTTTCATCGTCAATAAGAAGGTCAGAGGGGTACAGTAAACCTGAAGTGAAGCATCGGAATCTATAACTAGTGTCACAGGAATGGTTCAAAACATAGTCAGTAAGAAGAGTCAGTCTTCTTGTCCTTAAATCGGCATTGTGCCTTTTGTATTTAACTCCGATGCAATTTCTGTGTTTCATCGTCAATAAGAAGGTCCAAAGGATAAAGTAAACCTGGAGTGTAGCATCGGAATCTATAACTAGTGTCACGGGAATGGTTCAAAACATAGACAGTAAGAAGAGTCAGTCTTCATGTAACTAAGTCGGCATTGTGCCTTTTGTATTTAATTCCGATTCAATTTCTGTGTTTCATTGTCAATAAAAAGGTTCAAGGGATACAGTAAACCTGAAGTGAAGCATCGGAATCTAAAACTAGTGTCACAGGAATGGGTCAAACATAGTCAGTAAGAAGAGTCATTCTTCATGTACTTAAGTCAGCATTGTGCCTTTTGTATTTAATTCCGATGCAATTTCTGTGTTTCATCGTCAATAAGAAGGTCCAATGGATACAGTAAACCTGAAGTGAAGCATCGGAATCTATAAGTAGTGTCAATGGAATGGTTCAAAAGATAGTCAGTAAGAAGTGTCAGTCTTCATGAACTTAAGTCGGCACTGCGCCTTTTCTATTTAATTCCGACGCAATTTCAGTGTTTCATCGTCAATAAGAAGGTCCAAGGGAAAGAGTAAACCTGGAGTGAAGCATCGGAATCTGTAACTAGTGTCAATGGAATGGTTCAAAACATAGACAGTAAGAAGAGTCAGTCTTCTTGTACTTAAGTCGGCATTGTGCATTTTGTATTTAATTCCGGTGCAATATCTGTGTTTCATCGTCAATAAGAAGGTCAGAGGGATACAGTAAAATTGAAGTGAAGCATCGGAATCTATAACTTGTGTCACAGGAATGGTTCAAAACATAGACAGTAAGAAGAGTCAGTCTTCTTGTACTTAAGTCGGCTTTGTGCCTTTTGTATTTAATTCCGATGCAATTTCTGTGTTTCATCGTCAATAAGAAAGTCAGAGGGATACAGTAAACCTGAAGTGAAGCATCGGAATCTATAACTAGTGTCACAGGAATGGTTCAAAAGATAGTCAGTAAGAAGAGTCAGTCTTCTTGTCTTTAAGTCGGCATTGTGCCTTTTGTATTTAATTCCGATGCAATTTCTGTGTTTCATCGTCAATAAGGTCAGAGGTATACAGTAAACCTGAAGTGAAGGATCGGAATCTGTAACTAGTGTCACAGGAATGGTTCAAAACATAGACTGTAGGAAGAGTCGGTCTTCTTGTACTTAAGTCGGCATTTTGCCTTTTGTATATAATTCCGATGCAATTTCAGTGTTTCATCGTCAACAAGAAGGTCCAAGGGATACAGTAAACCTGCAGGGAAGCATCGGAATCTATAACTAGTGTCAATGGAATGGATCAAAACATAGACAGTAAGAAGAGTCAGTCTTCTTGTACTTAAGTCGGCATTGTGCCTTTTGTATTTAATTCCGATGCAATTTCTGTGTTTCATCGTCAATAAGGTCAGAGGTATACAGTAAACCTGAAGTGAAGGATCGGAATCTGTAACTAGTGTCACAGGAATATTTCAAAACATAGACAGTAGGAAGAGTCAGTGTTCTTGTACTTAAGTCGGCATTTTGCCTTTTGTATTTAATTCCGATGCAATTTCTGTGTTTCATCGTCAATAAGGTCTGAGGTATACAGTAAACCTGAAGTGAAGGATCGGAATCTGTAACTAGTGTCACAGGAATGGTTCAAAACATACACAGTAGGAAGAGTCAGTCTTCTTGTACTTAAGTCGGCATTTTGCCTTTTGTATTTAATTCCGATTCAATTTCTGTGCTTCATTGTCAATAAAAAGGTTCAAGGGATACAGTAAACCTGAAGTGAAGCATCGGAATCTAAAACTAGTGTCACAGGAATGGGTCAAAACATAGTCAGTAAGAAGAGTCATTCTTCATGTACTTTAGTCAGCATTGTGCCTTTTGTATTTAATTCCCATGCAATTTCTGTGTTTCATCGTCAATAAGAAGGTCCAATGGATACAGTAAACCTAAAGTGAAGCATCGGAATCTATAACTAGTGTCAATGGAATGGTTCAAAAGATAGTCAGTAAGAAGTGTCAGTCTTCTTGTACTTAAGTCGGCACTGCGCCTTTTCTAATTAATTCCGATGCAATTTCAGTGTTTCATCGTCAATAAGAAGGTCCAATGGATACAGTAAACCTGAAGTGAAGCATCGGAATCTATAACTAGTGTCAATGGAATGGTTCAAAAGATAGTCAGTAAGAAGTGTCAGTCTTCTTGTACTTAAGTCGGCACTGCGCCTTTTCTATTTAATTCCGATGCAATTTCAGTGTTTCATCGTCAATAAGAAGGTCCAAGGGAAACAGTAAACCTGGAGTGAAGCATCGGAATCTATAACTAGTGTCAATGGAATGGTTCAAAACATAGACAGTAAGAAGAGTCAGTCTTCTTGTACTTAAGTCGGCACTGTGCATTTTGTATTTAATTCCGGTGCAATATCTGTGTTTCATCGTCAATAAGAAGGTCAGAGGGATACAGTAAACCCGAAGTGAAGCATCGGAATCTATAACTTGTGTCACAGGAATGGTTCAAAACATAGACAGTAAGAAGAGTCAGTCTTCTTGTACTTAAGTCGGCTTTGTGCCTTTTGTATTTAATTCCGATGCAATTTCTGTGTTTCATCGTCAATAAGAAGGTCAGAGGGATACAGTAAACCTGAAGTGAAGCATCGGAATCTATAACTAGTGTCACAGGAATGGTTCAAAAGATAGTCAGTAAGAAGAGTCAGTCTTCTTGTCCTTAGGTCGGCATTGTGCCTTTTGTATTTAATTCCGATGCAATTTCTGTGTTTCATCGTCAATAAGGTCAGAGGTATACAGTAAACCTGAAGTGAAGGATCGGAATCTGTAACTAGTGTCACAGGAATGGTTCAAAACATAGACAGTAGGAAGAGTCAGTCTTCTTGTACTTAAGTCGGCATTTTGCCTTTTGTATTTAATTCCGATGCAATTTCAGTGTTTCATCGTCAACAAGAAGGTCCAAGGGATACAGTAAACCTGCAGGGAAGCTTCGGAATCTATAACTAGTGTCAATGGAATGGATCAAAACATAGACAGTAAGAAGAGTCAGTCTTCTTGCACTTAAGTCGGCATTGTGCCTTTTGTATTTAATTCCGATTCAATTTCTGTGTTTCATTGTCAATAAAAGGGTTCAAGGGATACAGTAAACCTGAAGTGAAGCATCGGAATCTAAAACTAGTGTCACAGGAATGGGTCAAAACATAGTCAGTAAGAAGAGTCATTCTTCATGTACTGAAGTCAGCATTGTGCCTTTTGTATTTAATTCCGATGCAATTTCTGTGTTTCATCGTCAATAAGAAGGTCCAATGGATACAGTAAACCTGAAGTGAAGCATCGGAATCTATAACTAGTGTCAATGGAATGGTTCAAAAGATAGTCAGTAAGAAGTGTCAGTCTTCTTGTACATAAGTCGGCACTGCGCCTTTTCTATTTAATTCCGATGCAATTTCAGTGTTTCATCGTCAATAAAAAGGTCCAAGGGAAACAGTAAACCTGGAGTGAAGCATCGGAATCTATAACTAGTGTCAATGGAATGGTTCAAAACATAGACAGTAAGAAGAGTCAGTCTTCTTGTACTTAAGCCGGCATTGTGCATTTTGTATTTAATTCCGGTGCAATATCTGTGTTTCATCGTCAATAAGAAGGTCAGAGGGATACAGTAAACCTGAAGTGAAGCATCGGAATCTATAACTTGTGTCACAGGAATGGTTCAAAACATAGACAGTAAGAAGAGTCAGTCTTCTTGTACTTAAGTCGGCTTTGTGCCTTTTGTATTTAATTCGGATGCAATTTCTGTGTTTCATCGTCAATAAGAAGGTCAGAGGGATACAGTAAACCTGAAGTGAAGCATCGGAATCTATAACTAGTGTCACAGGAATGGTTCAAAAGATAGTAAGTAAGAAGAGTCAGTCTTCTTGTCCTTAAGTCGGCATTGTGCCTTTTGTATTTAATTCCGATGCAATTTCTGTGTTTCATCGTCAATAAGGTCAGAGGTATACAGTAAACCTGAAGTGAAGGATCGGAATCTGTAACTAGTGTCACAGGAATGGTTCAAAAGATAGTCAGTAAGGAGAGTCAGTCTTCTTGTCCTTAAGTCGGCATTGTGCCTTTTGTATTTAATTCCGATGCAATTTCTGTGTTTCATCGTCAATAAGGTCACAGGTATACAGTAAACCTGAAGTGAAGGATCGGAATCTGTAACTAGTGTCACAGGAATGGTTCAAAACATAGACAGTAGGAAGAGTCAGTCTTCTTGTACTTAAGTCGGCATTTTGCCTTTTGTATTTAATTCCGATGCAATTTCAGTGTTTCATCGTCAACAAGAAGGTCCAAGGGATACAGTAAACCTGCAGGGAAGCATCGGAATCTATAACTAGTGTCAATGGAATGGATCAAAACATAGACAGTAAGAAGAGTCAGTCTTCTTGTACTAAGTCGGCATTGTGCCTTTTGTATTTAATTCCGATGCAATTTCTGTGTTTCATCGTCAATAAGAAGGTCAGAGGGGTACAGTAAACCTGAAGTGAAGCATCGGAATCTAAAACTAGTGTCACAGGAATGGTTCAAAACGTAGTCAGTAAGAAGAGTCAGTCTTCTTGTCCTTAAGTCGGCATTGTGCCTTTTGTATTTAATTCCGATGCAATTTCGGTGTTTCATCGACAATAAGAAGGTCCAAAGGATAAAGTAAACCTGGAGTGTAGCATCGGAATCTATAACTAGTGTCACAGGAATGGTTCAAAACATAGACAGTAAGAAGAGTCAGTCTTCATGTAACTAAGTCGGCATTGTGCCTTTTGTATTTAATTCCGATTCAATTTCTGTGTTTCATTGTCAATAAAAAGGTTCAAGGGATACAGTAAACCTCAAGTGAAGCATCGGAATCTAAAACTAGTGTCACAGGAATGGGTCAAAACATAGTCAGTAAGAAGAGTCATTCTTCATGTACTTAAGTCAGCATTGTGCCTTTTGTATTTAATTCCGATGCAATTTCTGTGTTTCATCGTCAATAAGAAGGTCCAATGGATACAGTAAACCTGAAGTGAAGCATCGGAATCTATAACTAGTGTCAATGGAATGGTTCAAAAGATAGTCAGTAAGAAGTGTCAGTCTTCTTGTTCTTAAGTCGGCACTGCGCCTTTTCTATTTAATTCCGATGCAATTTCAGTGTTTTATCGTCAATAAGAAGGTCCAAGGGAAACAGTAAACCTGGAGTGAAGCATCGGAATCTATAACTAGTGTCAATGGAATGGTTCAAAACATAGACAGTAAGAAGAGTCAGTCTTCTTGTACTTAAGTTGGCATTGTGCCTTTTGTATTTAATTCCGGTGCAATATCTGTGTTTCATCGTCAATAAGAAGGTCAGAGAGATACAGTAAACCTGAAGTGAAGCATCGGAATCTATAACTTGTGTCACAGGAATGGTTCAAAACATAGACAGTAAGAAGAGTCAGTCTTCTTGTACTTAAGTCGGCTTTGTGCCTTTTGTATTTAATTCCGATGCTATTTATGTGTTTCATCGTCAATAAGAAGGTCAGAGGGATACAGTAAACCTGAAGTGAAGCATCGGAATCAATAACTAGTGTCACAGGAATGGTTCAAAACATAGTCAGTAAGAAGAGTCAGTCTTCTTGTCCTTAAGTCGGCAATGTGCTTTTTGTATTTAATTCCGATGCAATTTCTGTGTTTCATCGTCAATAAGGTCAGAGGGATACAGTAAACCTGAAGTGAAGGATCGGAATCTGTAACTAGTGTCACACGAATGGTTCAAAACATAGACAGTAGGAAGAGTCAGTCTTCTTGTACTTAAGTCGGCATTGTGCCTTTTGTATTTAATTCCGATGCTATTTATGTGTTTCATCGTCAATAAGAAGGTCCAAGGGAAACAGTAAACCAGGAGTGAAGCATCGCAATCTATAACTAGTGTCAATGGAATGGTTCAAAACATAGACAGTAAGAAGAGTCAGTCTTCTTGTACTTAAGTCGGCATTGTGCATTTTGTATTTAATTCCGGTGCAATATCTGTGTTTCATCGTCAATAAGAAGGTCAGAGGGATACAGTAAACCTGAAGTGAAGCATCGGAATCTATAACTTGCGTCACAGGAATGGTTCAAAACATAGACAGAAAGAAGAGTCAGTCTTCTTGTACTTAAGTCGGCTTTGTGCCTTTTGTATTTAATTCCGATGCAATTTCTGTGTTTCATCGTCAATAAGAAGGTCAGAGGGATACAGTAAACCTGAAGTGAAGCATCAGAATCTATAACTAGTGTCACAGGAATGGTTAAAAAGATAGTCAGTAAGAAGAGTCAGTCTTCTTGTCCTTAAGTCGGCATTGTGCCTTTTGAATTTAATTCCGATGCAATTTCTGTGTTTCATCGTCAATAAGGTCAGAGGTATACAGTAAACCTGAAGTGTAGGATCGGAATCTGTAACTAGTGTCACAGGAATGGTTCAAAACATAGACAGTAGGAAGAGTCAGTCTTCTTGTACTTAAGTCGGCATTTTGCCTTTTCTATTTAATTCCGATGCAATTTCAGTGTTTCGTCGTCAACAAGAAGGTCCAAGGGATACAGTAAACCTGCAAGGAAGCATGGTAATCTATAACTAGTGTCAATGGAATGGATCAAAACATAGACAGTAAGAAGAGTCAGTCTTCTTGTACTTAAGTCGTCATTGTGCCTTTTGTATTTAATTCCGATGCAATTTCTGTGTTTCATCGTCAATAAGAAGGTCAGAGGGGTACAGTAAACCTGAAGTGAAGCATCGGAATCTATAACTAGTGTCACAGGAATGGTTCAAAACGTAGTCAGTAAGAAGAGTCAGTCTTCTTGTCCTTAAGTCGGCATTGTGCCTTTTGTATTTAATTCCGATGCAATTTCTGTGTTTCATCGTCAATAAGAAGGTCCAAAGGATAAAGTAAACCTGGAGTGTAGCATCGGAATCTATAACTAGTGTCACAGGAATGGTTCAAAACATAGACAGTAAGAAGAGTCAGTCTTCATGTAAGTAAGTCGGCATTGTGCCTTTTGTATTTAATTCCGATTCAATTTCTGTGCTTCATTGTCAATAAAAAGGTTCAAGGGATACAGTAAACCTCAAGTGAAGCATCGGAATCTAAAACTAGTGTCACAGGAATGGGTCAAAACATAGTCAGTAAGAAGAGTCATTCTTCATGTACTTAAGTCAGCATTGTGCCTTTTGTATTTAATTCCGATGCAATTTCTGTGTTTCATCGTCAATAAGAAGGTCCAATGGATACAGTAAACCTGAAGTGAAGCATCGGAATCTATAACTAGTGTCAATGGAATGGTTCAAAAGATAGTCAGTAAGAAGTGTCAGTCTTCTTGTTCTTAAGTCGGCACTGCGCCTTTTCTATTTAATTCCGATGCAATTTCAGTGTTTCATCGTCAATAAGAAGGTCCAAGGGAAACAGTAAACCTGGAGTGAAGCATCGGAATCTATAACTAGTGTCAATGGAATGGTTCAAAACATAGACAGTAAGAAGAGTCAGTCTTCTTGTACTTAAGTCGGCATTGTGCCTTTTGTATTTAATTCCGGTGCAATATCTGTGTTTCATCGTCAATAAGAAGGTCAGAGAGATACAGTAAACCTGAAGTGAAGCATCGGAATCTATAACTTGTGTCACAGGAATGGTTCAAAACATAGACAGTAAGAAGAGTCAGTCTTCTTGTACATAAGTCGGCTTTGTGCCTTTTGTATTTAATTCCGATGCTATTTATGTGTTTCATCGTCAATAAGAAGGTCAGAGGGATACAGTAAACCTGAAGTAAAGCATCGGAATCAATAACTAGTGTCACAGGAATGGTTCAAAACATAGTCAGTAAGAAGAGTCAGTCTTCTTGTCCTTAAGTCGGCATTGTGCTTTTTGTATTTAATTCCGATGCAATTTCTGTGTTTCATCGTCAATAAGGTCAGAGGGATACAGTAAACCTGAAGTGAAGGATCGGAATCTGTAACTAGTGTCACAGGAATGGTTCAAAACATAGACAGTAGGAAGAGTCAGTCTTCTTGTACTTAAGTCGGCTTTGTGCCTTTTGTATTTAATTCCGATGCTATTTATGTGTTTCATCGTCAATAAGAAGGTCAGAGGGATACAGTAAACCTGAAGTGAAGCATCGGAATCAATAACTAGTGTCACAGGAATGGTTCAAAACATAGTCAGTAAGAAGAGTCAGTCTTCCTGTCCTTAAGTCGGCATTGTGCCTTTTTTATTTAATTCCGATGCAATTTCTGTGTTTCATCGTCAATAAGAAGGTCCAAAGGATAAAGTAAACCTGGAGTGTAGCATCGGAATCTATAACTAGTGTCACAGGAATGGTTCAAAACATAGACAGTAAGAAGAGTCAGTCTTCATGTAACTAAGTCGGCATTGTGCCTTTTGTATTTAATTCCGATTCAATTTCTGTGTTTCATTGTCAATAAAAAGGTTCAAGGGATACAGTAAACCTGAAGTGAAGCATCGGAATCTAAAACTAGTGTCACAGGAATGGGTCAAAACATGGTCAGTAAGAAGAGTCATTCTTCATGTACTTAAGTCAGCATTGTGCCTTTTGTATTTAATTCCGATGCAATTTCTGTGTTTCATCGTCAATAAGAAGGTCCAATGGTTACAGTAAACGTGAAGTGAAGCATCGGAATCTATAACTAGTGTCAATGGAATGGTTCAAAAGACAGTCAGTAAGAAGTGTCAGTCTTCTTGTACATAAGTCGGCACTGCGCCTTTTCTATTTAATTCCGATGCAATTTCAGTGTTTCATCGTCAATAAGAAGGTCCAAGGGAAACAGTAAACCTGGAGTGAAGCATCGGAATCTATAACTAGTGTCAATGGAATGGTTCAAAACATAGACAGTAAGAAGAGTCAGTCTTCTTGTACTTAAGTCGGCATTGTGCATTTTGTATTTAATTCCGGTGCAATATCTGTGTTTCATCGTTAATAAGAAGGTCAGAGGGATACAGTAAACCTGAAGTGAAGCATCGGAATCTATAACTTGTGTCACAGGAATGGTTCAAAACATAGACAGTAAGAAGAGTCAGTCTTCTTGTACTTAAGTCGGCTTTGTGCCTTTTGTATTTCATTCCGATGCAATTTCTGTGTTTCATCGTCAATAAGAAGGTCAGAGGGATACAGTAAACCTGAAGTGAAGCATCGGAATCTATAACTAGTGTCACAGGAAGGGTCAAAAGATAGTCAGTAAGAAGAGTCAGTCTTCTTGTCCTTAAGTCGGCATTATGCCTTTTGTATTTAATTCCGATGCAATTTCTGTGTTTCATCGTCAATAAGGTCAGAGGTATACAGTAAACCTGAAGTGAAGGATCGGAATCTGTAACTAGTGTCACAGGAATGGTTCAAAACATAGACAGTAGGAAGAGTCAGTCTTCTTGTACTTAAGTCGGCATTTTGCCTTTTGTATTTAATTCCGATGCAATTTCAGTGTTTCATCGTCAACAAGAAGGTCCAAGGGATACAGTAAACCTGCAGGGAAACATCGGAATCTATAACTAGTGTCAATGGAAGGGATCAAAACATAGACAGTAAGAAGAGTCAGTCTTCTTGTACTTAAGTCGGCATTGTGCCTTTTGTATTTAATTCCGATGCAATTTCTGTGTTTCATCGCCAATAAGAAGGTCAGAGGGGTACAGTAAACCTGAAGTGAAGCATCGGAATCTATAACTAGTGTCACAGGAATGGTTCAAAACATAGTCAGTAAGAAGAGTCAGTCTTCTTGTCCTTAAGTCGGCATTGTGCCTTTTGTATTTAATTCCGATGCAATTTCTGTGTTTCATCGTCAATAAGAAGGTCCAAAGGATAAAGTAAACCTGGAGTGTAGCATCGGAATCTATAACTAGTGTCACAGGAATGGATCAAAACATAGACAGTAAGAAGAGTCTGTCTTCATGTAACTAAGTCGGCATTGTGCCTTTTGTATTTAATTCCGATTCAATTTCTGTGTTTCATTGTCAATAAAAAGGTTCAAGGGATACAGTAAACCTCAAGTGAAGCATCGGAATCTAAAACTAGTGTCACAGGAATGGGTCAAAACATAGTCAGTAAGAAGAGTCATTCTTCATGTACTTAAGTCAGCATTGTGCCTTTTGTATTTAATTCCGATGCAATTTCTGTGTTTCATCGTCAATAAGAAGGTCCAATGGATACAGTAAACCTGAAGTGAAGCATCGGAATCTATGACTAGTGTCAATGGAATGGTTCAAAAGATAGTCAGTAAGAAGTGTCAGTCTTCTTGTTCTTAAGTCGGCACTGCGCCTTTTCTATTTAATTCCGATGCAATTTCAGTGTTTCATCGTCAATAAGAAGGTCCAAGGGAAACAGTAAACCTGGAGTGAAGCATCGGAATCTATAACTAGTGTCAATGGAATGGTTCAAAACATAGACAGTAAGAAGAGTCAGTCTTCTTGTACTTAAGTCGGCATTGTGCCTTTTGTATTTAATTCCGGTGCAATATCTGTGTTTCATCGTCAATAAGAAGGTCAGAGAGATACAGTAAACCTGAAGTGAAGCATCGGAATCTATAACTTGTGTCACAGGAATGGTTCAAAACATAGACAGTAAGAAGAGTCAGTCTTCGTGTACTTAAGTCGGCTTTGTGCCTTTTGTATTTAATTCCGATGCTATTTATGTGTTTCATCGTCAATAAGAAGGTCAGAGGGATACAGTAAACCTGAAGTGAAGCATCGGAATCAATAACTAGTGTCACAGGAATGGTTCAAAACATAGTCAGTAAGAAGAGTCAGTCTTCTTGTCCTTAAGTCGGCATTGTGCTTTTTGTATTTAATTCCCATGCAATTTCTGTGTTTCATCGTCAATAAGGTCAGAGGGATACAGTAAACCTGAAGTGAAGGATCGGAATCTGTAACTAGTGTCACAGGAATGGTTCAAAACATAGACAGTAGGAAGAGTCAGTCTTCTTGTACTTAAGTCGGCATTTTGCCTTTTGTATTTAATTCCGATGCAATTTCAGTGTTTCATCGTCAACAAAAAGGTCCAAGGGATACAGTAAACCTGCAGGGAAGCATCGGAATCTATAACTAGTGTCAATGGAATGGATCAAAACATACACAGTAAGATGAGTCAGTCTTCTTGTACTTAAGTCGGCATTGTGCCTTTTGTATTTAATTCCGATGCAATATATGTGTTTCATCGTCAATAAGAAGGTCAGAGGGGTACAGTAAACCTGAAGTGAAGCATCGCAATCTATAACTAGTGTCACAGGAATGGTTCAAAACATAGTCAGTAAGAAGTGTCAGTCTTCTTGTCCGTAAGTCGGCATTGTGCCTTTTGTATTTAATTCCGATGCAATTTCTGTGTTTCATCGTCAATAAGAAGGTCCAAAGGATAAAGTAAACCTGGAGTGTAGCATCGGAATCTATAACTAGTGTCACAGGAATGGTTCAAAACATAGACAGTAAGAAGAGTCAGTCTTCATGTAACTAAGTCGGCATTGTGCCTTTTGTATTTAATTCCGATTCAATTTCTGTGTTTCATTGTCAATAAAAAGGTTCAAGGGATACAGTAAACCTGAAGTGAAGCATCGGAATCTAAAACTAGTGTCACAGGAATGGGTCAAACCATGGTCAGTAAGAAGAGTCATTCTTCATGTACTTAAGTCAGCACTGATCCTTTTGTATTTAATTCCGATGCAATTTCTGTGTTTCATCGTCAATAAGAAGGTCCAATGGATACAGTAAACCTGAAGTGAAGCATCGGAATCTATAACTAGTGTCAATGGAATGGTTCAAAAGATAGTCAGTAAGAAGTGTCAGACTTCTTGTACTTAAGTCGGCACTGCGCCTTTTCTATTTAATTCCGATGCAATTTCAGTGTTTCATCGTCAATAAGAAGGCCCAAGGGAAACAGTAAACCTGGAGTGAAGCATCGGAATCTATAACTAGTGTCAATGGAATGGTTCAAAACATAGACAGTAGGAAGAGTCAGTCTTCTTGTACTTAAGTCGGCATTTTGCCTTTTGTATTTAATTCCGATGCAATTTCAGTGTTTCATCGTCAACAAAAAGGTCCAAGGGATACAGTAAACCTGCAGGGAAGCATCGGAATCTATAACTAGTGTCAATGGAATGGATCAAAACATAGACAGTAAGAAGAGTCAGTCTTCTTGTACTTAAGTCGGCATTGTGCCTTTTGTATTTAATTCCGATGCAATTTCTGTGTTTCATCGTCAATAAGAAGGTCAGAGGGGTACAGTAAACCTGAAGTGAAGCATCGGAATCTATAACTAGTGTCACAGGAATGGTTCAAAACATAGTCAGTAAGAAGAGTCAGTCTTCTTGTCCTTAAGTCGGCATTGTGCCTTTTGTATTTAATTACGATGCAATTTCTGTGTTTCATCGTCAATAAGAAGGTCCAAAGGATAAAGTAAACCTGGAGTGTAGCATCGGAATCTATAACTAGTGTCACAGGAATGGTTCAAAACATAGATAGTAAGAAGAGTCAGTCTTCATGTAACTAAGTCGGCATTGTGCCTTTTGTATTTAATTCCGATTCAATTTCTGTGTTTCATTGTCAATAAAAAGGTTCAAGGGATACAGTAAACCTGAAGTGAAGCATCGGAATCTAAAAGTAGTGTCACTGGAATGGGTCAAAACATAGTCAGTAAGAAGAGTCATTCTTCATGTACTTAAGTCAGCATTGTGCCTTTTGTATTTAATTCCGATGCAATTTCTGTGTTTCATCGTCAATAAGAAGGTCCAATGGATACAGTAAACCTGAAGTGAAGCATCGGAATCTATGACTAGTGTCAATGGAATGGTTCAAAAGATAGTCAGTAAGAAGTGTCAGTCTTCTGGTACTTAAGTCGGCACTGCGCCTTTTCTATTTAATTCCGATGCAATTTCAGTGTTTCATCGTCAATAAGAAGGTCCAAGGGAAACAGTAAACCTGGAGTGAAGCATCGGAAGCTATAACTAGTGTCAATGGAATGGTTCAAAACATAGATAGTAAGAAGAGTCAGTCTTCTTGTACTTAAGTCGGCATTGTGCCTTTTGTATTTAATTCCGGTGCAATATCTGTGTTTCATCGTCAATAAGAAGGTCAGAGGGATACAGTAAACCTGAAGTGAAGCATCGGAATCTATAACTTGTGTCACAGGAACGGTTCAAAACATAGACAGTAAGAAGAGTCAGTCTTCTTGTACTTAAGTCGCCTTTGTGCCTTTTGTATTTAATTCCGATGCAATTTCTGTGTTTCATCGTCAATAAGAAGGTCAGAGGGATACAGTAAACCTGAAGTGAAGCATCGGAATCTATAACTAGTGTCACAGGAATGGTGCAAAAGATAGTCAGCAAGAAGAGTCAGTCTACTTGTCCTTAAGTCGGCATTGTGCTTTTTGTATTTAATTCCGATGCAATTTCTGTGTTTCATCGTCAATACGGTCAGAGGTATACAGTAAACCTGAAGTGAAGGATCGGAAACTATAACTAGTGTCAATGGAATTGTTCAAAAGATAGTCAGTAAGAAGTGTCAGGCTTCTTGTTCTTAAGTCGGCACTGCGCCTTTTCTATTTAATTCCGATGCAATTTCAGTGTTTCATCGTCAATAAGAAGGTCCAAGGGAAACAGTAAACCTTTACTGAAGCATCGGAATCTATAACTATTGTCAATGGAATGGTTCAAAACATAGACAGTAAGAAGAGTCAGTCTTCTTGTACTTAAGTCGGCATTGTGCCTTTTGTATTTAATTCCGGTGCAATATCTGTGTTTCATCGTCAATAAGAAGGTCAGAGAGATACAGTAAACCTGAAGTGAAGCATCGGAATCTATAACTTGTGTCACAGGAATGGTTCAAATCATAGACAGTAAGAAGAGTCAGTCTTCTTGTACTTAAGTCGGCTTTGTGCCTTTTGTATTTAATTCCGATGCAATTTCTGTGTTTCATTGTCAATAAAAAGGTTCAAGGGATACAGTAAACCTCAAGTGAAGCATCGGAATCTAAAACTAGTGTCACAGGAATGGGTCAAAACATAGTCAGTAAGAAGAGTCATTCTTCATGTACTTAAGTCAGCATTGTGCCTTTTGTATTTAATTCCGATGCAATTTCTGTGTTTCATCGTCAATAAGAACGTCCAATGGATACAGTAAACCTGAAGTGAAGCATCGGAATCTATAACTAGTGTCAATGGAATTGTTCAAAAGATAGTCAGTAAGAAGTGTCAGTCTTCTTGTTCTTAAGTCGGCACTGCGCCTTTTCTATTTAATTCCGATGCAATTTCAGTGTTTCATCGTCAATAAGAAGGTCCAAGGGAAACAGTAAACCTGGACTGAAGCATCGGAATCTATAACTAGTGTCAATGGAATGGTTCAAAACATAGACAGTAAGAAGAGTCAGTCTTCTTGTACTTAAGTCGGCATTGTGCCTTTTGTATTTAATTCCGGTGCAATATCTGTGTTTCATCGTCAATAAGAAGGTCAGAGAGATACAGTAAACCTGAAGTGAAGCATCGGAATCTATAACTTGTGTCACAGGAATGGTTCAAATCATAGACAGTAAGAAGAGTCAGTCTTCTTGTACTTAAGTCGGCTTTGTGCCTTTTGTATTTAATTCCGATGCAATTTCTGTGTTTCATCGTCAGTAAGAAGGTCAGAGGGATACAGTAAACCTGAAGTGAAGCATCGGAATCAATAACTAGTGTCACAGGAATGGTTCAAAACATAGTCAGTAAGAAGAGTCAGTCTTCTTGTCCTTAAGTCGGCATTGTGCCTTTTGTATTTAATTGCGATGCAATTTCTGTGTTTCATCGTCAATAAGGTCAGAGGGATACAGTGAACCTGAAGTGAAGGATCGGAATCTGTAACTAGTGTCACAGGAATGGTTCAAAACATAGACAGTAGGAAGAGTCAGTCTTCTTGTACTTAAGTCGGCATTTTGCCTTTTGTATTTAATTCCGTTGCAATTTCAGTGTTTCAACGTCAACAAGAAGGTCCAAGGGATACAGTAAACCTGCAGGGAAGCATCGGAATCTATAACTAGTGTCAATGGAATGGATCAAAACATAGACAGTAAGAAGAGTCAGTCTTCTTGTACTTAAGTCGGCATTGTGCCTTTTGTATTTAATTCCGATGCAATTTCTGTGTTTCATCGTCAATAAGAAGGTCAGAGGGATACAGTAAACCTGAAGTGAAGCATCGGAATCTATAACTAGTGTCACAGGAATGGTTCAAAACATAGTCAGTAAGAAGAGTCAGTCTTCTTGTCCTTAAGTCGGCATTGTGCCTTTTGTATTTAATTCCGATGCAATTTCTGTGTTTCATCGTCAATAAGAAGGTCCAAAGGATACAGTAAACCTGGAGTGTAGCATTGGAATCTATAACTAGTGTCACAGGAATGGTTCAAAACATAGACAGTAAGAAGAGTCAGTCTTCATGTACCTAAGTTGGCATTGTGCCTTTTGTATTTAATTCCGATTCAATTTCTGTGTTTCTTTGTCAATAAAAAGGTTCAAGGGATACAGTAAACCTGAAGTGAAGCATCGGAATCTATAACTAGTGTCACAGGAATGGGTCAAAACATAGTCAGTAAGAAGAGTCATTCTTCATGTACTTAAGTCAGCATTGTGCCTTTTGTAATTAATTCCGATGCAATTTCTGTGTTTCATCGTCAATAAGACGGTCCAATGGATACAGTAAACCTGAAGTGAAGCATCGGAATCTATAACTAGTGTCAATGGAATGGTTCAAAGTATAGTCAGTAAGGAGAGTCAGTCTACTTGTACTTAAGTCGGCACTGCGCCTTCTCTATTTAATTCCGATGCAATTTCAGTGTTTCATCGTCAATAAGAAGGTCCAAGGGAAACAGTAAACCTGGAGTGAAGCATCGGAATCTATAAGTAGTGTCAATGGAATGGTTCAAAACATAGACAGTAAGAAGAGTCAGTCTTCTTGTACTTAAGTCGGCATTGTGCCTTTTGTATTTAATTCCGGTGCTATATCTGTGTTTCATCGTCAATAAGAAGGTCAGAGGGATACAGTAAACCTGAAATGAAGCATCGGAATCTATAACATGTGTCACAGGAATGGTTCAAAACATAGACAGTAAGAAGAGTCAGTCTTCTTGTACTTAAGTCGGCTTTGTGCCTTTTGTATTTAATTCCGATGCAATTTCTGTGTTTTATCGTCATTAAGAAGGTCAGAGGGATACAGTAAACCCGAAGTGAAGCACCGGAATCCACAACTAGTGTCACAGGAATGGTTCAGAACATAACCAGTAATAAGAGTCAGTCTTCTGGTACTTTAGTCGGCATTGTGCCTTTTCTATTTAATTCCGATGCAATTTCTGTGTTTCATCGTCAATAAGACGGTCCAAGGGATACAGTTACCTGGAGTGAGGCATCGGAACCTATAAATAGTGTCGCAGGAATGTTTCATAACATAGACAGTGAGAGGAGTCAGTCTTCTTGTACTTAAGTCGGCATTGTGCCTTTTCTATTTAATTCCGATGCAATTTCTGTGTTTCATCGTCAATAAGAAGGTCAGAGGGATACAGTAAACCTGAAGTAAAGCATCGGAATCTATAACTAGTGTCACAGAGAATGGTTCAAAGCATAGACAGTAAGAAGAATCGGTCGTCATGTACTTAAGTCGGCATTGTGCCTTTTGTGTTTAATTCCGATGCAATTTCTGTGTTTCATCGTCAATACGAAGGTCCAAGGGGTACAGTAAACCTGAAGTGAAGCATCGGAATCCATAACTAGTGTCACAGGAATGGTTTAAAACATAGTCAGTTAGAAGAGTCAGTCTCCTTGTACTTAAGTCGGCATTGTGCCTTTTGTATTTAATTCCGATGCAATTTCTGTGTTTCATCGTTAATAAAAAGGTCGACAGGATATGGTAAACCTGGAGTGAAGCATCGGAATCTATAACTAGTGTCACAGGAATGGTTCAAATCATAGACAGTAAGAAGAGTCAGTGTTCTTGTACTTAAATCGGCATTGTGCCTTTCGTACTTAACTCCGATGCAATTTCTGTGTTTCATCGTCATTAAGAAAGTCAGAGGGATACAGTAAACCTGAAGTGAAGCATCGGAATCTATAACTAGTGTCACAGGAAAGGTTCAAAACATAGTCAGTAAGAATAGTCAGTCTTCTTGTTCTTAAGTTGGCATTGTGCCTTTTGTATTTAATTCCGATGCAATTTCTGTGTCTCATCGTCAATAAGAAGGTCCAAAGGATACAGTAAAACTGAAGTGAAGCATCGGACTCTATAACTAGTGTCACAGGAATGGTTCAAAACATTGACAGTAGGAAGAGTCAGTCTTCTTGTACTTAAGTCGGCTTTGTGCCTTTTGTATTTAATTCCAATGCAATTTCTGTGTTTTATCGTCATTAAGAAGGTCAGAGGGACACAGTAAGCCCGAAGTGAAGAATCGGAATCCACAACTAGTGTCACAGGAATGGTTCAAAACATAGACTATAGGAAGAGTCAGTCTTCTTGTACTTAAGTCGGCATTGTGCCTGATGTATTTAATTCCGATGCAATTTCTGTGTTTCATCGTCAATAAGGAGGCCCAAAGTATACAGTAAACATGAAGTAAAGCATCGGAATCTATAACTAGTGTCACAGGAATGGTTCAAACTATAATCAGTAAGAAGAGTCTATCTACTTGTACTTAAGTCGGCATTGTGACTTTTCTATTTCATTCCGATGCAATTTCTGTGTTTCATCGTCAATAAGAAGGTCCAAGGGATACAGTAAACCTGGAGTGAAGCATCGGAATCTATAACTAGTGTCGCAGGAATGGTTCAAAACATAGACAGTAAGAAAAGTCAGTCTTTTTGTACTTAAGAAGGCATTGTGCCTTTTCTATTTAATTCCAATGCAATTTCTGAGTTTCATCGTCAATAAGAAAGTCAGAGGGATTCAGTAAACCAGAAGTGAAGCATTGGATTCCATAACTAGTGTCACAGGAATGGTTCAAAACATAGGCAGTGAGAAGAGTCAGTCTTCTTGTACGTAAGTCGGCATAGTGCCTTTTGTATTTAATTCCGATGCAATTTCTGTGTTTCATCGTCAATAAGGTCTGAGGGATACAGTAAACCTGAAGTGAAGGATCGGAATCTGTAACTAGTGTCACAGGAATGGTTCAAAACATAGACAGTAGGAAGAGTCAGTTTTCTTGTACTTAAGTCGGCATTTTGCCTTTTGTATTTAATTCCGATGCAATTTCAGTGTTTCATCGTCAACAAGAAGGTCCAAGGGATACAGTAAACCTGCAGTGAAGCATCGGAATCTATAACTAGTGTCAATGGAATGGATCAAAACATAGACAGTAAGAAGAGTCAGTCTTCTTGTACTGAAGTCAGCATTGTGCCTTTTGTATTTAATTCCGATGCAGTTTCTGTGTTTCATCGTCAATAAGAAGGTCAGAGGGATACAGTAAACCTGAAGCATCGGAATCTATAACTAGTGTCACAGGAATGGTTCACAACATAGTCAGTAAGAAGAGTCAGTCTTCTTTTCCTTAAGTCATCATTGTGATTTTTGTATTTAATTCCGATGCAATTTCTGTGTTTCATCGTCAATGAGAAGGTCCAAAGGATACAGTAAACCTGGAGTGTAGCATCGGAATCTATAACTAGTGTCACAGGAATGGTTCAAAACATAGACAGTAAGAAGAGTCATTCTTCATGTACCTAAGTCGGCATTGTGCCTTTTGTATTTAATTCCGATTCAATTTCTGTGTTTCATCGTCAATAACAAGGCTCAAGGGATACAGTAAACCTGAAGTGACGCATCGGAATCTATAACTAGTGTCACAGGAATGGGTCAAACCATAGTCAGTAAAAAGAGTCATTCTTCATGTACTTAAGTCAGCATTGTGCCTTTTGTATTTAATTCCGATGCAATTTCTGTGTTTCATCGTCACTAAGAAGGTCCAATGGATACAGTAAACCTGAAGTGAAGCATCG
This sequence comes from Schistocerca americana, assembly GCF_021461395.2. NCBI lineage: Eukaryota > Metazoa > Arthropoda > Insecta > Orthoptera > Acrididae > Schistocerca > Schistocerca americana. Next base: position 32,129,316 of record NC_060121.1, read on the forward strand.
GAATCTATAACTAGTGTCAATGGAATGGTTCAAAAGATAGTCAGTAAGAAGTGTCAGTCTTCTTGTACTTAAGTCGGCACTGCGCCTTTTCTATTTAATTCCGATGCAATTTCAGTGTTTCCTCGTCAATATGAAGGTCCAAGGGAAACAGTAAACCTGGAGTGAAGCATCGGAATCTATAACTAGTGTCAATGGAATGGTTCAAAACATAGACAGTAAGAAGAGTCAGTCTTCTTGTACTTAAGTCGGCATTGTGCCTTTTGTATTTAATTCCGGTGCAATATCTGTGTTTCATCGTCAATAAGAAGGTCAGAGGGATACAGTAAACCTGAAGTGAAGCATCGGAATCTATAACTTGTGTCACAGGAATGGTTCAAAACATAGACAGTAAGAAGAGTCAGTCCTCTTGTACTTAAGTCGGCTTTGTGCCTTTTGTATTTAATTCCGACGCAATTTCTGTGTTTCATCGTCAATAAGAAGGTCAGAGGGATACAGTAAACCTGAAGTGAAGCATCGGAATCTATAACTAGTGTCACAGGAATGGTTCAAAAGATAGTCAGTAACCAGAGTCAGTCTTCTTGTCCTTAAGTCGGTATTGTGCCTTTTGTATTTAATTCCGATGCAATTTCTGTGTTTCATCGTCAATAAGGTCAGAGGTATACAGTAAACCTGAAGTGAAGGATCGGAATCTGTAACTAGTGTCACAGGAATGGTTCAAAACATAGACAGTAGGAAGAGTCAGTCTTCTTGTACTTAAGTCGGCATTTTGCCTTTTGTATTTAATTCCGATGCAATTTCAGTGTTTCATCGTCAACAAGAAGGTCCAAGGGATACAGTAAACCTGCAGGGAAGCATCGGAATCTATAACTAGTGTCAATGGAATGGATCAAAACATAGACAATAAGAAGAGTCAGTCATCTTGTACTTAAGTCGGCATTGTGCCTTTTGTATTCAATTCCGATGCAATTTCTGTGTTTCATCGTCAATAAGAAGGTCAGAAGGGTACAGTAAACCTGAAGTGAAGCATCGGAATCTATAACTAGTGTCACAGGAATGGTTCAAAACATAGCCAGTAAGAAGAGGCAGTCTTCATAACCATAAGTCGGCATTGTGCCTTTTGTATTTAATTCCGATGCAATTTCTGTGTTTCATCGTCAATAAGAAGGACCAAAGGATACAGTAAACTTGGAGTGTAGCATCGGAATCTATAACTAGTGTCACAGGAATGGTTCAAAACATAGACAGTAAGAAGAGTCAGTCTTCATGTAACTAAGTCGGCATTGTGCCTTTTGTATTTAATTCCGATTCAATTTCTGTGTTTCATTGTCAATAAAAAGGTTCAAGGGATACAGTAAACCTGAAGTGAAGCATCGGAATCTATAACTAGTGTCAATGGAATGGTTCAAAAGATAGTCAGTAAGAAGTGTCAGTCTTCTTGTACTTAAGTCGGCACTGCGCCTTTTCTATTTAATTCCGATGCAATTTCAGTGTTTCCTCGTCAATATGAAGGTCCAAGGGAAACAGTAAACCTGGAGTGAAGCATCGGAATCTATAACTAGTGTCAATGGAATGGTTCAAAACATAGACAGTAAGAAGAGTCAGTCTTCTTGTACTTAAGTCGGCATTGTGCCTTTTGTATTTAATTCCGGTGCAATATCTGTGTTTCATCGTCAATAAGAAGGTCAGAGGGATACAGTAAACGTGAAGTGAAGCATCGGAATCTATAACTTGTGTCACAGGAATGGTTCAAAACATAGACAGTAAGAAGAGTCAGTCCCCTTGTACTTAAGTCGGCTTTGTGCCTTTTGTATTTAATTCCGATGCAATTTCTGTGTTTCATCGTCAATAAGAAGGTCAGAGGGATACAGTAAACCTGAAGTGAAGCATCGGAATCTATAACTAGTGTCACAGGAATGGTTCAAAAGATAGTCAGTAACCAGAGTCAGTCTTCTTGTCCTTAAGTCGGTATTGTGCCTTTTGTATTTAATTCCGATGCAATTTCTGTGTTTCATCGTCAATAAGGTCAGAGGTATACAGTAAACCTGAAGTGAAGGATCGGAATCTGTAACTAGTGTCACAGGAATGGTTCAAAACATAGACAGTAGGAAGAGTCAGTCTTCTTGTACTTAAGTCGGCATTTTGCCTTTTGTATTTAATTCGGATGCAATTTCAGTGTTTCATCGTCAACAAGAAGGTCCAAGGGATACAGTAAACCTGCAGGGAAGCATCGGAATCTATAACTAGTGTCAATGGAATGGATCAAAACATAGACAATAAGAAGAGTCAGTCATCTTGTACTTAAGTCGGCATTGTGCCTTTTGTATTCAATTCCGATGCAATTTCTGTGTTTCATCGTCAATAAGAAGGTCAGAGGGATACAGTAAACCTGAAGTGAAGCATCGGAATCTATAACTAGTGTCACAGGAATGGTTCAAAACATAGTCAGTAAGAAGAGTCAGTCTTCTTGTCCTTAAGTCGGCATTGTGCCTTTTGTATTTAATTCCGATGCAATTTCTGTGTTTCATCGTCAATAAGAAGGTCCAAAGGATACAGTAAACCTGGAGTGTAGCATCGGAATCTATAACTAGTGTCACAGGAATGGTTCAAAACATAGACAGTAAGAAGAGTCAGTCTTCATGTACCTAAGTTGGCATTGTGCCTTTTGTATTTAATTCCGATTCAATTTCTGTGTTTCTTTGTCAATAAAAAGGTTCAAGGGATACAGTAAACCTGAAGTGAAGCATCGGAATCTATAACTAGTGTCACAGGAATGGGTCAAAACATAGTCAGTAAGAAGAGTCATTCTTCATGTACTTAAGTCAGCATTGTGCCTTTTGTAATTAATTCCGATGCAATTTCTGTGTTTCATCGTCAATAAGACGGTCCAATGGATACAGTAAACCTGAAGTGAAGCGTCGGAATCTATAACTAGTGTCAATGGAATGGTTCAAAGTATAGTCAGTAAGGAGAGTCAGTCTACTTGTACTTAAGTCGGCACTGCGCCTTCTCTATTTAATTCCGATGCAATTTCAGTGTTTCATCGTCAATAAGAAGGTCCAAGGGAAACAGTAAACCTGGAGTGAAGCATCGGAATCTATATGTAGTGTCAATGGAATGGTTCAAAACATAGACAGTAAGAAGAGTCAGTCTTCTTGTACTTAAGTCGGCATTGTGCCTTTTGTATTTAATTCCGGTGCTATATCTGTGTTTCATCGTCAATAAGAAGGTCAGAGGGATACAGTAAACCTGAAATGAAGCATCGGAATCTATAACATGTGTCACAGGAATGGTTCAAAACATAGACAGTAAGAAGAGTCAGTCTTCTTGTACTTAAGTCGGCTTTGTGCCTTTTGTATTTAATTCCGATGCAATTTCTGTGTTTTATCGTCATTAAGAAGGTCAGAGGGATACAGTAAACCCGAAGTGAAGCACCGGAATCCACAACTAGTGTCACAGGAATGGTTCAGAACATAACCAGTAATAAGAGTCAGTCTTCTGGTACTTTGGTCGGCATTGTGCCTTTTCTATTTAATTCCGATGCAATTTCTGTGTTTCATCGTCAATAAGACGGTCCAAGGGATACAGTTACCTGGAGTGAGGCATCGGAACCTATAAATAGTGTCGCAGGAATGTTTCATAACATAGACAGTGAGAGGAGTCAGTCTTCTTGTACTTAAGTCGGCATTGTGCCTTTTCTATTTAATTCCGATGCAATTTCTGTGTTTCATCGTCAATAAGAAGGTCAGAGGGATACAGTAAACCTGAAGTAAAGCATCGGAATCTATAACTAGTGTCACAGAGAATGGTTCAAAGCATAGACAGTAAGAAGAATCGGTCGTCATGTACTTAAGTCGGCATTGTGCCTTTTGTGTTTAATTCCGATGCAATTTCTGTGTTTCATCGTCAATACGAAGGTCCAAGGGGTACAGTAAACCAGAAGTGAAGCATCGGAATCCATAACTAGTGTCACAGGAATGGTTTAAAACATAGTCAGTTAGAAGAGTCAGTCTCCTTGTACTTAAGTCGGCATTGTGCCTTTTGTATTTAATTCCGATGCAATTTCTGTGTTTCATCGTTAATAAAAAGGTCGACGGGATATGGTAAACCTTGAGTGAAGCATCGGAATCTATAACTAGTGTCACAGGAATTGTTCAAATCATAGACAGTAAGAAGAGTCAGTGTTCTTGTACTTAAATCGGCATTGTGCCTTTCGTACTTAACTCCGATGCAATTTCTGTGTTTCATCGTCATTAAGAAAGTCAGAGGGATACAGTAAACCTGAAGTGAAGCATCGGAATCTATAACTAGTGTCACAGGAAAGGTTCAAAACATAGTCAGTAAGAAGAGGCAGTCTTCTTGTTCTTAAGTTGGCATTGTGCCTTTTGTATTTAATTCCGATGCAATTTCTGTGTCTCATCGTCAATAAGAAGGTCCAAAGGATACAGTAAAACTGAAGTGAAGCATCGGACTCTATAACTAGTGTCACAGGAATGGTTCAAAACATTGACAGTAGGAAGAGTCAGTCTTCTTGTACTTAAGTCGGCTTTGTGCCTTTTGTATTTAATTCCGATGCAATTTCTGTGTTTTATCGTCATTAAGAAGGTCAGAGGGACACAGTAAGCCCGAAGTGAAGAATCGGAATCCACAACTAGTGTCACAGGAATGGTTCAAAACATAGACTATAGGAAGAGTCAGTCTTCTTGTACTTAAGTCGGCATTGTGCCTGATGTATTTAATTCCGATGCAATTTCTGTGTTTCATCGTCAATAAGGAGGCCCAAAGTATACAGTAAACATGAAGTAAAGCATCGGAATCTATAACTAGTGTCACAGGAATGGTTCAAACTATAATCAGTAAGAAGAGTCTATCTACTTGTACTTAAGTCGGCATTGTGACTTTTCTATTTCATTCCGATGCAATTTCTGTGTTTCATCGTCAATAAGAAGGTCCAAGGGATACAGTAAACCTGGAGTGAAGCATCGGAATCTATAACTAGTGTCGCAGGAATGGTTCAAAACATAGACAGTAAGAAAAGTCAGTCTTTTTGTACTTAAGAAGGCATTGTGCCTTTTCTATTTAATTCCAATGCAATTTCTGAGTTTCATCGTCAATAAGAAAGTCAGAGGGATTCAGTAAACCAGAAGTGAAGCATTGGATTCCATAACTAGTGTCACAGGAATGGTTCAAAACATAGGCAGTGAGAAGAGTCAGTCTTCTTGTACGTAAGTCGGCATAGTGCCTTTTGTATTTAATTCCGATGCAATTTCTGTGTTTCATCGTCAATAAGGTCTGAGGGATACAGTAAACCTGAAGTGAAGGATCGGAATCTGTAACTAGTGTCACAGGAATGGTTCAAAACATAGACAGTAGGAAGAGTCAGTTTTCTTGTACTTAAGTCGGCATTTTGCCTTTTGTATTTAATTCCGATGCAATTTCAGTGTTTCATCGTCAACAAGAAGGTCCAAGGGATACAGTAAACCTGCAGTGAAGCATCGGAATCTATAACTAGTGTCAATGGAATGGATCAAAACATAGACAGTAAGAAGAGTCAGTCTTCTTGTACTGAAGTCAGCATTGTGCCTTTTGTATTTAATTCCGATGCAGTTTCTGTGTTTCATCGTCAATAAGAAGGTCAGAGGGATACAGTAAACCTGAAGCATCGGAATCTATAACTAGTGTCACAGGAATGGTTCACAACATAGTCAGTAAGAAGAGTCAGTCTTCTTTTCCTTAAGTCATCATTGTGCCTTTTGTATTTAATTCCGATGCAATTTCTGTGTTTCATCGTCAATGAGAAGGTCCAAAGCATACAGTAAACCTGGAGTGTAGCATCGGAATCTATAACTAGTGTCACAGGAATGGTTCAAAACATAGACAGTAAGAAGAGTCATTCTTCATGTACCTAAGTCGGCATTGTGCCTTTTGTATTTAATTCCGATTCAATTTCTGTGTTTCATCGTCAATAACAAGGCTCAAGGGATACAGTAAACCTGAAGTGACGCATCGGAATCTATAACTAGTGTCACAGGAATGGGTCAAACCATAGTCAGTAAAAAGAGTCATTCTTCATGTACTTAAGTCAGCATTGTGCCTTTTGTATTTAATTCCGATGCAATTTCTGTGTTTCATCGTCACTAAGAAGGTCCAATGGATACAGTAAACCTGAAGTGAAGCATCGGAATCTATAACTAGTGTCAATGGAATGGTTCAAAAGATAGTCAGTAAGAAGTGTCAGTCTTCTTGTACTTAAGTCGGCACTGCGCCTTTTCTATTTAATTCCGATGCAATTTCAGTGTTTCCTCGTCAATATGAAGGTCCAAGGGAAACAGTAAACCTGGAGTGAAGCATCGGAATCTATAACTAGTGTCAATGGAATGGTTCAAAACATAGACAGTAAGAAGAGTCAGTCTTCTTGTACTTAAGTCGGCATTGTGCCTTTTGTATTTAATTCCGGTGCAATATCTGTGTTTCATCGTCAATAAGAAGGTCAGAGGGATACAGTAAACCTGAAGTGAAGCATCGGAATCTATAACTTGTGTCACAGGAATGGTTCAGAACATAGACAGTAAGAAGAGTCAGTCCTCTTGTACTTAAGTCGGCTTTGTGCCTTTTGTATTTAATTCCGATGCAATTTCTGTGTTTCATCGTCAATAAGAAGGTCAGAGGGATACAGTAAACCTGAAGTGAAGCATCGGAATCTATAACTAGTGTCACAGGAATGGTTCAAAAGATAGTCAGTAACCAGAGTCAGTCTTCTTGTCCTTAAGTCGGTATTGTGCCTTTTGTATTTAATTCCGATGCAATTTCTGTGTTTCATCGTCAATAAGGTCAGAGGTATACAGTAAACCTGAAGTGAAGGATCGGAATCTGTAACTAGTGTCACAGGAATGGTTCAAAACATAGACAGTAGGAAGAGTCAGTCTTCTTGTACTTAAGTCGGCATTTTGCCTTTTGTATTTAATTCCGATGCAATTTCAGTGTTTCATCGTCAACAAGAAGGTCCAAGGGATACAGTAAACCTGCAGGGAAGCATCGGAATCTATAACTAGTGTCAATGGAATGGATCAAAACATAGACAATAAGAAGAGTCAGTCATCTTGTACTTAAGTCGGCATTGTGCCTTTTGTATTCAATTCCGATGCAATTTCTGTGTTTCATCGTCAATAAGAAGGTCAGAAGGGTACAGTAAACCTGAAGTGAAGCATCGGAATCTATAACTAGTGTCACAGGAATGGTTCAAAACATAGCCAGTAAGAAGAGGCAGTCTTCATAACCATAAGTCGGCATTGTGCCTTTTGTATTTAATTCCGATGCAATTTCTGTGTTTCATCGTCAATAAGAAGGACCAAAGGATACAGTAAACCTGGAGTGTAGCATCGGAATCTATAACTAGTGTCACAGGAATGGTTCAAAACATAGACAGTAAGAAGAGTCAGTCTTCATGTAACTAAGTCGGCATTGTGCCTTTTGTATTTAATTCCGATTCAATTTCTGTGTTTCATTGTCAATAAAAAGGTTCAAGGGATACAGTAAACCTGAAGTGAAGCATCGGAATCTATAACTAGTGTCACAGGAATGGGTCAAAACATAGTCAGTAAGAAGAGTCATTCTTCATGTACTTAAGTCAGCATTGTGCCTTTCGTATTTAATTCCGATGCAATTTCTGTGTTTCATCGTCAATAAGAAGATCCAAGGGAAACAGTAAACCTGGAGTGAAGCATCGGAATCTATAACTAGTGTCAATGGAATGGTTCAAAACATAGACAGTAAGAAGAGTCAGTCTTCTTGTACTTAAGTCGGCATTGTGCCTTTTGTATTTAATTCCGGTGCAATATCTGTGTTTCATCGTCAATAAGAAGGTCAGAGAGATACAGTAAACCTGAAGTGAAGCATCGGAATCTATAACTTGTGTCAAAGGAATGGTTCAAAACATAGACAGTAAGAAGAGTCACTCTTCTTGTACTTAAGTCGGCTTTGTGCCTTTTGTATTTAATTCCGATGCTATTTATGTGTTTCATCGTCAATAAGAAGGTCAGAGGGATACAGTAAACCTGAAGTGAAGCATCGGAATCAATAACTAGTGTCACAGGAATGGTTCAAAGCATAGTCAGTAAGAAGAGTCAGTCTTCTTGTCCTGAAGTCGGCATTGTGCCTTTTGTATTTAATTCCGATTCAATTTCTGTGTTTCATTGTCAATAAAAAGGTTCAAGGGATACCGTAAACCTGAAGTGAAGCATCGGAATCTATAACTAGTGTCACAGGAATGGGTCAAAACATAGTCAGTGAGAAGAGTCATTCTTTATGTACTTAAGTCAGCATTGTGCCTTTTCTAATTAATTCCGATGCAATTTCTGTGTTTCATCGTCAATAAGACGGTCCAATGGATACAGTTAACCTGAAGTGAAGCATCGGAATCTATAACTAGTGTCAATGGAATGGTTCAAAGTATAGTCAGTAAGAAGAGTCAGTCTTCTTGTACTTAATTCGGCACTGCGCCTTTTCTATTTAATTCCGATGCAATTTCAGTGTTTCATACTCAATAAGAAGGTCCAAGGGAAACAGTAAACCTGGAGTGAAGCATCGGAATCTATAACTAGTGTCAATGGAATGGTTCAAAACATAGACAGTAAGAAGAGTCAGTCTTCTTGTACTTAAGTCGGTATTGTGCCTTTTGTATTTAATTCCGGTGCTATATCTGTGTTTCATCGTCAATAAGAAGGTCAGAGGGATACAGTAAACCTGAAATGAAGCATCGGAATCTATAACATGTGTCACAGGAATGGTTCAAAACATAGACAGTAAGAAGAGTCAGTCTTTTTGTACTTAAGTCGGCTTTGTGCCTTTTGTATTTAATTCCGATGCAATTTCTGTGTTTTATCGTCATTAAGAAGGTCAGAGGGATACAGTAAACCCGAAGTGAAGCATCGGAATCCACAACTAGTGTCACAGGAATGGTTCAGAACATAACCAGTAATAAGAGTCAGTCTTCTGGTACTTAAGTCGGCATTGTGCCTTTTCTATTTAATTCCGATGCAATTTCTGTGTTTCATCGTCAATAAGAAGGTCCAAGGGATACAGTTACCTGGAGTGAGGCATCGGAACCTATAAATAGTGTCGCAGGAATGTTTCATAACATAGACAGTGAGAGGAGTCAGTCTTCTTGTACTTAAGTCGGCATTGTGAATTTTCTATTTAATTCCGATGCAATTTCTGTGTTTCATCGTCAATAAGAAGGTCAGAGGGATACAGTAAACCTGAAGTGAAGCATCGGAATCTATAACTTGTGTCAAAGGAATGGTTCAAAACATAGACAGTAAGAAGAGTCACTCTTCTTGTACTTAAGTCGGCTTTGTGCCTTTTGTATTTAATTCCGATGCTATTTATGTGTTTCATCGTCAATAAGAAGGTCAGAGGGATACAGTAAACCTGAAGTGAAGCATCGGAATCAATAACTAGTGTCACAGGAATGGTTCAAAGCATAGTCAGTAAGAAGAGTCAGTCTTCTTGTCCTGAAGTCGGCATTGTGCCTTTTGTATTTAATTCCGATTCAATTTCTGTGTTTCATTGTCAATAAAAAGGTTCAAGGGATACCGTAAACCTGAAGTGAAGCATCGGAATCTATAACTAGTGTCACAGGAATGGGTCAAAACATAGTCAGTGAGAAGAGTCATTCTTTATGTACTTAAGTCAGCATTGTGCCTTTTCTAATTAATTCCGATGCAATTTCTGTGTTTCATCGTCAATAAGACGGTCCAATGGATACAGTTAACCTGAAGTGAAGCATCGGAATCTATAACTAGTGTCAATGGAATGGTTCAAAGTATAGTCAGTAAGAAGAGTCAGTCTTCTTGTACTTAATTCGGCACTGCGCCTTTTCTATTTAATTCCGATGCAATTTCAGTGTTTCATACTCAATAAGAAGGTCCAAGGGAAACAGTAAACCTGGAGTGAAGCATCGGAATCTATAACTAGTGTCAATGGAATGGTTCAAAACATAGACAGTAAGAAGAGTCAGTCTTCTTGTACTTAAGTCGGTATTGTGCCTTTTGTATTTAATTCCGGTGCTATATCTGTGTTTCATCGTCAATAAGAAGGTCAGAGGGATACAGTAAACCTGAAATGAAGCATCGGAATCTATAACATGTGTCACAGGAATGGTTCAAAACATAGACAGTAAGAAGAGTCAGTCTTTTTGTACTTAAGTCGGCTTTGTGCCTTTTGTATTTAATTCCGATGCAATTTCTGTGTTTTATCGTCATTAAGAAGGTCAGAGGGATACAGTAAACCCGAAGTGAAGCATCGGAATCCACAACTAGTGTCACAGGAATGGTTCAGAACATAACCAGTAATAAGAGTCAGTCTTCTGGTACTTAAGTCGGCATTGTGCCTTTTCTATTTAATTCCGATGCAATTTCTGTGTTTCATCGTCAATAAGAAGGTCCAAGGGATACAGTTACCTGGAGTGAGGCATCGGAACCTATAAATAGTGTCGCAGGAATGTTTCATAACATAGACAGTGAGAGGAGTCAGTCTTCTTGTACTTAAGTCGGCATTGTGAATTTTCTATTTAATTCCGATGCAATTTCTGTGTTTCATCGTCAATAAGAAGGTCAGAGGGATACAGTAAACCTGAAGTAAAGCATCGGAATCTATAACTAGTGTCACAGAGAATGGTTCAAAGCATAGACCGTAAGAAGAATCGGTCGTCATGTACTTATGTCGGCATTGTGCCTTTTGTGTTTAATTCCGATGCAATTTCTGTGTTTCATCGTCAATACGAAGGTCCAAGGGGTACAGTAAACCCGAAGTGAAGCATCGGAATCCACAACTAGTGTCACAGGAATGGTTTAAAACATAGTCAGTTAGAAGAGTCAGTCTTCATGTACTTAAGTCGGCATTGTGCATTTTCTATTTAATTCCTATGCTATTTCTGTGTTTCATCGTCAATAAGAAGGTCCAAGGGATACAGTAAACCTGGAGTGAGGCATCAGAACCTATAAATAATGTCGCAGCAATGTTTCATATCATAGACAGTGAGAGGAGTCAGTCTTCTTGTACTTAAGTCGGCATTGTGCCTTTTCTATTTAATTCCGATGCAATTTCTGTGTTTCATCGTCTATAAGAAGGTCAGAGGGATACAGTAAACCTGAAGTAAAGCATCGGAATCTATAACTAGTGTCACAGAGAATGGTTCAAAGCATAGACAGTAAGAAGAATCGGTCGTCATGTACTTAAGTCGGCATTTTGCCTTTTGTGTTTAATTCCGATGCAATTTCTGTGTCTCATCGTCAATACGAAGGTCCAAGGGGTACAGTAAACCAGAAGTGAAGCATCGGAATCCATAACTAGTGTCACAGGAATGGTTTAAAACATAGTCAGTTAGAAGAGTCAGTCTTCTTGTACTTAAGTCGGCATTGAGCTTTTGTGTTTCATTCCGATGCAATTTCTGTGTTTCATCGTTAATAAGAAGGTCCAAGGGATATAGTAAACCTGGAGTGAAGCATCGGAATCTATAACTAGTGTCACAGGAATGGTTCAAAACATAGACAGTAAGAAGAGTCAGTGTTCTTGTACTTAAATCGGCATTGTGCCTTTCGTACTTAACTCCGATGCAATTTCTGTGTTTCATCGTCAATAAGAAGGACCAAGGGAAACAGTAAACCTGCAGGGAAGCATCGGAATCTATAACTAGTGTCAATGGAATGGATCAAAACATAGACAGTAAGAAGAGTCAGTCTTCTTGTACTTAAGTCGACATTGTACCTTTTGTATTTAATTCCGATGCAATTTCTTTGTTTCATCGTCAATAAGAAGGTCAGAGGGATACATTAAACCTGAAGTGAAGCATCGGAATCTATAACTAGTGTCACAGGAATGGTTCAAAACATAGTCAGTAAGAAGAGTCAGTCTTCTTGTCCTTATGTCGGCATTGTGCCTTTTGTATTTAATTCCGATGCAATTTCTGTGTTTCATCGTCAATAAGAAGGTAAAAAGGATACAGTAAACCTGGAGTGTAGCATCGGCATCTATAACTAGTGTCACAGGAATGGTTCAAAACATACACAGTAAGAAGAGTCAGTCTTCATGTACCTAAGTTGGCATTGTTCCTTTTGTATTTAATTCCGATTCAATTTCTGTGTTTCATTGTCAATAAAAAGGTTCAAGGGATACAGTAAACCTTAAGTGAAGCATCGGAATCTATAACTAGTGTCACAGGAATGGGTCAAAACATAGTCAGTAAGAAGAGTCATTCTTCATGTACTTAAGTCAGCATTGTGCCTTTTGTATTTAATTCCGATGCAATTTCTGTGTTTCATCGTCAATAAGAAGGTCCAATGGATACAGTAAACCTGAAGTGAAGCATCGGAATCTATAACTAGTGTCAATGGAATGGTTCAAAGGATAGTCAGTAAGAAGAGTCAGTCTTCTTGTACTTAAGTCGGCACTGCGCCTTTTCTATTTAATTCCGGTGCAATTTCAGTGTTTCATCGTCAATAAGATGGTCCAAGGGAAACAGTAAACCTGGAGTGAAGCATCGGAATCTATAACTAGTGTCAATGGAATGGTTCAAAACATAGACAGTAAGAAGAGTCAGTCTTCTTGTACTTAAGTCGGCATTGTGCCTTTTGTTTTAAATTCCGGTGCAATATCTGTGTTTCATCGTCAATAAGAAGGTCAGAGGGATACAGCAAACCTGAAATGAAGCATCGGAATCTATAACATGTGTCACAGGAATGGTTCAAAACATAGACAGTAAGAAGAGTCAGTCTTCTTGTACTTAAGTCGGCTTTGTGCCTTTTGTATTTAATTCCGATGCAATTTCTGTGTTTTATCGTCATTAAGAAGGTCAGAGGGATACAGTAAACCCGAAGTGAAGCATCGGAATCCACAACTAGTGTCACAGGAGTGGTTCAGAACATAACCAGTAATAAGAGTCAGTCTTCTGGTACTTAAGCCGGCATTGTGCCTTTTCTATTTAATTCCGATGCAATTTCTGTGTTTCATCGTCAATAAGAAGGTCCAAAGGATACAGTAAACCTGGAGTGTAGCATTAGAATCTATAACTAGTGTCACAGGAATGGGTCACAACATAGTCAGTAAGAAGAGTCATTCTTCATGTACTTAAGTCAGCATTGTGCCTTTTGTATTTAATTCCGATGCAATTTCTGTGTTTCATCGTCAATAAGAAGGTCCAATGGATACAGTAAACCTGAAGTCAAGCATCGGAATCTATAACTAGTGTCAAGGAAATGGTTCAAAAGATAGTCAGTAAGAAGTGTCAGTCTTCTTGTACTTAAGTCGGCACTGCGCCATTTCTATTAAATTCTGATGCAACTTCAGTGTTTCATCGTCAATAAGAAGGTCCAAGGGAAACAGTAAACCTGGAGTGAAGCATCGGAATCTATAACTAGTGTCAATGGAATGGTGCAAAACATAGACAGTAAGAAGAGTCAGTCTTCTTGTACTTACGTCGGCATTGTGCCTTTTGTATTTAGATCCGGTGCAATTTCTGTGTTTCATCGTCAATAAGAAAGTCAGAGGGATTCAGTAAACCTGAAGTGAAGCATTGGAATCCATAACTAGTGTCACAGGAATGGTTCAAAACATAGGCAGTGAGAAGAGTCAGTCTTCTTGTACTTAAGTCGGCATAGTGCCTTTTGTATTTAATTCCGATGCAATTTTTGTGTTTCATCGTCAATATGGTCAGAGGGATACAGTAAACCTGAAGTGAAGGATCGGAATCTGTAACTAGTGTCACAGGAATGGTTCAAAACATAGACAGTAGGAAGAGTCAGTCTTCTTGTACTTAAGTCGGCATTTTGCCTTTTCTATTTAATTCCGATGCAATTTCAGTGTTTCATCGTCAACAAGAAGGTCCAAGGGATACAGTAAACCTGCAGTGAAGCATCGGAATCTATAACTAGTGTCGATGGAATGGATCAAAACATAGACAGTAAGAAGAGTCAGTCTTCTTGTACTTAAGTCGGCATTATGCCTTTTGTATTTTTTTCCGATGCAGTTTCTGTGTTTCATCGTCAATAAGAAGGTCAGAGGGATACAGTAAACCTGAAGTGAAGCATCGGAATCTATAACTAGTGTCACAGGAATGGTTCAAAACATAGTCAGTAAGAAGAGTCAGTCTTCTTGTCCTTAAGTCGGCATTGTGCCTTTTGTATTTAATTCCGATGCAATTTCTGTGTTTCATCGTCAATAAGAAGGTCCAAAGGATACAGTAAACCTGGAGTGTAGCATCGGAATCTATAACTAGTGTCACAGGAATGGTTCAAAACATAGATAGTAAGAAGAGTCAGTCTTCATGTACCTATGTCGGCATTGTGCCTTTTGTATTTAATTCCGATTCAATTTTGTGTTTCATCGTAAATAAAAAGGTTCAAGGGATACAGTAAACCTGAAGTGAAGCATCGGAATCTATAACTAGTGTCACAGGAATGGGTCAAAACATAGTCAGTAAGAAGAGTCATTCTTCATGTACTTAAGTCAGCATTGTGCCTTATGTATTTAATTCCGATGCAATTTCTGTGTTTCATCGTCAATAAGAAGGTCCAATGGATACAGTAAACCTGAAGTGAAGCATCGGAATCTATAACTAGTGTCAATGAAATGGTTCAAAAGATAGTCAGTAAGAAGTGTCAGTCTTCTTGTACTTAAGTCGGCACTGCGCCTTTTCTATTTAATTCCGATGCAATTTCAGTGTTTCATCGTCAATAAGAAGGTCCAAGGGAAACAGTAAACCTGGAGTGAAGCATCGGAATCTATAACTAGTGTCAATGGAATGGTGCAAAACATAGACAGTAAGATGAGTCAGTCTTCTTGTACTTAATTCGGCATTGTGGCTCTTGTATTTAATTCCGGTGCAATATCTGTGTTTCATCGTCAATAAGAAGGTCAGAGGGATACAGTAAACCTAAAATGAAGCATCGGAATCTATAACTTGTGTCACAGGAATGGTTCAAATCATTGACAGTAAGAAGAGTCAATCTTCTTGTACTTAAGTCGGCATTTTGCCTTTTGTATTTAATTCCGATGCAATTTCAGTGTTTCACCGTCAATAAGACGGTCAGAGGGATACAGTAAACCTGAAGTGAAGCATCGGACTCTGTAACTAGTGTCACAGGAATGGTTCAAAGCATAGTAAGTAAGAAGAGTCTGTCTTCTTGTCCTTAAGTCTGCATTGTGCCTTTTGTATTTAATTCCGATGCAATTTCTGTGTTTTTTATCGTCAGTAAGAAGGTCCAAGGGATACAGAAAACCTGGAGTGAAGGATCGGATTCTATAACTATTGTCACAGGAATGGTTCAAAACTTAGACAGAAAGAAGATTCAGTCTTCTTGTACCTAATTCGGCATTGTACATTTTGTATTTAATTCCGATGCAATTTCTGTCTTTCATCGTTAATAAGAAGGTCAGAGGGATACAGTAAACCTGAAGTGAAGCATCGGAATCCATAACTAGTGTCACAGGAATGGTTCAAAACATAGTCAGTAAGAAGAGTCAGTCTTCTTGTCCGTAAGTCGGCATTGTGTCTTTTGTATTTAATTCCGATGCAATTTCTGTGTTTCACCGTCAATAAGATGGACCGAAGGGATACAGTAAACCTGAAGTGAAGCATCGAAATCTATAACTAGTGTCACAGGATTGGTTCAAAACATAGACAGTATAAAGAGTCAGTCTTCTTGTACTTAAGTCGGCATTGTGCCTTTTGTATTTAATTCCTATGCAATTTCTGTGTTTCATCGTCAATAAGATGGTCCAAGAGATACAGTAAACCTGAAGTGAAGCATCGGAATATACAACTATTGTCACAGGAATGGTTCAAACCATAGACAGTAAGAAGAGTCAGTCTTCTTGTACTTAAGTCGGCATTGTGTCATTTGTAATTAATTCCGATGCAATTTCTGTGTTTCATCGTCAATACGGTCAGAGGGATACAGTAAACCTGAAGTGAAGCATCGGAATCCAAAACTAGTGTCACAGGTATGGTTCAAAGCATAGACAGCAGGAAGAGGCTGTCTTCTTGTACTTAAGTCGGCATTGTGCCTTGTGTATTTAATTCCGTTGTAATATCTGGGTTTCATCGTCAGTAAGAAGGTCCAAAGGATACAGTAAACCTGAAGTTAAGCATTGGAATCTATAACTAGTGTCACAGGAATGGTTCAGAACATAACCAGTAATAAGAGTCAGTCTTCTGGTACTTAAGTCGGCATTGTGCATTTTCTATTTAATTCCGATGCAATTTCTGTGTTTCATCGTCAATAAGAAGGTCCAAGGGATACAGTAAACCTGGAGTGAAGCATCGGAACCTATAAATAGTGTCGCAGGAATGTTTCAAAACATAGACAGTGAGAGGAGTCAGTCTTCTTGTACTTAAGTCGGCATTTTGCCTTTTGTATTTATTTACGATGCAATTTCTGTGTTTCATCGTCAATAAGAAGGTCCAAGGGATACAGTAAACCTGAAGTGAAGCATCGGCATCTATAACTAGTTTCATTCTAATGGTTGAAAATATAGACAGTAGGAAGAGTCAGTCTTCCTGTACTTAAGTCGGCATTGTGCCTTTTGTATTTAATTACGATGCAATTTCTTTGATTCATCGTCAATAAGAAGGTCCAAGGGAAACAGTAAACCTGGAGTGAAGCATCGGAATCTATAACTAGTGTCACAGGAATGGATCAAACTATAATCAGTAAGAAGAGTCTATCTACTTGTACTTAATTCGGCATTGCGACTTTTCTATTTCATTCCGATGCAATTTCTGTGTTTCATCGTCAATAAGAAGGTCCAAGGGATACAGTAAACCTGGAGTGAAGCATCGGAAACTATAACTAGTGTCGCAGGAATGGTTCAAAACATAGACAGTAAGAAGAGTCAGTCTTTTTGTACTTAAGTAGGCATTGTGTCTTTTCTATTTCATTCCGATGCAATTTCCGAGTTTCATCGTCAATAAGAAAGTCAGAGGGTTTCAGTAAACCTGAAGTGAAGCATTGGAATCCATAACTTGTGTCACAGGAATGGTTCAAAACATAGGCAGTGAGAAGAGTCAGTCTTCTTGTACTTAAGTCGGCATAGTGCCTTTTGTATTTAATTCCGATGCAATTTCTGTGTTTCTTCGTCGATAAGGTCAGAGGGATACAGTAAACCTGAAGTGAAGGATCGGAATCTGTAACTAGTGTCACAGGAATGGTTCAAAACATAGACAGTAGGAAGAGTCAGTCTTCTTGTACTTAAGTCGGCATTTTGCCTTTTGTATTTAATTCCGATGCAATTTCTGTGTTTCATCGTCAATAAGAAGGTCCAAAGGATACAGTAAACCCGGAGTGTAGCATCGGAATCTATAATTAGTGTCACAGGAATGGTTCAAAACATAGACAGTAAGAAGAGTCAGTCTTCATGTACCTAAGTCGGCATTGTGCCTTTTGTATTTAATTCCGATTCAATTTCTGTGTTTCATCGTCAATAAAAAGGTTCAAGGGATACAGCAAACCTGAAGTGAAGCATCGGAATCTATAACTAGTGTCACAGGAATGGGTCAAAACATAGTCAGTAAGAAGAGTCATTCTTCATGTACTTAAGTCAGCATTGTGCCTTTTGTATTTAATTCCGATGCAATTTCTGTGTTTCATCGTCAATAAGAAGGTCCAATGGAAACAGTAAACCTGAAGTGAAGCATCGGAATCTATAACTAATGTCAATGGAATGGTTCAAAAGATAGTCAGTAAGAAGTGTCAGTCTTCTTGTACTTAAGTCGGCACTGCGCCTTTCCTATTTAATTCCGATGCAATTTCAGTGTTTCATCGACAATAAGAAGGTCCGAGGGAAACAGTAAACCTGGAGTGAAGCATCGGAATCTATAACTAGTGTCAATGGAATGGTTCAAAACATAGACAGTAAGAAGAGTCAGTCTTCTTGTACTTAAGTCGGCATTGTGCCTTTTGTATTTAATTCCGGTGCAATATCTGTGTTTCATCGTCAATAAGAAGGTCAGAGGGATACAGTAAACCTGAAGTGAAGCATCGGAATCTATAACTTGTGTCACAGGAATGGTTCAAAACATAGACAGTAAGAAGAGTCAGTCTTTTTGTACTTAAGTCGGCTTTTTGCCTTTTGTATTTAATTCCGATGCTATTTATGTGTTTCATCGTCAATAAGAAGGTCAGAGGGATACAGTAAACCTGAAGTGAAGCATCGGAATCTATAACTAGTGTCACAGGAATGGTTCAAAACATAGTCAGTAAGAAGAGTCAGTCTTCTTGTCCTTAAGTCGGCATTGTGCCTTTTGTATTTAATTCCGACGCAATTTCTGTGTTTCATCGTCAATAAGAAGGTCCAAAGGATACAGTAAACCTGGAGTGTAGCATCGGAATCTATAACTAGTGTCACAGGAATGGTTCAAAACATAGACAGTAAGAAGAGTGAGTCTTCATGTACCTAAGTCGGCATTGTGCCTTTTGTATTTAATTCCGATTCAATTTCTGTGTTTCATTGTCAATAAAAAGGTTCAAGGGATACAGTAAACCTAAAGTGAGGCATCGGAATCTATAACTAGTGTCACAGGAATGGTTCAAAACATAGTCAGTAAGAAGAGTCAGTCTTCTTGCCCTTAAGTCGGCATTGTGCCTTTTGTATTTAATTCCGATGCAATTTCTGTGTTTCATCGTCAATAAGGTCAGAGGGATACAGTGAACCTGAAGTGAAGCATCGGAATCTATAACTAGTGTCAATGGAATGGTTCAATGGATAGTCAGTAAGACGAGTCAGTCTTCTTGTACTTGAGTCGGCGCTGCGCCTTTTCTATTTAATTCCGTTGCAATTTCAGTGTTTCATCGTCAACAAGAAGGTCCAAGGGAAACAGTAAACCTGGAGTGAAGCATCGGAATCTATAACTTGTGTCAATGGAATGGTTCAAAACATAGACAGTAAGAAGAGTCAGTCTTCTTGTACATAAGTCGGCATTGTGCCTTTTGTATTTAATTCTGGTGCAATATCTTTGTTTCATCGTCAATAAGAAGGTCAGAGGGATACAGTAAACCTGAAATGAAGCATCGGAATCTATAACATGTGTCACAGGAATGGTTCAAAACATAGACAGTAAGAAGAGTCAGTCTTCTTGTACTTAAGTCGGCTTTGTGCCTTTTGTATTTAATTCCGATGCAATTTCTGTGTTTTATCGTCATTAAGAAGGTCAGAGGGATACAGTAAACCCGAAGTGAAGCATCGGAATCCACAACTAGTGTCACAGGAATGGTTCAGAACATAATCAGTAATAAGAGTCAGTCTTCTGGCACTTAAGTCGGCATTGTGCCTTTTGTATTTAATTCCGATGCAATTTATGTGTTTCATCGTCAATAAGAAGGTCCAAGGGATACGGTAAACCGGGAGTGAGGCATCGGAACCTGTAAATAGTGTCGCAGGAATGTTTCATATCATAGACAGTGAGAGGAGTCAGTATTCTTGTACTTAAGTCGGCATTGTGCCTTTTCTATTTAATTCCGATGCAATTTCTGTGTTTCATCGTCAATAAGAAGGTCAGAGGGATACAGTAAACCTGAAGTAAAGCATCGGAATCTATAACTAGTGTCACAGAGACTGGTTCAAAGCATAGACAGTAAAAAGAAACCGTCGTCATGTACTTAAGTCGGCATTGTGCCTTTTGTGTTTAATTCCGATGCAATTTCTGTGTTTCATCGTCAATACGAAGGTCCAAGGGGTACAGTAAACCAGAAGTGAAGCATCGGAATCCATAACTAGTGTCACAGGAATGGTTTAAAGCATAGTCAGTTAGAAGAGTCAGTCTTCTTGTACATAAGTCGGCATTGTGCCTTTTGTATTTAATTCGGATGCAATTTCTGTGTTTCATCGTTAATAAGAAGGTCGAAGGGATACAGTAAAACTGAAGTGAAGCATCGGAATCTATAACTAGTGTCACAGGAATGGTTCAAAACATAGTCAGTAAGAAGAGTCAGTCATCTTGTCCTTAAGTCGGCATTGTGCCTTTTGTATTCAATTCCGATGCAATTTCTGTGTTTCATCGTCAATAAGAAGGTCCAAAGGATACAGTAAACCTGGAGTGTAGCATCGGAATCTATAACTAGTGTCACAGGAAAGGTTCAAAACGTAGACAGTAAGAAGAGTCAGTCTTCATGTACCTAAGTCGGCATTGTGCCTTTTGTTTTTAATTCCGATTCAATTTCTGTGTTTCATCGTCAATAAAAAGGTTCAAGGGATACAGTAAACCTGGACTGAGGCATCGGAACCTATAAATAGTGTCGCAGGAATGTTTCATAACATATACAGTGAGAGGAGTCAGTCTTCTTGTACTTAAGTCGGCGTTGTGCCTTTTCTATTTAATTCCGAAGCAATTTCTGTGTTTCATCGTCAAAAAGAAAAACAGAGGGATTCAGTAAACCTGAAGTGAAGCATTGGAATCCATAACTAGTGTCACAGGAATGGTTCAAAGCATAGGCAGTGAGAAGAGTCAGTCTTCTTGTACTTAAGTCGGCATAGTGCCTTTTGTATATAATTCCGATGCAATTTCTGTGTTTCATCGTCAATAAGGTCAGAGGGATACAGTAAACCTGAAGTGAAGGATCGGAATCTGTAACTAGTGTCACAGGAATGGTTCAAAACATAGACAGTAGGAAGAGTCAGTCTTCTTGTACTTAAGTCGGCATTTTGCCTTTTGTATTTAATTCCGATGCAATTTCGGTGTTTCATCATCAACAAGAAGGTCCAAGGGATACAGTAAACCTGCAGTGAAGCATTGGAATCTATAACTAGTGTTAATGGAATGGACAAAACATAGACAGTAAGAAGAGTCAGTCTTCTTGTACTTCAGTCGGCATTATGCCTTTTGTATTTAATTCCGATGCAGTTTCTGTGTTTCATCGTCAATAAGAAGGTCAGAGGGATACAGTAAACCTGAAGTGAAGCATCGGAATCTATAACTAGTGTCACAGGAATGGTTCAAAACATAGTCAGTAAGAAGAGTCAGTCTTCTTGTCCTTAAGTCGGCATTGTGCCTTTGTATTTAATTCCGATGCAATTTCTGTGTTTCATCGTCAATAAGAAGGTCCAAAGGATACAGTAAACCTGGAGTGTAGCATCGGAATCTATAACTAGTGTCACAGGAATGGTTCAAAACATAGACAGTAAGAAGAGTCAGTCATCATGTACCTAATTCGGCATTGTGCCTTTTGTATTTAATTCCGATTCAATTTCTGTGTTTCATCGTCAATAAAAAGGTTCAAGGGATACAGTAAACCTGAAGTGAAGCATCGGAATCTATAACTAGTGTCACAGGAATGGGTCAAAACATAGTCAGTAAGAAGAGTCATTCTTCATGTACTTAAGTCAGCATTGTGCCATTTGTATATAATTCCGATGCAATTTCTGTGTTTCATCGTCAATAAGAACGTCCAATGGATACAGTAAACCTGAAGTGAAGCATCGGAATCTATAACTAGTGTCAATGAAATGGTTCAAAAGATAGTAAGAAGTGTCAGTCTTCTTGTACTTAAGTCGGCACTGCGCCTTTTCTATTTAATTCCGATACAATTACAGTGTTTCATCGTCAATAAGAAGGTCCAAGGGAAACAGTAAACCTGGAGTGAAGCATCGGAGTCTATAACTAGTGTCAATGGAATGGATCAAAACATAGACAGTATGAAGAGTCAGTCTTCTTGTACTTAAGTCGGCATTGTGCCTTTTGTATTTAATTACGGTGCAATTTCTGTGTTTCATCGTCAATAAGAAGGTCAGAGGGATACAGTAAACCGAAAATGAAGCATCGGAATCTATAACTTGTGTCACAGGAATGGTTCAAATCATAGACAGTAAGAAGAGTCAGTCTTCTTGTACTTAAGTCGGCATTTTGCCTTTTGTATTTAATTCCGATGCAATTTCAGTGTTTCATCGTCAATAAGAAGGTCCAAGGGATACAGTAAACCTGCAGTGAAGCATCGGAATCTATAACTAGTGTCAATGGAATGGATCAAAACATAGACAGTAAGAAGAGTCAGTCTTCTTGTACTTAAGTCGGCATTGTGCCTTTTGTATTTAATTACGGTGCAATTTCTGTGTTTCATCGTCAATAAGATGGTCAGAGGGATACAGTAAACCTGAAGTGGAGCATCGGAATCTGTAACTAGTGTCACAGGAATGGTTCAAAGCATAGTCAGTAAGAAGAGTCTGTCTTCTTGTCCTTAAGTCGGCATTGTGCCTTTTGTATTTAATTCCGATGCAATTTCTGTGTTTTTTATCGTCAGTAAGAAGGTCCAAGGGATACAGTAAACCTGGAGTGAAGCATCGGAATCTATAACTATTGTCAGAGGAATGGTTCAAATTTAGACAGTAAGAAGATACAGTCTTCTTGTACCTTAAGTCGGCATTGTGCCTTTTGTATTTAATTCCGATGCAATTTCTGTTTCATCGTCAATAAGAAGGTCAGAGGGATACAGTAAACCTGAAGTGAAGCATCGGAATCCATAACTAGTTTTACAGGAATGGTTCAAAACATAGTCAGTAGGAAGAGTCAGTCTTCTTGTGAGTAAGTCGGCATTGTGCCTTTTGTATTTAATTCCGATGCAATTTCTGTGTTTTATCGTCATTAAGAAGGTCAGAGGGATACAGTAAGCCCGAAGTGAAGCATCGGAATCCACAACTAGTGTCACAGGAATGGTTCAAAACATAGACATTAGGAAGAGTCAGTCTTTGTGTACTTAAGTCGGCATTGTGCCTGATGTATTTAATTCCGACGCAATTTCTGTGTTTCATCGTCAATAAAGAGGTCCAAGGTATACAGTAAACCTGAAGTAAATCATCGGAATCTATAACTAGTGTCACAGGAATGGTTCAAACTATAATCAGTGAGAAGAGTTTATCTACTTGTAGTTAAGTCGGCATTGTGCCCTTTCTATTTCATTCCGATGCAATTTCTGTGTTTCATCGTCAATAAGAAGGTCCAAGGGATACAGTAAACCTGGAGTGAAGCATCGGAATCTATAACAAGTGTCGCAGGAATGGTTCAAAACATAGACAGTAAGAAGAGTCAGTCTTCTTGTACTTAAGTGGGCATTGTGCCTTTTCTATTTAATTCCGATGCAATTTCTGTGTTTCATCGTCAATAAGGTCAGAGGGATACAGTAAACCTGAAGTGAAGCATCGGAATCTATAACTAGTGTCACAGGAATGGTTCAAAACATAGTCAGTAAGAAGAGTCAGTCTTCTTGTCCTTAAGTCGGCATTGTGCCTTTGTATTTAATTCCGATGCAATTTCTGTGTTTCACCGACAATAAGATGGACCGAAGGGATACAGTAAACCTGAAGTGAAGCATCGGAATCTATAACTTGTGTCACAGGATTGGTTCAAAACATAGACAGTAAGAAGAGTCAGTCATCATGTACCTAATTCGGCATTGTGCCTTTTGTATTTAATTCCGATTCAAATTCTGTGTTTCATCGTCAATAAAAAGGTTCAAGGGATACAGTAAACCTGAAGTGAAGCATCGGAATCTATAACTAGTGTCACAGGAATGGGTCAAAACATAGTCAGTAAGAAGAGTCATTCTTCATGTACTTAAGTCAGCATTGTGCCATTTGTATATAATTCCGATGCAATTTCTGTTTTTCATCGTCAATAAGAACGTCCAATGGATACAGTAAACCTGAAGTGATGCATCGGAATCTATAACTAGTGTCAATGAAATGGTTCAAAAGATAGTAAGAAGTGTCAGTCTTCTTGTACTTAAGTCGGCACTGCGCGTTTTCTATTTAATTCCGATACAATTACATTGTTTCATCGTCAATAAGAAGGTCCAAGGGAAACAGTAAACCTGGAGTGAAGCATCGGAATCTATAACTAGTGTCAATGGAATGGATAAAAACATAGACAGTAAGAAGAGTCAGTCTTCTTGTACTTAAGTCGGCATTGTGCCTTTTGTATTTAATTACGGTGCAATTTCTGTGTTTCATCGTCAATAAGAAGGTCAGAGGGATACAGTAAACCGAAAATGAAGCATCGGAATCTATAACTTGTGTCACAGGAATGGTTCAAATCATAGACAGTAAGAAGAGTCAGTCTTCTTGTACTTAAGTCGGCATTTTGCCTTTTGTATTTAATTCCGATGCAATTTCAGTGTTTCATCGTCAATAAGAAGGTCCAAGGGATACAGTAAACCTGCAGTGAAGCATCGGAATCTATAACTAGTGTCAATGGAATGGATCAAAACATAGACAGTAAGAAGAGTCAGTCTTCTTGTACTTAAGTCGGCATTGTGCCTTTTGTATTTAATTACGGTGCAATTTCTGTCTTTCATCGTCAAAAGAAGGTCAGAGGGATACAGTAAACCTGAAGTGGAGCATCGGAATCTGTAACTAGTGTCACAGGAATGGTTCAAAGCATAGTCAGTAAGAAGAGTCTGTCTTCTTGTCCTTAAGTCGGCATTGTGCCTTTTGTATTTAATTCCGATGCAATTTCTGTGTTTTTTATCGTCAGTAAGAAGGTCCAAGGGATACAGTAAACCTGGAGTGAAGCATCGGAATCTATAACTATTGTCAGAGGAATGGTTCAAATTTAGACAGTAAGAAGATACAGTCTTCTTGTACCTTAAGTCGGCATTGTGCCTTTTGTATTTAATTCCGATGCAATTTCTGTTTCATCGTCAATAAGAAGGTCAGAGGGATACAGTAAACCTGAAGTGAAGCATCGGAATCCATAACTAGTGTTACAGGAATGGTTCAAAACATAGTCAGTAGGAAGAGTCAGTCTTCTTGTGAGTAAGTCGGCATTGTGCCTTTCGTATTTAATTCCGATGCAATTTCTGTGTTTTATCGTCATTAAGAAGGTCAGAGGGATACAGTAAGCCCGAAGTGAAGCATCGGAATCCACAACTAGTGTCACAGGAATGGTTCAAAACATAGACATTAGGAAGAGTCAGTCTTTGTGTACATAAGTCGGCATTGTGCCTGATGTATTTAATTCCGACGCAATTTCTGTGTTTCATCGTCAATAAGGAGGTCCAAGGTATACAGTAAACCTGAAGTAAAGCATCGGAATCTGTAACTAGTGTCACAGGAAT
Source organism: Schistocerca americana (assembly GCF_021461395.2). NCBI lineage: Eukaryota > Metazoa > Arthropoda > Insecta > Orthoptera > Acrididae > Schistocerca > Schistocerca americana. The sequence continues at coordinate 32,154,410 of NC_060121.1, forward strand.
GGTTCAAACTATAATCAGTGAGAAGAGTTTATCTACTTGTAGTTAAGTCGGCATTGTGCCTTTTCTATTTCATTCCGATGCAATTTCTGTGTTTCATCGTCAATAAGAAGGTCCAAGGGATACAGTAAACCTGGAGTGACGCATCGGAATCTATAACTAGTGTCGCAGGAATGGTTCAAAACATAGACAGTAAGAAGAGTCAGTCTTCTTGTACTTAAGTGGGCATTGTGCCTTTTCTATTTAATTCCGATGCAATTTCTGTGTTTCATCGTCAATAAGGTCAGAGGGATACAGTAAACCTGAAGTGAAGGATCGGAATCTGTAACTAGTGTCACAGGAATGGTTCAAAACATAGACAGTAGGAAGAGTCAGTCTTCTTGTAAGTAAGTCGGCATTTTGCGTTTTGTATTTAAGTGCGATGCAATTTTAGTGTTTCATCGTCAATAAGAAGGTCCAAGGGATACAGTAAACCTGCAGTGAAGCATCGGAATCTATAACTAGTGTCAATGGAATGGATCAAAACATAGACAGTAAAAAGAGTCAGTCTTCTTGTACTTAAGTCGGCATTGTGCCTTTTGTATTTAATTACGGTGCAATTTCTGTGTTCATCGTCAATAAGAAGGTCAGAGGGATACAGTAAACCTGAAGTGAAGCATCGGAATCTGTAACTAGTGTCACAGGAATGGTTCAAAGCATAGTCAGTAAGAAGAGTCAGTCTTCTTGTCCTTAAGTCGGCATTGTGCCTTTTCTATTTAATTCCGATGCAATTTCTATGTTTCATCGTCAGTAAGAAGGTCCAAGGGATACAGTAAACCTGGAGTGTAGCATCGGAATCTATAACTAGTGTCACAGGAATGGGTCAAAACATGGTCAGTAAGAAGAGTCAGTCTTCATGTACTTAAGACAGCATTGTGCCTTTTGTATTTAATTCCGATGCAATTTCTGTATTTCATCGTCAATAAGAAGGTCCTATGGATACAGTGAACCTGAAGTGAAGCATCGGAATCTATAACTTGTGTCACTGGAATGGTTCAAAAGATAGTCAGTAAGAAGAGTCAGTCTTCTTGTACTTAAGTCGGCACTGCGCCTTTTCTATTTAATTCCGATGCAATTTCTGTGTTTCATCGTCAATAAGGAGGTCCAAGGGAAACAGTAAAACTGGAGTGAAGCATCGGAATCTATAACTAGTGTCAATGGAATGGTTCAAAACATAGACAGTAAGAAGAGTCAGTCTTCTTGTACTAAAGTCGGCATTCTGCCTTTTGTATTTACTTCCGGTGCAATATCTGTGGTTCATCGTCAATAAGATGGTCAGAGGGATACAGGAAACCTGAGGTGAAGCATCGGAATCTATAACTTGTGTCACAGGAATGGTTCAAGACATAGTCAGTAAGAAGAGACAGTCTTCTTCTCCTCAAGTCGGCCATATGCCATTTGTGTTTAATTCCGATGCAATTTCTGTGTTTCATCTTCAATAAGAAGGTCCAAGGGATACAGTAAACCTGGAGTGGAGCATCGGAATCTATAACTAGTGTCACAGGAATGGTTCAAAACACAGACAGTATTTAAGTCGGCATTGTGCCTTTTGTATTTAATTCCGATGATATTTCTGAGTTTCATCGCCAATTAGACGGTCCAAGGGATACAATAAACCTGAAGTGAAGCATCGGACTATATAACTAGTGTCACAGGAATAGTTCAAAACATAGACAGTAGGAAGAGTCAGTCTTCTTGTACTTAAGTTGGCATTGTGCCTTTTGTATTTAATTCCGATGAAATTTGTGTGATTCATCGTCAATTAGAAGGTCCAAGGGATACAGTAACCTAAAGTAAAGCATCGGAATATATAACTAGTGTCACAGGAATGGGTCAAAACATAGACAGTAAGAAGAGTCAGTCTTCTTGTACTTAAGTCGGTATTGTGTCATTTGTATGTAATTCCGATGCAATTTCTGTGTTTCATCGTCAATAAGGTCAGAGGGATACAGTAAACCTGAAGTGAAGCATCGGAATCTATAACTAGTGTCACAGGAATGGTTCAAAACATAGATAGTAGGAAGAGTCAGTGTTCTTGTACTTAAGTCGAGATTGCGCATTTTGTATTTAATTCCTACTCAATTTCTGTGTTTCATCGTGAATAAGAAGGTCAGAGGGATACAGTAAACCTGAAGTGAAGCATCGGAATGCAAAACTAGTGTCACAGGAATGGTTCAAAACATAGACAGCAGGAAGGGTCAGTCATCTTGTACTTAAGTCGGCATTGTGCCTTGTGTATTTAATTCCGTTGCAATATCTGTGTTTCATCGTCAGTAAGAAGGTCCAAGGGATACAGTAAACCTGAAGTGAAGCATCGGAATCTATAACTAGTGTCACAGGAGTGGTTCAAAACATAGACAGTAAGAAGAATCAGTCTTCATGTACCTAAGTCGGCATTGTGCCTTTTGTATTTAATTCCGATTCAATTTCTGTGTTTCATCGTCAAAAGAAGGTTCAAGGGATACAGTAAACCTGAAGTGAAGCATCGGAATCTATAACTAGTGTCACAGGAATGGGTCAAAACATAGTCAGTAAGAAGAGTCAGTCTTCATGTACTTAAGTCAGCATTGTGCCTTTTGTATTTAATTCCGATGCAATTTCTGTGTTTCATCGTCAAAAGAAGGTTCAAGGGATACAGTAAACCTGAAGTGAAGCATCGGAATCTATAACTAGTGTCACTGGAATGGTTCAAAAGATAGTCAGTAAGAAGAGTCAGTCTTCTTGTACATAAGTCGGCACTGCGCATTTTCTATTTATTCCGATGCAATTTCAGTGTTTCATCGTCAATAAGAAGGTCCAAGGGAAACAGTAAACCTGAAGTGAAGCATCGGAATCCAAAACTAGTGTCACAGGAATGGTTCAAAACATAGACAGCAGGAAGAGTCAGTCATCTTGTACTTAAGTCGGTATTGTGCCTTGTGTATTTAATTCCGTTGCAATATCTGTGTTTCATCGTCAGTAAGAAGGTCCAAGGGATACAGTGAACCTGAAGTGAAGCAATGGAATCTATAACTAGCGTCACAGGAATGGTTCAAAACATAGACAGTAAGAAGAGTCAGTCTTCATGTACCTAAGTCGGCATTGTCCCTTTTGTATTTAATTCCGATTCAATTTCTGTGTTTCATCGTCAAAAGAAGGTTCAAGGGATACAGTAAACCTGAAGTGAAGCATCGGAATCTATAACTAGTGTCACAGGAATGGGTCAAAACATAGTCAAAAAGAAGAGTGAGTCTTCATGTACTTAAGTCAGCATTTTGCCTTTTGTATTTAATTCCGATACAATTTCTGTGTTTCATCGTCAATATGAAGATCCAATGGATACAGTAAACCAGAAGTGAAGCATCGAAATCTATAACTAGTGTCACTGGAATGGTTCAAAAGATAGTCAGTAAGAAGAGTCAGTCTTCTTGTACATAAGTCGGCACTGCGCCTTTTCTATTCAATTCCGATGCAATTTCAGTGTTTCATCGTCAATAAGAAGGTCCAAGGGAAACAGTAAACCTGGAGTGAAGCATCGGAATCTATAACTAGTGTCACAGGAATGGTTCAAAACATAGTCAGTAATAAGAGTCAGTCTCTTGTACTTAAGTCGGCAATGTGCCTTTTGTATTTAATTCCGATGCAATTTCTGTGTTCATCGTCAATAAGATGGTCCAAGGGATACAGTAAAACAGAAGTCAAACGTCGGAATCTATAACTAGTGTCACAGGAATGTTTCAAAACATAGACAGTAAGAAGAGTCAGTCTCCTTGTACTTAAGTCGGCATTGTGCCTTTTCTATCTAATTGCGATGCAATTTCAGTGTTTCATCGTCAATATGAAGGTCAGAGGGAAACCGTAAACCTGAAGTGAAGCATTGAAATCTATAACTAGTGTTACAGGAATGCTTCAAAACATACTCAGTAAGGAGAGTCAGTCTTCTCGTCCTTAAGTCGGCATTGTGCCTTTTGTATTTAATTCCGATGTAATTTCTGTGTTTCATCGTCAATAAGATGGACCAAATGGAAACAGTAAACCTGAAGTCAAGCATCGGAATCTATAACTAGTGTTACAGGAATGGTTCAAAACATAGTCAGTAAGGAGAGTCAGTCTTCTTGTACTTAAGTTGGCATTGTGCCTTTTGTATTTATTTACGATGAAATTTGTGTGATTCATCGTCAATTAGTAGGTCCAAGGGATACAGTAACCTAAAGTGAAGCATCGGAATATATAACTAGTGTCACAGGAATGGTTCAAAACATAGACAGTAAGAAGAGTCAGTCTTCTTGTACTTAAGTCGGTATTGTGTCAATTGTATTTAATTCCGATGCAATTTCTGTGTTTCATCGTCAATAAGGGCAGAGGGATACAGTAAACCTGAAGTGAAGCATCGGAATCTATAACTAGTGTTACAGGAATGGTTCAAAACATAGTCAGTAAGGAGAGTCAGTCTTCTTGTCCTTAAGTCGGCATTGTGCCTTTTGTATTTAATTCCGATGCAATTTCTGTGTTTCGTCGTCAATAAGAAGGTCAGAGGGATACAGTAAACCTGAAGTGAAGCATCGGAATCTATAACTAGTGTTACAGGAATGGTTCAAAACGTAGACAGTAAGAAGAGTCAGTCTTCTTGTCCGTGAGTCGGCATTGTGCCTTGTGTATTTAATTCCGTTGCAATATCTGTGTTTCATCGTCAGTAAGAAGGTCCAAGGGATACAGTAAACCTGAAGTGAAGCATCGTACTCTGTAACTAGTGTCACAGGAATGGTTCAAAGCATAGTCAGTAAGAAGAGTCAGTCTCTTGTACTTAAGTCGGCATTGTGCCTTTTGTATTTAATTCCGATGCAATTTCTGTGTTCATCGTCAATAAGATGGTCCAAGGGATACAGTCAAACAGAAGTCAAACATCGGAATCTATAACTAGTGTCACAGGAATAGTTCAAAACATAGACAGTAAGAAGAGTCAGTCTTCTTGTACTTAAGTCGGCATTGTGCCTTTTCTATTTAATTCCGATGCAATTTCAGTGTTTCATCGTCAATAAGATGGTCAGAGGGACACGGTAAACCTGAAGTGAAGCATCGGAATCAGTAACTAGTGTAACAGGAATGGTTCAAAACGTAGTCAGTAAGAAGAGTCCGTCTTCTTGTACTTAAGTATGCATTGTGCCTTTTGTATTTAATTCCGATGCAATTTCTGTATTTCATCGTCAACAAGAAGGTCAGAGGGATACAGTAAACCTGAAGTGAAGCATCGGAATCTATAACGAGTGTCACAGGAATGGTTCAAAACATAGTCAGTAAGAAGAGTCAGACTTTTTGTACATAAGTCGGCATTGTGGCTTCTGTATGCAATTCCGATGCAATTTCTGTGTTTCATCGTCAATATGAAGGTCCAAGGGATGCAGTAAACCTGAAGTGAAGCATCGGAATTTATAACTAGTGTTAGAGGAATGGTTCAAAACATAGTCAGTAAGGAGAGTCAGTCTTCTTCTCCTTAAGTCGGCATTGTGCCTTTTGTACTTAATTCCGATGCAATTTCTGTGGTTCGTCGTCAATACGAAGGACAGAGGGAACAGTAAACCTGAAGTGAACCATCGGAATCTATAACTAGTGTTACAGGAATGGTTCAAAACATAGTCAGTAAGAAGAGTCAGTATTCTTGTCCGTAAGTCGGCATTGTGCCTTTTGTATTTAATTCCGATGCAATTTCAGTGTTTCATCGTCAATAAGATGGACCGAAGGGATGCAGTAAACCTGAAGTGATGCATCGGAATCTGTAACTAGTGTTACAGGAATGGTTCAAAACATAGTCAGTAAGGAGAGTCAGTCTTCTTGTCCTTAAGTCGGCATTGAGCCTTTTGTATTTAATTCCGATGCAATTTCTGTGTTTCATCGTCAATAAGGTCAGAGGGATACAGTAAACCTGAAGTGAAGCATCGGAATCTGTAACTAGTGTCACAGGAATGGTTCAAAACATAGAAAGTGGGAAGAGTCAGTCTTCTTGTACTTAAGTCGAAATTGTGCCTTTTGTATTTAATTCCGATGCGATTTCTGTGTTGCATCGTCAATAAGAAGGTCGGAGGGATACAGTAAACCTGAAGTGAAGCATCGGAATCCAAAACTAATGTCACAGGAATGGTTCAAATCATAGACAGCAGGAAGAGTCACTCATTTTGTACTTAAGTCGGCAATGTGCCTTGTGTATTTAATTCCGTTGCAATATCTGTGTTTCGTCGTCAGTAAGAAGGTCCAAGGGATACAGTAAACCTGAAGTGAAGCATCGGAATCTATAACTTGTGTCACAAGAATGGTTCAAGACATAGTCAGTAAGAAGAGCCAGTCTTCTTGTCCTTAAGTCGGAGTTATGCCTTTTGTATTTAATTCCGATGCAATTTCTGTGTTTCATCGTCAATAGGAAGGTCCAAGGGATACAGTAAACCTGGAGTGGAGAATCGGAATCTATAACTAGTGTCACAGGAATGGTTCAAAACATAGACAGTACTTTAGTCGGCATTGTGCCTTTTGTATTTAATTCCGATGCAATTTCTGTGTTTCATCGTCAATAAGAAGGTCCAAGGGATACATTAAACCTGAAGTAAAGCATCGTAATCTATAACTAGTGTCACAAGAATGGTTCAAAACATAGTCAGTAAGAAGAGTCAGTCTCTTGTACTTAAGTCGTCATTGTGCCTTTTGTATTTAATTCCGATGCAATTTCTGTGTTCATTGTCAATAAGATGGTCCAAGGGATACAGTAAAACAGAAGTCAAACATCGGAATCTATAACTAGTGTCACAGGAATGGTTCAAAACATAGACAGTTAGAAGAGTCAGTCTTCTTGTACTTAAGTCGGCATTGTGCCTTTTCTATTTAATTCCGATTCATTTTCAGTGTTTCATCGTCAATAAGATGGTCAGAGGGACACGGTAAACCTGAAGTGAAGCATCGGAATCTATAACTAGTGCCACAGGAATTGTTCAAAACATAGTCAGTAAGAAGAGTCAGTCTTCTTGTACTTAAGTCGGCGTTGTGCCTTTTGTATTTCATTCCGATGCAATTTCTGTGTTTCATCGTCAACAAGAAGGTCAGAGTAATACAGTAAACTTGAAGTGAAGCATCGGAATCTATAACGAGTGTCACAGGAATGGTTCAAAACATAGTCAGTAAGAAGAGTCAGTCTTTTCGTACTTAAGTCGGCATTGTGCCTTCTGTATTTAATTCCGATGCAATTTCTGTGTTTCATCGTCAATATGAAGGTCCAAGGGGGTGCAGTAAACCTGAAGTGAAGCATGGGAATCTAGAACTAGTGTTACAGGAATGGTTCAAAACATAGTCAGTAAGGAGAGTCAGTCTTCTTGTCCTTAAGTCGGCATTGTGCCTCTTTTATTTAATTCCGATGAAATTTCTGTGTTTCGTCGTCAATAAGAAGGTCAGAGGGATACAGTAAATCTGAAGTGAAGCATCGAAATCTATAACTAGTGTTACAGAAATGGTTCAAAACATAGTCATTAAGAAGAGTCAGTCTTCTTGTCCGTAAGTCGGCATTGTGCCTTTTGTATTTAATTCCGTTGCAATTTCTGTGTTTCATCGTCAATAAGATTTACCGAAGGGATACAGTAAACCTGAATTGAAGCATCAGAATCTATAACTAGTGTTACAGGAATGGTTTAAAACATAGTCAGTAAGGAGAGTCAGTCTTCTTGTACTTAAGTTGGCATTGTGCCTTTTGTATTTAATTCCGATGAAATTTGTGTGATTCATCGTCAATTAGAAGGTCCAAGGGATACAGTAACCTAAAGTGAAGCATCGGAATATATAAGCAGTGACACAGGAATGGTTCAAAGTATAGAGAGTAAGAAGAGTCAGTCTTCGTGTACTTAAGTCGGTATTGTGTCATTTGTATTTAATCCCGATGCAATTTCTGTGTTTCATCGTCAATAAGGTCAGAGGGATACAGTAATCCTGAAGTGAAGCATCGGAATCTATAACTAGTGTTACAGGAATGGTTCAAAACATAGTCAGTAAGGAGAGTCAGTCTTCTTGTCCTTAAGTCGGCATTGTGCCTTTTGTATTTAATTCCGATGCAATTTCTGTGTTTCGTCGTCACTAAGAAGGTCAGAGGGATACAGTAAACCTGAAGTAAAGCATCGGAATCTATAACTAGTGTTACATGAATGGTTCAAAACATAGTCAGTAAGAAGAGTCAGTCCTCTTGTCTGTAAGTCGGCATTGAGCCTTTTGTATTTAATTCCGATGCAATTTCTGTGTTTCATCGTCAATAAGATGGACCGAAGGGATACAGTAAACCTGAAGTGAAGCATCGGAATCTATAACTAGTGTCACTGGAATGGGTCAAAACATAGTCAGTAAGAAGAGTTAGTCTTCATGTATTAAGTCAGCATTGTGCCTTTTGTATTTAATTCCAATGCAATTTCTGTGTTTCATCGTCAATAGGTAGGTCCAAGGGATACAGTAAACCTGGAGTGGAGCATCGGAATCTATAACTAATGTCACAAGAATGGTTCAAAACATAGACAGTACTTAAGTCGGCATTATGCCTTTTGTATTTAATTCCGATGCAATTTCTGTGTTTCATCGACAATAAGAAGGTCCAAGGGATACAGTAAACCTGAAGTGAAGCATCGTAATCTATAACTAGTGTCAGAGGAATGGTTCAAAACTTAGTAAGAAGAGTCAGTCTCTTGTACTTAAGTCGGCATTGTGCCTTTTGTATTTAATTCCGATGCAATTTCTGTGTTCATCGTCAATAAGATGGTCCAAGGGATACAGTAAAACAGAAGTCAAACATCGGAATCTATAACTAGTGTCACAGGAATGGTTCAAAACATTGACAGTAAGAAGAGTCAGTCTTCTTGTACTTAAGTCGGCATTGTGCCTTTTCTATTTAATTCCGATGCAATTTCAGTGTTTCATCGTCAATAAGATGGTCAGAGGGAGACGGTAAACCTGAAGTGAAGCATCGGAATCTATAACTAGTGTCACAGGAATGTTTCAAAACATAGTCAGTAAGAAGAGTCAGTCTTCTAATACTTAAGTAGGAATTGTGCCATTTGTGTTTAATTCCGATGCAATTTGTGTGTTTTATCGTCAACAAGAAGGTCAGAGGGATACAGTAAACCTGAAGTGAAGCATCGGAATCTATAACGAGTGTCACAGGAATGGGTCAAAACATAGTCAGTAAGAAGAGTCAGTCTTTTTGTACTTAAGTCGGCATTGTGCCTTCTGTATTTAATTCCGATGCAATTTCTGTGTTTCATCGTCAATATGAAGGTCCAAGGGATGCAGTAAACCTGAAGTGAAGCATCGGAATCTATAACTAGTGTTACAGGAATGGTTCAAAACATAGTCAGTAAGGAGAGTCAGCCTTCTTGTCCTTAAGTCGGCATTGTGCCTTTTGTATTTAATTCCGATGCAATTTCTGTGTTTCGTCGTCAATAAGAAGGTCGGAGGGATACAGTAAACCTGAATTGAAGCATCGGAATCTATAACTAGTGTTACAGGAATGGTTCAAAACATAGTCAGTAAGAGGAGTCAGTCTTCTTGTCTGTAAGTCGGCATTGTGCTTTTGTATTTAATTCCGATGCAATTTCTGTGTTTCATCGTCAATACGAAGGTCCAAGGGAAACAGTAAACCAGAAGTGAAGCATCGGAATCCGTAACTAGTGTCACAGGAATGGGTCAAAACATAGTCAGTAAGAAGAGTCAGTCTTTTTGTACTTAAGTCGGCATTGTGCCTTCTGTATTTAATTCCGATGCAATTTCTGTGTTTCATCGTCAATATGAAGGTCTAAGGGATGCAGTAAACCTGAAGTGAAGCATCGGAATCTATAACTAGTGTTACAGGAATGGTTCAAAACATAGTCAGTAAGGAGAGTCAGTCTTCTTGTCCTTAAGTCGGCATTGTGCCTTTTGTATTTAATTCCGATGCAATTTCTGTGTTTCGTCGTCAATAAGAAGGTCGGAGGGATACAGTAAACCCTGAAGTGAAGCATCGGAATCTATAACTAGTGTTACAGGAATGGTTCAAAACATAGTCAGTAAGAGGAGTCAGTCTTCTTGTCTGTAAGTCGGCATTGTGCTTTTCTATTTAATTCCGATGCAATTGCTGTGTTTCATCGTCAATAAGAAGTTCCAAGGGATACAGCAAACCTGGAGTGAAGCATCGGAACCTATAAATAGTGTCGCAGGGATGTTTCAAAACATAGACAGTAAGAAGAGTCAGTCTTCTTGTACTTAAGTCGGCATTGTGCCTTTTCTATTTAATTCCAATGCAATTTCTGTGTTTCATCGTCAATAAGAAGGTCAGAGGGACACAGTAAACCTGAAGTGAAGCATCGGAATCCAAAACTAGTGTCACAGGAATGGTTCAAAACATAGACAGCAGGAAGAGTCATTCTTCTTGTACCTAAGTCGGCATTGTTCCTTGTGTATTTAATTCCGTTGCAATATCTGTGTTTCATCGTCAGTAAGAAGGTATAAGGGATACAGTAAACCTGAAGTGGAGCATCGGAATCTATAACTAGTGTCACAGGAATGGTTCAGAACATAACCAGTAATAAGAGTCAGTCTTCTGGTACTTAAGTCGGCATTGTGCCTTTTCTATTTAATTCCGATGCAATTTCTGTGTTTCATCGTCAATAAGAAGTTCCAATGGATACAGTAAACCTGGAGTGAAGCATCGGAACCTATAAATAGTGTCGCAGGAATGTTTCAAAACATAGACAGTAAGAAGAGTCAGTCTTCTTGTACTTAAGTCGGCATTGTGCCTTTTCTATTTAATTCCAATGCAATTTCTGTGTTTCATCGTCAATAAGAAGGTCAGAGGGATTCAGTAAACCTGAAGTAAAGCATCGGAATCTATAACTAGTGTCAAAGAGATTGGTTCAAAGCATAGACAGTAAGAAGTGTCGGTTTTCATGTACTTAAGTCGGCATTGTGCCTTTTGTGTTTAATTCCGATGGAATTTCTGTGTTTCATCTTCAATACGAAGGTCCAAGGGAAACAGTAAACCAGAAGTGAAGCATCGGAATCCATAACTAGTGTCACAGGAATGGTTTAAAACATAGTCAGTAAGAAGAGTCAGTCTTCTTGTACTTAAGTCGGCATTGTGCCTTTTCTATTTAATTCCGACGCAATTTCTGTGTTTCATCGTCAATAAGAAGGTACAAGGGATACGGTAAACCTGGAGTGAAGCATCGGAATCTGTAACTAGTGTCAATGGAATGGTTCAAAACATAGACAGTAAGAAGAGTCAGTCTTCTTATACTTAATTCGGCATTGTGCCTTTTGTATTTATTTGCGATGCAATTTCTGTATTTCATCGTCAATAAGAAGGTCCAAGGGATACAGTAAACCTGGAGTGAAGCATCGGAATCTATATCTAGTGTCACGGGATTAATTCAAAACATAGTTAGTAAGAAGAGTCAGTTTTCTAGTACTTAAATCGGCATTGTGCCTTTCGTATTTAATTGCGATGCAATTTCTGTGTTTCACCATCAATAAGAACGTCAGAGGGATACAGTAAACCTGAAGTGAAGCATCGGAATCTATAACTAGTGTCACAGGAATGGTTCAAACATAGACAGTAAGAAGATCAGTCTTCATGTACTTAAGTGGGCATTGTGCCTTTTGTATTTTTTTCCGATGCAATTTCTGTGTTTGATCGTCAATAAGAAGGTCAGAGGGATGCATTAAAAATGAAGTGAAGAATCGGAAACTATAACTAGTGTCACAGGAATGGTTCAAAACATAGTCATTAAGAAGAGTCAGTCTTCTTGTCCTTAAGTCGGCATTGTGCCTTTTGTATCTAATTCCGATGCAATTTCTGTGTTTCATCGTCAATAAGAAGGTCCAAGGAATACAGAAAACCTGAAGTGAAGCATCGGACTCTATAACTAGTGTCACTGGAATGGATCAAAATATAGACAGTAAGAAGAGTCAGTCTTCTTGTACTTAAGTCGGCATTGTGCCTTTTCTATTTAATTCCGATGGAATTTCAGTGATTCATCGTCTATAAGAATGTCATAGGGATACAGTAAACCTGAAGTGAACATCGGAATCTATAACTAGTGTCACAGGAATGGTTCAAATCATAGACAGTAAGAGAGTTAGTCTTCTTGTACTTAAGTAGGCATTGTGGGTTTTGTATTTAACTTCGATGCAATTTCTGTGTTTCATCGTCAATAAGAAGGTTCAAGGGATACAGTAAACCAGCAGTGTAGCATCGGAATCTATAACTAGTGTCACAGGAATGGTTCAAAGCATAGACAGTAGGAAGAGTCAATCTTCTTGTACTTAAAAAGGCATTGTGCCTTTAGTATTTAATTCCGCTGCAATTTCTGTGTTTCAACGTCAATAAGAAGGTCCAAGGGAAACAGTAAACCTGAAGTGAAGCATCGGAATCTATAACTAGTGTCACAGGAATGTTTCAAATCATAGACAGTAAGAAGAGTTAGTCTTCTTGTACTTAAGTAGGCATTGTGGCTTTTGTATTTAACTTCGATGCAATTTCTGTGTTTCATCGTCAATAGGAAGGTCCAAGGGATACAGTAAACCTGACGCGAAGCATCGGAAACTATAACTAGTGTCACAGGAATGGTTCAAAAATAGTCAGTAAGAGGAGTCAGTCTTCTTGTACTTAAGTCGGTATTGTGCCTTTTCTATTTAATTCCGAAGCAATTTCTGTGCTTCATCGTCAATAAGAAGGTCTGAGGGATACAGTAAACCTGAAGTGAAGCTTCGTAATCTATAACTAGTGTCACCGGAATGGTTCAAAACATAGTCAGTAAGAAGAGTCAGTCTTCTTGTACTTAAGTCGACATTGTGCCTTTTCGAATTAATTCCGAAGCAATTTCTGTGTTTCATCGTCAAAAAAAAAGGCCAGAGGGATACAATAAACCTAAAGTGAAGCATCGGAATCAATAATTAGTGTCACAGAAATGGTTCAAAACAAAGTCAGCAAGAAGAGTCAGTCTTCTTGTCATTAAGACGGCATTGTGCCTTTTGTATTTAATTCCGATGCAATTTCTGTGTTTCATCGTCAATATGAAGGTCCAAGGGATACAGTAAACCTGGAGTGTAGCATCGGAATCTATAACTAGTGTCACAGGAATGGTTCAAAACATAGACAGTAAGAAGAGTCAGTCTTCGTGTACTAAAGTTAGCATTTTCCCTTTTGTATTTCATTCCGAAGCAATTTCTGTGTTTCATCGTCAATAAAAAGGTCCAAGGGATACAGTAAACCTGAAGTGAAGCATCGGAATCAGTAACTAGTGTAACAGGAATGGTTCAAAACGTAGTCAGTAAGAAGAGTCCGTCTTCTTGTACTTAAGTATGCATTGTGCCTTTTGTATTTAATTCCGATGCAATTTCTGTATTTCATCGTCAACAAGAAGGTCAGAGGGATACAGTAAACCTGAAGTGAAGCATCGGAATCTATAACGAGTGTCACAGGAATGGTTCAAAACATAGTCAGTAAGAAGAGTCAGACTTTTTGTACATAAGTCGGCATTGTGGCTTCTGTATGCAATTCCGATGCAATTTCTGTGTTTCATCGTCAATATGAAGGTCCAAGGGATGCAGTAAACCTGAAGTGAAGCATCGGAATTTATAACTAGTGTTAGAGGAATGGTTCAAAACATAGTCAGTAAGGAGAGTCTGTCTTCTTGTCCTTAAGTCGGCATTGTGCCTTTTGTACTTAATTCCGATGCAATTTCTGTGGTTCGTCGTCAATACGAAGGACAGAGGGAACAGTAAACCTGAAGTGAACCATCGGAATCTATAACTAGTGTTACAGGAATGGTTCAAAACATAGTCAGTAAGAAGAGTCAGTATTCTTGTCCGTAAGTCGGCATTGTGCCTTTTGTATTTAATTCCGATGCAATTTCAGTGTTTCATCGTCAATAAGATGGACCGAAGGGATGCAGTAAACCTGAAGTGATGCATCGGAATCTGTAACTAGTGTTACAGGAATGGTTCAAAACATAGTCAGTAAGGAGAGTCAGTCTTCTTGTCCTTAAGTCGGCATTGAGCCTTTTGTATTTAATTCCGATGCAATTTCTGTGTTTCATCGTCAATAAGGTCAGAGGGATACAGTAAACCTGAAGTGAAGCATCGGAATCTGTAACTAGTGTCACAGGAATGGTTCAAAACATAGAAAGTGGGAAGAGTCAGTCTTCTTGTACTTAAGTCGAAATTGTGCCTTTTGTATTTAATTCCGATGCGATTTCTGTGTTGCATCGTCAATAAGAAGGTCGGAGGGATACAGTAAACCTGAAGTGAAGCATCGGAATCCAAAACTAATGTCACAGGAATGGTTCAAATCATAGACAGCAGGAAGAGTCACTCATCTTGTACTTAAGTCGGCAATGTGCCTTGTGTATTTAATTCCGTTGCAATATCTGTGTTTCGTCGTCAGTAAGAAGGTCCAAGGGATACAGTAAACCTGAAGTGAAGCATCGGAATCTATAACTTGTGTCACAAGAATGGTTCAAGACATAGTCAGTAAGAAGAGCCAGTCTTCTTGTCCTTAAGTCGGAGTTATGCCTTTTGTATTTAATTCCGATGCAATTTCTGTGTTTCATCGTCAATAGGAAGGTCCAAGGGATACAGTAAACCTGGAGTGGAGAATCGGAATCTATAACTAGTGTCACAGGAATGGTTCAAAACATAGACAGTACTTTAGTCGGCATTGTGCCTTTTGTATTTAATTCCGATGCAATTTCTGTGTTTCATCGTCAATAAGAAGGTCCAAGGGATACATTAAACCTGAAGTAAAGCATCGTAATCTATAACTAGTGTCACAAGAATGGTTCAAAACATAGTCAGTAAGAAGAGTCAGTCTCTTGTACTTAAGTCGTCATTGTGCCTTTTGTATTTAATTCCGATGCAATTTCTGTGTTCATTGTCAATAAGATGGTCCAAGGGATACAGTAAAACAGAAGTCAAACATCGGAATCTATAACTAGTGTCACAGGAATGGTTCAAAACATAGACAGTTAGAAGAGTCAGTCTTCTTGTACTTAAGTCGGCATTGTGCCTTTTCTATTTAATTCCGATTCATTTTCAGTGTTTCATCGTCAATAAGATGGTCAGAGGGACACGGTAAACCTGAAGTGAAGCATCGGAATCTATAACTAGTGCCACAGGAATTGTTCAAAACATAGTCAGTAAGAAGAGTCAGTCTTCTTGTACTTAAGTCGGCGTTGTGCCTTTTGTATTTCATTCCGATGCAATTTCTGTGTTTCATCGTCAACAAGAAGGTCAGAGGGATACAGTAAACTTGAAGTGAAGCATCGGAATCTATAACGAGTGTCACAGGAATGGTTCAAAACATAGTCAGTAAGAAGAGTCAGTCTTTTCGTACTTAAGTCGGCATTGTGCCTTCTGTATTTAATTCCGATGCAATTTCTGTGTTTCATCGTCAATATGAAGGTCCAAGGGGGTGCAGTAAACCTGAAGTGAAGCATGGGAATCTAGAACTAGTGTTACAGGAATGGTTCAAAACATAGTCAGTAAGGAGAGTCAGTCTTCTTGTCCTTAAGTCGGCATTGTGCCTCTTTTATTTAATTCCGATGAAATTTCTGTGTTTCGTCGTCAATAAGAAGGTCAGAGGGATACAGTAAATCTGAAGTGAAGCATCGAAATCTATAACTAGTGTTACAGAAATGGTTCAAAACATAGTCATTAAGAAGAGTCAGTCTTCTTGTCCGTAAGTCGGCATTGTGCCTTTTGTATTTAATTCCGTTGCAATTTCTGTGTTTCATCGTCAATAAGATTTACCGAAGGGATACAGTAAACCTGAATTGAAGCATCAGAATCTATAACTAGTGTTACAGGAATGGTTTAAAACATAGTCAGTAAGGAGAGTCAGTCTTCTTGTACTTAAGTTGGCATTGTGCCTTTTGTATTTAATTCCGATGAAATTTGTGTGATTCATCGTCAATTAGAAGGTCCAAGGGATACAGTAACCTAAAGTGAAGCATCGGAATATATAAGTAGTGACACAGGAATGGTTCAAAGTATAGAGAGTAAGAAGAGTCAGTCTTCGTGTACTTAAGTCGGTATTGTGTCATTTGTATTTAATCCCGATGCAATTTCTGTGTTTCATCGTCAATAAGGTCAGAGGGATACAGTAATCCTGAAGTGAAGCATCGGAATCTATAACTAGTGTTACAGGAATGGTTCAAAACATAGTCAGTAAGGAGAGTCAGTCTTCTTGTCCTTAAGTCGGCATTGTGCCTTTTGTATTTAATTCCGATGCAATTTCTGTGTTTCGTCGTCACTAAGAAGGTCAGAGGGATACAGTAAACCTGAAGTAAAGCATCGGAATCTATAACTAGTGTTACATGAATGGTTCAAAACATAGTCAGTAAGAAGAGTCAGTCCTCTTGTCTGTAAGTCGGCATTGAGCCTTTTGTATTTAATTCCGATGCAATTTCTGTGTTTCATCGTCAATAAGATGGACCGAAGGGATACAGTAAACCTGAAGTGAAGCATCGGAATCTATAACTAGTGTCACTGGAATGGGTCAAAACATAGTCAGTAAGAAGAGTTAGTCTTCATGTATTAAGTCAGCATTGTGCCTTTTGTATTTAATTCCAATGCAATTTCTGTGTTTCATCGTCAATAGGTAGGTCCAAGGGATACAGTAAACCTGGAGTGGAGCATCGGAATCTATAACTAATGTCACAAGAATGGTTCAAAACATAGACAGTACTTAAGTCGGCATTATGCCTTTTGTATTTAATTCCGATGCAATTTCTGTGTTTCATCGACAATAAGAAGGTCCAAGGGATACAGTAAACCTGAAGTGAAGCATCGTAATCTATAACTAGTGTCAGAGGAATGGTTCAAAACTTAGTAAGAAGAGTCAGTCTCTTGTACTTAAGTCGGCATTGTGCCTTTTGTATTTAATTCCGATGCAATTTCTGTGTTCATCGTCAATAAGATGGTCCAAGGGATACAGTAAAACAGAAGTCAAACATCGGAATCTATAACTAGTGTCACAGGAATGGTTCAAAACATTGACAGTAAGAAGAGTCAGTCTTCTTGTACTTAAGTCGGCATTGTGCCTTTTCTATTTAATTCCGATGCAATTTCAGTGTTTCATCGTCAATAAGATGGTCAGAGGGAGACGGTAAACCTGAAGTGAAGCATCGGAATCTATAACTAGTGTCACAGGAATGTTTCAAAACATAGTCAGTAAGAAGAGTCAGTCTTCTAATACTTAAGTAGGAATTGTGCCTTTTGTATTTAATTCCGATGCAATTTGTGTGTTTTATCGTCAACAAGAAGGTCAGAGGGATACAGTAAACCTGAAGTGAAGCATCGGAATCTATAACGAGTGTCACAGGAATGGGTCAAAACATAGTCAGTAAGAAGAGTCAGTCTTTTTGTACTTAAGTCGGCATTGTGCCTTCTGTATTTAATTCCGATGCAATTTCTGTGTTTCATCGTCAATATGAAGGTCCAAGGGATGCAGTAAACCTGAAGTGAAGCATCGGAATCTATAACTAGTGTTACAGGAATGGTTCAAAACATAGTCAGTAAGGAGAGTCAGTCTTCTTGTCCTTAAGTCGGCATTGTGCCTTTTGTATTTAATTCCGATGCAATTTCTGTGTTTCGTCGTCAATAAGAAGGTCGGAGGGATACAGTAAACCTGAAGTGAAGCATCGGAATCTATAACTAGTGTTACAGGAATGGTTCAAAACATAGTCAGTAAGAGGAGTCAGTCTTCTTGTCTGTAAGTCGGCATTGTGCTTTTGTATTTAATTCCGATGCAATTTCTGTGTTTCATCGTCAATACGAAGGTCTAAGGGAAACAGTAAACCAGAAGTGAAGCATCGGAATCCGTAACTAGTGTCACAGGAATGGGTCAAAACATAGTCAGTAAGAAGAGTCAGTCTTTTTGTACTTAAGTCGGCATTGTGCCTTCTGTATTTAATTCCGATGCAATTTCTGTGTTTCATCGTCAATATGAAGGTCCAAGGGATGCAGTAAACCTGAAGTGAAGCATCGGAATCTATAACTAGTGTTACAGGAATGGTTCAAAACATAGTCAGTAAGGAGAGTCAGTCTTCTTGTCCTTAAGTCGGCATTGTGCCTTTTGTATTTAATTCCGATGCAATTTCTGTGTTTCGTCGTCAATAAGAAGGTCGGAGGGATACAGTAAACCCTGAAGTGAAGCATCGGAATCTATAACTAGTGTTACAGGAATGGTTCAAAACATAGTCAGTAAGAGGAGTCAGTCTTCTTGTCTGTAAGTCGGCATTGTGCTTTTCTATTTAATTCCGATGCAATTGCTGTGTTTCATCGTCAATAAGAAGTTCCAAGGGATACAGCAAACCTGGAGTGAAGCATCGGAACCTATAAATAGTGTCGCAGGGATGTTTCAAAACATAGACAGTAAGAAG
The DNA here is from genome assembly GCF_021461395.2 of Schistocerca americana. Lineage (NCBI taxonomy): Eukaryota > Metazoa > Arthropoda > Insecta > Orthoptera > Acrididae > Schistocerca > Schistocerca americana. Next base: position 32,172,856 of record NC_060121.1, read on the forward strand.
AGTCAGTCTTCTTGTACTTAAGTCGGCATTGTGCCTTTTCTATTTAATTCCAATGCAATTTCTGTGTTTCATCGTCAATAAGAAGGTCAGAGGGACACAGTAAACCTGAAGTGAAGCATCGGAATCCAAAACTAGTGTCACAGGAATGGTTCAAAACATAGACAGCAGGAAGAGTCATTCTTCTTGTACCTAAGTCGGCATTGTTCCTTGTGTATTTAATTCCGTTGCAATATCTGTGTTTCATCGTCAGTAAGAAGGTATAAGGGATACAGTAAACCTGAAGTGGAGCATCGGAATCTATAACTAGTGTCACAGGAATGGTTCAGAACATAACCAGTAATAAGAGTCAGTCTTCTGGTACTTAAGTCGGCATTGTGCCTTTTCTATTTAATTCCGATGCAATTTCTGTGTTTCATCGTCAATAAGAAGTTCCAATGGATACAGTAAACCTGGAGTGAAGCATCGGAACCTATAAATAGTGTCGCAGGAATGTTTCAAAACATAGACAGTAAGAAGAGTCAGTCTTCTTGTACTTAAGTCGGCATTGTGCCTTTTCTATTTAATTCCAATGCAATTTCTGTGTTTCATCGTCAATAAGAAGGTCAGAGGGATTCAGTAAACCTGAAGTAAAGCATCGGAATCTATAACTAGTGTCAAAGAGAATGGTTCAAAGCATAGACAGTAAGAAGTGTCGGTTTTCATGTACTTAAGTCGGCATTGTGCCTTTTGTGTTTAATTCCGATGGAATTTCTGTGTTTCATCTTCAATACGAAGGTCCAAGGGAAACAGTAAACCAGAAGTGAAGCATCGGAATCCATAACTAGTGTCACAGGAATGGTTTAAAACATAGTCAGTAAGAAGAGTCAGTCTTCTTGTACTTAAGTCGGCATGGTGCCTTTTCTATTTAATTCCGACGCAATTTCTGTGTTTCATCGTCAATAAGAAGGTACAAGGGATACGGTAAACCTGGAGTGAAGCATCGGAATCTGTAACTAGTGTCAATGGAATGGTTCAAAACATAGACAGTAAGAAGAGTCAGTCTTCTTATACTTAATTCGGCATTGTGCCTTTTGTATTTATTTGCGATGCAATTTCTGTATTTCATCGTCAATAAGAAGGTCCAAGGGATACAGTAAACCTGGAGTGAAGCATCGGAATCTATATCTAGTGTCACGGGATTAATTCAAAACATAGTTAGTAAGAAGAGTCAGTTTTCTAGTACTTAAATCGGCATTGTGCCTTTCGTATTTAATTGCGATGCAATTTCTGTGTTTCACCATCAATAAGAACGTCAGAGGGATACAGTAAACCTGAAGTGAAGCATCGGAATCTATAACTAGTGTCACAGGAATGGTTCAAACATAGACAGTAAGAAGATCAGTCTTCATGTACTTAAGTGGGCATTGTGCCTTTTGTATTTTTTTCCGATGCAATTTCTGTGTTTGATCGTCAATAAGAAGGTCCAAGGGAAACAGTAAACCTGAAGTGAAGCATCGGAATCTATAACTAGTGTCACAGGAATGGTTCAAAACATAGTCAGTAAGAAGAGTCAGTCTTCTTGTCCTTAAGTCGGCATTGTGCCTTTTGTATCTAATTCCGATGCAATTTCTGTGTTTCATCGTCAATAAGAAGGTCCAAGGAATACAGAAAACCTGAAGTGAAGCATCGGACTCTATAACTAGTGTCACTGGAATGGATCAAAATATAGACAGTAAGAAGAGTCAGTCTTCTTGTACTTAAGTCGGCATTGTGCCTTTTCTATTTAATTCCGATGGAATTTCAGTGATTCATCGTCTATAAGAATGTCATAGGGATACAGTAAACCTGAAGTGAACATCGGAATCTATAACTAGTGTCACAGGAATGGTTCAAATCATAGACAGTAAGAGAGTTAGTCTTCTTGTACTTAAGTAGGCATTGTGGGTTTTGTATTTAACTTCGATGCAATTTCTGTGTTTCATCGTCAATAAGAAGGTTCAAGGGATACAGTAAACCAGCAGTGTAGCATCGGAATCTATAACTAGTGTCACAGGAATGGTTCAAAGCATAGACAGTAGGAAGAGTCAATCTTCTTGTACTTAAGTCGGCATTGTGCCTTTAGTATTTAATTCCGCTGCAATTTCTGTGTTTCATCGTCAATAAGAAGGTCCAAGGGAAACAGTAAACCTGAAGTGAAGCATCGGAATCTATAACTAGTGTCACAGGAATGTTTCAAATCATAGACAGTAAGAAGAGTTAGTCTTCTTGTACTTAAGTAGGCATTGTGGCTTTTGTATTTAACTTCGATGCAATTTCTGTGTTTCATCGTCAATAAGAAGGTCCAAGGGATACAGTAAACCTGACGCGAAGCATCGGAAACTATAACTAGTGTCACAGGAATGGTTCAAAAATAGTCAGTAAGAGGAGTCAGTCTTCTTGTACTTAAGTCGGTGTTGTGCCTTTTCTATTTAATTCCGAAGCAATTTCTGTGCTTCATCGTCAATAAGAAGGTCTGAGGGATACAGTAAACCTGAAGTGAAGCTTCGTAATCTATAACTAGTGTCACTGGAATGGTTCAAAACATAGTCAGTAAGAAGAGTCAGTCTTCTTGTACTTAAGTCGACATTGTGCCTTTTCGAATTAATTCCGAAGCAATTTCTGTGTTTCATCGTCAAAAAAAAAGGCCAGAGGGATACAATAAACCTAAAGTGAAGCATCGGAATCAATAATTAGTGTCACAGAAATGGTTCAAAACAAAGTCAGCAAGAAGAGTCAGTCTTCTTGTCATTAAGACGGCATTGTGCCTTTTGTATTTAATTCCGATGCAATTTCTGTGTTTCATCGTCAATATGAAGGTCCAAGGGATACAGTAAACCTGGAGTGTAGCATCGGAATCTATAACTAGTGTCACAGGAATGGTTCAAAACATAGACAGTAAGAAGAGTCAGTCTTCGTGTACTAAAGTTAGCATTTTCCCTTTTGTATTTCATTCCGAAGCAATTTCTGTGTTTCATCGTCAATAAAAAGGTCCAAGGGATACAGTAAACCTGAAGTGAAGCATCGGAATCTATAACTAGTGTCACAGGAAAGGTTCAAAACATAGTCAGTAAGAAGAGTCAGCCTTCTTGTACTTAAGTCGGCATTTTGCCCTTCGTATTGAATTCCGACGCAATTTCTGTTTTTCACCGTCAATATGTAGGTCAGAGGGATACAGTAAAACTGAAGTGAAGCATCGGAATCTATAACTAGTGTCACAGGAATGGTTCAAAACATAGTCAGTAAGAAGAGTCAGTCTTCTTGTTCTTAAGTCAGCATTGTGCCTTTTGTATTTAATTCCGATGCAATTTCTGTGTTTCATCGTCAATAACAAGGTCCAAGGGATACAGTAAACTTGGAGTGAAGCATCGGAATCTATAACTAGTGTGACAGTAATGGTTTAAAACATAGACAGTAAGAAGAGTCAGTCTTCTTGTACTTTAGTCGGCATTGTGCCTTTTGTATTCAATTCCAATGCAATTTCTGTGTTTCATCGTCAATAATAAGGTCCAAGGAATACAGTAAACCTGAAGTGAAGCATCGGAATCTGTAACTAGTGTCACTGGAATGGTTCAAAATTTAGACAGTAAGAAGAGTCAGTCTTCTTGTACTTAAGTCGGCATTGTGCCTTTTGTATTTAATTCCGATGCAATTTCTGTGTTTAATCGTCAATAAGAAGGTCCATGGGAAACGGTAAACCTGAAGTGAAGCATCGGAATCTATCACTAGTGTTACAGGAATGGTTCGAAACATAGTCAGTAAGAAGAGTCAGTCTTCTTGTACTTAACTCGGCATTGCGCCTTTCGTAATTAATTGCGATGCAATTTCTGTGTTTCACCATCAATAAGAACGTCAGAGGGATACAGTAAACCTGAAGTGAAGCATCGGAATCTATAACCAGTGTCACAGGAATGGTTCAAACATAGACAGTAAGAAGAGTCAGTCTTCTTGTACTTAAGTCGGCATTGTGCCTTTTGTATTTATTTCCGATGCAATTTCTGTGTTTCATCGTCAATAAGAAGGTCAGAGGGATGCAGTAAAAGTGAAGTGAAGCATCGGAAGCTATAACTGGTGTCAGAGGAATGGTTCAAAAATTAGTCAGTAAGAAGATTCAGTCTTCTTGTCCTTAAGTCGGCATTGTGCCTTTTGTATCTAATTCCGATGCAATTTCTGTGTTTCATCGTCAATAAGAAGGTCCAAGGAATACAGTAAACCTGAAGTGAAGCATCGGACTCTATAACTAGTGTCACTGGAATGGTTCAAAATGTAGACAGTAAGAAGAGTCAGTCTTCTTATACTTAAGTCGGCATTGTGCCTTTTCTATTTAATTCCGATGCAATTTCAGTGATTCATCGTCTATAAGAGTGTCCAAGGGATATAGTAAACCTGAAGTGAAGCATCGGACTCTATAACTAGTGTCACAGAAATGGTTCAATACATAGACAGTAGGAAGAGTCAGACTTCTTTTATTTATGTCGGCATTGTGCCTTTTGTATTTAATTCCGCTGCAATTTCTGTGTTTCATCGTCAATAAGAAGGTCCAAGGGAAACAGTAAACCTGAAGTGAACATCGGAATCTATAACTAGTGTCACAGGAATGGTTCAAATCATAGACAGTAAGAAGAGTTAGTCTTCTTGTACTTTAGTCGGCATTGTGGCTTTTGTATTTAATTTCGATGCAATTTCTGTGTTTCATCGTCAATAAGAAGGTTCAAGGGATACAGTAAACCTGGAGTGTAGCATCGGAATCTATAACTAGTGTCACAGGAATGGTTCAAAGCATAGACAGTAAGAAGAGTCAATCTTCGTGTACTTAAGTCGGCATTTTGCCTTTTGTATTTAATTCCGATGCAATTTCTGTGTTTCATCGTCAATAAGAATGTCCAAGGGATACAGTAAACCTGAAGCGAAGCATTGGAAACTATAACTAGTGTCACAGGAATGGTTCAAAAATAGTAAGAGGAGTCAGTCTTCTTGTACTTAAGTCGGTATTGTGCCTTTTCTATTTAATTCCGATGCAATTTCTGTGCTTCATCGTCAATAAGAAGGTCCAAGGGATACAGTAAACCGGGAGTGAAGCATCGGAATCTTAACTAGTGTCGATGGAATGGTTCAATTCATAGACAGTAAGAAGAGTCAGTCTTCGTGTACTTAAGTCGGCATTGTGCCTTTTGTATTTCATTCCCATGCAATTTCTGAGTTACATCGTCAATAAGAGGGTCTGAGGGATACAGTAAACCTGAAGTGAAGCTTCGTAATCTATAACTAGTGTCACCGGAATGGTTCAAAACATAGTCAGTGAGAAGAGTCAGTCTTCTTGTACTTATGTCTGCATTGTGCCTTTTGTATTTAATTCCGATGCATTTTCTGTGTTTCATCGTCAATAAGAAGGTCCATGGTATACAGTAAAGCTGAAGTGAAGCATCGGAATCTATAACTAGTGTCACAGGAATGGTTCAAAACATAGTCTGTAAGAAGAGTCAGTCTTCTTGTACTTATGTCGACATTGTGCCTTTTCGAATTAATTCCGAAGCAATTTCTGTGTTTCATCGTCAATATGAAGGTCAGAGGGATACAATAAACCTGAAGTGAAGCATCGGAATCAATAATTAGTGTCACAGAAATGGTTCAAAACAAAGTCAGCAAGAAGAGTCAGTCTTCTTGTCATTAAGACGGCATTGTGCCTTTTGTATGTAATTCCGATGCAATTTCTGTGTTTCATCGTCAATAAGAAGGTCCATGGGATACAGTAAACCTGGAGTGTAGCTTCGGAATCTATAACTAGTGTCACAGGAATGGTTTAAAACATTGACATTAAGAAGAGTCAGTCTTCGTGTACTAAAGTTAGCATTTTGCCTTTTGTACTTTATTCCGAAGCAATTTCTGTGTTTCATCGTCAATAAAAAGGTTTAAGGGATACAGTAAACCTGAAGTGAAGCATCGGAATCCTCAAATAGTGTCACAGGAATGGTTCAAAACATAGACAGTAGGAAGAGTCAGTCTTCTTGTACTTAAGTCGGCATTGTGCCTTTTGTATTTAATTGCGATGCAATTTCTGTGTTTCATCGTCAATAGGAAGGTCCAAGGTATACAGTAAACCTGAAGTAAAGCATCGGAATCTATAACTAGTGTCACAGGAATGGTTCAATTTACAATCAGTAAGAAGAGTCAGTCTTCTTGTACTTAAGTCGGCATTTTGCCTTTTCTATTTAATTCCGATGCAACTTCTGTGTTTCATCGTCAATACGAAGGTCCAAGGGATACAGTAAACCTGGAGTGAAGCATCGGAATCTATAACTAGTGTCACAAGAATGGTACAAAACATAGTCAGTAAGAAAAGTCAGTCTTCTTGACTTAAGTCGGCATTGCGCCGTTCGTATTTAATTCCGACGCATTTTCTGTGTTTCACCGTCAATAAGTAGGTCAGAGGGATACAGTAAAACTGAAGTGAAGCTTCGGAATCTATAACTAGTGTCACAGGAATGGTTCAAAACATAGTCAGTAAGAAGAGTCAGTCTTCTTGTCCTTAAGTCAGCATTGTGCCTTTTGTATTTAATTCCGATGCAATTTCTCTGTTTCATCGTCAATAACAAGGTCCAAGGGATACAGTAAACCTGGAGTGAAGCATCGGAATCTATAACTAGTGTGACAGTAATGGTTCAAATCATAGACAGTAAGAAGAGTCAGTCTTCTTGTACTTAAGTCGGCATTGTGCCATTTGTATTTAATTACGATGCAATTTCTGTGTTTCAACGTCAATAAAAAGGTTCAAGGGGTACAGTAAACCTGAAGTGAAGCATCGGAATCCAAAACTAGTGTCACAGGAATGGTTCAAAACATAGACAGTAGGAAGAGTCAGTCTTCTTGTACTTATGTCGGCATTGTGCCTTTTCTATTTCATTCCGATGCAATTTCTGGGCTTCATCGTCAATAAGAAGGTCCAAATTATACAGTAAACCTGAAGTGAAGCATCGGAATCTATAACTAGTGTCACAGGAATGGTTCAAAACATAGTCAGTAAGAAGAGTCAGTCTTCTTGTACTTAAGTCAGCATTGTGGCTTTTCCATTTAATTCCGATGCAATTTCTGTGTTTCATAGTCAATAAGAAGGTCCAAGGGATACAGTAAACCAGGAGTGAAGCATCGGAAACTATAACTAGTGTTACAGGAATGGTTCAAAACATAGGCAGTAAGAAGAGTCAGTCTTCTTGTACTTAAGTCGGCATTGTGCCTTTTCAATTTAACTCCGATGCAATTTCTGTGATTCATCGTCAATAACAAGGTCGAAGGGATACAGTAAACCTGGAGTGAAGCATCTGAATCTATAACTAGTGTCAATGGAATGGTTCAAAACATAGACAGTAAGATGAGTCAGTCTTCTTGTACTTAAGTCTGCATTATGCCTTTTGTATTTAATTCCGATGCAATTTCTGTGTTTCATCGTCAATAAGGTCAGAAGGATACAATAAACCTGAAGTGAAGCATCAGAATCTATAACTAGTGTCACAGGAACGGTTCAAAACATAGACAGTAAGAAGAGTCAGTCTTCTTGTACTTAAGTCGGCATTGTGCCTTTTCTATTTGATTCCGATGCAATTTCTGTGTTTCATCGTCAATAAGAAAGTCAGAGGGATACAGTAAACCTGAAGTGAAGCATTGGAATCCATAACTAGTGTCACAGGAATGGTTCAAAACATAGTCAGTAAGAAGAGTCAGTCTTCTTGTACGTCAGTCGGCATTGTGCTTTTTGCATTTAATTCCGATGCAATTTCTGTGTTTCAGCGTCAATAAGAAGGTCCAAGGGATACAGTAAACCTGGAGTGTAGCATCGTAATGTATTACTAGTGTCACAGGAATGGTTCAAAACATAGACAGTAGGAAGAGTCAGTCTTCGTGTTCTTAAGTCGGCATTTTGCCTTTTGTATTTAATTCCGATGCAATTTCTGTGTTTCATCGTCAATAAGAGGGTCCAAGGGATACAGTAAACCTGAAGTGAAGCATCGGAATCTATAACAAGTGTCACAGGAATGGTTCAAATCATAGTCAGTAAGAAGTGTCAGACTTCTTGTACTGAAGTCGGCGTTGTGCCTTTCTATTTAATTCCGATGCAATTTCTTTGTTTCATCGTCAACAAGAAGGTCCAAGGGATACAGTAAACCTGGAGTGAAGCATCGGAATCCATAACTAATGTCAATGGAATGGTTCAAAACATAGACAGTAAGAAGAGTCAGTCTTCTTGTACTTAAGTCGGCATTGTGCCTTTTGTATTTGATTCCGAAGCAATTTCTGAGTTTCATAGTCAATAAGAATGTCAGAAGCATACAGTAAACCTGAAGTGAAGCATCGGAATCTATAACTAGTGTCACTGGAATGGTTCAAAATATAGACAGTAAGAAGAGTAAGTCTTCTTGTACTTAAGTCGGCATTGTGCGTTTTGTATTTAATTCCGATTCAATTTCTGTGATTCATCGTCAATAAGAAGGTCCAAGGGATACAGTAAACCTGAAGTGCAGCATCGGACTCAATAACTAGTGTCACAGAAAAGGTTCAAACCATAGACAGTAGGGAGAGTCAGTCTTCATGTACTTAAGTCGGCATTGTGCCTTTTGTATTTAATTAAGATGCAATTTCTGTGTTTGATCGTCAATAAGAAGGTCCATGGGAAACGGTAAACCTGAAGTGAAGCATCGGAATCTATCACTAGTGTCACAGGAATGGTTCAAAACATAGTCAGTAAGAAGAGTCAGTCTTCTTGTACATAAGTCGACATTGTGCCGTCTCTATTTTATTCCGATGCAATTTCTGAGTTTCATGGTCAATAAGAAGGTCAGAGGGATACAGTAAACCTGAAGCGAAGCATCGGAATCTATAACTAGTGTCACTGGAATGGTTCAAAATATAGACAGTAAGAAGAGTCGGTCTTCTTGTATTTAAATCGGCATTGTGCCTTTTCTATTTGATTCCGATGCAATTTCTGTGTTTCATCGTCAATAAGAAGGTCAGAGGGATACAGTAAACCTGAAGTGAAGCATCGGAATCCATAACTAGTGTCACAGGAATGGTTCAAAACATAGTCAGTAAGAAGAGTCAGTCTTCTTGTTCATAAGTCGGCATTGTGCCTTTTGTATTTAATTCCGATGCAATCTCTGTGTTTCAGCGTCAATAAGAAGGTCCAAGGGATACAGTAAACCTGGAGTGTAGCATCGTATTCTATAACTAGTGTCACAGGAATGGTTCAAAACATAGACCGTAGGAAGAGTCAGTCTTCGTGTACTTAAGTCGGCATTTAGCCTTTTGTATTTAGTTCCGATGCAATTTCTGTGTTTCATCGTCAATAAGAAGGTCCAAGGGATACAGTAAACCTGGAGTGTAGCATCGGAATCTATATATAGTGTCACTGGAATGGTTCCAAACATAGACAGTAAGAAGAGTCAGTCTTCGTGTACTAAAGTTGGCATTTTGCCTTTTGTATTTAATTCCGAAGCAATTTCTGTGTTTCATCGTCAATAAAAAGGTCCAAGGGGTACAGCAAACCTGAAGTGAAGCATCGGAATCCAGAACTAGTGTCACTGGAATGGTTCAAAACATAGACCGTAGGAAGAGTCAGTCTTCGTGTACTTAAGTCGGCATTTTGCCTTTTTTATTCAGTTCCGATGCAATTTCTGTGTTTCATCGTCAATAAGAAGGTCCAAGGGATACAGTAAACCTGAAGTGAAGCATCGGAATCTATAACTAGTGTCACAGGAATGGTTCAAATCATAGTCAGTAAGAAGTGTCAGACTTCTTGTACTAAAGTCGGCGTTGTGCCTTTTCTATTTAATTCCGATGCAATTTCTGTGTTTCATCGTCAATAAGAAGGTCCAAGGGATACAGTTAACCTGGAGTGAAGCATCGGAATCTGTAACTAGTGTCAATGGAATGGTTCAAAACATAGACAGTAAGAAGAGTCAGTCTTCTTGTACTTAAGTCGGCATTGTGCCTTTTGTATATGATTCCGATGCCATTTCTGAGTTTTATGGTCTATAAGAAAATCAGAGGGATACAGTAAACCTGAAGTGAAGCATCGGAATCTATAACTAGTGTCACTGGAATGGTTCAAAGTATAGACAGTAAGAAGAGTCAGCCTGCTTGTGCTTAAGTCGGCATTGTGCCTTTTGTATTTAATTCCGATGCAATTTCTGTGATTCATCGTCAATAAGAAGGTCCCAGGGATACATTAAACCTGAAGTGCAGCATCGTACTCTATAACTAGTGTCACAGAAAAGGTTGAAACCATAGACAGCAGGAAGAGTCAGTCTTCATGTACTTATGTCGGCACTGTGCCTTTTGTACTTAATTCCGACGCAATTACTGTGTTTCATAGTCAATAAGAAGGTAAGAGGTAAACAGTACACCTGAAGTGAAGCATCGGAATCTATAACTAGTGTCACAGGAATGGTTCAAAACATAGTCAGTATGAAGTGTCAGTCTTCTTGTCCTTGAGTCGGCATTGTGCCTTTTGTATTTAATTCCGATGCAATTTCTGTGTTTCATAGTCAATAAGAAGGTAAGAGGTAATCAGTAAACCTGAAGTGAAGCATCGGAATCTATAACTAGTGTCACAGGAGTAGTTCAAATCATATACAGTAAGAAGAGTCAGTCATCGTGTACTAAAGTTGGCATTTTGAATTTTCTATTTAATTCCGATGCAATTTCTGTGTTTCATCGTCAATACGAAGGGCCAAGGTATACAGTAAAGCTGAAGTGAAACATCGGAATCTATAACTAGTGGCACAGGAATGGTTCAAAACATAGACTGTAGGAAGAGTCAGTCTTCTTGTACTTATGTCGCCATTGTGCCTTTTGTATTTAATTCCGATGCAATTTCTGTGTTTCATCGTCAATAAGAAGGGCCAAGGTATACAGTAAAGCTGAAGTGAAACATCGGAATCTATAACTAGTGGCACAGGAATGGTTCAAAACATAGTCAGTAAGAAGAGTCAGTCTTCTTGTACTTAAGTCGACATTGTGCCTTTTCTATTAATTTCCGATGCAATTTCTGTGTTTCATCGTCAATAAGAAGGTCAGAGGGATACAATAAACCTGAACTGAAGCATCGGAATCTATAACAAGTGTCACAGGAATGGTTCAAAAGCAAAGTCAGTAAGAAGAGTCAGTCTTCTTGTCCTTAAGACGGCATTGTGCCTTTTGTATTTAATTCCGATGCAATTTCTGTGTTTAATCGTCAATAAGAATGTCAGAGGGATACAGTAAACCTGAAGTAAAGCATCGTAATCTATAACTAGTGTCACAGGAATAGTTCAAAACATAGTCAGTAAGAAGAGTCAGTCTCCTTGTCCTTAAGTCAGCATTGTGCCTTTTGTATTTAATTCCGATGCAATTTCTGTGTTTCATCGTCAATAACAAGGTCCAAGGGATACAGTAAACCTGGAGTGAAGCATCGGAATCTGTAACTAGTGTGACAGTAATGGTTCAAAACATAGACAGTAAGTAGAGTCAGTCTTCTAGTACTTAAGTCGGCATTGTGCCTTTTGTATTTAATTCCGATGCAATTTCTGTGTTTCATCGCCTATAATAAGGTCCAAGGAATACAGTAAACCTGAAGTGAAGCATCGGAATCTGTAACTAGTGTCACTGGAATGGTTCAAAATATAGACAGTAAGAAGAGTCAGTCTTCTTGTACTTAAGTCGGAATTGTGCCTTTTCTATTTAATTCCGATGGAATTTCTTTGTTTCATCGTCAATAAGAAGGTCACACGGATACAGTAAACCTGAAGTGAAGCAACGGAATCTATAACTAGTTTCACAGGAGTGGTTCAAAACATAGACAGTAAGAAGATTTAGTCTTCTTGTACTTAAGTCGGCAATGTGGCTTTTGTATTTAATTCCGATGCAATTTCTGTGTTTCATCGTCAATAAGAAGGTCAGAGGGATACAGTAAACCTGAAGCGAAGCATCGGAATCTATAACTAGGGTCACAGGAATGGTTCAAAACATAGTCAGTAAGAAGAGGCAGTCTTCTTGTCCTTAAGTTGGCATTGTGACTTTTGTATTTAATTCCGATGCAATTTCTGCGTTTCATTGGCAATAAGGTCAGAGGGATACAGTAAACCTGAAGTAAAGCATCGGAATCTATAACTAGTGTCACAGGAATGGTTCAAACTACAATCAGTAAGAAGAGTCAGTCTTCTTGTACTTAAGTCGGCATTGTACCTATTCTATTTAATTCCGATGCAATTTCTGTGTTTCATTGTCAATAAGATGGTCAGAGGGATACAGTAAACCTGAAGTGAAGCATCGGAATCTATAACTAGTGTCACAGGAATGGTTCAAAACATAGACAGTAGGAAGAGTCAGTCTTCTTGTACGTAAGTCGGCATTGTGCCTTTTCTATTTAATTCCGATGTAATTTCTGTGTTTCATCGTCAATAAGAAGGGCCAAGGTATACAGTAAAGCTGAAGTGAAACATCGGAATCTATAGCTAGTGGCACAGGAATGGTTCAAAACATAGTCAGTAAGAAGAGTCAGTCTTCTTGTACTTAAGTCGACAATGTGCCTTTTCTATTAATTTCCGATGCAATTTCTGTGTTTCATCGTCAATAAGAAGGTCAGAGGGATACAATAAACCTGAACTGAAGCATCGGAATCTATGACAAGTGTCACAGGAATGGTTCAAAACAAAGTCAGTAAGAAGAGTCAGTCTTCTTGTCCTTAAGACGGCATTTTGCCTTTTGTATTTAATTCCGATGCAATTTCTGTGTTTAATCTTCAATAAGAATGTCAGAGGGATACAGTAAACCTGAAGTAAAGCATCGGAATCTATAACTAGTGTCACAGGAATGGGTCAAAACATAGACAGTAACAAGAGTCAGTCTTCGTGTACTAAAGTTGGCATTTTGCCTTTTCTATTTAATTCCGATGCAATATCTGTGTTTCATCGTCAATATGAAGGTCCAAGGGATACAGAAAACCTGAAGTGAAGCATCGGAATCTATAACTAGTGTCACAGGAATGGTTCAAAACATAGTCAGTAAGAAGAGTCAGTCCTCTTGTACTTAAGTCGGCATTGTGTTTTTCGTATTTAATTCCGACGCAATTTCTGTGTTTCACCGTCAATAAGAAGGTCAGAGGGATACAGTAAACCTGAAGTGAAGCATCGGAATCTATAACTAGTGTCACAGGAATGGTTCAAACATAGACAGTAAGAAGAGTCAGTCTTCGTGTACTTAAGTCGGCATTGTGCCTTTTGTATTTAATTCCGATGCAATTTCTGTGTTTAATCGTCAATAAGAATGTCAGAGGTATACAGTAAACCTGAAGTAAAGCATCGTAATCTATAACTAGTGTCACAGGAGTAGTTCAAAACATAGTCAGTAAGAAGAGTCAGTCTCCCTGTCCTTAAGTCAGCATTGTGCCTTTTGTATTTAATTCCGATGCAATTTCTGTGTTTCATCGTCAATAACAAGGTCTAAGGGATACAGTAAACCTGGAGTGAAGCATCGGAATCTGTAACTAGTGTGACAGTAATGGTTCAAAACATAGATAGTAAGTAGAGTCAGTCTTCTAGTACTTAAGTCGGCATTGTGCCTTTTGTATTTAATTCCGATGCAATTTCTGTGTTTCATCGCCTATAATAAGGTCCAAGGAATACAGTAAACCTGAAGTGAAGCATCGGAATCTGTAACTAGTGTCACTGGAATGGTTCAAAATATAGACAGTAAGAAGAGTCAGTCTTCTTGTACTTAAGTCGGAATTGTGCCTTTTCTATTTAATTCCGATGCAATTTCTTTGTTTCATCGTCAATAAGAAGGTCACACGGATACAGTAAACCTGAAGTGAAGCAACGGAATCTATAACTAGTTTCACAGGAGTGGTTCAAAACATAGACAGTGAGAAGATTTAGTCTTCTTGTACTTAAGTCGGCAATGTGGCTTTTGTATTTAATTCCGATGCAATTTCTGTGTTTCATCGTCAATAAGAAGGTCAGAGGGATACAGTAAACCTGAAGCGAAGCATCGGAATCTATAACTAGGGTCACAGGAATGGTTCAAAACATAGTCAGTAAGAAGAGGCAGTCTTCTTGTCCTTAAGTTGGCATTGTGACTTTTGTATTTAATTCCGATGCAATTTCTGCGTTTCATTGGCAATAAGGTCAGAGGGATACAGTAAACCTGAAGTAAAGCATCGGAATCTATAACTAGTGTCACAGGAATGGTTCAAACTACAATCAGTAAGAAGAGTCAGTCTTCTTGTACTTAAGTCGGCATTGTACCTATTCTATTTAATTCCGATGCAATTTCTGTGTTTCATTGTCAATAAGATGGTCAGAGGGATACAGTAAACCTGAAGTGAAGCATCGGAATCTATAACTAGTGTCACAGGAATGGTTCAAAACATAGACAGTAGGAAGAGTCAGTCTTCTTGTACGTAAGTCGGCATTATGCCTTTTCTATTTAATTCCGATGTAATTTCTGTGTTTCATCGTCAATAAGAAGGGCCAAGGTATACAGTAAAGCTGAAGTGAAACATCGGAATCTATAACTAGTGGCACAGGAATGGTTCAAAACATAGTCAGTAAGAAGAGTCAGTCTTCTTGTACTTAAGTCGACAATGTGCCTTTTCTATTAATTTCCGATGCAATTTCTGTGTTTCATCGTCAATAAGAAGGTCAGAGGGATACAATAAACCTGAACTGAAGCATCGGAATCTATGACAAGTGTCACAGGAATGGTTCAAAACAAAGTCAATAAGAAGAGTCAGTCTTCTTGTCCTTAAGACGGCATTCTGCCTTTTGTATTTTATTCCGATGCAATTTCTGTGTTTCATCGTCAATAAGAAGGTCCAAGGGATACAGTAAACCTGGAGTGTAGCATCGGAATCTATAACTAGTGTCACAGGAATGGTTCAAAACATAGACAGTAAGAAGAGTCAGTCTTCGTGTACTAAAATTGGCATTTTGCCTTTTCTATTTAATTCCGATGCAATATCTGTGTTTCATCGTCAATATGAAGGTCCAAGGGATACAAAAAACCTGAAGTGAAGCGTCGGAACCTATAACTAGTGTCACAGGAATGGTCCAAAACATAGTCAGTAAGAAGAGTCAGTCCTCTCGTACTTAAGTCGGCATTGTGTCTTTCGTATTTAATTCCGACGCAATTTCTGTGTTTCACCGTCAATAAGAAGGTCAGAGGGATACAGTAAACCTGAAGTGAAGCATCGGAATCTATAACTAGTGTCACAGGAATGGTTCAAACATAGACAGTAAGAAGAGTCAGTCTTCGTGTACTTAAGTCGGCATTGTGCCTTTTGTATTTAATTCTGATGCAATTTCTGTGTTTCATCGTCAATAACAAGGTCCAAGGGATACAGTAAACCTGGAGTGAAGCATCGGAATCTGTAACTAGTGTGGCAGTAATGGTTCAAAACATAGACAGTAAGTAGAGTCAGTCTTCTAGTACTTAAGTCGGCATTGTGCCTTTTGTATTTAATTCCGATGCAATTTCTGTGTTTCATCGCCTATAATAAGGTACAAGGAATACAGTAAACCTGAAGTGAAGCATCGGAATCTGTAACTAGTGTCACTGGAATGGTTCAAAATATAGACAGTAAGAAGAGTCAGTCTTCTTGTACTTAAGTCGGAATTGTGCCTTTTCTATTTAATTCCGATGCAATTTCTTTGTTTCATCGTCAATAAGAAGGTCACACGGATACAGTAAACCTGAAGTGAAGCAACCTAATCTATAACTAGTTTCACAGGAGTGGTTCAAAACATAGACAGTAAGAAGATTTAGTCTTCTTGTACTTAAGTCGGCAATGTGGCTTTTGTATTTAATTCCGATGCAATTTCTGTGTTTCATCGTCAATAAGAAGGTCAGAGGGATACAGTAAACCTGAAGCGAAGCATCGGAATCTATAACTAGGGTCACAGGAATGGTTCAAAACATAGTCAGTAAGAAGAGGCAGTCTTCTTGTCCTTAAGTTGGCATTGTGACTTTTGTATTTAATTCCGATGCAATTTCTGCGTTTCATTGGCAATAAGGTCAGAGGGATACAGTAAACCTGAAGTAAAGCATCGGAATCTATAACTAGTGTCACAGGAATGGTTCAAAACATACACAGTAGGAAGAGTCAGTCTTCTTGTACGTAAATCGGCATTGTGCCTTTTCTATTTAATTCCGATGTAATTTCTGTGTTTCATCGTCAATAAGAAGGTCCAGGGTATTCAGTAAACCTGAAGTGAAGCATCGGAAACTAAAACTAGTGTCACAGGAATGGTTCAAAACATAGTGAGTAAGAAGAGTCAGTCTTCTTGCTCTTAAGTCGGCATTGTGCCTTATCAATTTAATTCCGATGCAATTTCTGTGTTTCATCGTCAATACGAAGGTCCAAGGGATACAGGAAACCTTTAGTGAAGCATCGGAATCTATAACTAGTGTCACAGGAATGGTTCAAAACATAGACAGTAAGAAGAGTCAGTCTTCTTGTACTTAAGTCGACATTGTGCTTTTTCTATCTAGTTCCGATGTAATTTCTGTGTTTCATCGTCAATAAGAATGTCCAAGGTGTACAGTAAACCTGTAGTAAATCATCGGAATCTATAACTAGTGTCACAGGAATGGTTCAAACTATAATCAGTATGAAGAGTCAGTCTTCTTGTACTTAGGTCGGCATTGTACCTTTTGTATTTAATTCCAATGCAATTTCTGTGTTTCATCGTCAATAAGAAAGTCCAAGGGATACAGTACACCTGGAGTGAAGCATCGGAATCTATAACTAGTGTCACAGGAATGGTTCAAAACGTAGACGGTAAGAAGAGTCAGTCTTCTTGTACTTAAGTTGGCATTGTGCCTTTTGTATTTAATTCCGATGCAATTTCTGTGTTTCAGCGTCAATAAGAAGGTCCAAGGGATACAGTAAACCTGGAGTGTTGCATCGGAATCTATAACCAGTGTCACAGGAATGGTTCAAAACATAGACAGTAAGAAGAGTCAGACTTCGTGTACTTAAGTCGGCATTTTGCCTTTCGTATTTAATTCCGATGCAATTTCTGTGTTTCATCGTCAATAAGAAGGTCAGAGGGATACAGTAAACCTGAAGTGAAGCATCGGAATCTATAACTAGTGTCACAGGAATAGTTCAAACATAGACAGTAAGAAGAGACAGTCTTCGTGTACTTAAGTCAGCATTGTGCGTTTTGTATTTAATTCCGATGCAATTTCTGTGTTTCATCGTCAATAAGAAGGTCAGAGGCATACAGTAAACCTGAAGTGAAGCATCGGAATCTATAACTAGTTTCTCAGGAATGGTTCAAATCATAGTCAGTTAGAAGTGTCAGACTTCTTGTACTTAAGTCGGCGTTGTGCCTTTACTATTTAATTCCGATGCAATTTCTGTGTTTCATTGTCAATAAGAAGGTCCAAGGGGTACAGTAAACCTTTAGTGAAGCATCGGAATCTATAACTAGTGTCAATGGAATGGTTCAAAACATAGACAGTAAGAAGAGTCAGTCTTCTTGTACATAAGTCGGCATTGTGCCTTATGTATTTAATTTCGATGCAATTTCTGTGTTTTATCGTCAATACGAATGTCCAAGGGATACAGTAAACCTGAAGTGATGCATCGGAATCTATAACTAGTCTCACAGGAATGGTTTAAAACAAAGACAGTAAGAAGAGTCAGTCTTCTTGTACTTAAGTCGGCATTTTGCCTTTTGTATTTGATTCCGATGCAATTTCTGTGTTTCACCGTCAATAAGAAGGTCAGAGGGATACAGTAAACCTGAAGTGAAGCATCGGAATCTATAACTAGTGTCACAGGAATGGTTCAAACATAGACAGTAAGAAGAGTCAGTCTTCTTGTACTTAAGTCGGCATTGTGCCTTTTGTATTTGATGCCGATGCAATTTCTGTGTTTCAACGTCAATAAGAAGGTCAGAGGGATACAGTAAACCTGAAGTGAAGCATCGGAATCTATAACTAGTGTCACAGGAATAGTTCAAACATAGACAGTAAGAAGAGACAGTCTTCGTGTACTTAAGTCAGCATTGTGCGTTTTGTATTTAATTCCGATGCAATTTCTGTGTTTCATCGTCAATAAGAAGGTCAGAGGCATACAGTAAACCTGAAGTGAAGCATCGGAATCTATAACTAGTTTCTCAGGAACGGTTCAAAACACAGTCAGTAAGAAGAGTCAGTCTTCTTGTCCTTAAGTCAGAATTGTGCCTTTTGTATTTAATTCCGATGCAATTTCTGTGTTTCATCGTCAATAACAAGGTCCAAGGGATACAGTAAACCTGGAGTGAAGCATCGGAATCTATAACTAGTGTGACAGTAATGGTTCAAACATAGACAATAAGAAGAGTCAGTCTTCTAGTACTTAAGTCGGCATTGTGCCTTTTGTATTTATTCCGATGCAATTTCTGTGTTTCATCGTCTATAATAAGGTCCAAGGAATACAGTAAACCTGAAGTGAAGCATCGGAATCTGTAACTAGTGTCACTGGAATAATTCAAAATATAGACAGTAAGAAGAGTCAGTCTTCTTGTACTTAAGTCGGCGATGTGGCTTTTGTATTTAATTCCGTTGCAATTTCTGTGTTTCATCGTCAATAAGAAGGTCAGAGGGATACAGTAAACCTGAAGTGAAGCATCGGAATCTATAACTAGAGTCGCAGGAATGGTTCAAAACATAGTCAGTAAGAAGAGTCAGTCTTCTTGTACTTAAGTCGGCATTGGGACTTTTGTATTTAATTCCAATGCAATTTCTGTGTTTCATCGGCAATAAGGTCAGAGGAATACAGTAAACCTGAAGTGAAGCATCGGAATCTATAACTAGTGTCACAGGAATTGTTCAAAACATAGACAGTAGGAAGAGTCAGTCTTCTTGTACGTAAGTCGGCATTGTGCCTTTTCTATTTAATTCCGATCCAATTTCTGTGTTTCATCGCCAATATGAAGATCCAAGTTATACAGTAAACCTGAAGTGAAGCATCGGAATCTATAACTAGTGTCACAGGAATGAGTCAAAACATAGTGAGTAAGAAGTGCCAGTCTTCCTGTACTTAAGTCGGCATTGTACCTTTTGTATTTAATTCCAATGCGATTTCTGTGTTTCATCGTCAATAAGATAGTCCAAGGGATACAGTACACCTGGAGTGAAGCATCGGAATCTATAACTAGTGTCACAGGAATGGTTCAAAACATAGACAATAAGAGGAGTCAGTCTTCTTGTACTTAAGTCGGCATTGTGCCTTTTCTATTTGATAACGATGCAATTTCCGTGTTTCATCGTCAATAAGAGGGTCAGAGGGATACAGTAAACCTGAAGTGAAGCATCGGAATCCATAACTAGTGTCACAGGAATCGTTCAAAACATAGTCAGTAAGAAGAGTCAGTCTTCTTGTACTTAAGTTGGCATTGTGCCTTTTGTATTTAATTCCGATGCAATTTCTGTGTTTCAGCGTCAATAACAAGGTCCAAGGGATACAGTAAACCTGATGTGAAGCATCGGACTCCATAACTAGTGTCATATAAATTGTTCAAAACATAGGCAGTAGGAAGAGTCTGTCTTCTTGTACTTAGGTCGGCATTGTGCCTTTTGTATTTAATTCCGATTCAATTTCTGTGTTTCATCGTCAATAAGAAGGTCCAAGGGAAACGGTAAACCTAAAGTGAAGCATCGGAATCTATAACTAGTGTCACAGGAGTGGTTCAAAACATAGACAGTAAAAAGAGTCAGTCTTCTTGTACTTTAGTCGGCAATGTGGCTTTTGTATTTAATTCCGATGCAATTTCTGTGTTTCATCGTCAATAAGAAGGTCAGAGGGATACAGTAAACCTGAAGTGAAGCATCGGAATCTATAACTAGAGTCACAGGAATGGTTCAAATCATAGTCAGTAAGAAGAGTCAGTCTTCTTGTCCTTAAGTCGGCATTGTGACTTTTGTATTTAATTCCGATGCAATTTCTGTGTTTCATCGTCAATAAGAAGGTCCACGTTATACAGTAAACCTGAAGTGAAGCATCGGAATCTATAACTACTGTCACAGGAATGGTTCAAAACATAGTCAGTAAAAGAGTCAGTCTTCTTTTACTTATGTCGGCATTGTTCCTTTTGTATTTAATTCTGATGCAATTTCTGTTATTCATCGTCAATAAGAAGGTCCAAGGGAAACAGTAAGCCTGAAGTGAAGCATCGAAATCTATAACTATTGTCACAGGAATGGTTCAAACATAGACAGTAAGAAGAGTCGGTCTGCTTGTACTTAAGTCGGCATTGTGGCTTTTGTATTTAACTCCGATGCAATTTCTAAGTATCATAGTCAATAAGAAGGTCAGAGGGATACAGTAAACCTGAAGTGAAGCATCGGAATCAATAACTAGTGTCACAGGAATGGTTCAAAACATAGTCAGTAAAAGAGTAAGTCTTCTGGTCCTTAAGTCGGCATTGTGCCTTTTGTATTTAATTCCGATGCAAATTCTGTGTTTCATCGTCAATAAGAAGGTCCAGGGGATATAGTAAACCTGGAGTGAAGCATCGGAATCTATAACTAGTGTCACTGGAATGGTTCAAAACATAGACAGTAAGAAGAGTCAGTCTTCTTGTACTTAAGTCTTCATTGTGCTTTTTCTATTTAATTTCGATGCAATTTCTGAGTTTCATCGTCAATAAGAATGTCCAAGGGATACAGTAAACCTGAAGTGAAGCATCGGAATCTATAACTAGTGTCACAGGAATGGTTCAATCATTGTCATTACGAGGAGTCTGTCTTCATGTACTTAAGTCGGCATTGTGCCTTTTGTATTTAATTCCGATGCAATTTCTGTGTTTCACCGTCAATAAGAAGGTTAGAGGGATACAGTAAACCTGAAGTGAAGCATCGGAATCTATAACTAGAGTCTTAGGAATGGTTCAAACCTAGACAGTAATAAGAGTCAGTCTTCTTGTACTTAAGTCGGCATTGTGCCTTTTGTATTTAATTCCGATGCAATTTCTGTGTTTCATCGTCAATAAGAAAGTCAGAGGGATACAGTAAACCTGAAGTGAAGCATCGGAATCTTTAACTAGTGTCACAGGAATAGTTCACAACAAAGTCAGTAAGAAGAGCCAGTCTTCTTGTCCTTAAGTCGGCATTGTGCCTTTTGTATTTAATTCCGATGCAATTTCTGTGCTTCATCGTCAATAAGAAGGTCCAAGGAATACAGTAAACCTGGGGTGTAGCATCGGAATCTATAACTAGTGTCACAGGAATGGTTCAAAACATAGAGAGTAAGAAGAGTCAGTCTTCGTGTACTAAAGTTGGCATTTTGCCTTTTGTATTTAATTCCGATGCAATTTCTGTGTTTCATCGTCAATAAGGAGGTCCAAGGGATACAGTAAACCTGGAGTGAAGCATCGGAATCTATAACTAGTGTCACAGGAATGGTTCAAAACATAGACAGTGAGAAGGGTCAGTCATCTTGTACTTAAGTCGGCATTGTGCCTTTTCTATTTAATTCCGATGCAATTTCTGTGTTTAATCGTCAATAAGAAGGTCCAAGGGATACAGTAAACCTGAAGTGAAGCATCGGAATCTATAACTAGTGTCACAGGATTGGTTCAAACATAGTCAGTAAGAAGAGTCAGTCTTCTTGTACTTCAGTCGGCATTGCGCCATTTCTATTTAATTCCGATGCAATTTCTGTGTTTCATCGTCACTAAGAAGGTCCTAGGGATACAGTAAGCCTGGAGTGAAGCATCGGAATCTATAACTAGTGTCAATGGAATGGTTCAAAGTATAGACAGTAAGAAGAGTCAGTTTTCTTGTACTTAAGTCGGCATTGTGCCTTTTGTATTTAATTCCGATGCAATTTCTGTGTTTCATCGTCAACCAGACGGACCAAGGGGTACAGTAATCCTGAAGTGAAGCATCGGAATCTACAACTAGTGTCACAGGAGTGGTTCAAAACATAGACAGTAAGAAGAGTCAGTCTTCTTGTACTTAAGTCGGCATTGTGCCTTTTCTATTTAATTCTGAATCAATTTCTGTGTTTCATCGTCAATAAGAAGGTCAGAGGGATACAGTAAACCTGAAGTTAAGCATCGGAATCTATAACTAGTGTCACAGGAATGGTTCAAAACATAGACAGTAGGAAGAGTCAGTCTTCTTGTACTTAAGTCGGGATTGTGCCTTTTGTATTTAATTCCGATGCAATTTCTGTGTTTCAATGTCAATAAGAAGGTCAGAGGGATACAGTAAGCCTGAAGTGAAGCATCGGAATCTATAACTAGTGTCACAGGAATGATTCAAAACATAGACAGTAAGAAGATTCAGTCTTCTTGTACTTAAGTCGGCATTGTGGCTTTTGTATTTAATTCCGATGCAATTTCTGTGTTACATCGTCAATAAGAAGGTCAGAGGGATACAGTAAACCTGCAGTGAAGCATCGGAATCTATAACTAGTGTCACAGGAATAGTTCACAACAAAGTCAGTAAGAAGAGTCAGTCCTCTTGTCCTTAAGTCGGCATTGTGCCTTTTGTATTTAATTCCGATGCAATTTCTGTGTTTCATCGTCAATAAGAAGGTCCAAGGGATACAGTAAACCTGGAGTGTAGCATCGGAATCTATAACTAGTGTCACAGGAATGGTTCAAAACATAGACAGTAAGAAGAGTCACTCTTCGTGTACTAAAGTTGGCATTTTGCCTTTTGTAATTAATTCCGATGCAATTTCTGTATTTCATCGTCAATAAGATAGTCAGAGGGATACAGTAAACCTGAAGTGAAGCATCGGAATCTTTTCTAGTGTCACAGGAATAGTTCAAAACATAGTCAGTAAGAAGAGTCAGTCTTCTTGTACTTAAGTCGGCGTTGTGCCTTTTCTATTTAATTCCGATGCAATTTCTGTGTTTCATCGTCAATAACAAGGTCCAAGGGATACAGTAAACCTGGAGTGAAGCATGGGAATCTATAACTAGTGTCAATGGAATGATTCAAAACATAGACAGTAAGAAGAGTCAGTCTTCTTGTACTTAAGTCGGCAATATGCCTTTTGTATTTCATTGCTATGCAATTTCTGTGTTTCATCGTCAATAAGAAGGTCAGTGGGATACAGTAAACCAGAAGTGAAGCATCGGAATCTATTGCTAGTGTCACAGGAATGGTTCAAATCATAGTCATTTAGAATAGTCAGTCTTCTTGTCCTTAAGTCGGCAATGTCCCTTTTGTATTTAATTCCGATGAAATTTCTGTGTTTCATCGTCAATAAGAAGGTCAGAGGGATACAGTAAACCTGAAGTGAAGCCTCGGAATCCACAACTAGTGTCACAGGAATGGTTCAAAGCATTGACAGTTGGAAGAGTCAGCCTTCTTGTACTTCAAACGGCATTGTGCCTTTTGTATTTAATTCCGATGCAATTTCTGTGTTTCATCGTCAATAAGAATGTCCAAGGTATACAGTAAACCTGAAGTACAGCATCGGAATCTATGACTTGTGTCACAGGAATTGTTCAAACTATAATCAGTAAGAAGAGGCAGTCCTCTTGTACTTAAGTCGGCATTGTGCCTTTTGTATTTAATTCCGATGCAATTTCTGTGTTTCATCGTCAATAGGGAGAACCAAGGGATACAGTAAACCTGGAGTGAAGCATCGGAATCTATAACTAGTGTCACAGGAATGGTTCAAAACATTGACAGTAAGAAGGGTCAGTCATCTTGTACTTAAGTCGGCATTGTGCCATTTCTATTTAATTCCGATGCAATTTCTGTGTTTCATCGTCAATCAGAAGGTCAGAGGGATACAGTAAACCTGAAGTCAAGCATCGGAATCTTTTCTAGTGTCACAGGAATAGTTCAAAACATAGTCAGTAAGAAGAGTCAGTCTTCTTGTACTTAAGTCGGCGTTGTGCCTTTTCTATTTAATTCCGATGCAATGTCTGTGTTTCATCGTCTATAACAAGGTCCAAGGGATACAGTAAACCTGGAGTGAAGCATCGGAATCCATAACTAGTGTCAATCAAATGGATCAACACATTGACAGTAAGAAGAGTCAGTCTTCTTGTACTTCAGTCGGCATTGTGCCTTTTGTTTCAATGCCGATGCAATTTCTGTGTTTCATCGTCAACAAGAAGGTCCAAGGTATACAGTAAACCTGAAGTGAAGCATCGGAATCTACAACTAGTGTCACAGGAATTGTTCAAAACATAGACAGTAAGAAGAGTCAGTCTTCTTGTACTTAGGTCGGCATTGTGCCTTTTCTATTTAATTCCGATTCAATTTCTGTGTTTCATCGTCAATAAGAAGGTAAGAGGGATACAGTAAACCTGAAGTGAAGCATCGGAATCTATAACTAGTGTCACAGGAATGGTTCAAAACATAGACAGTAGGAAGAGTCAGTCTTCTTGTACTTAAGTCGGCATTGTGCCTTTTGTATTTAATTCCGATGCAATTTCTGTGTTTCATTGTCAATAAGAAGGTCAGAGGGATACAGTAAGCCTGAAGTGAAGCATCGGAATCTATAACTAGTGTCACAGGAATGGTTCAAAACAAAGACAGTAAGAAGAGTCAGTCTTCTTATACTTAAGTCGGCATTGTGGCATTTGTATTTAATTCCGATGCAATTTCTGTGTTTCATCGTCAATAAGAGTGTCAGAGGCATACAGTAAACCTGAAGTGAAGCATCGGAATCCACAACTAGTGTCACAGGAATGGTTCAATGCATTGACAGTTGGAAGAGTCAGTCTTCTTGTACTTCAGTCGGCACAGTGCCTTCTGTATTTAATTCCGATGCAATTTCTGTATTTCATCGTCAATAAGAAGGTCCAAGGTATACAGTAAACCTGAAGTAAAGCATCGGAATCCATGACTTGTGTCACAGGAATGGTTCAAACTATAATCAGTAAGAAGAGGCAGTCCTCGTGTACTTAAGTCGGCATTGTGCCTTTTGTATTTAATTCCGATGCAATTTCTGTGTTTCATCGTCAATAAGGAGAACCAAGGGATAGAGTAAACCTGGAGTGAAGCATCGGAATCTATAACTAGTGTCACAGGAATGGTTCAAAACATAGACAGTAAGAAGGGTCAGTCATCTTGTACTTAAGTCGGCATTGTGCCATTTCTATTTAATTCCGATGCAATTTCTGTTTTTCATCGACAATAAGAAGGTCAGAGGGATACAGTAAACCTGAAGTGAAGCATCGGAATCTTTTCTAGTGTCACAGGAATAGTTCAAAACATAGTCAGTACGAAGAGTCAGTCTTCTTGTACTTAAGTCGGCGCTGTGCCTTTTCTATTTAATTCCGATGCAATTTCTGTGTTTCATCGTCACTAACAAGGTCCAAGGGATACAGTAAACCTGGAGTGAAGCATGGGAATCTATAACTAGTGTCAATGGAATGATTCAAAACATAGACAGTAAGAAGAGTCAGTCTTCTTGTACTTAAGTCGGCAATATGCCTTTTGTATTTCATTGCTATGTAATTTCTGTGTTTCATCGTCAATAAGAAGGTCAGTGGGAAACAGTAAACCAGAAGCGAAGCATCGGAATTTATTGCTAGTGTCACAGGAATGGTTCAAATCATAGTCTGTTAGAAGAGTCAGTCTTCTTGTCCTTAAGTCGGCATTGTCCCTTTTATATTTAATTCCGATGAATTTTTCTGTGTTTCATCGTCAATAAGTAGGTCAGAGGGATACAGTAAACCTGAAGTAAAGCATCGGAATCCACAACTACTGTCACAGGAATGGTTCAAAGCATTGACAGTTGCAAGAGTCAGCCTTCTTGTACTTCAAACGGCATTGTGCCTTTTGTATTTAATTCCGATGCAATTTCTGTGTTTCATCGTCAATAAGAATGTCCAAGGTATACAGTAAACCTGAAGTAAAGCATCGGAATCTATGACTTGTGTCACAGGAATGGTTCAAACTATAATCAGTAAGAAGAGGCAGTCTTCTTGTACCTAAGTCGACATTGTGCCTTTTGTATTTAATTCCGATGCAATTTCTGTGTTTCATCGTCAATAAGGAGAACCAAGGGATACAGTAAACCTGGAGTGAAGCATCGGAATCTATAACTAGTGTCACAGGAATGGTTCCAAACGTAGACAGTAATAAGGGTCAGTCATCTTGTACTTAAGTCGGCATTGTGCCTTTTCTATTTAATTCCGATGCAATTTCTGTGTTTAATCGTCAATAAGAAGGTCCAAGGCATACAGTAAACCTGAAGTGAAGCATCGGAATCCATAACTAGTGTCACAGGATTGGTTCAAACATAGTCAGTAAGAAGAGTCAGTCTTCTTGTACTTCAGTCGGCTTTGTGCCATTTCTATTTAAATCCGATGCAATTTCTGTGTTCATCGTCACTAAGAAGGTCCAAGGGATACAGTAAACCTGGAGTGAAGCATCGGAATCTATAACTAGTGTCAATGGAATGGTTCAACACATGACAGTAAGAAGAGTCAGTCTTCTTGTACTTCAGTCGGCATTGTGCCTTTTGTTTTTAATTCCAATGCAATTTCTGTGTTTCATCGTCAACAAAAAGGTCCAAGGTATACAGTAAACCTGAAGTGAAGCATCGGAATCTACAACTAGTGTCACAGGAATTGTTCAAAACATAGACAGTAAGAAGGATCAGTCTTCTTGTCCTTAAGTCGGCATCGTGCCTTTTGTATTTAATTCCGATGCAATTTCTGTGTTTCATCGTCAATAAAAAGGTCCAATAGATACAGTAAACCTGGAGTGTAGCATCGGAATCTATAACTAGTGTCTCAGGAATGGTTCAAAACATAGACAGTAAGAAGAGTCACTCTTCGTGTACTAAAGTTGGCATTTTGCCTCTTGTATTTAATTCCGATGCAATTTCTGTGTTTCATCGTCAATACGAAGGTCAGACGGATACAGTAAACCTGAAGTGAAGCATCGGAATCTTTTCTAGTGTCACAGGAATGGTTCAAAACATAGTCGGTAAGAAGAGTCAGTCTTCTTGTACTTAAGTCGGCGTTGTGCCTTTCTATTTAATTCCGATGCAATTTCTGTGTTTCATCGTCAATAAGAAGGTCCAAGGGATACAGTAAACCTTGAGTGAAGCATCGGAATCTATACCTAGTGTCAATGGAAGGGTTCAAAACATAGACAGTAAGAAGAGTCAGTCTTCTTGTACTTATGTCGGCAATATGCCTTTTGTATTTCATTGCTATGCGATTTCTGTGTTTCATCGTCAATACGAAGGTCAGAGGGATACAGTAAACCAGAAGTGAAGCATCGGAATCTATTGCTAGTGTCACAGGAATGGTTCAAAACATAGTCAGTTAGAAGAGTCTGTCTTCTTGTCCTTAAGTCGGCATTGTCCCTTTTGTATTTAATACCGATGAAATTTCTGTGTTTCATCGTCAATAAGAAGGTCAGAGGGATACAGTAAACCTGAAGTGAAGCATCGGAACCCACAACAAGTGTCACAGGACTGGTTCAAAGCATTGACAGTTGGAAGAGTCAGTCTTCTTGTACTTCAGTCGGCATTGTGCCTATTGTATTTAATTCCGATGCAATATCTGTGTTTCATCGTCAATAAGAAGGTCCAAGGTATACAGTAAACCTGAAGTAAAGCATCGGAACCCATAACTTGTGTCACAGGAATGGTTCAAACTATAGTCAGTAAGAAGAGTCAGTCTTCTTGTAATTAAGTCGGCATGGTGCCTTTTGTATTTAATTCCGATGCAATTTCTGTGTTTCATCGTCAATAAGGAGGTCCAAGGGATACAGTAAACCTCGAGTGAAGCATCGGAATCTATAACTAGTGTCACAGGAATGGTTCAAAACATAGACAGTAAGAAGAGTCAGTAATCTTGTACTTAAGTCGGCATTGTGCCTTTTCTATTTATTTCCGATGCAATTTCTGTGTTCAGTCGTCAATAAGAAGGTCCAAGGGATACAGTAAACCTGAAGTGAAGCATCGGAATGTATAACTAGTGTCACAGGATTGGATCAAAACATAGTCAGTAAGAAGAGTCAGTCTTCTTGTACTTCAGTCGGCGTTGTGGCATTTCTATTTAATTCCGATGCAATTTCTGCGTTTCATCGTCACTAAGAAGGTCCAAGGGATACAGTAAACCTGGAGTTAAGCATCGGAATCTATAACTAGTGTCAATGGAATGGTTCAAAACATAGACAGTAAGAAGAGTCAGTCTTCTTGTACTTAAGTCGGCATTGTGCCTTTTGTATTTAATTCCGATGCACTTTCTGTGTTTCATCGTCAACAGAAAGGTCCAAGGGATACAGTAAACCTGAATTGCAGCATCGGAATCTACAACTAGTGTCACAGGAATGGTTCAAAGCATAGACAGTAAGAAGGGTCAGTCTTCTTGTACCTAAGTCGGCATTGTGCCTTTTCTATTTAATTCCGATGAAATTTCTGTGGTTAATCGTCAATAAGAAGGTCCAAGGTATACAGTAAACCTGGAGTGTAGCATCGGAATCTATAACTGGTGTCACAGGAATGGTTCAAAACATAGGCAGTAAGAAGAGTCACTCATCGTGTACTAAAGTTGGCATTTTGCCTCTTGTATTTAATTCCGATGCAATTTCTGTGTTTCATCGTCAATACGAAGGTCAGAGGGATACAGTAAACCTGAAGTGAAGCATCGGAATCCACAACTAGTGTCACAGGAATGGTTCAATGCATTGACAGTTGGAAGAGTCAGTCTTCTTGTACTTCAGTCGGCACAGTGCCTTCTGTATTTAATTCCGATGCAATTTCTGTATTTCATCGTCAATAAGAAGGTCCAAGGTATACAGTAAACCTGAAGTAAAGCATCGGAATCCATGACTTGTGTCACAGGAATGGTTCAAACTATAATCAGTAAGAAGAGGCAGTCCTCGTGTACTTAAGTCGGCATTGTGCCTTTTGTATTTAATTCCGATGCAATTTCTGTGTTTCATCGTCAATAAGGAGAACCAAGGGATACAGTAAACCTGGAGTGAAGCATCGGAATCTATAACTAGTGTCACAGGAATGGTTCAAAACATAGACAGTAAGAAGGGTCAGTCATCTTGTACTTAAGTCGGCATTGTGCCATTTCTATTTAATTCCGATGCAATTTCTGTTTTTCATCGTCAATAAGAAGGTCAGAGGGATACAGTAAACCTGAAGTGAAGCATCGGAATCTTTTCTAGTGTCACAGAAATAGTTCAAAACATAGTCAGTACGAAGAGTCAGTCTTCTTGTACTTAAGTCGGCGCTGTGGGTTTTCTATTTAATTCCGATGCAATTTCTGTGTTTCATCGTCACTAACAAGGTCCAAGGGATACAGTAAACCTGGAGTGAAGCATGGGAATCTATAACTAGTGTCAATGGAATGATTCAAAACATAGACAGTAAGAAGAGTCAGTCTTCTTGTACTTAAGTCGGCAATATGCCTTTTGTATTTCATTGCTATGCAATTTCTGTGTTTCATCGTCAATAAGAAGGTCAGTGGGAAACAGTAAACCAGAAGCGAAGCATCGGAATCTATTGCTAGTGTCACAGGAATGGTTCAAATCATAGTCAGTTAGAAGAGTCAGTCTTCTTGTCCTTAAGTCGGCATTGTCCCTTTTATATTTAATTCCGATGAATTTTTCTGTGTTTCATCGTCAATAAGTAGGTCAGAGGGATACAGTAAACCTGAAGTAAAGCATCGGAATCCACAACTACTGTCACAGGAATGGTTCAAAGCATTGACAGTTGCAAGAGTCAGCCTTCTTGTACTTCAAACGGCATTGTGCCTTTTGTATTTAATTCCGATGCAATTTCTGTGTTTCATCGTCAATAAGAATGTCCAAGGTATACAGTAAACCTGAAGTAAAGCATCGGAATCTATGACTTGTGTCACAGGAATGGTTCAAACTATAATCAGTAAGAAGAGGCAGTCTTCTTGTACCTAAGTCGACATTGTGCCTTTTGTATTTAATTCCGATGCAATTTCTGTGTTTCATCGTCAATAAGGAGAACCAAGGGATACAGTAAACCTGGAGTGAAGCATCGGAATCTATAACTAGTGTCACAGGAATGGTTCCAAACGTAGACAGTAATAAGGGTCAGTCATCTTGTACTTAAGTCGGCATTGTGCCTTTTCTATTTAATTCCGATGCAATTTCTGTGTTTAATCGTCAATAAGAAGGTCCAAGGGATACAGTAAACCTGAAGTGAAGCATCGGAATCCATAACTAGTGTCACAGGATTGGTTCAAACATAGTCAGTAAGAAGAGTCAGTCTTCTTGTACTTCAGTCGGCTTTGTGCCATTTCTATTTAAATCCGATGCAATTTCTGTGTTCATCGTCACTAAGAAGGTCCAAGGGATACAGTAAACCTGGAGTGAAGCATCGGAATCTATAACTAGTGTCAATGGAATGGTTCAACACATGACAGTAAGAAGAGTCAGTCTTCTTGTACTTCAGTCGGCATTGTGCCTTTTGTTTTTAATTCCGATGCAATTTCTGTGTTTCATCGTCAACAAAAAGGTCCAAGGTATACAGTAAACCTGAAGTGAAGCATCGGAATCTACAACTAGTGTCACAGGAATTGTTCAAAACATTGACAGTAAGAAGAGTCAGTCTTCTTGTCCTTAAGTCGGCATCGTGCCTTTTGTATTTAATTCCGATGCAATTTCTGTGTTTCATCGTCAATAAAAAGGTCCAATAGATACAGTAAACCTGGAGTGTAGCATCGGAATCTATAACTAGTGTCTCAGGAATGGTTCAAAACATAGACAGTAAGAAGAGTCACTCTTCGTGTACTAAAGTTGGCATTTTGCCTCTTGTATTTAATTCCGATGCAATTTCTGTGTTTCATCGTCAATACGAAGGTCAGACGGATACAGTAAACCTGAAGTGAAGCATCGGAATCTTTTCTAGTGTCACAGGAATGGTTCAAAACATAGTCGGTAAGAAGAGTCAGTCTTCTTGTACTTAAGTCGGCGTTGTGCCTTTCTATTTAATTCCGATGCAATTTCTGTGTTTCATCGTCAATAAGAAGGTCCAAGGGATACAGTAAACCTTGAGTGAAGCATCGGAATCTATACCTAGTGTCAATGGAAGGGTTCAAAACATAGACAGTAAGAAGAGTCAGTCTTCTTGTACTTATGTCGGCAATATGCCTTTTGTATTT
The DNA here is from genome assembly GCF_021461395.2 of Schistocerca americana. NCBI lineage: Eukaryota > Metazoa > Arthropoda > Insecta > Orthoptera > Acrididae > Schistocerca > Schistocerca americana. The sequence continues at coordinate 32,203,980 of NC_060121.1, forward strand.
CATTGCTATGCGATTTCTGTGTTTCATCGTCAATACGAAGGTCAGAGGGATACAGTAAACCAGAAGTGAAGCATCGGAATCTATTGCTAGTGTCACAGGAATGGTTCAAAACATAGTCAGTTAGAAGAGTCTGTCTTCTTGTCCTTAAGTCGGCATTGTCCCTTTTGTATTTAATACCGATGAAATTTCTGTGTTTCATCGTCAATAAGAAGGTCAGAGGGATACAGTACACCTGAAGTGAAGCATCGGAACCCACAACAAGTGTCACAGGACTGGTTCAAAGCATTGACAGTTGGAAGAGTCGGTCTTCTTGTACTTCAGTCGGCATTGTGCCTATTGTATTTAATTCCGATGCAATATCTGTGTTTCATCGTCAATAAGAAGGTCCAAGGTATACAGTAAACCTGAAGTAAAGCATCGGAACCCATAACTTGTGTCACAGGAATGGTGCAAACTATAGTCAGTGAGAAGAGTCAGTCTTCTTGTAATTAAGTCGGCATGGTGCCTTTTGTATTTAATTCCGATGCAATTTCTGTAATTCATCGTCAATAAGGAGGTCCAAGGGATACAGTAAACCTCGAGTGAAGCATCGGAATCTATAACTAGTGTCACAGGAATGGTTCAAAACATAGACAGTAAGAAGGGTCAGTCATCTTGTACTTAAGTCGGCATTGTGCCTTTTCTATTTATTTCCGATGCAATTTCTGTGTTCAGTCGTCAATAAGAAGGTCCAAGGGATACAGTAAACCTGAAGTGAAGCATCGGAATGTATAACTAGTGTCACAGGATTGGATCAAAACATAGTCAGTAAGAAGAGTCAGTCTTCTTGTACTTCAGTCGGCGTTGTGGCATTTCTATTTAATTCCGATGCAATTTCTGCGTTTCATCGTCACTAAGAAGGTCCAAGGGATACAGTAAACCTGGAGTGAAGCATCGGAATCTATAACTAGTGTCAATGGAATGGTTCAAAACATAGACAGTAAGAAGAGTCAGTCTTCTTGTACTTAAGTCGGCATTGTGCCTTTTGTATTTAATTCCGATGCACTTTCTGTGTTTCATCGTCAACAGAAAGGTCCAAGGGATACAGTAAACCTGAAATGCAGCATCGGAATCTACAACTAGTGTCACAGGAATGGTTCAAAGCATAGACAGTAAGAAGGGTCAGTCTTCTTGTACCTAAGTCGGCATTGTGCCTTTTCTATTTAATTCCGATGAAATTTCTGTGGTTAATCGTCAATAAGAAGGTCCAAGGTATACAGTAAACCTGGAGTGTAGCATCAGAATCTATAACTGGTGTCACAGGAATGGTTCAAAACATAGGCAGTAAGAAGAGTCACTCTTCGTGTACTAAAGTTGGCATTTTGCCTCTTGTATTTAATTCCGATGCAATTTCTGTGTTTCATCGTCAATACGAAGGTCAGAGGGATACAGTAAACCTGAAGTGAAGCATCGGAATCTTTTCTAGTGTCACAGGAATTTTTCAAAACATAGTCGGTAAGAAGAGTCAGTCTTCTTGTACTTAAGTCGGCGTTGTGCCTTTCTATTTAATTCCGATGCAATTTCTGTGTTTCATCGTCAATAAGAAGGTCCAAGGGATACAGTAAACCTGGAGTGAAGCATCGTAATCTATAACTAGTGTCAATGGAATGGTTCAAAACATAGACAGTAAGAAGAGTCAGTCTTCTTGTACTTAAGTCGGCTATATGCCTTTTGTATTTCATTGCTATGCGATTTCTGTGTTTCATCGTCAATAAGAAGGTCAGAGGGATACAGTAAACCTGAAGTGAAGCATCGGAATCTATCACTAGTGTCACAGGAATGGTTCAAAGCATAGACAGTAAGAAGAGTCAGTCTTCTTGTCCTTAAGTCGGCATTGTCCCTTTTGTATCTAATTCCGATGAAATTTCTGTGTTTCATCGTCAATAAGAAGGTCAGAGGGATATAGTAAACGTGAAGTGAAGCATCGGAATCCGCAACTAGTGGCACAGGAATGGTTCAAAGCATTGACAGTTGGAAGAGTCAGTCTTCGTGTACTTCAGTCGGCATTGTGCCTATTGTATTTAATTCCGATGCATTTCTGTGTTTCATCGTCAATAAGAAGGTCCAAGGTATACAGTAAACCTGAAGTAAAGCATCGGAATCTATAACTTGTGTCACAGGAATGGTTCAAACTATAATCAGTAAGAAGAGTCAGCCTTCTTGTAATTAAGTGGGCATTGGGCCTTTTGTACTTAATTCCGATGCAATTTCTGTGTTTCATCGTCAATAAGGAGGTCCAAGGGATACAGTAAACCTCGAGTGAAGCATCGGAATCTATAACTAGTGTCACAGGAATGGTTCAAACATAGTCAGTAAGAAGAGTCAGTCTTCTTGTACTTAAGTCGGCATTGTGCCTTTTCTATTTCATTCCGATTCAATTTCTGTGTTTCATCGTCAGTAAGAAGGTCAGAGCTATACAGTAAACCTGAAGTGAAGCATCTGAATCTATAACTAGTGTCACAGAAATGGTTCAAAACATAGACAGTAAGAAGAGTCAGTCTTCTTGTACATAAGTCGGCATTGTGGCATTTGTATTTAATTCCGATGCAATTTCTGTGTTTCATAGTCAATACGAAGGTCAGAGGGATACAGTAAACCTGAAGTGAAGCATCGGAATCTATAACTAGTGTCACAGGAATTGTTCACAACAAAGTCAGTAAGAAGAGTCAGTCTTCTTGTCCTTAAGTCGGCATTGTGCCTTTTGTATTTCATTCCGATGCAATTTCTGTGTTTCATCGTCAATAAGAAGGTCCAAGCGATACAGTAAACCTGGAGTGCATCATCGGAATCCATAACTTATGTCACAGGAATGGTTCAAAACCTAGACAGTAAGAAGAGTCACTCTTCGTGTACTAAAGTTGGCATTTTGCCTTTTGTTTTTAATTCCGATGCAATTTCTGTGTTTCATCGTCAATAAGAAGGTCAGAGGGATACAGTAAACCTGTAGTGAAGCATCGAAATCTATATCTAGTGACACAGGAATGGTTCAAAACATAGTCAGTAAGAAGAGTCAGTCTTTTTGTACTTAAGTCGGCGTTGTGCATTTTCTATTTGATTCCGATGCAATTTCTGTGTTTCATCGTCAATAACAGGGTCCAAGGGATACAGTAAACCTAGAGTGAAGCATCAGAATCTATAACTAGTGGCAATGGAATGGTTCAAAAATAGACAGTAAGAAGAGTCAGTCTTCTTGTACTTAAGTCGGCATTGTGCCTTTTCTATTTCATTCCGATTCAATTTCTGTGTTTCATCGTCAGTAAGAAGGTCAGAGCTATACAGTAAACCTGAAGTGAAGCATCGGAATCTATTGCTAGTGTCACAGGAATGGTTCAAAACATAGTCAGTTAGAAGAGTCAGTCTTCTTGTACTTAAGTCGGCATTGTGCCTTTTCTATTTAATTCCGATGAAATTTCTGTGTTTGATCGTCAATAAGAAGGTCCAAGGTATACAGTAAACCTGAAGAGAAGCATCGGAATCTATAACTAGCGTCACAGGATTGGTTCAAATCATAGTCAGTAAGAAGAGTCAGTCTTCTTGTACTTCAGTCGGCATTGTGCCTTTTCTTTTTAATTCCGATGCAATTTCTGTGTTTCATCGTCACTAAGAAGATCCGAGGGATACAGTAAACCTGGAGTGAAGCATCGGAATCTATAACTAGTGTCAATGGAATGGTTCAAAACATAGACAATAAGAAGAGTCAGTCTTCTGGTACTTAAGTCGGCATTGTGACTTTTGTATTTAATTCCGATGGAATTTCTGAGTTTCATCGTCAATAAGAAGGTCCAAGGGATACAGTAAACCCGAAGTGAAGCATCGGAATCTACAACTAGTGTCACAGGAATGATTCAAAACATAGTCAGTAAGAAGAGTCAGTATTCTTGTCCTTTCGTCGGCATTGTGCCTTTTGTATTAATTTCCGATGCAATTTCTGTGTTTCATCGTAAATAAGAAGGTCCAAGGGAAATAGAAAACCTGGAGTGAAGCATCGGAATCTATAACTAGTGTCACAGGAATGGTTCAAAACATAGACAGTAAGAAAAGTCAGTCTTCTTGTACTTAAGTCGGCATTGTGCCTTTTTTATTTAATCCCGTTGCAATTTCTGCGTTTCATCGTTAATAAGAAGGTCCAAGGGATACAGTGAACCTGAAGTGAAGCATCGGAATCTATCACTAGTGTCACAGGAATGAATCAAACATAGACAGTAAGAAGAGTCAGTCGTCTTGTACTTAAGTCGGCATTGTGCCTTTTGTATTTAATTCCGATGCAATATCTGTGTTTCATCGTCAACAAGAAGGTCCAAGGAATACAGTAAACCTGAAGTGAAGCATCAGAAACTACAACTAGTGTCACAGGAATGGTTCAAAACATAGACAGTAAGAAGAGTCAGTCTTCTTGTACTTAAGTCGGCATTGTGCTTTTCTATTTAATTCCGATTCAATTTCTGTGTTTCATCGTCAATATGAAGGTCAGAGGGATACAGTTAACCTGAAGTGAAGCATCGGAATCTATAACTAATGTCACAGGAATGGTTCAAAACATAGCCAGTAGGAAGAGTCAGTCTTCTTGTACTTAAGTCGGCATTGTGACTTTTGTATTTAATTCCGATGCAATTTCTGCGTTTCATTGTCAATAAGAAGGTCAGAGGGATACAGTAAGCCTGAAGTGAAGCATCGGAATCTATAACTAGTGTCACAGGAATAGTTCAGAACATAGTCAGTAGGAAGAGTCGGTCTTCATGTACTTAAGTCGGCATTGTGCCTTTTGTATTTAATTCCGATGCAATTTCTGTGCTTCATCGTCAATAAGAAGGTCCAAGGGATACAGTAAACCTGAAGTGAAGCATCGGAATCTATCACTAGTGTCACAGGAATGAATCAAACATAGACAGTAAGAAGAGTCAGTCTTCTTGTACTTAAGTCGGCATTGTGCCTTCTGTATTTATTTCCGACGCAATTTCTGTGTTTCATCGTCAACAAGAAGGTCCAAGGGATACAGTAAACCTGAAGTGAAGCATCGGAATCTACAACTAGTGTCACAGGAAAGGTTCAAAACATAGACAGTAAGAAGAGTCAGTCTTCTTGTACTTAAGTCGGCATTGTGCCTTTTGTATTTAATTCCGATGCAATATCTGTTTTTCATCGTTAATACGAGGGTCCAAGGGATATAGAAAACCTGGACTGAAGCATCGGAATCTATAAATAGTGTTACAGGAATGGTTCAAAACATAGACAGTAGGAAGTGTCAGTCTTCTTGTACTTAAGCCGGCATTGTGCCTATTGTATTTAATTCCGATGCAATTTCTGTGTTTCATCGTCAATAAGAAGGTCCAAGGGATACAATAAACCTGGAGTGAAGCATCGGAATCTATAACTAGTGTCACAGAAATGGTTCAAAACATAGACAGTAAGAAGAGTCAGTCTTCTTGTACTTAAGTCGCCATTGTGCCTTTTGTAATTAATTCCGAAGCAATTTCTGTGTTTCATCGTCAATAAGAAGGTCCAAGGGATACAGTAAACCACAAGTGAAGCATCGGAATCTATAACTAGTGTCACGGGAAGGGTTCAAAACATAGACAGTAGGAAGAGTCAGTCTTCTTGTACTTAAGTCGGCATTGTGCCTTTTGTATTTAATTCCGATGCAATTTCTGTGTTTCATCGTCAATAAGAAGGTCCAAGGTATACAGTAAACCTGAAGTGAAGCATCGGAATCTACAACTAGTGTCACCGAAATGGTTCAAATCATAGTCAGTAAAGAGAGTCAGTCTTCTTGTACTTAAGTCGGCGTTGTGCCTTTTCTATTTAATTCGTCTCCAAATTCTGTGTTTCATCGTCAATAAGAAGGTCCAAGGAATACATTAAACCTGGAGTGAAGCTTCGGAATCTATAAATAGTGTCACAGGAATGGTTCAAAACGTAGACAGTTAGAAGAGTCAATGAACTTGTACTTAAGTCGACGTTGTACCTATTCTATTTAATTCCGATGCAATTTCTGCGTTTCGTCGTCAATAAGAAGGTGAGAGGGATACAATAAACCTGAAGTGAAGCATCGGAATCTATAATTAGTGTCACAGGAATGGGTCACAACAAAGTCAGTTAGAGGAGTCTGTCTTCTTGTCCTTAAGTCGGCATTGTGCCTTTTGTATTAATTCCGATGCAATTTCTGTGTTACATCGTCAATAAGAATGGCCAAGGGATACAGTAAACCTGTAGTGTAGCATCGGAATCTAAAACTAGTGTCAAAGGAGTGGTTGAAAACATAGACAGTAGGAAGAGTCAGTCTTCGTGTACTAAAGTTGGCATTTTGCCTTTTGTATTTAATACAGATGCAATATCTGTGTTTCATCGTCAATAAAAAGGTCCAAGGGATAAGGTAAACCTGAAGTGAAGCATCGGAATCTATAACTAGTGTCACAGGAACGGTTCCAAACATAGTCAGTAAGAAGAGTCAGTCTTCTTGTACTTAAGTCGCCATTGTGCCTTTCTATTTACTTCCGATGCAATTTCTGTGTATCATCGTCAATAACAAGGTCCAAAGGATACAGTAAACCTGGAGTGATGCATTGGAATCTATAACTAGTGTCAATGGAATTGTTCAAAACATAGACAGTAAGAATAGTCAGTCTTCTTGTACTTAAGTCGACATTGTGCCATTTCTATTTAATTCCGATGCAATGTCTGTGTTTCATCGTCAGTAAGAAGGTCAGAGGGATACAATAAACCTGAAGTGAAGCATCGGAATCGATAACTAGTGTCATAGGAATGGTTCACAACAAAGGCAGTAAGAAGAGTCAGTCTTCTTGTACTTAAGTCGGCATTATGCCTTTTGTATTTAATTCCGATGCAATTTCTGTGTTTCATCGTCAATAAGAAGGTCAGTGGGATACAGTTAACCTGAAGTGAAGCATCGGAATCTAATGCTAGTGTCACAGGAATGGTTCAAAGCATAGTCAGTAAGAAGAGTCGGTCTTCTTGTCCTTAAGTCTGCATTGTGCCTTTTGTATTTAATTCCCATGCAATTTCTGTGTTTCATCGTCAATAAGAAGGTCAGAGGGATACAGTAAACCTGAAGTGAAGCTTCGGAATCCACAACTAGTGTCACAGGAATAGTTCAAAACATAGACAGTAGGAAAATTCAGTTTCTTGTACTTATGTCGGCATTGTGCCTTTTGTATTTAATTCCGATGCAATTTCTGTGATTCATCGTCAATAAGAAGGTCTAAGGGATACAGTAAACCTGGAGTGAAGCATCGGATTCTATAACTAGTGTCACAGGAATGGCTCTAACCATAGTCAGTAAGAAGAGTCAGTCTTCTTGTACTTCAGTCGGCATTGTGCCTTTTCTATTTATTTCCGATGCAATTTCTGTGATTCATCGTCAATAAGAACATCCAAGGGATACAGTAAACCTGGAGTGAAGCATCGGGAACTATAACTAGTGGCACAGGAATGGTTCAAAACATAGACAGTAAGTAGAGTCAGTCTTCTTGTGCTTAAGTCGGCATTGTGCCTATTGTACTTAATTCCGATGCAATTTCTGTGTTTCATCGTCAATAAGAAGGTCAGAGGGATACAGTAAACCTGACGTGAAGCATCGGAATCTATAGCAGTGTCACAGGAATGGATCAAATCATAGTCAGTTAGAAGAGTCAGTCTTCTTGTCCCTACGTCGGCATTGTGCCTTTTGTATTTAATTCCGGTGCAATTTCTGTGTTTCATCGTCTATAAAAAGGTCCAACGGATACAGCAAACATGAAGTGAAGCATCGGAATCCGTAACTAGTGTCACAGGAATGGTTCCAAACATAGTCAGTAAGAAGAGTCAGTCTTCTTGTACTTAAGTCGGCATTGTGCTTTTCTATTTAATTCCGATGCAAATTCTGTGTTTCATCGTCAATAACAAGGTCCAAGGGATACAGTAAACCTGGAGTGAAGCATCGGAAACTATAACTAGTGTCAATGGATTGGTTCAAAACATAGACAGTAGGAAGAGTCAGTCTTCTTGTACTTAAGTCGGCATTATGCCTTTTGTATTTAATTCCGATACAATGTCTGTGTTTCATCGTCAATAAGAAGGTCAGAGGGATACAGTAAACCTGAAGTGTAGCATCGGAATCTATTGCTAGTGTCACAGGAATGGTTCAACCCATAGTCAGTAAGAAGAGTTAGTCATCTTGTCCTTAAATCGGCATTGTGCCTTTTGCATTTAATTCCGATGCAATTTCTGTGTTTCATCGTCAATAAGAAGGTCCAAGGTATACAGTAAACCTGAAGTAAAGCATCGGAATCTATAACTAGTGTCACAGGAATGGTTCAAACTATAATCAGTAAGAAGAGTCTGTCATCTTGTACTTAAGTCGGCATTGCGCCTTTTGTATTTAATTCCGATGCAATTTCTGTGTTTCATCGTCAATAAGAAGGTCCAAGGGATACAGTAAACCTGGAGTGAAGCAGCGGGAACTATAACTAGTGTCACAGGAATGGTTCAAATCATAGACAGTAAGTAGAGTCAGTCCTCTTGTGCTTAAGTCGGCATTGTGCCTATTGTACTTAATTCCGATGCAATTTCTGTGTTTCATCGTCAATAAGAAGGTGAGAGGGATACAGTAAACCTGACGTGAAGCATCGGAATCTATAGCTAGTGTCACAGGAATGGATCAAATCATAGTCAGTTAGAAGAGTCAGTCTTCTTGTCCTTACGACGGCATTGTGCCTTTTGTACTTAATTCCGTGCAATTTCTGTGTTTCATCGGCAATATGGTCCTAGGGATACAGTAAACCTGGAGTGTAGCATCGGAATCTATAACTAGTGTCAAAGGATTGGTTCAAAACATAGACAGTTAGAAGAGTCAGTCTTCGTGTACTAAAGTTAGCATTTTGCCTTTTGTATTAAATTCCGATGCAATTTCTGTGTTTCATCGTCTATAAAAAGGTCCAACGGATACAGCAAACCTGAAGTGAAGCATCGGAATCTGTAACTAGTGTCACAGGAATGGTTCCAAACCTAGTCAGTAAGAAGAGTCAGTCTTCTTGTACTTAAGTCGGCATTGTGCCTTTCTATTTAATTCCGATGCAATTTCTGTGTTTCATCGTCAATAAGAACATCCAAGGGATACAGTAAACCTGGAGTGAAGCATAGGGCTCTATAACTAGCTTCACAGGAATGGTTCAAAACTTAGACAGTAAGAAGAGTCAGTCTTCGTGTACTAAAGTTGGCATTTTGCCTTTTGTATTTAATTCCGATGCATTTTCTGTGTTTCATCCTCAATAAAAAGGTTCAAGGGATACAGTAAACCTGATGTGAAGCATCGGAATCTATATCTAGTGTCACAGGAATGGTTCAAAACATAGTCAGTAAGAAGAGTCGGTCTTCTTGTACTTAAGTCCGCATTATGCCTTTTGTATTTCATTCCGATGCAATTTCTGTGTTTCATCGTCAATAAGGAGGTCAGAGGGATACAGTAAACCTGAAGTGAAGCATCGGAATCTATTGCTAGTGTCACAGGAGTGGTTCAAAATATAGTCAGTTAGAAGAGTCACTCTTCTTGTCCTTAAGTCGGCATTGTGCCTGTTGTATTTAATTCCGATGCAATTTCTGTGTTTCATCGTCAATAAGAAGGTCAGAGGGATACAGTAAACCTGAAGTAAAGCATCGGAATCTAAAACTAGTGTCACAGGAAAGGTTCAAACTATAATCAGTAAGAAGAGTATGTCTTCTTGTACTTAAGTCCGCATTATGCCTTTTGTATTTCATTCCGATGCAATTTCTGTGTTTCATCGTCAATAAGGAGGTCAGAGGGATACAGTAAACCTGAAGTGAAGCATTGGAATCTGTAACTAGTGTCACAGGAATGGTTCCAAGCATAGTCAGTAAGAAGAGTCAGTCTCCTTGTACTTAAGTCGGCATTGTGCCTTTGTATTTGATTCCGATGCAATTTCTGTGTTTCATCGTCAATAAGAACATCCAAGGGATACAGTAAACCTGGAGTGAAGCATCGGGATCTATAACTAGCTTCACAGGAAAGGTTCAAAACTTAGACAGTAAGAAGAGTCAGTCTTCGCGTACTAAATTTGGCATTTTGCCTTTTGTATTTAATTCCGATGCAATTTCTGTGTTTCATCGTCAATAAGACGGTCAGAGGGATACAGTAAACCTGACGTGAAGCATCGGAATCTATAGCTATTGTCACAGGAAAGGATCAAATCATAGTTAGTTAGAAGAGTCAGTCTTCTTGGCCCTACGTCGGCATTGTGCCTTTTGTATTTAATTCCGGTGCAATTTCTGTGTTTCATCGGCAATATGGTCCTAGGGATACAGTAAACCTGGAGTGTAGCATCGGAATCTATAACTAGTGTCAAAGGATTGGTTCAAAACATAGACAGTTAGAAGAGTCAGTCTTCGTGTACTAAAGTTAGCATTTTGCCTTTTGTATTAAATTCCGATGCAATTTCTGTGTTTCATCGTCTATAAAAAGGTCCAACGGATACAGCAAACCTGAAGTGAAGCATCGGAATCTGTAACTAGTGTCACAGGAATGGTTCCAAACATAGTCAGTAAGAAGAGTCAGTCTTCTTGTACTTAAGTCGGCATTGTGCCTTTCTATTTAATTCCGATGCAATTTCTGTGTTTAATCGTCAATAACAAGGTCCAAGGGATACAGTAAACCTGGAGTGAAGCATCGGAATCTATAACTAGTGTCAATGGATTGGTTCAAAACATAGACAGTAGGAAGAGTCAGTCTTCTTGTACTTAAGTCGGCATTATGCCTTTTGTATTCAATTCCAATACAATTTCTGTGTTTCATCGTCAATAAGAAGGTCAGAGGGATACAGTAAACCTGAAGTGTAGCATCGGAATCTATTGCTAGTGTCACAGGAATGGTTCAAACCATAGTCAGTAAGAAGAGTCAGTCATCATGTCCTTAAATCGGCATTGTGCCTTTTGTGTTTAATTCCGATGCAATTTCTGTGTTTGATCGTCAATAAGATGGTCCAAGGTATACAGTAAACCTGAAGTAAAGCATCGGAATCTATCACTAGTGTCACAGGAAAGGTTGAAACTATAATCAGTAAGAAGAGTCTGTCTTCTTGTACTTAAGTCGGCATTGCGCCTTTTGTATTTAATTCCGATGCAATTTCTGTGTTTCATCGTCAATAAGAAGGTCCAAGGGATACAGTAAACCTGGAGTGAAGCATCGGGAACTGTAACTAGTGTCACAGGAATGGTTCGAAACATAGTCAGTTAGAAGAGTGAGTCTTCTTGTCCTTACGTCGGCATTGTGCCTTTTGTACTTAATTCCGGTGCAATTCCTGTGTTTCATCGGCAATATGGTCCTAGGGATACAGTAAACCTGGAGTGTAGCATCGGAATCTATAACTAGTGTCAAAGGATTGGTTCAAAACATAGACAGTTAGAAGAGTCAGTCTTCGTGTACTAAAGTTAGCAATTTGCCTTTTGCATTAAACTCCGATGCAATTTCTGTGATTCATTGTCTATAAAAAGGTCCAACGGATACAGCAAACCTGAAGTGAAGCATCGGAATCTGTAACTAGTGTCACTGGAATGGTTCCAAACATAGTCGGTAAGAAGAGTCAGTCTTCTTGTACTTAAGTCGGCATTGTGCCTTCTATTTAATTCCGATGCAATTTCTGTGTTTCATCGTCAATAAGAACATCCAAGGGATACAGTAAACCTGGAGTGAAGCATCGGGATCTATAACTAGCTTCACAGGAATGGTTCAAAACTTAGACAGTAAGAAGAGTCAGTCTTCGTGTACTAAATTTCGCATTTTGCCTTTTGTATTTAATTCCGATGCAATTTCTGTGTTTCATCGTCAATAAAAAGGTCCAAGGGATACATTAAACCTGATGTGAAGCATCGGAATCTATATCTAGTGTCACAGGAATGGTTCAAAACATAGTCGGTAAGAAGAGTCAGTCTTCTTGTACTTAAGTCGGCATTGTGCCTTTTCTATTTATTTCCGATGCAATTTCTGTGTTTCATCGTCAATAAGGAGGTCAGAGGGACACAGTAAAACTGAAGTGAAGCATCGGAATCTATTGCTACTGTCACAGGAGTGGTTCAAAATATAGTCAGTTAGAAGAGTCAGTCTTCTTGTCCTTAAGTCGGCATTGCGCCTTTTGTATTTAATTCCGATGCAATTTCTGTGTTTCATCGTCAATAAGAAGGTCAGAGGGATACAGTATAACTGAAGTATAGCATCGGAATCTATAACTAGTGTCACAGGAAAGGTTCAAACTATAATCAGTAAGAAGAGTCTGTCTTCTTGAACTTTATTCGGCATTGCGCCTTTTGTATTTAATTCCGATGCAATATCTGTGTTTCATCGTCAATAAGAAGGTCCAAGGGATACAGTAAACCTGGAGTGAAGCATCGGGAACTATAAATAGTGTCACAGGAATGGTTCAAAACATAGACAGTAAGTAGAGTCAGTCCTCTTGTGCTTAAGTCGGCATTGTGCCTATTGTACTTAATTCCGATGCAATTTCTATGTTTCATCGTCAATAAGAAGGTCAGAGGCATACAGAAAACCTGACGTGAAGCATCGGAATCTATAGCTAGTGTCACAGGAATGGATCAAATCATAGTCAGTTAGAAGAGTCAACTTTTGTCCTTACGTCGGCATTGTGCCTTTTGTACTTAATTTCGGTGCAATTTCTGTGTTTCATCGGCAATATGGTCCTAGGGGTACAGTAAACCTGGAGTGTAGAATCGGAATCTATAACTAGTGTCAAAGGATTGGTTCAAAACATAGACAGTTAGAAGAGTCAGTCCTCGTGTACTAAAGTTAGCATTTTGCCTTTTGTATTAAATTCCGATGCAATTTCTGTGTTTCATCGTCTATAAAAAGGTCCAACGGATGCGGCACACCTGGAGTGAAGCATCGGAATCTGTAACTAGTGTCACAGGAATGGTTCCAAACATAGTCAGTAAGAAGAGTCAGTCTTCTTGTACTTAAGTCGGCATTGTGCCACTCAATTTGATTCCGATGCAATTTCTGTGTTTCATCGTCAATAAGAACATCCAAGGGATACAGTAAACCTGGAGTGAGGCATCGGGATCTATAACTAGCTTCACTGGAAAGGTTCTAATCTTAGACAGTAAGAAGAGTCAGTCTTCGTGTACTAAAGTTGGCATTTTGCCTTTTGTATTTAATTCCGATGCAATTTTTGTGTTTCATCGTCAATAAAAAGGTCCAAGGGATACAGTAAATCTGATGTGAAGCATCGGAATCTATATCTAGTGTCACAGGAATGGTTCAAAACATAGTCGGTAAGAAGAGTCAGTCTTCTTGTACTTAAGTCGGCATTGTGCCTTTTCTATTTAATTCCGATGCAATTTCTGTGTTTCATCGTCAATAACAAGGTACAAGGGATACAGTAAACCTGGAGTGAAGCATCGGAATGAATAACTAGTGTCAATGGAATGGTTCAAAACATAGACAGTATGAAGAGTCAGTCTTCTTGTACTTAAGTCCGCATTATGCCTTTTGTATTTCATTCCGATGCAATTTCTGTGTTTCATCGTCAATAAGGAGGTCAGAGGGATACAGTAAACCTGAAGTGAAGCATCGGAATCTATTGCTAGTGTCACAGGAGTGGTCCAAAATATAGTCAGTTAGAGGAGTCCGTCTTCTTGTCCTTAAGTCGGCATTGTGCCTTTTGTATTTAATTCCGATGCAATTTCTGTGTTTCATCGCCAATAAGAAGGTCAGAGGGATACAGTAAACCTGAAGTAAAGCATTTTTAATCTATAACTTGTGTCACAGGAATGATTCAAACTATAATCAGTAAGAAGAGTCAGTCTTCTAGTACTTAAGTCGGCATTGTGCCTTTTATATTTAATTCCGATGCAATTTCTGTGTTTCATCGACAATAAGAAGGTCCAAGGGATATAGTAAACCTGGAGTGAAGCATCGGAATCTATAACTAGTGTCACAGGAATGGTTCAAAACATAGACAGTTGGAAGAGTCAGTCTTCTTGTACTTAAGCCGGCATTGTGCCTATTGTATTTAATTCCGATGCAATTTCTGTGTTTCATCGTCAATAAGAAGGTCCAAGGAATACAGTAAACCTGGAGTGAAGCATCGGGATCTATAACTATTGTCACAGGAATGGTTCAAAACATAGACAGTAAGTAGAGTCAGTGTTCTTGTGCTTAAGTCGGCATTGTGCCTATTGTACTTAATTCCGTTGCAATTTCTGTGTTTCATCGTCAATAAGAAGGTCAGAGTGATACAGTAAACCTGACGTGAAGCATCGGAATCTATAGCTAGTGTCACAGGAGTGTATCAAATCATAGTCAGTTAGAAGAGTCAGTCTTCTTGTCCTTACGTCGGCATTGTGCCTTTTGTATTTAATTCCGCTGCAATTTCTGTGTTTCATCGGCAATATGGTCCTAGGGATACAGTAAACCTGGAGTGTAGCATCGGAATCTATAACTAGTGTCACAGGAATGGTTCAAAACATAGACAGTTAGAACAGTCAGTCTTCGTGTACTAAAGTTAGCATTTTGCCTTTTGTATTTAATTCCGATGCAATTTCTGTGTTTCATCGTCTATAAAAAGGTCCAACGCATACAGCAAACCTGAAGTGAAGCATCGGAATCTGTAACTAGTGTCACAGGAATGGTTCCAAACATAGTCAGTAAGAAGAGTCAGTCTTCTTGTACTTAAGTCGGCATTGTGCCTTTCTATTTAATTCCGATGCAATTTCTGTGTTTCATCGTCAATAACAAGGTCCAAGGGATACAGTAAACCTGGAGTGAAGCATCGGAATCTGTAACTAGTGTCAATGGATTGGTTCAAAACATAGACAGTAGGAAGAGTCAGTCTTCTTGTACTTAAGTCGGCATTAAGCCTTTTGTATTTAATTCCGATACAATTTCTGTGTTTCATCGTCAATAAGAAGGTCAGAGGGATACAGTAAACCTGAGGTGAAGCATCGGAATCTATTGCTAGTGTCACAGGAATGGTTCAAACCATAGTCAGTAAGAAGAGTCAGTCACCTTGTAGTTAAATCGGCATTGTGCCTTTTGTATTTAATTCCGATGCAATTTCTGTGTTTCATCGTCAATAAGATGGTCCAAGGTATACAGTAAACCCGAAGTAAAGCATCGGAATCTATAACTAGTGTCACAGGAAAGGTTCAAACTATAATCACTAAGAAGAGTCTGTCTTCTTGTACTTAAGTCGGCATTGCGCCTTTTGTATTTAATTCCGATGCAATTTCTGTGTTTCATCGTCAATAAGAAGGTCCAAGGGATACAGTGAACCTGGAGTGAAGCATCGGGAACTATAACTGGTGTCACAGGAATGGTTCAAAACATAGACAGTAAGTAGAGTCAGTTCTCTTGTGCTTAAGTCGGCATTGTGCCTATTGTACTTGATTCCGATGCCATTTTTTGTGTTTCATCATCAATAAGAAGGTCAGAGGGATACAGTAAAACTGACGTGAAGCATCGGAGTCTATAGCTAGTGTCACAGGAATGGATCAAATCATAGTCAGTTAGAAGAGTGAGTCTTCTTGACCTTACGTCGGCATTGTGCCTTTTGTACTTAATTCCGGTGCAATTTCTGTGTTTCATCGGCAATATGGTCCTAGGGATACAGTAAACCTGGAGTGTAGCATCGGAATCTATAACTAGTGTCAAAGGATTGGTTCAAAACATAGTCAGTTAGAAGAGTCAGTCTTCGTGTACTAAAGTTAGCAATTTGCCTTTTGTATTAAATTCCGATGCAATTTCTGTGTTTCATCGTCTATAAAAAGGTCCAACGGATACAGCAAACCTGAAGTGAAGCATCGGAATCTGTAACTACTGTCACAGGAATGGTTCCAAACATATGCATTAAGAAGAGTCAGTCTTCTTGTACTTAAGTCGGCATTGTGCCTTTCTATTTAATTCCGATGCAATTTCTGTGTTTCATCGTCAATATGAACATCCAAGGGATACAGTAAACCTGGAGTGAAGCATCGGGATCTATAACTAGCTTCACAGGAATGGTTCAAAACTTAGACAGTAAGAAGAGTCAGTCCTCGTGTACTAAAGTTGGCATTTTGCCTTTTGTATTTAATTCCGATGCAATTTCTGTGTTTCATCGTCAATAACAAGGTCCAAGGGATACAGTAAACCTGGAGTGAAGCATCGGAATCTATAACTAGTGTCAATGGAATGGTTCAAAACATAGACAGTAATAAGAGTCAGTCTTCTTGTACTTAAGTCCGCATTATGCCTTTTGTATTTCATTCCGATGCAATTTCTGTGTTTCATCGTCAATAAGAAGGTCAGAGGGATACAGTAAAACTGAAGTAAAGCATCGGAATCTATAACTAGTGTCACAGGAAAGGTTCAAACTATAATCAGTAAGAAGAGTCTGTCTTCTTGAACTTAAGTCGGCACTGCGCCTTTTGTATTTAATTC
Source organism: Schistocerca americana (assembly GCF_021461395.2). Taxonomy (NCBI): domain Eukaryota; kingdom Metazoa; phylum Arthropoda; class Insecta; order Orthoptera; family Acrididae; genus Schistocerca; species Schistocerca americana. Next base: position 32,220,457 of record NC_060121.1, read on the forward strand.
CGATGCAATATCTGAGTTTCATCGTCAATAAGAACATCCAAGGGATACAGTAAACCTGGAGTGAAGCATCGGGATCTATAACTAGCTTCACAGGAAAGGTTCAAAACTTAGACAGTAAGAAGAGTCAGTCTTCGTGTACTAAAGTTGGCATTTTGCCTTTTGTATTTAATTCCGATGCATTTTCTGTGTTTCATCGTCAATAAAAATGTCCAAGGGATACAGTAAACCTGATGTGAAGCATCGGAATCTATATCTAGTGTCACAGGAATGGTTCAAAACATAGTCGGTAAGAAGAGTCAGTCCTCTTGTACTTAAGTCGACATTGTGCCTTTTCTATTTAATTCCGATGCAAGTTCTGTGTTTCATCGTCAATAACAAGGTGCAAGGCATACAGTAAACCTGGAGTGAAGCATCGGAATCTATAACTAGTGTCAATGGAATGGTTCAAAACATAGACAGTAAGAAGAGTCAGTCTTCTTAAGAGTGCATTATGCCTTTTGTATTTCATTCCGATGCAATTTCTGTGTTTTATCGTCAATAAGGAGGTCAGAGGGATACAGTAAACCTGAAGTGAAGCATCGGAATCTATTGCTAGTGTCACAGGAGTGGTTCAAAATATAGTCAGTTAGAGGAGTCCGTCTTCTTGTCCTTACGTCGGCATTGTGCCTTTTGTATTTAATTCCGGTGCAATTTCTGTGTTTCATCGGCAATATGGTCCTAGGGATACAGTAAACCTGGAGTGTAGCATCGGAATCTATAACTAGTGTCACAGGAATGGTTCAAAACATAGACAGTTAGAAGAGTCAGTCTTTGTGTACTAAAGTTAGCATTTTGCCTTTTGTATTTAATTCCGATGCAATTTCTGTGTTTCATCGTCTATAAAAAGGTCCAACGCATACAGCAAACCTGAAGTGAAGCATCGGAATCTGTAACTAGTGTCACAGGAATGGTTCCAAACATAGTCAGTAAGAAGAGTCAGTCTTCTTGTACTTAAGTCGGCATTGTGCCTTTCTATTTGATTCCGATGCAATTTCTGTGTTTCATCGTCAATAACAAGGTCCAAGGGATACAGTAAACCTGGAGTGAAGCATCGGAATCTGTAACTAGTGTCAATGGATTGGTTCAAAACATAGACAGTAGGAAGAGTCAGTCTTCTTGTACTTAAGTCGGCATTATGCCTTTTGTATTTAATTCCGATACAATTGCTGTGTTTCATCGTCAATAAGAAGGTCAGAGGGATACAGTAAACCTGAGGTGAAGCATCGGAATCTATTGCTAGTGTCACAGGAATGGTTCAAACCATAGTCAGTAAGAAGAGTCAGTCTTCTTGTCCTTAAATCGGCATTGTGCCTTTTGTATTTAATTGCGATGCAATTTCTGTGTTCCATCGTCAATAAGAAGGTCAGAGGGTTACAGTAAACCTGAAGTGAAGCATTGGAATCCACAAGTAGTGCCACAGGAATGGTTGAAAACATAGACATTAGGAAGAGTCAGTCTACTTGTACTTAAGTCGGCATTGTGCCTTTTGTATTTAATTCCGATGCAATTTCTGTGATTCATCGTCAATACGAAGGTCCAAGGTATACAGTAAACCTGAAGTAAAGCATCGGAATCTATAACTAGTGTCACAGGAAAGGTTCAAACTATAATCAGTAAGAAGAGTCTGTCTTCTTGTACTTAAGTCGGCATTGCGCCTTTTGTATTTAATTCCGATGCAATTTCTGTGTTTCATCGTCAATAAGAAGCTCCAAGGGATACAGTAAACCTGGAGTGAAGCGTCGGAATCTATAACTAGTGTCACAGGAATGGTTCAAATCATAGACAGTAAGAACTGTCAGTCTTCTTGTACTTAAGTCTTCATTGTGCCGTTTGTATTTAATTCCGATGCAATTTCTGTGTTTCATCGTCAATAAGAAGGTCCATGGGATACAGTAAACCTCAAGTGAAGCATCGGAATCTATAACTAGTGTCACAGGAATGGTTCAAAACATAAACAGTAGGAAGACTCGGTCTGTATGTACTTATGTCGCCATTGTGCCTATTGTATTTAATTCCGATGCAATTTCTGTGTTTCATCGTCAATAAGAGGGTCCAAGGGATACAGTAAACCTGAGGTGAAGCATAGGAATCTATCACTAGTGTCACAGGAATGGTTCAAAACGTAGACAGTAGGAAGAGTCAGTTTTCTTGTACTTAAGTCGGCATTGTGCCTTTTCTATTTAATTCCGTTGCAATTTCTGTGTTTCATCGTCAATACGAGGGTCCTAGGGATACAGTAAACCTGAAGTGAAGCATCGGAAATTATAACTAGTGTCACAGGGATGGTTCAAAACAAAGTCAGTAAGAAGAGTCAGTCTTCTTGTCCTTAAGTCGGCATTGTGTCCTTTGAATTTAATTCCGATGCAATTTTTGTGTTTCATCGTCAATACGAAGGTCCAAGGGATACAGTAAACCTGAAGTGGAGCATCGTAATCTATATCTAGTGTCACAGGAATGGTTCAAAACATAATCAGTAAGAAGAGTCAGTCTTCGTGCACTTAAGTAAGCTTTTTGCCTTTTGTATTTAATTCCGATGCAATTTCTGTGTTTAATCGTCAATAAGAAGGTCCAAGGGATACAGTAAACCTGAAGTGAAGCATCGTAATCTATATCTAGTGTCACAGGAATGGTTCAAAACATAGTCAGTAAGAAGAGTCAGTCTTCTTGTACTTAAAACGGCATTGTGCCTTTTCTTATTAATTCGGATGCAATTTCTGTGTTTCATCGTCAATAACAAGGTCCAAAGGATACAGTAAACCTGGAGTGAAGCATCGGAATTTATAACTAGTGTCAATGGAATGGTTCTAAACATAGACAGTAAGAAGAGTCAGTCTTCTTGTACTTAATTCGGCATTGTGCCTTCTGTATTTAATTCCAATGCAATTTCTGTGTTTCATCGTCAATAAGACGATCTGAGGAATACAGTAAACTTGAAGTGAAGCATCGGAATCTATATCTAGTGTCACAGGAATGGTTCAAAACATAGACAGTAAGAAAAGTCAGTCGTCTTGTGCTTAAGTCGGCATTGTGCCTTTTCTATTTAATTCCGATGCAATTTCTGTGTTTAATCGTCAATAGGATGGTCAGAGGGATACAGTAAACCTGAAGTGAAGAATCCGAACCTATAACTGGAGTCACAGGATTAGTTCAAAACATAGTCAGTAAAAAGAGTCAGTCTTCTAGTACTTTAGTCGGCATTGTGCCTTTTCTATTTAATTCCGATGTAATTTCTGTGTTTCATCGTCAATAAGAAGGTCAGAGGGATACAGTAAAACTGAAGTGAAGCATCGGAATCTATAACTAGTGTCACAGGAATGGTTCAAAACATAGTCAGTAAGAAGAGTCAGTCTAATTGTACTTAAGTCGGCATTGTGCCTTTTGTATTTCATTCCGATGCAATTTCTGTGCTTCATCGTCAATAAGAAGGTCCAAGGGATACAGTAATCCTGAAGTGAGGCATCGGAATCTATAACTAGAGTCACAGGAATGGTTCAAAACATAGACAGTAAGAAGAGTCAGTCTTCTTGTACTTAAGTCGGCATTAAGCCTTTTGTATTTAATTCCGATACAATTTCTGTGTTTCATCGTCAATAAGAAGGTCAGAGGGATACAGTAAACCTGAGGTGAAGCATCGGAATCTATTGCTAGTGTCACAGGAATGGTTCAAACCCTAGTCAGTAAGAAGAGTCAGTCACCTTGTAGTTAAATCGGCATTGTGCCTTTTGTATTTAATTCCGATGCAATTTCTGTGTTTCATCGTCAATAAGATGGTCCAAGGTATACAGTAAACCCGAAGTAAAGCATCGGAATCTATAACTAGTGTCACAGGAAAGGTTCAAACTATAATCAGTAAGAAGAGTCTGTCTTCTTGTACTTAAGTCGGCATTGCGCCTTTTGTATTTAATTCCGATGCAATTTCTGTGTTTCATCGTCAATAAGAAGGTCCAAGGGATACAGTGAACCTGGAGTGAAGCATCGGGAACTATAACTAGTGTCACAGGAATGGTTCAAAACATAGACAGTAAGTAGAGTCAGTTCTCTTGTGCTTAAGTCGGCATTGTGCCTATTGTACTTAATTCCGATGCCATTTTTTGTGTTTCATCATCAATAAGAAGGTCAGAGGGATACAGTAAACCTGACGTGAAGCATCGGAATCTATAGCTAGTGTCACAGGAATGGATCAAATCATAGTCAGTTAGAAGAGTGAGTCTTCTTGTCCTTACGTCGGCATTGTGCCTTTTGTACTTAATTCCGGTGCAATTTCTGTGTTTCATCGGCAATATGGTCCTAGGGATACAGTAAACCTGGAGTGTAGCATCGGAATCTATAACTAGTGTCAAAGGATTGGTTCAAAACATAGACAGTTAGAAGAGTCAGTCTTCGTGTACTAAAGTGAGCAATTTGCCTTTTGTATTAAATTCGGATGCAATTTCTGTGTTTCATCGTCTATAAAAAGGTCCAACGGATACAGCAAACCTGAAGTAAAGCATCGGAATCTGTAACTACTGTCACAGGAATGGTTCCAAACATATGCAGTAAGAAGAGTCAGTCTTCTTGTACTTAAGTCGGCATTGTGCCTTTCTATTTAATTCCGATGCAATTTCTGTGTTTCATCGTCAATATGAACATCCAAGGGATACAGTAAACCTGGAGTGAAGCATCGGGATCTATAACTAGCTTCACAGGAATGGTTCAAAACTTAGACAGTAAGAAGAGTCAGTCTTCGTGTACTAAAGTTGACATTTTGCCTTTTGTATTTAATTCCGATGCAATTTCTGTGTTTCATCGTCAATAACAAGGTCCAAGGGATACAGTAAACCTGGAGTGAAGCATCGGAATCTATAACTAGTGTCAATGGAATGGTTCAAAACATAGACAGTAATAAGAGTCAGTCTTCTTGTACTTAAGTCCGCATTATGCCTTTTGTATTTCATTCCGATGCAATTTCTGTGTTTCATCGTCAATAAGGAGGTCAGAGGGATACAGTAAACCTGAAGTGAAGCATCGGAATCTATTGCTACTGTCACAGGAGTGGTTCAAAATATAGTCAGTTAGAAGAGTCAGTCTTTTTGTCCTTAAGTCGGCATTGTGCCTTTTGTATTTAATTCCGATGCAATTTCTGTGTTTCATCGTCAATAAGAAGGTCAGAGGGATACAGTAAAACTGAAGTAAAGCATCGGAATCTATAACTAGTGTCACAGGAAAGGTTCAAACTATAATCAGTAAGAAGAGTCTGTCTTCTTGAACTTAAGTCGGCACTGCGCCTTTTGTATTTAATTCCGATGCAATATCTGTGTTTCATCGTCAATAAGAACATCCAAGGGATACAGTAAACCTGGAGTGAAGCATCGGGATCTATAACTAGCTTCACAGGAAAGGTTCAAAACTTAGACAGTAAGAAGAGTCAGTCTTCGTGTACTAAAGTTGGCATTTTGCCTTTTGTATTTAATTCCGATGCATTTTCTGTGTTTCATCGTCAATAAAAATGTCCAAGGGATACAGTAAACCTGATGTGAAGCATCGGAATCTATATCTAGTGTCACAGGAATGGTTCAAAACATAGTCGGTAAGAAGAGTCAGTCCTCTTGTACTTAAGTCGGCATTGTGCCTTTTCTATTTAATTCCGATGCAAGTTCTGTGTTTCATCGTCAATAACAAGGTGCAAGGCATACAGTAAACCTGGAGTGAAGCATCGGAATCTATAACTAGTGTCAATGGAATCGTTCAAAACATAGACAGTAAGAAGAGTCAGTCTTCTTAAGAGTGCATTATGCCTTTTGTATTTCATTCCGATGCAATTTCTGTGTTTTATCGTCAATAAGGAGGTCAGAGGGATACAGTAAACCTGAAGTGAAGCATCGGAATCTATTGCTAGTGTCACAGGAGTGGTTCAAAATATATCAGTTAGAGGAGTCCGTCTTCTTGTCCTTACGTCGGCATTGTGCCTTTTGTATTTAATTCCGGTGCAATTTCTGTGTTTCATCGGCAATATGGTCCTAGGGATACAGTAAACCTGGAGTGTAGCATCGGAATCTATAACTAGTGTCACAGGAATGGTTCAAAACATAGACAGTTAGAAGAGTCAGTCTTTGTGTACTAAAGTTAGCATTTTGCCTTTTGTATTTAATTGCGATGCAATTTCTGTGTTCCATCGTCAATAAGAAGGTCAGAGGGTTACAGTAAACCTGAAGTGAGGCATTGGAATCCACAAGTAGTGCCACAGGAATGGTTGAAAACATAGACAGTAGGAAGAGTCAGTCTACTTGTACTTAAGTCGGCATTGTGCATTTTGTATTTAATTCCGATGCAATTTCTGTGATTCATCGTCAATACGAAGGTCCAAGGTATACAGTAAACCTGAAGTAAAGTATCGGAATCTATAACTAGTGTCACAGGAAATGTTCAAACTATAATCAGTAAGAAGAGTGTGTCTTCTTGTACTTAAGTCGGCATTGCGCCTTTTGTATTTAATTCCGATGCAATTTCTGTGTTTCATCGTCAATAAGAAGCCCCAAGGGATACAGTAAACCTGGAGTGAAGCGTCGGAATCTATAACTAGTGTCACAGGAATGGTTCAAATCAAAGACAGTAAGAACTGTCAGTCTTCTTGTACTTAAGTCGGCATTGTGCCGTTTGTATTTAATTCCGATGCAATTTCTGTGTTTCATCGTCAATAAGAAGGTCCATGGGATACAGTAAACCTCAAGTGAAGCATCGGAATCTATAACTAGTGTCACAGGAATGGTTCAAAACATAGTCAGTAGGAAGACTCGGTCTGTATGTACTTATGTCGCCATTGTGCCTATTGTATTTAATTCCGATGCAATTTCTGTGTTTCATCGTCAATAAGAGGGTCCAAGGGATACAGTAAACCTGAGGTGAAGCATAGGAATCTATCACTAGTGTCACAGGAATGGTTCAAAACGTAGACAGTAGGAAGAGTCAGTTTTCTTGTACTTAAGTCGGCATTGTGCCTTTTCTATTTAATTCCGTTGCAATTTCTGTGTTTCATCGTCAATACGAGGGTCCTAGGGATACAGTAAACCAGAAGTGAAGCATCGGAATTTATAACTAGTGTCACAGGGATGGTTCACAACAAAGTCAGTAAGAAGAGTCAGTCTTCTTGTCCTTAAGTCGGCATTGTGTCCTTTGAATTTAATTCCGATGCAATTTTTGTGTTTCATCGTCAATACGAAGGTCCAAGGGATACAGTAAACCTGAAGTGGAGCATCGTAATCTATATCTAGTGTCACAGGAATGGTTCAAAACATAGTCAGTAAGAAGAGTCAGTCTTCGGGCACTTAAGTAAGCTTTTTGCCTTTTGTATTTAATTCCGATGCAATTTCTGTGTTTAATCGTCAATAAGAAGGTCCAAGGGATACAGTAAACCTGAAGTGAAGCATCGTAATCTATATCTAGTGTCACAGGAATGGTTCAAAACATAGTCAGTAAGAAGAGTCAGTCTTCTTGTACTTAAGTCGGCATTGTGCCTTTTCTTATTAATTCGGATGCAATTTCTGTGTTTAATCGTCAATAACAAGGTCCAAAGGATACAGTAAACCTGGAGTGAAGCATCGGAATTTATAACTAGTGTCAATGGAATGGTTCTAAACATAGACAGTAAGAAGAGTCAGTCTTCTTGTACTTAATTCGGCATTGTGCCTTTTCTATTTAATTCCGATGCAATTTCTGTGTTTAATCGTCAATAGGATGGTCAGAGGGATACAGTAAACCTGAAGTGAAGAATCCGAACCTATAACTGGAGTCACAGGATTAGTTCAAAACATAGTCAGTAAAAAGAGTCAGTCTTCTAGTACTTTAGTCGGCATTGTGCCTTTTCTATTTAATTCCAAAGTAATTTCTGTGTTTCATCGTCAATAAGAAGGTCAGAGGGGTACAGTAAAACTGAAGTGAAGCATCGGAATCTATAACTAGTGTCACAGGAATGGTTCAAATCATAGTCAGTAAGAAGAGTCAGTCTAATTGTACTTAAGTCGGCATTGTGCCTTTTGTATTTCATTCCGATGCAATTTCTGTGCTTCATCGTCAATAAGAAGGTCCAAGGGATACAGTAATCCTGAAGTGAGGCATCGGAATCTATAACTAGAGTCACAGGAATGGTTCAAAACATAGACAGTAAGAAGAGTCAGTCTTCTTGTACTTAAGTCGGTATTGCGCCTTTTGTATTTAATTCCGATGCAATTTCTGTGTTTCATCGTCAATAAGAAGGTCCAAGGGATACAGTAAACCTGAAGTGAAGCATCGGAATCTATAACTAGTGTCACAGGAAAGGTTCAAAACATAGTCAGTAAGAAGAGTCAGTCTTCTTGTACTTAAGTCGGCATTCTCCTTTTGTATTTCATTCCGATGCAATTTCTGTGTTTCATCGTCAATAAGAAGGTCCAAGGGATACAGTAAACCTGGAGTGAAGCATCGGAATCTATAACTAGTGTCACAGGAATGGTTAAAAGCATTGACAGGAGGAAGCGTCAGACTTTTTGTACTTTAGTCGGAATAGTGCCTTTGGTATTTAATTCCGATGTAATTTCTGTGTTTCAGCGTCAATATGACGATCAGAGGAATACAATAAACCTGAAGTGAAGCATCGGATTCTATAACTAGTGTCCCAGGAATGGTTCAAAACATAGTCAGTAGGAAGATTCGGTCTTCATGTACTTTAGTCGACATTGTGCCTTTTGTATTTGATGCCGATGCAATTTCCGTGTTTCATCGTCAATAAGAAGGTCCAAGGGATACAGCAAACCTGAAGTGAAGCATCGGATTCTATAACTAGTGTCACAGGATTGGTTCAAAACATGGACAGCAGGAAGAGTCAGTCTTCTTGTACTTTAGTCGGCATTGTGCCTTTTGTATTTAATTCCGATGTAATTTCTAAGTTTTGAGCGTCAATAAGACGATCAGAGGAATACAGTAAACCTGAAGTGAAGCATCGGATTCTATAATTAGTGTCCCAGGAATGGTTCAAAACATAGACAGTAGGAAGAGACAGTCTTCTTGTACTTAAGTCGGCATTGTGCCTTTTGTATTTAATTCCGATGCAATTTCTGTGTTTCATCGTCAATAAGAAGGTCCAAGGGATACAGTAAACCTGAGGTTAAGCATCGGAATCTGTAATTAGTGTTACAGGAATGGTTCAAACATAGACAGTAAGAAATGTCAGTCGTCTTGTACTTAAGTCGGCATTGTGCCTTTTCTATTTAATTCCGATGCAATTTCTGTGTTTCATCGTCAATACGACGATCAGAGGAATACAGTAAACCTGAAGTGAAGCATCGGAATCTATAGCTAGTGTAACAGGAATAGTTCAAAACATAGTCAGTAAAAAGAGTCAGTCTTCTTGTACTTATGTCGGCATTGTGCCTTTTGTATTTAATTCCGATGCAATTTCTGTGTTTCATCGTCAATAAGAAGGTCAGATGGATACAGTAAACCTGAAGTGAATCATCGGAATCTATAACTAGTGTCACAGGAATGGTTCAAAACATAGTCAGTAAAAAGAGTCAGTCTTCTTGTACTTAAGTCGGCATTCTCCTTTTGTATTTCATTCCGATGCAATTTCTGTGATTCATCGTCAATAAGAAGGTCCAAAGGATACAGTAAACCTGGAGTGAAGCATCGGAATCTATAACTAGTGTCACAGGAATGGTTCAAAACATTGACAGTAGGAAGCGTCAGTCTTTTTGTACTTTAGTCGGCATTGTGCCTTTTGTATTTAATTCCGATGTAATTTCTGTGTTTCAGCGTCAATAAGACGATCAGAGGAATACAGTAAACCTGGAGTGTAGCATCGGAATCTATAACTAGTGTCAAAGGATTGGTTCAAAACATAGACAGTTAGAAGAGTCAGTCTTCGTGTACTAAAGTTAGCAATTTGCCTTTTGTATTAAATTCGGATGCAATTTCTGTGTTTCATCGTCTATAAAAAGGTCCAACGGATACAGCAAACCTGAAGTAAAGCATCGGAATCTGTAACTACTGTCACAGGAATGGTTCCAAACATATGCAGTAAGAAGAGTCAGTCTTCTTGTACTTAAGTCGGCATTGTGCCTTTCTATTTAATTCCGATGCAATTTCTGTGTTTCATCGTCAATATGAACATCCAAGGGATACAGTAAACCTGGAGTGAAGCATCGGGATCTATAACTAGCTTCACAGGAATGGTTCAAAACTTAGACAGTAAGAAGAGTCAGTCTTCGTGTACTAAAGTTGACATTTTGCCTTTTGTATTTAATTCCGATGCAATTTCTGTGTTTCATCGTCAATAACAAGGTCCAAGGGATACAGTAAACCTGGAGTGAAGCATCGGAATCTATAACTAGTGTCAAAGGAATGGTTCAAAACATAGACAGTAATAAGAGTCAGTCTTCTTGTACTTAAGTCCGCATTATGCCTTTTGTATTTCATTCCGATGCAATTTCTGTGTTTCATCGTCAATAAGGAGGTCAGAGGGATACAGTAAACCTGAAGTGAAGCATCGGAATCTATTGCTACTGTCACAGGAGTGGTTCAAAATATAGTCAGTTAGAAGAGTCAGTCTTTTTGTCCTTAAGTCGGCATTGTGCCTTTTGTATTTAATTCCGATGCAATTTCTGTGTTTCATCGTCAATAAGAAGGTCAGAGGGTTACAGTAAACCTGAAGTGAGGCATTGGAATCCACAAGTAGTGCCACAGGAATGGTTGAAAACATAGACAGTAGGAAGAGTCAGTCTACTTGTACTTAAGTCTGCATTGTGCCTTTTGTATTTAATTCCGATGCAATTTCTGTGATTCATCGTCAATACGAAGGTCCAAGGTATACAGTAAACCTGAAGTAAAGCATCGGAATCTATAACTAGTGTCACAGGAAATGTTCAAACTATAATCAGTAAGAAGAGTCTGTCTTCTTGTACTTAAGTCGGCATTGCGCCTTTTGTATTTAATTCCGATGCAATTTCTGTGTTTCATCGTCAATAAGAAGCCCCAAGGGATACAGTAAGCCTGGAGTGAAGCGTCGGAATCTACAACTAGTGTCACAGGAATGGTTCAAATCATAGACAGTAAGAACTGTCAGTCTTCTTGTACTTAAGTCGGCATTGTGCCGTTTGTATTTAATTCCGATGCAATTTCTGTGTTTCATCGTCAATAACAAGGTCCAAGGGATACAGTAAACCTGGAGTGAAGCATCGGAATCTATAACTAGTGTCAAAGGAATGGTTCAAAACATAGACAGTAATAAGAGTCAGTCTTCTTGTACTTAAGTCCGCATTATGCCTTTTGTATTTCATTCCGATGCAATTTCTGTGTTTCATCGTCAATAAGAAGGTCAGAGGGATACAGTAAAACTGAAGTGAAGCATCGGAATCTATAACTAGTGTCACAGGAATGGTTCAAAACATAGTCAGTAAGAAGAATCAGTCTAACTGTACTTAAGTCGGCATTGTGCCTTTTGTATTTCATTCCGATGCAATTTCTGTGCTTCATCGTCAATAAGAAGGTCCAAGGGATACAGTAATCCTGAAGTGAGGCATCGGAATCTATAACTAGAGTCACAGGAATGGTTCAAAACATAGACAGTAAGAAGAGTCAGTCTTCTTGTACTTAAGTCGGTATTGCGCCTTTTGTATTTAATTCCGATGCAATTTCTGTGTTTCATCGTCAATAAGAAGGTCAGAGGGATACAGTAAACCTGAAGTGAAGCATCGGAATCTATAACTAGTGTCACAGGAATGGTTCAAAACATAGACAGTAAGAAGAGTCAGTGTAATTGTACTTAAGTCGGCATTCTCCTTTTGTATTTCACTCCTATGCAATTTCTGTGTTTCATCGACAATAAAAAGGTCCAAGGGATACAGTAAACCTGGAGTGAAGCATCGGAATCTATAACTAGTGTCACAGGAATGGTTGAAAACATTGACAGTAGGAAGAGTCAGTCTTCTTGTACTTTAGTCGGCATTGTGCCTTTTGTATTTAATTCCGATGTAATTTCTAAGTTTTAAGCGTCAATAAGACGATCAGAGGAATACAGTAAACCTGAAGTGAAGCATCGGATTCTATAATTAGTGTCCCAGGAATGGTTCAAAACATAGACAGTAGGAAGAGACAGTCTTCTTGTACTTAAGTCGGCATTGTGCCTTTTGTATTTAATTCCGATGCAATTTCTGTGTTTCATCGTCAATAAGAAGGTCCAAGGGATACAGTAAACCTGAGGTTAAGCATCGGAATCTGTAATTAGTGTTACAGGAATGGTTCAAACATAGACAGTAAGAAATGTCAGTCGTCTTGTACTTAAGTCGGCATTGTGCCTTTTCTATTTAATTCCGATGCAATTTCTGTGTTTCATCGTCAATACGACGATCAGAGGAATACAGTAAACCTGAAGTGAAGCATCGGAATCTATAGCTAGTGTAACAGGAATAGTTCAAAACATAGTCAGTAAAAAGAGTCAGTCTTCTTGTACTTATGTCGGCATTGTGCCTTTTGTATTTAATTCCGATGCAATTTCTGTGTTTCATCGTCAATAAGAAGATCCAAGGGATACAAAAAACCTCAAGTGATGCATCGGAATCTATAACTAGTGTCACAGGAATGGTTCAAAACATAGTCAGTAAGAAAAGTCAGTCGCCTTGTACTTAAGTCGGCATTGAGCCTTTTCTATTTAATTCCGATGCAATTTCTGTGTTTAATCGTCAATAAGAAGGTCAGAGGGTTACAGTAAACCTTAAGGGAAGAATCCGAACCTATAACTAGAGTCACAGGAGTAGTTCAAAACATAGTCAGTAAAAAGAGTCAGTCTTCTTGTACTTAAGTCGGCATTGAGCCTTTTCTAATTAATTCCGATGTAATTTCTGTGTTTCATCGTCAATAAGAAGGTCAGATTGATACAGTAAACCTGAAGTGAATCATCGGAATCTATAACTAGTGTCACAGGAATGGTTCAAAACATAGTCAGTAGGAAGAGTCAGTGTAATTGTACTTAAGTCGGCATTGTGCCTTTTGTATTCCATTCCCATGCAATGTCGGTGTTTTATCGTCAATAAGAAGGTCCAAGGGATACAGTAAACCTGGAGTGTAGCATCGGAATCTGTAACTAGAGTCACAGAAATGGTTCAAAACATAGACAGTAAGAAGAGTCAGTCTTCGTTCACTTAAGTAAGCTTTTTGCCTTTTGTATTTAATTCCGATGCAATTTCTGTGTTTAATCGTCAATAAGAAGGTCCAAGGGATACAGGAAACCTGAAGTTAAGCTTCGTAATCTATATCTAGTGTCACAGGAATGGTTCAAAGCATAGTCAGTAAGAAGAGTCAGTCTTCTTGTACTTAAGGCGGCATTGTGCCTTTTCTTATTAATTCGGATGCAATTTCTGTGTTTCATCGTCAATAACAAGGTCCAAAGGATACAGTAAACCTGGAGTGAAGCATCGGAATTTATAACTAGTCTCAATGGAATGGTTCTAAACGTATACAGTAAGAAGAGTCAGTCTTCTTGTACTTAATTCGGCATTGTGCCTTCTGTATTTAATTCCGATGCAATTTCTGTGTTTCATCGTCAATAAGACGATCAGAGGAATACAGTAAACCTGAAGTGAAGCATCGGAATCTATATCTAGTGTCGCAGGAATGGTTCAAAACATAGACAGTAAGAAAAGTCAGTCGTCTTGTACTTAAGTCGGCATTGTGCCTTTTCTATTTAATTCCGATGCAATTTCTGTGTTTAATCGTCAATAGGATGGTCAGAGGGATACAGTAAACCTGAAGTGAAGAATCCGAACCTATAACTAGAGTCACAGGAATAGTTCAAAACATAGTCAGTAAAAAGAGTCAGTCTTCTAGTACTTAAGTCGGCATTGTGCCTTCTCAATTTAATTCCGATGTAAATTCTGTATTTCATCGTCAAGAAGAAGGTCAGAGGGATACAGTAAACCTGAAGTGAAGTATCGGAATCTATAACTAGTGTCACAGGAATGGTTCAAAACATAGTCAGTAAGAAGAGTCAGTCTAATTGTACTTAAGTCGGCATTGTGCCTTTTGTATTTCATTCCGATGCAATTTCTGTGTTTCATCGTCAATAAGAAGGTCCAAGGGATACAGTAATCCTGAAGTGAGTAATCGGAATCTATAACTAGAGTCACAGGAATGGTTCAAAACATAGACAGTAAGAAGAGTCAGTCTTCTTGTACTTAAGTCGGTATTGTGCCTTTTGTATTTAATTCCGATGCAATTTCTGTGTTTCATCGTCAATAAGAAGGTCCAAGGGATACAGTAAACCTGAAGTGAAGCATCGGAATCTATAACTAGTGTCACAGGAATGGTTCAAAACATAGTCAGTAAAAAGAGTCAGTCTTCTTGTACTTAAGTCGGCATTCTCCTTTTGTATTTCATTCCGATGCAATTTCTGTGATTCATCGTCAATAAGAAGGTCCAAAGGATACAGTAAACCTGGAGTGTAGCATCGGAATCTATAACTAGTGTCACAGGAATGGTTCAAAACATTGACAGTAGGAAGCGTCAGTCTTTTTGTACTTTAGTCGGCATTGTGCCTTTTGTATTTAATTCCGATGTAATTTCTGTGTTTCAGCGTCAATAAGACGATCAGAGGAATACAGTAAACCTGAAGTGAAGCATCGGATTCTATAACTAGTGTCCCAGGAATGGTTCAAAATATAGTCAGTAGGAAGATTCGGTCTTCATGTACTTAAGTCGGCATTGTGCCTTTTGTATTTGATGCCGAGTAATTTCTGTGTTTCATCGTCAATAAGAAGGTCCAAGGGATACAGCAAACCTGAAGTGAAGCATCGGATTCTATAACTAGTGTCACAGGATTGATTCAAAACATAGACAGTAGGAAGAGTCAGTCTTCTTGTACTTAAGTCGGCATTGTGCCTTTTGTATCTAATTCCGATGCCATTTCTGTGTTTCATCGTCAATAAGAAGGTCCAAGGGATACAGTAAGCCTGAAGTGAAACATCGGAATCTATAACTAGTGTCACATAAATGGTTCAAAACATAGACAGTAAGAAAAGTCAGTCGTCTTGTACTTAAGTCGGCCTTGTGCCTTTTCTATTTAATTCCGATGCAATTTCTGTGTTTAATCGTCAATAGGATGGTCAGAGTGATGCAGTAGACCTGAAGTGAAGAATCCGAACCTTTAACTAGAGTCACAGGAATTGTTCAAAACATAGTCAGTAAAAAGAGTCAGTCTTCTTGTACTTAAGTCGGCATTGTGCATTTTCTATTTAATTCCGATGTAATTTCTGTGTTTCATCGTCAATAAGAAGGTCAGAGGGATACAGTAAACCTGAAGTGAAGCATCGGAATCTATAACTAGTGTCACAGGAATGGTTCAAAACATAGTCAGAAAGAAGAGTCAGTCTAATTGTACTTAAGTCGGCATTGTGCCTTTTATATTTCATTCCGATGCAATTTCTGTGTTTCATCGTCAATAAGAAGGTCCAAGGGATACAGTATTCCTGATGTGAGGCATTGGAATCTATAACTAGAGTCACAGGAATGGTTCAAAACATAGACAGTAAGAAGAGTCAGTCTTCTTGTACTTAAGTCGGTATTGTGCTTTTGTATTTAATTCCGATGCTATTTCTGTGTTTCATCATCAATAAGAAGGTCCAAGGGATACAGTAAACCTGAAGTGAAGCATCGGAATCTATAACTAGTGTCACAGGATTGGTTCAAAAACATAGACAGTAAGAAGAGTCAGTCTTCTTGTACTTAAGTCAGCATTGTGCCTTTTCTATTTAATTCCAATGCAATTTCTGTGTTTAATCGTCAATAGGATGGTCAGAGGGATACAGTAAACCTGAAGTGAAGAATCCGAACCTATAACTAGAGTCACAGGAATAGTTCAAAACATAGTCAGTAAAAAGAGTCAGTCTTCTAGTACTTAAGTCGGCATTGTGCCTTCTCAATTTAATTCCGATGTAAATTCTGTATTTCATCGTCAAGAAGAAGGTCAGAGGGATACAGTAAACCTGAAGTGAAGTATCGGAATCTATAACTAGTGTCACAGGAATGGTTCAAAACATAGTCAGTAAGATGAGTCAGTCTAATTGTACTTAAGTCGGCATTGTGCCTTTTGTATTTCATTCCGATGCAATTTCTGTGTTTCATCGTCAATAAGAAGGTCCAAGGGATACAGTAATCCTGAAGTGAGTAATCGGAATCTATAACTAGAGTCACAGAAATGGTTCAAAACATAGACAGTAAGAGGAGTCACTCTTCTTGTACTTAAGTCGGTATTGTGCCTTTTGTATTTAATTCCGATGCAATTTCTGTGTTTCATCGTCAATAAGAAGGTCCAAGGGATACAGTAAACCTGAAGTGAAGCATCGGAATCTATAACTAGTGTCACAGGAATGGTTCAAAACATAGTCAGTAAGAAGAGTCAGTCTTCTTGTACTTAAGTCGGCATTCTCCTTTTGTATTTCATTCCGATGCAATTTCTGTGATTCATCGTCAATAAGAAGGTCCAAAGGATACAGTAAACCTGGAGTGAAGCATCGGAATCTATAACTAGTGTCACAGGAATGGTTCAAAACATTGACAGTAGGAAGCGTCAGTGTTTTTGTACTTCAGTCGGCATTGTGCCTTTTGTATTTAATTCCGATGTAATTTCTGTGTTTCAGCGTCAATAATACGATCAGAGGAATACAGTAAACCTGAAGTGAAGCATCGGATTCTATAACTAGTGTCCCAGGAATGGTTCAAAACATAGTCAGTAGGCAGATTCGGTCTTCATGTACTTGAGTCGGCATTGTGCCTTTTGTATTTGATGCCGAGTAATTTCTGTGTTTCATCGTCAATAAGAAGGTCCAAGGGATACAGCAAACCTGAAGTGAAGCATCGGATTCTATAACTAGTGTCACAGGATTGGTTCAAAACATAGACAGTAGGAAGAGTCAGTCTTCTTGTACTTAAGTCGGCATTGTGCCTTTTGTATCTAATTCCGATGCCATTTCTGTGTTTCATCGTCAATAAGAAGGTCCAAGGGATACAGTAAGCCTGAAGTGAAACATCGGAATCTATAACTAGTGTCACATAAATGGTTCAAAACATAGACAGTAAGAAAAGTCAGTCGTCTTGTACTTAAGTCGGCCTTGTGCCTTTTCTATTTAATTCCGATGCAATTTCTGTGTTTAATCGTCAATAGGATGGTCAGAGTGATGCAGTAGACCTGAAGTGAAGAATCCGAACCTTTAACTAGAGTCACAGGAATTGTTCAAAACATAGTCAGTAAAAAGAGTCAGTCTTCTTGTACTTAAGTCGGCATTGTGCCTTTTCTATTTAATTCCGATGTAATTTCTGTGTTTCATCGTCAATACGAAGGTCAGAGGGATACAGTAAACCTGAAGTGAAGCATCGGAATCTATAACTAGTGTCACAGGAACGGTTCAAAACATAGTCAGAAAGAAGAGTTAGTCTAATTGTACTTAAGTCGGCATTGTGCCTTTTATATTTCATTCCGATGCAATTTCTGTGTTTCATCGTCAATAAGAAGGTCCAAGGGATACAGTATTCCTGATGTGAGGCATTGGAATCTATAACTAGAGTCACAGGAATGGTTCAAAACATAGACAGTAAGAAGAGTCAGTCTTCTTGTACTTAAGTCGGTATTGTGCTTTTGTATTTAATTCCGATGCTATTTCTGTGTTTCATCATCAATAAGAAGGTCCAAGGGATACAGTAAACCTGAAGTGAAGCATCGGAATCTATAACTAGTGTCACAGGATTGGTTCAAACACATAGACAGTAAGAAGAGTCAGTCTTCTTGTACTTAAGTCAGCATTGTGCCTTTTCTATTTAATTCCGATGCAATTTCTGTGTTTAATCGTCAATAGGATGGTCAGAGGGATACAGTAAACCTGAAGTGAAGAATCCGAACCTATAGCTAGAGTCACAGGAATAGTTCAAAACATAGTCAGTAAAAAGAGTCAGTCTTCTAGTACTTAAGTCGGCATTGTGCCTTCTCAATTTAATTCCGATGTAAATTCTGTATTTCATCGTCAAGAAGAAGGTCAGAGGGATACAGTAAACCTGAAGTGAAGTATCGGAATCTATAACTAGTGTCACAGGAATGGTTCAAAACATAGTCAGTAAGAAGAGTCAGTCTAATTGTACTTAAGTCGGCATTGTGCCTTTTGTATTTCATTCCGATGCAATTTCTGTGTTTCATCGTCAATAAGAAGGTCCAAGGGATACAGTAATCCTGAAGTGAGTAATCGGAATCTATAACTAGATTCACAGAAATGGTTCAAAACATAGACAGTAAGAGGAGTCAGTCTTCTTGTACTTAAGTCGGTATTGTGCCTTTTGTATTTAATTCCGATGCAATTTCTGTGTTTCATCGTCAATAAGAAGGTCCAAGGGATACAGTAAACCTGAAGTGAAGCATCGGAATCTATAACTAGTGTCACAGGAATGGTTCAAAACATAGTCAGTAAGAAGAGTCAGTCTTCTTGTACTTAAGTCGGCATTCTCCTTTTGTATTTCATTCCGATGCAATTTCTGCGATTCATCGTCAATAAGAAGGTCCAAAGGATACAGTAAACCTGGAGTGAAGCATCGGAATCTATAACTAGTGTCACAGGAATGGTTCAAAACATTGACAGTAGGAAGCGTCAGTGTTTTTGTACTTTAGTCGGCATTGTGCCTTTTGTATTTAATTCCGATGTAATTTCTGTGTTTCAGCGTCAATAAGACGATCAGAGGAATACAGTAAACCTGAAGTGAGGCATCGGATTCTATAACTAGTGTCCCAGGAATGGTTCAAAACATAGTCAGTAGGCAGATTCGGTCTACATGTACTTAAGTCGGCATTGTGCCTTTTGTATTTGATGCCGAGTAATTTCTGTGTTTCATCGTCAATAAGAAGGTCCAAGGGATACAGCAAACCTGAAGTGAAGCATCGGATTCTATAACTAGTGTCACAGGATTGGTTCAAAACATAGACAGTAGGAAGAGTCAGTCTTCTTGTACTTAAGTCGGCATTGTGCCTTTTGTATCTAATTCCGATGCCATTTCTGTGTTTCATCGTCAATAAGAAGGTCCAAGGGATACAGTAAGCCTGAAGTGAAACATCGGAATCTATAACTAGTGTCACATAAATGGTTCAAAACATAGACAGTAAGAAAAGTCAGTCGTCTTGTACTTAAGTCGGCCTTGTGCCTTTTCTATTTAATTCCGATGCAATTTCTGTGTTTAATCGTCAATAGGATGGTCAGAGTGATGCAGTAGACCTGAAGTGAAGAATCCGAACCTTTAACTAGAGTCACAGGAATTGTTCAAAACATAGTCAGTAAAAAGAGTCAGTCTTCTTGTACTTAAGTCGGCATTGTGCCTTTTCTATTTAATTCCGATGTAATTTCTGTGTTTCATCGTCAATAAGAAGGTCAGAGGGATACAGTAAACCTGAAGTGAAGCATCGGAATCTATAACTAGTGTCACAGGAATGGTTCAAAACATAGTCAGAAAGAAGAGTCAGTCTAATTGTACTTAAGTCGGCATTGTGCCTTTTATATTTCATTCCGATGCAATTTCTGTGTTTCATCGTCAATAAGAAGGTCCAAGGGATACAGTATTCCTGATGTGAGGCATTGGAATCTATAACTAGAGTCACAGGAATGGTTGAAAACATAGACAGTAAGAAGAGTCAGTCTTCTTGTACTTAAGTCGGTATTGTGCTTATGTATTTAATTCCGATGCTATTTCTGTGTTTCATCATCAATAAGAAGGTCCAAGGGATACAGTAAACCTGAAGTGAAGCATCGGAATCTATAACTAGTGTCACAGGATTGGTTCAAAAACATAGACAGTAAGAAGAGTCAGTCTTCTTGTACTTAAGTCAGCATTGTGCCTTTTCTATTTAATTCCGATGCAATTTCTGTGTTTAATCGTCAATAGGATGGTCAGGGGGATACAGTAAACCTGAAGTGAAGAATCCGAACCTATAACTAGAGTCACAAGAATAGTTCAAAACATAGTCAGTAAAAAGAGTCAGTCTTCTAGTACATAAGTCGGCATTGTGCCTTCTCAATTTAATTCCGATGTAAATGCTGTATTTCATCGTCAAGAAGAAGGTCAGAGGGATACAGTAAACCTGAAGTGAAGTATCGGAATCTATAACTAGTGTCACAGGAATGGTTCAAAACATAGACAGTAGGAAGAGTCAGTCTTCTTGTACTTAAGTCGGCATTGTGCCTTTTGTATTTCATTCCGATGCAATTTCTGTGTTTCATCGTCAATAAGAAGGTCCAAGGGATACAGTAATCCTGAAGTGAGTAATCGGAATCTATAACTAGAGTCACAGGAATGGTTCAAAACATAGACAGTAAGAGGAGTCAGTCTTCTTGTACTTAAGTCGGTATTGTGCCTTTTGTATTTAATTCCGATGCAATTTCTGTGTTTCATCGTCAATAAGAAGGTCCAAGGGATACAGTAAACCTGAAGTGAAGCATCGGAATCTATAACTAGTGTCACAGGAATGGTTCAAAACATAGTCAGTAAGAAGAGTCAGTCTTCTTGTACTTAAGTCGGCATTCTCCTTTTGTATTTCATTCCGATGCAATTTCTGTGATTCATCGTCAATAAGAAGGTCCAAAGGATACAGTAAACCTGGAGTGAAGCATCGGAATCTATAACTAGTGTCACAGGAATGGTTCAAAACATTGACAGTAGGAAGCGTCAGTGTTTTTGTACTTTAGTCGGCATTGTGCCTTTTGTATTTAAATCCGATGTAATTTCTGTGTTTCAGCGTCAATAAGACGATCAGAGGAATACAGTAAACCTGAAGTGAAGCATCGGATTCTATAACTAGTGTCCCAGGAATGGTTCAAATCATAGTCAATAGGCAGATTCGGTCTTCATGTACTTAAGTAGGCATTGTGCCTTTTGTATTTGATGCCGAGTAATTTCTGTGTTTCATCGTCAATAAGAAGGTCCAAGGGATACAGCAAACCTGAAGTGAAGCATCGGATTCTATAACTAGTGTCACAGGATTGGTTCAAAACATAGACAGTAGGAAGAGTCAGTCTTCTTGTACTTAAGTCGGCATTGTGCCTTTTGTATCTAATTCCGATGCCATTTCTGTGTTTCATCGTCAATAAGAAGGTCCAAGGGATACAGTAAGCCTGAAGTGAAACATCGGAATCTATAACTAGTGTCACATAAATGGTTCAAAACATAGACAGTAAGAAAAGTCAGTCGTCTTGTACTTAAGTCGGCCTTGTGCCTTTTCTATTTAATTCCGATGCAATTTCTGTGTTTATTCGTCAATAGGATGGTCAGAGTGATGCAGTAGACCTGAAGTGAAGAATCCGAACCTTTAACTAGAGTCACAGGAATTGTTCAAAACATAGTCAGTAAAAAGAGTCAGTCTTCTTGTACTTAAGTCGGCATTGTGCCTTTTCTATTTAATTCCGATGTAATTTCTGTGTTTCATCGTCAATAAGAAGGTCAGAGGGATACAGTAAACCTGAAGTGAAGCATCGGAATCTATAACTAGTGTCACAGGAATGGTTCAAAACATAGTCAGAAAGAAGAGTCAGTCTAATTGTACTTAAGTCGGCATTGTGCCTTTTATATTTCATTCCGATGCAATTTCTGTGTTTCATCGTCAATAAGAAGGTCCAAGGGATACAGTATTCCTGATGTGAGGCATTGGAATCTATAACTAGAGTCACAGGAATGGTTGAAAACATAGACAGTAAGAAGAGTCAGTCTTCTTGTACTTAAGTCGGTATTGTGCTTTTGTATTTAATTCCGATGCTATTTCTGTGTTTCATCATCAATAAGAAGGTCCAAGGGATACAGTAAACCTGAAGTGAAGCATCGGAATCTATAACTAGTGTCACAGGATTGGTTCAAAAACATAGACAGTAAGAAGAGTCAGTCTTCTTGTACTTAAGTCAGCATTGTGCCTTTTCTATTTAATTCCGATGCAATTTCTGTGTTTAATCGTCAATAGGATGGTCAGGGGGATACAGTAAACCTGAAGTGAAGAATCCGAACCTATAACTAGAGTCACAAGAATAGTTCAAAACATAGTCAGTAAAAAGAGTCAGTCTTCTAGTACATAAGTCGGCATTGTGCCTTCTCAATTTAATTCCGATGTAAATGCTGTATTTCATCGTCAAGAAGAAGGTCAGAGGGATACAGTAAACCTGAAGTAAAGTATCGGAATCTATAACTAGTGTCACAGGAATGGTTCAAAACATAGTCAGTGAGAAGAGTCAGTCTTCTTGTACTTAAGTCGGCATTCTCCTTTTGTATTTCATTCCGATGCAATTTCTGTGATTCATCGTCAATAAGAAGGTCCAAAGGATACAGTAAACCTGGAGTGAAGCATCGGAATCTATAACTAGTGTCACAGGAATGGTTCAAAACATTGACAGTAGGAAGCGTCAGTGTTTTTGTACTTTAGTCGGCATTGTGCCTTTTGTATTTAAATCCGATGTAATTTCTGTGTTTCAGCGTCAATAAGACGATCAGAGGAATACAGTAAACCTGAAGTGAAGCATCGGATTCTATAACTAGTGTCCCAGGAATGGTTCAAATCATAGTCAGTAGGCAGATTCGGTCTTCATGTACTTAAGTAGGCATTGTGCCTTTTGTATTTGATGCCGAGTAATTTCTGTGTTTCATCGTCAATAAGAAGGTCCAAGGGATACAGCAAACCTGAAGTGAAGCATCGGATTCTATAACTAGTGTCACAGGATTGGTTCAAAACATAGACAGTAGGAAGAGTCAGTCTTCTTGTACTTAAGTCGGCATTGTGCCTTTTGTATCTAATTCCGATGCCATTTCTGTGTTTCATCGTCAACAAGAAGGTCCAAGGGATACAGTAAGCCTGAAGTGAAACATCGGAATCTATAACTAGTGTCACATAAATGGTTCAAAACATAGACTGTAAGAAAAGTCAGTCGTCTTGTACTTAAGTCGGCCTTGTGCCTTTTCTATTTAATTCCGATGCAATTTCTGTGTTTAATCGTCAATAGGATGGTCAGAGTGATGCAGTAGACCTGAAGTGAAGAATCCGAACCTTTAACTAAAGTCACAGGAATTGTTCAAAACATAGTCAGTAAAAAGAGTCAGTCTTCTTGTACTTAAGTCGGCATTGTGCCTTTTCTATTTAATTCCGATGTAATTTCTGTGTTTCATCGTCAATAAGAAGGTCAGAGGGATACAGTAAACCTGAAGTGAAGCAGCGGAATCTATAACTAGTGTCACAGGAATGGTTCAAAACATAGTCAGAAAGAAGAGTCAGTCTAATTGTACTTAAGTCGGCATTGTGCCTTTTATATTTCATTCCGATGCAATTTCTGTGTTTCATCGTCAATAAGAAGATCAAAGGGATACAAAAAACCTCAAGTGAAGCATCGGAATCTATAACTAGTGTCACAGGAATGGTTCAAAACATAGTGAGTAGGATGAGTCGGTCTTCAAGTACTTAAGTCGGCATTGTGCCTTTTGTTTTTAATTCCGATGCAATTTCTGTGTTTCATCGTCAATAAGAAGTTCCAAGGGATACAGTAAACCTGAAGTGAAGCATCGTATTCTATAACTAGTGTCACAGGATTGGTTCAAAACATAGACAGTAGGAAGAGTCAGTCATCTTGTACTTAAGTCGGCATTGTGCCTTTTGTATTTAATTCCGATGCAATTTCTGTGTTTCATCGTCAATACGAAGGTCCAAGGGATACAGTAAGGCTGAAGTGAAGCATCGGAATCTATAACTAGTGTCTTAGGAATGGTTCAAAACATAGACAGTAAGAAAAGTCAGTCGCCTTGTACTTAAGTCGGCATTGAGCCTTTTCTATTCAATTCCGATGCAATTTCTGTGTTTAATCGTCAATAAGAAGGTCAGAGGGATACAGTAAACCTGAAGGGAAGAATCCGAACCTATAACTAGAGTCACAGGAATAGTTCAAAACATAGTCAGTAAAAAGAGTCAGTCTTCTTGTACTTAAGTCGGCATTGTGCCTTTTCTAATTAATTCCGATGTAATTTCTGTGTTCCATCGTCAATAAGAAGGTCAGAAGGACACAGTAAACCTGAAGTGAATCATCGGAATCTATAACTAGTGTCACAGGAATGGTTCAAAACATAGTCAATAAGAAGAGTCAGTCTAATTGTACTTACGTCGGCATTGTGCCTTTTGTATTTCATTCCGAAGCAATGTCGGTGTTTTATCGTCAATAAGAAGGTCCAAGGGATACAGTACACCTGAAGTGAAGCATCGGAATCTATATCTAATGTCACAGGAATGGTTCAAAGCATAGACAGTAAGAAGAGTCAGTCTTCTTGTACTTAAGTCGGCATTGTGCCTTCTGTATTTAATTCCGATGCAATTTCTGTGTTTCATCGTCAATAAGACGATCAGAGGAATACAGTTATCCTGAAGTGAAGCATCGGAATCTATATCTAGTGTCACAGGAATGGTTCAAAACATAGACAGTAAAAAAAGTCAGTCGTCTTGTACTTAAGTCGGCATTGTGCTTTTTCTATTTAATTCTGATGCAATTTCTGTGTTTAATAGTCAATAGGATGGTCAGAGGGATACAGTAAACCTGAAGTGAAGAATCCGAACCTATAACTAGAGTCACAGGAATAGTTCAAATAATAGTCAGTAAAAAGACTCAGTCTTCTAGTACTGCAGTCGGCATTGTGCCTTTTCTATTTAATTCCGATGTAATTTCTGTGTTTCATCGTCAATAAGAAGGTCAGAGGGATACAGTTAACCTGAAGTGAAGCATCGGAATCTATAACTAGTGTCACAGGAATGGTTCAAAACATAGTCAGTAAGAAGAGTCAGTCTAACTGTACTTAAGTCGGCATTGTGCCTTTTGTATTTCATTCCGATGCAATTTCTGTGTTTCATCGTCAATAAGAAGGTCCAAGGGATACAGTAAACCTGAAGTGAAGCATCGGAATCTATAACTAGTGTCACAGGAATGGTTCAAAACATAGTCAGTAAGAAGAGTCAGTCTTCTTGTACTTAAGTCGGCATTCTCCATTTGTATTTCATTCCGATGCAATTTCTGTGATTCATCGTCAATAAGAAGGTCCAAAGGATACAGTAAACCTGAAGTGAAGCATCGGAATCTATAACTAGTGTCACAGGAATGGTTCAAAACATAGTCAGTAAGAAGAGTCAGTCTTCTTGTACTTAAGTCGGCATTCTCATTTTGTATTTCATTCCGATGCAATTTCTGTGATTCATCGTCAATAAGAAGGTCCAAAGGATACAGTAAACCTGGAGTGAAGCATCGGAATCTATAACTAGTGTCGCAGGAATGGTTCAAAACATTGACAGTAGGAAGCGTCAGTGTTTTTGTACTTTAGTCGGCATTGTGCCTTTTGTATTTAATTCCGATGTAATTTCTGTGTTTCAGCGTCAATAAGACGATCAGAGGAATACAGTAAACCTGAAGTGAAGCATCGGATTCTATAACTAGTGTCCCAGGAATGGTTCAAAACATAGTCAGTAGGCAGATTCGGTCTTCATGTACTTAAGTCGGCATTGTGCCTTTTGTATTTGATGCCGAGTAATTTCTGTGTTTCATCGTCAATAAGAAGGTCCAAGGGATACAGCAAACCTGAAGTGAAGCATCGGATTCTATAACTAGTGTCACAGGATTGGTTCAAAACATAGACAGTAGGAAGAGTCTGTCTTCTTGTACTTAAGTCGGCATTGTGCCTTTTGTATCTAATTCCGATGCCATTTCTGTGTTTCATCGTCAATAAGAAGGTCCAAGGGATACAGTAGGCCTGAAGTGAAACATCGGAATCTATAACTAGTGTCACATAAATGGTTCAAAACATAGACAGTAAGAAAAGTCAGTCGTCTTGTACTTAAGTCGGCCTTGTGCCTTTTCTATTTAATTCCGATGCAATTTCTGTGTTTAATCGTCAATAGGATGGTCAGAGTGAAGCAGTAGACCTGAAGTGAAGAATCCGAACCTTTAACTAGAGTCACAGGAATTGTTCAAAACATAGTCAGTAAAAAGAGTCAGTCTTCTTGTACTTAAGTCGGCATTGTGCCTTTTCTATTTAATTCCGATGTAATTTCTGTGTTTCATCGTCAATAAGAAGGTCAGAGGGATACAGTAAACCTGAAGTGAAGCATCGGAATCTATAACTAGTGTCACAGGAATGGTTCAAAACATAGTCAGAAAGAAGAGTCAGTCTAATTGTACTTAAGTCGGCATTCTCATTTTATATTTCATTCCGATGCAATTTCTGTGTTTCATCGTCAATAAGAAGGTCCAAGGGATACAGTATTCCTGATGTGAGGCATTGGAATCTATAACTAGAGTCACAGGAATGGTTGAAAACATAGACAGTAAGAAGAGTCAGTCTTCTTGTACTTAAGTCGGTATTGTGCTTTTGTATTTAATTCCGATGCTATTTCTGTGTTTCATCATCAATAAGAAGGTCCAAGGGATACAGTAAACCTGAAGTGAAGCATCGGAATCTATAACTAGTGTCACAGGATTGGTTCAAAAACATAGACAGTAAGAAGAGTCAGTCTTCTTGTACTTAAGTCAGCATTGTGCCTTTTCTATTTAATTCCGATGCAATTTCTGTGTTTAATCGTCAATAGGATGGTCAGGGGGATACAGTAAACCTGAAGTGAAGAATCCGAACCTATAACTAGAGTCACAGGAATAGTTCAAAACATAGTCAGTAAAAAGAGTCAGTCTTCTAGTACTTAAGTCGGCATTGTGCCTTCTCAATTTAATTCCGATGTAAATGCTGTATTTCATCGTCAAGAAGAAGGTCAGAGGGATACAGTAAACCTGAAGTGAAGTATCGGAATCTATAACTAGTGTGACAGGAATGGTTCAAAACATAGTCAGTAAGAAGAGTCAGTCTAATTGTACTTATGTCGGCATTGTGGCTTTTGTATTTCATTCCGATGCAATTTCTGTGTTTCATCGTCAATAAGAAGGTCCAAGGGATACAGTAATCCTGAAGTGAGTAATCGGAATCTATAACTAGAGTCACAGGAATGGTTCAAAACATAGACAGTAAGAGGAGTCAGTCTTCTTGTACTTAAGTCGGTATTGTGCCTTTTGTATTTAATTCCGATGCAATTTCTGTGTTTCATCGTCAATAAAAAGGTCCAAGGGATACAGTAAACCTTAAGTGAACCATCGGAATCTATAACTAGTGTCACAGGAATGGTTCAAAACATAGTCAGTAAGAAGAGTCAGTCTTCTTGTACTTAAGTCGGCATTCTCCTTTTGTATTTCATTCCGATGCAATTTCTGTGATTCATCGTCAATAAGAAGGTCCAAAGGATACAGTAAACCTGGAGTGAAGCATCGGAATCTATAACTAGTGTGACAGGAATGGTTCAAAACATTGACAGTAGGAAGCGTCAGTGTTTTTGTACTTTAGTCGGCATTGTGCCTTTTGTATTTAAATCTGATGTGATTTCTGTGTTTCAGCGTCAATAAGACGATCAGAGGAATACAGTAAACCTGAAGTGAAGCATCGGATTCTATAACTAGTGTCCCAGGAATGGTTCAAATCATAGTCAGTAGGCAGATTCGGTCTTCATGTACTTAAGTAGGCATTGTGCCTTTTGTATTTGATGCCGAGTAATTTCTGTGTTTCATCGTCAATAAGAAGGTCCAAGGGATACAGCAAACCTGAAGTGAAGCATCGGATTCTATAACTAGTGTCACAGGATTGGTTCAAAACATAGACAGTAGGAAGAGTCAGTCATCTTGTACTTAAGTCGGCATTGTGCCTTTTGTATTTAATTCCGATGCAATTTCTGTGTTTCATCGTCAATACGAACGTCCAAGGGATACAGTAAGGCTGAAGTGAAGCATCGGAATCTATAACTAGTGTCTTAGGAATGGTTCAAAACATAGACAGTAAGAAAAGTCAGTCGCCTTGTACTTAAGTCGGCATTGAGCCTTTTCTATTTAATTCCGATGCAATTTCTGTGTTTAATCGTCAATAAGAAGGTCAGAGGGATACAGTAAACCTGAAGGGAAGAATCCGAACCTATAACTAGAGTCACAGGAATAGTTCAAAACATAGTCAGTAAAAAGAGTCAGTCTTCTTGTACTTAAGTCGGCATTGTGCCTTTTCTAATTAATTCCGATGTAATTTCTGTGTTCCATCGTCAATAAGAAGGTCAGAAGGACACAGTAAACCTGAAGTGAATCATCGGAATCTATAACTAGTGTCACAGGAATGGTTCAAAACATAGTCAATAAGAAGAGTCAGTCTAATTGTACTTACGTCGGCATTGTGCCTTCTGTATTTAATTCCGATGCAATTTCTGTGTTTCATCGTCAATAAGACGATCAGAGGAATCCAGTAATCCTGAAGTGAAGCATCGGAATCTTTATCTAGTGTCACAGGAATGGTTCAAAACATAGACAGTAAAAAAAGTCAGTCGTCTTGTACTTAAGTCGGCATTGTGCTTTTTCTATTTAATTCCGATGCAATTTCTGTGTTTAATCGTCAATAGGATGGTCAGAGGGATACAGTAAACCTGAAGTGAAGAATCCGAACCTATAACTAGAGTCACAGGAATAGTTCAAATCATAGTCAGTAAAAAGACTCAGTCTTCTAGTACTGAAGTCGGCATTGTGCCTTTTCTATTTAATTCCGATGTAATTTCTGTGTTTCATCGTCAATAAGAAGGTCAGAGGGATACAGTTAACCTGAAGTGAAGCATCGGAATCTATAACTAGTGTCACAGGAATGGTTCAAAACATAGTCAGTAAGAAGAGTCAGTCTAATTGTACTTAAGTCGGCATTGTGCCTTTTGTATTTCATTCCGATGCAATTTCTGTGTTTCATCGTCAATAAGAAGGTCCAAGGGATACAGTAATCCTGAAGTGAGGCATCGGAATCTATAACTAAAGTCACAGGAATGGTTCAAAACATAGACAGTAAGAAGAGTCAGTCTTCTTGTACTTAAGTCGGTATTGTGCCTTTTGTATTTAATTCCGATGCAATTTCTGTGATTCATCGTCAATAAGAAGGTCCAAGGGATACAGTAAACCTGGAGTGAAGCATCGGAATCTATAACTAGTGTCACAGGAATGTTTCAAAACATTGACAGTAGGAAGCGTCAGTCTTTTTGTACTTTAGTCGGCATTGTGCCTTTTGTATTTAATTCCGATGTAATTTCTGTGTTTCAGCGTCTATAAGACGATCAGAGGAATACAGTAAACCTGAAGTGAAGCATCGGATTCTATAACTAGTGTCCCAGGAATGGTTCAAAACATAGTCAGTAGGAAGATTCGGTCTTCATGTACTTAAGTCGGCATTGTGCCTTTTGTATTTGATGCCGTTGCAATTTCTGTGTTTCATCGTCAATAAGAAGGTCCAAGGGATACAGCAAACCTGAAGTGAAGCATCGGATTCTATAACTAGTGTCACAGGATTGGTTCAAATCATAGACAGTAGGAAGAGTCAGTCTTCTTGTACTTAAGTCGGCATTGTGCCTTTTGTATTTAATTCCGATGCCATTTCTGTGTTTCATCGTCAATAAGTAGGTCCAAGGGATACAGTAAGCCTGAAGGGAAGCATCGGAATCTATAACTAGTGTCTTAGGAATGGTTCAAAACATAGACAGTAAGAAAAGTCAGTCGCCTTGTACTTAAGTCGGCATTGAGCCTTTTCTATTTACTTCCGATTCAATTTCTGTGTTTAATCGTCAATAAGAAGGTCAGAGGGATACAGTAAACCTGAAGGGAAGAATCCGAACCTATAACTAGAGTCACAGGAATAGTTCAAAACATAGTCAGTAAAATGAGTCAGTCTTCTTGTACTTAAGTCGGCATTGTGCCTTTTCTAATTAATTCCGATGTAATTTCTGTGTTCCATCGTCAATAAGAAGGTCAGAAGGACACAGTAAACCTGAAGTGAATCATCGGAATCTATAACTAGTGTCACAGGAATGGTTCAAAACATAGTCAGTAAGAAGAGTCAGTCTAATTGTACTTAAGTCGGCATTGTGCCTTTTGTATTTCATTCCGAAGCAATGTCGGTGTTTTATCGTCAATAAGAAGGTCCAAGGGATACAGTATACCTGAAGTGAAGCATTGGAATCTATAACGAATGTCACAGGAATGGTTCAAAGCATAGACAGTAAGAAGAGTCAGTCTTCTTGTACTTAAGTCGGCATTGTGCCTTTTATATTTAATTCCGATGCAATTTCTGTGTTTAATCGTCAATAGGATGGTCAGAGGGATACAGTAAACCTGAAGTGAAGAATTCGAACCTTTAACTAGAGTCACAGGAATTGTTCAAAACATAGTCAGTAAAAAGAGTCAGTCTTCTTGTACTTAAGTCGGCATTGTGCCTTTTCTATTTAATTCCGATGTAATTTCTGTGTTTCATCGTCAATAAGAACGTCATGGGGATACAGTAAACCTGAAGTGAAGCATCGGAATCTATAACTAGTGTCACAGGAATAGTTCAAACATAGTCAGTAAGAAGAGTCAGTCTAATTGTACTTACGTCGGCATTGTGCCTTTTGTATTTCATTCCGATGCAATTTCTGTGTTTCATCGTCAATAAGAAGGTCCAAGGGATACAGTATTCCTGAAGTGAGGCATTGGAATCTATAACTAGAGTCACAGGAATGGTTCAAAACATAGACTGTAAGAAGAGTCAGTCTTCTTGTACTTAAGTCGGTATTGTGCCTTTTGTATTTAATTCCGATGCAATTTCTGTGTTTCATCGTCAATAAGAAGGTCCAAGGGATACAGTAAACCTGAAGTGAAACATCGGAATCCATAACTAGTGTCACAGGATTGGTTCAAAAACATAGTCAGTAAGAAGAGTCAGTCTTCTTGTACTTAAGTCGGTATTGAGCCTTTTCTATTTAATTCCGATGCAATTTCTGTGTTTAATCGTCAATAAGAAGGTCAGAGGGATACAGTAAACCTGAAGGGAGGAATCCGAATCTATAACTAGAGTCACAGGAACAGTTCAAAACATAGTCAGTAAAAAGAGTCAGTCTTCTTGTACTTAAGTCGGCATTGTGCCTTTTCTAATTAATTCCGATGTAATTTCTGTGTTCCATCGTCAATAAGAAGGTCAGAAGGTCACAGTAAACATGAAGTGAATCATCGGAATCTATAACTAGTGTCCAGGAATGGTTCAAAACACAGTCAGTAAGAAGAGTCAGTCTAATTGTACTTAAGTCGGCATTGTGCCTTTTGTATTTCATTCCGATGCAATTTCTGTGTTTCATCGTCAATAAGAAGGTCCAAGGGATACAGTAATCCTGAAGTGAGGCATCGGAATCTATAACTAAAGTCACAGGAATGGTTCAAAACATAGACAGTAAGAAGAGTCAGTCTTCTTGTACTTAAGTCGGTATTGTGCCTTTTGTATTTAATTCCGATGCAATTTCTGTGTTTCATCGTCAATAAGAAGGTCCAAGGGATACAGTAAACCTGGAGTGAAGCATCGGAATCTATAACTAGTGTCACAGGAATGGTCCAAAACATTGACAGTAGGAAGCGTCAGTCTTTTTGTACTTTAGTCGGCATTATGCCTTTTGTATTTAATTCCGATGTAATTTCTGTGTTTCAGCGTCAATAAGACGATCAGAGGAATACAGTAAACCTGAAGTGAAGCATCGGATTCTATAACTAGTGTCCCAGGAATGGTTCAAAACATAGTCAGTAGGAAGATTCGGTCTTCATGTACTTAAGTCGGCATTGTGCCTTTTGTATTTGATGCCGATGCAATTTCTGTGTTTCATCGTCAATAAGAAGGTCCAAGGGATACAGCAAACCTGAAGTGAAGCATCGGATTCTATAACTAGTGTCACAGGATTGGTTCAAATCATAGACAGTAGGAAGAGTCAGTCTTCTTGTACTTAAGTCGGCATTGTGCCTTTTGTATTTAATTCCGATGCCATTTCTGTGTTTCATCGTCAATAAGTAGGTCCAAGGGATACATTAAGCCTGAAGTGAAGCATCGGAATCTATAACTAGTGTCACAGGAATGGTTCAAAACATAGACAGTAAGAAAAGTCAGTCGTCTTGTACTTAAGTCGGCATTGTGCCTTTTCTATTTAATTCCGATGCAATTTCTGTGTTTAATCGTCAATAGGATGGTCAGAGGGATGCAGTAAACCTGAAGTGAAGAATCCGAACCTTTAACTAGAGTCACAGGAATTGATCAAAACATAGTCAGTAAAAAGAGTCAGTCTTCTTGTACTTAAGTCGGCATTGTGCCTTTTCTATTTAATTCCGATGTAATTTCTGTGTTTCATCGTCAATAAGAAGGTCATGGGGATACAGTAAACCTGAAGTGAAGCATCGGAATCTATAACTAGTGTCACAGGAATAGTTCAAAACATAGTCAGTAAGAAGAGTCAGTCTAATTGTACTTACGTCGGCATTGTGCCTTTTGTATTTCATTCCGATGCAATTTCTGTGTTTCATCGTCAATAAGAAAGTCCAAGGGATACAGTATTCCTGAACTGAGGCATTGGAATCTATAACTAGAGTCACAGGAATGGTTCAAAACATAGACTGTAAGAAGAGTCAGTCTTCTTGTACTTAAGTCGGTATTGTGCCTTTTGTATTTAATTCCGATGCAATTTCTGTGTTTCATCGTCAATAAGAAGGTCCAAGGGATACAGTAAACCTGAAGTGAAGCATCGGAATCCATAACTAGTGTCACAGGATTGGTTCAAAAACATAGACAGTAAGAAGAGTCAGTCTTCTTGTACTTAAGTCAGCATTGTGCCTTTTCTATTTAATTCCGATGCAATTTCTGTGCTTCATCGTCAATAAGAAGGTCCAAGGGATACAGTAAACCTGAAGTGAAGCATCGGAATCTATAACTAGTGTCACAGGAATGGTTCAAAACATAGTCAGTAAGAAGAGTCAGTCTTCTTGTACTTAAGTCGGCATTGAGCCTTTTCTATTTAATTCCGATGCAATTTCTGTGTTTAATCGTCAATAAGAAGGTCAGAGGAATACAGTAAACCTGAAGGGAAGAATCCGAATCTATAACTAGAGTCACAGGAATAGTTCAAAACATAGTCAGTAAAAAGAGTCAGTCTTCTTGTACTTAAGTCGGCATTGTGCCTTTTCTAATTAATTCCGATGTAATTTCTGTGTTCCATCGTCAATAAGAAGGTCAGAAGGACACAGAACCCCTGAAGTGAATCATCGGAATCTATAACTAGTGTCCAGGAATGGTTCAAAACACAGTCAGTAAGAAGAGTCAGTCTAATTGTACTTAAGTCGGCATTGTGCCTTTTGTATTTCATTCCGAAGCAATGTCGGTGTTTTATCGTCAATAAGAAGGTCCAAGGGATACAGTATACCTGAAGTGAAGCATCGGAATCTATATCTAATGTCACAGGAATGGTTCAAAGCATAGACAGTAAGAAGAGTCAGTCTTCTTGTACTTAAGTCGGCATTGTGCCTTCTGTATTTAATTCCGATGCAATTTCTGTGTTTCATCGTCAATAAGACGATCAGAGGAATACAGTAATCCTGAAGTGAAGCATCGGAATCTATATCTAGTGTCACAGGAATGGTTCAAAACATAGACAGTAAAAAAAGTCAGTCGTCTTGTACTTAAGTCGGCATTGTGCTTTTTCTATTTAATTCCGATGCAATTTCTGTGTTTAATCGTCAATAGGATGGTCAGAGGGATACAGTAAACCTGAAGTGAAGAATCCGAACCTATAACTAGAGTCACAGGAATAGATCAAACCATAGTCAGTAAAAAGACTCAGTCTTCTAGTACTGAAGTCGGCATTGTGCCTTTTCTATTTAATTCCGATGTAATTTCTGTGTTTCATCGTCAATAAGAAGGTCAGAGGGATACAGTTAACCTGAAGTGAAGCATCGGAATCTATAACTAGTGTCACAGGAATGGTTCAAAACATAGTCAGTAAGAAGAGTCAGTCTAATTGTACTTAAGTCGGCATTGTGCCTTTTGTATTTCATTCCGATGCAATTTCTGTGTTTCATCGTCAATAAGAAGGTCCAAGGGATACAGTAATCCTGAAGTGAGGCATCGGAATCTATAACTAAAGTCACAGGAATGGTTCAAAGCATAGACAGTAAGAAGAGTCAGTCTTCTTGTACTTAAGTCGGCATTGTGCCTTTTGTATTTAATTCCGATGCAATTTCTGTGTTTCATCGTCAATAAGAAGGTCCAAGGGATACAGTAAACCTGGAGTGAAGCATCGGAATCTATAACTAGTGTCACAGGAATGGTTCAAAACATTGACAGTAGGAAGCGTCAGTCTTTTTGTACTTCAGTCGGCATTGTGCCTTTTGTATTTAATTCCGATGTAATTTCTGTGTTTCAGCGTCAATAAGACGATCAGAGGAATACAGTAAACCTGAAGTGAAGCATCGGATTCTATAACTAGTGTCCCAGGAATGGTTCAAAACATAGTCAGTAGGAAGATTCGGTCTTCATGTACTTAAGTCGGCATTGTGCATTTTGTATTTGATGCCGATGCAATTTCTGTGTTTCATCGTCAATAAGAAGGTCCAAGGGATACAGTAAACCTGAAGTGAAGCATCGGAATCAATAACTAGTGTCACAGGATTGGTTCAAAAACATAGACAGTAAGAAGAGTCAGTCTTCTTGTACTTAAGTCAGCATTGTGCCTTTTCTATTTAATTCCGATGCAATTTCTTTGCTTCATCGTCAATAAGAAGGTCCAAGGGATACAGTAAACCTGAAGTGAAGCATCGGAATCTATAACTAGTGTCACAGGAATGGTTCAAAACATAGTCAGTAAGAAGAGTCAGTCTTCTTGTACTTAAGTCGGCATTCTCCTTTTGTATTTCACTCCTATGCAATTTCTGTGTTTCATCGACAATAAAAAGGTCCAAGGGATACAGTAAACCTGGAGTGAAGCATCGGAATCTATAACTAGTGTCACAGGAATGGTTGAAAACATTGACAGTAGGAAGAGTCAGTCTTCTTGTACTTTAGTCGGCATTGTGCCTTTTGTTTTTAATTCCGATGTAATTTCTGGGTTTCAGCGTCAATAAGACGATCAGAGGAATACAGTAAACCTGAAGTGAAGCATCAGATTCTATGATTAGTGTCCCAGGAATGGTTCAAAACATAGACAGTAGGAAGAGACAGTCTTCTTGTACTTAAGTCGGCATTGTGCCTTTTGTATTTAATTCCGATGCAATTTCTGAGTTTCATCGTCAATAAGACGATCAGAGGAATACAGTAAACCTGAAGTGAAGCATGGGAATCTATAGCTAGTGTAACAGGAATGGTTCAAAACATAGTCAGTAAGTAGGGTCAGTCTTCTTGTCCTTAAGGGGGCATTGTGCATTTTGTATTTAATTCCGATGCAATTTCTGTGTGTCATCTTCAATAGGAAGGTCCCAGGGATACAGTTAAATTGGAGTGAAGCATCGGAATCTATAACTAGTGTCAGAGGAATGGTTCAAACCATAGACTGTAAGAAGAGTCAGTCTTCTTGTACTTAAGTCGGCATTGTGCCTTTTGTATTTAATTCCGATGCAATTTCTGTGTTTCATCGTCAATAAGAAGGTCCAAGGGATACAGTAAACCTGAGGTTAAGCATCGGAATCTGTAATTAGTGTCACAGGAATGGTTCAAACATAGACAGTAAGAAAAGTCAGTCGTCTTGTACTTAAGTCGGCATTGTGCCTTTTCTATTTAATTCCGATGCAATTTCTGTGTTTAATCGTCACGAAGAAGGTCAGAGGGATACAGTAAACCTGAAGGGAAGAATCCGAACCTATAACTAGAGTCACAGGAATAGTTCAAAACATAGTCAGTAGAAAGAGTCAGTCTTCTTGTACTTAAGTCGTCATTGTGCCTTTTCTAATTAATTCCGATGTAATTTCTGTGTTTCATCGTCAATAAGAAGGTCAGAAGGATACAGTAAACCTGAAGTGAATCATCGGAATCTATAACTAGTGTCACAGGAATGGTTCAAAACATAGTCAGTAAGAAGAGTCAGTCTAATTGTACTTAAGTCGGCCTGGTGCCTTTTGTATTTCATTTCGATGCAATGTCGGTGTTTTATCGGCAATAAGAAGGTCCAAGGGATACAGTAATCCTGAAGTGAAGCATCGGAATCAGTAACTAGAGTCACGGGAATGGTTTAAAACATAGACAGCAAGAAGAGTCAGTCTTCTTTTACTTATGTCGGTATTGTGCCTTTTGTATTTAATTCCGATGCAATTTCTGTGTTTCATCGTCAATAAGAAGGTCCAAGGGATACAGTATACCTGAAGTGAAACATCGGAACCTATAACTAGTGTCACAGGATCGGTTCAAAAACATAGACAGTAAGAAGAGTCAGTCTTCCTGTACTTAGGTCAGCATTGTGCCTTTTCTATTTAATTCCGATGCAATTTCTGTGTTTCATCGTCAATACGAAGGTCCAAGGGATACAGTAAACCTGAAGTGAAGCATCGGAATCTATAACTAGTGTCACAGGAATGGTTCAAAACATAGTCAGTAAGAAGAGTCAGTCTTCTTGTACTTAAGTCGGCATTCTGCCTTTTGTATTTCATTCCGATGAAATTTCTGTGTTTCATCGTCAATACGAAGGTCCAAGGGATACAGTAAACCTGGAGTGAAGCATCGGAATCTATAACTAGTTGTACAGGAATGGTTTAATACATTGACAGTAGGAAGAGTCAGTCTTCTTGTTTTTTAGTCGGCATTGTGCCTTTTGTATTTAATTCCGATGTAGTTTCTGTGTTTCAGCGTCAATAAGACAATCAGAGGAATACAGTAGACCTGAAGTGAAGCATCGGATTCTATAACTAGTGCCACTGGAATGGTTCACAACATAGACAGTAGGAAGAGTCAGTCTTCTTGTACTTAAGTCGGCATTGTGCCTTTTGTATTTAATTCCGATGCAATTTCTGTGTTCATCGTCAATAAGAAGGTCCAAGGGATACAGTGAACCTGAAGTGAAGCATCGGAATCTATAGCTAGTGTAACAGGAATGGTTCAATGCATAGTCAGTAAGTAGGGTCAGTCTTCTTGTTCTTAAGTCGGCATTGTGCATTTTGTATTTAATTCCGATGCAATTCCTTTGTGTCATCTTCCATAAGAAGGTCCCAGGGATACAGTAAACCTGGAGTGAAGCATCGGAATCTATAACTAGTGTCACAGGAATGGTTCAAAACATAGACAGTAAGAAGAGTCAGTCTTCTTGTACTTAAGTCGGCATTGTGCGTTTTCTAATTAATTCCGATGTAATTTCTGTGTTTCATCGTCAATAAGAAGGTCAGAGGGATACAGCAAACCTGAAGTGAAGCATCTGAATCTATAACTAGTGTCACAGGAATGGTTCAAATTATAGTCAGTAAGAAGAGTCAGTCTAATTGTACTTAAGTCTGCATTGTGTCTTTTGTATTTCATTCCAATGCAATTTCTTCGTTTCATCGTCAATAAGAAGGTCCAAGGGATACAGTAATCCTGAAGTGAAGCATCGGAATCTATAACTAGAGTCACAGGAATTGTTCAAATCATAGACAGTAAGAAGAGCCAGTCTTCTTGTACTGAAGTCGGTATTGTGCCTTTTGTATTTAATTCCGAGGCAATTTCTGTGTTTCATCGGCAATAAGAATGTCCAAGGGATACAGTAAACCTGAAGTGAAGCATCGGAATCTGTAACTAGTGCCACAGGATTGGTTCAAAAACATAGTAAGTAAGAAGAGTCAGTCTTCTTGTACTTAAGTCAGCATTGTGCCTTTTCTATTTAGTTCCGTTCCAATTTCTGAATTTCATCGTCAACAAGAAGGTCCAAGGGATACAGTAAACCTGAAGTGTAGCATCGGAATCTGTAACTAGTGTCACAGGAATGGTTCAAAACATAGACAGTAAGAAGAGTCAGTCTTCTTGTACTTAAGTCGGCATTGTGCCTTTTGTATTTCATTCCGATGCAATTTCTGTGTTTCATCGTCAATAAGAAGGTCTAAGGGATACAGTAAACCTGGAGTGAAGCATCGGGATCTATAACTAGTGTCACAGGAATGGTTCAAAACATTGACAGTAGGAAGAGTCAGTCTTCTTGTACTTTAGTCGGCATTGTGCCTTTTGTATTTAATTCCGATGTAATTTCTGTGTTTCAGCGTAAATAAGAAGGTCAGAGAGATACAGTAAACCTGAAGTGAAGCATCGGAATCCAAAACTAGTGTCACAGGAATGGTTCAAAGCATAGACAGTAGGAAGAGTCAGTCTTCTTGTACTTAAGTCGGCATTGTGCCTTTTTTATTTAATTCCGATGCAATTTCTGTGTTTCATCGTCAATAAGAAGGTCAAAGGTATAGGGTAAACCTGAAGTGAAGCACCGGAATCTATAACTAGTGTCACAGGAATGGTTCAAAACATAGTCAGTAAGAAGAGTCAGTCTTCTTGTACTTAAGTCGGCATTGTGCCTTTTCTATTTAATTCCGATGCAATTTGTGTGTTTCATCGTCAATAAGAAGGTCCAAGGGATAGAGTAAACCTGGAGTGAAGCATCGGAATCTATAACTAGTGTCACAGGAATGGTTCAAAACATAGACAGTAAGAAGAGTCAGTCTCTGTGTACTTAAGTCGGCATTTTGCCTTTTGTATTTAATTCCGATGCATTTTCAGTTTTTCATCGTCCTTAAGAAGGTCCAAGGAATACGGTGAACCTGAAGTGTAGCATCGGAATCTATAACTAGTGTCACAGGAATGTTTCAAAACAAAGTCAGCAAGAAGAGTCAGTCTTCTTGTCCTTAAGTCGGCATTGTGCCTTTTGTATTTAATTCCGATGCAATTTCTGTGTTTCATCGTAAATAAGGAGGTCCAAAGGATACAGTACACCTGGAGTGTAGCATCGGAATCTATAACTAGTGTCACAGGAATGGTTCAAAACATAGACGGTAAGAAGAGTCAGTCTTCGTGTACTTACGTCGGCATTTTGCTTTTTGTATTTAATTCCGATGCATTTTCTGTGTTTCATCGTAAATAAGAAGGTCCAAGGGATACAGTAAACCTGAAGTGAAGCATCGGAATCTATAACTAGTGTCACAGGAATGGTTCAAAGCATAGTCAGTAAGAAGAGTCAGTCTTCTTGTACTTAAGTCGGCATTGTGCATTTTGTATTTAATTCCGATGCAATTTCTGTGTTTCATCGTCAATAAGAAGGTCAGAGGGATACAGTAAACCTGAAGTGAAGCATCGGAATCTATAACTAGTGTCACAGGAATGGTTCAAAACATAGTCAGTAGGAAGAGTCAGTCTTCTTGGCCTTAAGTCAGCATTGTGCCTTTTGTTTTTAATTCCGATGCAATTTCTGTGTTTCATCGTCAATAAGAAGGTCCAAGGGATACAGTAAACCTGGAGTGAAGCATCGGAATCTATAACTGGTGTCACAGTAATGGTTCAAAACATAGACAGTAAGAAGAATCAGTCTTCTTGTACTTAAGTCGGCATTGTGCCTTTCGCATTTAATTCCGATGCAATTTCTGTGTTTCATCGTCAACAAGAAGTTCCAAGGGATACAGTCATCCTGAAGTGAAGCATCGGAATCTATAGCTAGTGTCACTGGAATGGTTCAAAGTCTAGATAGTAAAGAGAGTCAGTCTTCTTGTACTTAACTCGGCATTGTGCTTTTGTATTTAATTCCGATGCAATTTCTAGGATTCATCGTCAATAAGAGGGTCCAAAGGGATACAGTAAACCTGAAGTGATGCATCGGAATCTATAACTAGTGTCACAGGAATGGTTCAAAACATGGTCAGTAAGAAGAGTCAGTCTTCTTGTCCTTAAGTCGGCATTGTGCTTTTTGTATTTAATTCCGATGCAATTTCTGTGTTTCATCGGCAATAAGGTCAGAGGGATACAGTAAACCTGAAGTGAAGCATCGGAATCTATAACTAGTGTCACAGGAATGGTTCAAGACGTAGACTGTAGGAAGAGTCAGTCTTCTTGTAATTAAGTCGGCATTGTGCCTTTTGTATTTAATTCCGATGCAATTTTTGTGTTTCATCGTCAATACGAAGGTCAGAGGGATACAGTAAACCCGTAGTGAAGCATCGGAATCTATAACTAGTGTCACAGGAATGGTTCAAAACATTGACAGTAAGAAGAGTCAGTCTTCTTGTACTTAAGTCATCATTGTGCTTTTTCTATTTCTTTCCGATGATATTTCTGTGTTTCATCGTCAATAAGAAGGTCCAAGGGATACAGTAAAACGGGAGTGAAGCATCGGAATCTATAACTAGTGCCACAGGAATGGTTCACAACATAGACAGTAAGATGAGTCAGTCTTCGTGTACTTATGTCGGCATTTTGCTTTTTGTATTTAATTCCGATGCATTTTCTGCGTTTCATCGTCAATATGAAGGTCCAAGAGATACAGTAAACCTGAAGAGAAGCATCGGAATCTATAACTAGTGTCACAGGAATGGTTCAAAACATAGTCAGTTAGAAGAGTCAGTCTTCTTGCACTTAACTCGGCATTGTGCCTTTTGTATTTAATTCCGATGCAATTTCTGTGTATCATCGTTAATAAGAAGGTCAGAGGGATACAGTAAACCTGAAGTGAAGCATCGGAATCTATAACTAGTGTCACAGCAATGGTTCAAATCATAGTCAGTAAGAAGAGTCAGTCTTCTTGTCCTTAAGTCGGCATTGTGCCTTTTGTATTTAATTCCGAAGCAATTTCTGTGTTTCATCGTCAATAAGAAGGTCTAAGGGATACAGTAAACCAGGAATGAATCATCGGAATCTATAACTAGTGTCACTGTAATGGTTCAAAACATAGACAGTAAGAAGAGTCAGTCTTCTTCTACTTAATACGGAATTGTGCCTTTTGTATTTATTCCGATGCAATTTCTGTGTTTCATCGTCAATAAGAAAGTTTCAGGGATACAGTAAACCTGAAGTGAAGCATTGGAATCTATAACTAGTGTCACTGCAATGGTTCAAAATATAGACAGTTAGGAGAGTCAGTCTTCTTGTACTTAAGTCGGCATTGTGCCTTTTGTATTTAATTCCGATGCAATGTCTGTGATTCATCGTCAATAAGAAGGTCCAAGAGAAACAGTAAACCTGAAGAGAAGCATCGGACTCTATAACTAGTGTCACAGAAATGGTTCAAAACATAGACAGTAGGAAGAGTCAGTCTTCTTGTACTTAAGTCGGCATTGTGCTTTTTGTATGTAATTCTGAGGCAATTTCTGTGTTTCATCGTCAATAATAAGGTCCAAGGGATACAGTAAACCTGAAGTGAAGCATCGGAATCTATAACTAGTGTCACAGGAATGGTTCAAAACATAGACAGTAAGAAGAGTCAGTCTTCTTGTACTTAAGTCGGCATTGTGCCTTTTGTATTTCATTCCGATGCAATTTCTGTGTTTCATCGTCAATAAGAAGGTCCAAGGGATACAGTAAAGCTGGAGTGAAGCATCGGGATCTATAAGTAGTGTCACAGGAATGGTTCAAAACATTGACAGTAGGAAGAGTCAGTCTTCTTGTACTTTAGTCGGCATTGTGCCTTTTGTATTTAATTCCGATGCAATTTCTGTGTTTCATCGTCAATAAGAAGGTCAAAGGTATAGGGTAAACCTGAAGTGAAGCACCGGAATCTATAACTAGTGTCACAGGAATGGTTCAAAACATAGTCAGTAAGAAGAGTCAGTCTTCTTGTACTTAAGTCGGCATTGTGCCTTTTCTATTTAATTCCGATGCAATTTGTGTGTTTCATCGTCAATAAGAAGGTCCAAGGGATAGAGTAAACCTGGAGTGAAGCATCGGAATCTATAACTAGTGTCACAGGAATGGTTCAAAACATAGACAGTAAGAAGAGTCAGTCTTCGTGTACTTAAGTCGGCATTTAGCCTTTTGTATTTAATTCCGATGCATTTTCAGTTTTTCATCGTCCTTAAGAAGGTCCAAGGGATACGGTAAACCTGAAGTGAAGCATCGGAATCTATAACTAGTGTCACAGGAATGGTTCAAAACATAGTCAGTAGGAAGAGTCAGACTTCTTGTACCTAAGTCTGCATTGGGCCTGTTGTATTTCATTCCGATGCAATTTCTGTGTTTCATCGTGAATAAGAAGGTCAGAAGGATACAGTAAACCTGAAGTGAAGCGTCGGAATCCTCAAATAGTGTCACAGGAATGGTTCAAAACATAGACAGTAGGAAGAGTCAGTCTTCTTGTATTTAAGTCGGCATTGTGCCTTTTGTGTTTAATTGCGATACAATATCTGTGTTTCATCGTCAATAGGAAGGTCCAGGGTATACAGTAAACCTGAAGTAAAGCATCGGAATGTATAACTAGTGTCGCAGGAATGGTTCAATTTATAATCAGTAAGAAGAGTCAGTCTTCTTGTACTTGAGTCGGCATTTTGCATTTTCTATTTAATTCCGATGCAATTTCTGTGTTTCATCGTCAATACTAAGGTCAAAGGGATACAGTAAACCTGAAGTGAAGCATCGGAATCTATAACTAGTGTCACGGGAAAGGTTCAAAACATAGTCAGTAAGAAAAGTCAGTCTTCTTGTACTTAAGTCGGCATTTTGCCCATCGTATTGAATTCCGACGCAATTTCTGTGTTTCACCGTCAATAATAAGGTCCAAGGAATACAGTAAACCTGAAGTGAAGCATCGGAATCTGTAACTAGTGTCACTGGAATGGTTCAAATATAGACAGTAAGAAGAGTCAGTCTTCTTGTACTTAAGTCGGCATTGTGCCTTTTGTATTTAATTCCGATGCAATTTCTGTGTTTAATCGTCAATAAGAAGGTCCATGGGAAACGGTAAACCTGAAGTGAAGCATCGGAATCTATCACTAGTGTTACAGGAATGGTTCGAAACATAGTCAGTAAGAAGAGTCAGTCTTCTTGTACTTAAATCGGCATTGCGCCTTTCGTATTTAATTGCGATGCAATTTCTGTGTTTCACCATCAATAAGAACGTCAGAGAGATGCAGTAAACCTGAAGTGAAGCATCGGAATCTATAACTAGTGTCACAGGAATGGTTCAAACATAGACAGTAAGAAGAGTCAGTCTTCTTGTACTTAAGTCAGCATTGTGCCTTTTGTATTTATTTCCGATGCAATTTCTGTGTTTCATCGTCAATAAGAAGGTCAGAGGGATGCAGTAAAAATGAAGTGAAGCATCGGAAACTATAACTGGTGTCACAGGAATGGTTCAAAACATAGTCAGTAAGAAGATTCAGTCTTCTTGTCCTTAAGTCGGCATTGTGCCTATTGTATCTAATCCCGATGCAATTTCTGTGTTTCATCGTCAATTAGAAGGTCCAAGGGAAACAGTAAACCTGAAGTGAAGCATCGGAATCTATAACTAGTGTCACAGGAATGGTTCAAACCATAGACAGTAAGAAGAGTTAGTCTTGTTGTACTTTAGTCGGCATTGTGGCTTTTGTATTTAATTTCGATGCAATTTCTGTGTTTCATCGTCAATAAGAAGGTTCAAGGGATACAGTAAACCTGGAGTGTAGCATCGGAATCAATAACTAGTGTCACAGGAATGGTTCAAAGCATAGACAGTAAGAAGAGTCAATCTTCGTGTACTTAAGTCGGCATTTTGCCTTTTGTATTTAATTCCGATGCAATTTCTGTGTTTCATCGTCAATAAGGAGGTCAAAGGGATACAGTAAACCTGAAGCGAAGCATCGGAAACTATAACTAGTGTCACAGGAATGGTTCAAACATAGTCAGTGAGAAGAGTCAGTCTTCTTGTACTTAAGTCGGCATTGTGCCTTTTGTATTTAATTCCGAATCAATTTCTGTGTTTCACCGTCAATAAGAAGATCATAGGGATACAGTAAACCTGAAGTGAAGCATCGGAATCTATAAATTGTGTCACAGGAATGGTTCAAAACATAGTCAGTAAGATGAGTCAGTCTTCTTGTCCTTAAGTCGGCATTGTGCGCTTTGTATTTAATTCCGATGCAATTTCTGTGTTTCATCGGCAATAAGGTCAGAGGGATACTGTAAACCCTTAAGTGAAGCATCGGAATCTATAATTAGTGTCACCGGAATATTTCAAAACATAGACTGTAGGAAGAGTCAGTCTTCTTGTACTTATGTCGGCATTGTGCCATTTGTATTTAATTCCGATGCAATTTCTGTGTTTCATCGTCAATAAGAAGGTCCATGGTATACAGTAAAGCTGAAGTGAAGCATCGGAATCTATAACTAGTGACACAGGAATGGTTCAAAACATAGTCAGTAAGAAGAGTCAGTCTTCTTGTACTTATGTCGACATTGTGCCTTTTCGAATTAATTCCGAAGCTATTTCTGTGTTTCATCGTCAATAAGAAGGTCAGAGGGATACAATACACCTGAAGTGAAGCATCGGAATGAATAATTAGTGTCTCAGAAATGGTTCAAAACAAAGTCAGCAAGAAGAGTCAGTCTTCTTGTCATTAAGACTGCATTGTGCCTTTTGTATGTAATTCCGATGCAATTTCTGTGTTTCATCGTCAATAAGAATATCCAAGGGATACAGTAAACCTGGAGTGTAGCTTCGGAATCTATAACTAGTGTCACAGGAATGGTTCAAAACATAGACAGTAAGAAGAGTCAGTCTTCGTGTACTAAAGTTAGCATTTTGCCTTTTGTATTTAATTCCGAAGCAATTTCTGTGTTTCATCGTCAATAAAAAGGTTTATGGGATACAGTAAACCTGAAGTGAAGCATAGGAATCTATAACTAGTGTCACAGGAATGGTTCAAAACATAGTCAGTAAGAAGTGTCAGCCTTCTTGTACTTAAGTCGGCATTGTGCCTTTTCTATTTAACTAAAATGCAATTTCTGTGTTTCATCGTCAATAACAAGGTCCAAGGGATACAGC
The DNA here is from genome assembly GCF_021461395.2 of Schistocerca americana. Lineage (NCBI taxonomy): Eukaryota > Metazoa > Arthropoda > Insecta > Orthoptera > Acrididae > Schistocerca > Schistocerca americana. The sequence goes on from NC_060121.1 coordinate 32,265,347, forward strand.
AAACCTGAAGTGAAGGATCGGAAGCTATAACTAGTGTCACAGGATCGGTTCAAAACATAGACAGTAAGATGAGTCAGTCTTCTCGTGCTTAAGTCTGCATTATGCCTTTCGTATTTAATTCCGATGCAATTTCTGTGTTTCATCGTCAATAAGAAGGTCAGAGGGATACAGTAAACCTGAAGTGAAGCATCGGAATCTATTGCTAGTGTCACAGGAATGGTTCAAAACATAGTCAGTAAAAAGAGTCAGTCTTCTTGTCCTTAAGTCGGATTTGTGCTTTTGTATTTAATTCCGACGCAATTTCTGTGTTTCATCGTGAATAAGAAGGTCAGAGGGATACAGTAAACCTGAAGTGAAGCATCGGAATCCTCAAATAGTGTCACAGGAATGGTTCAAATCATAGATAGTAGGAAGAGTCAGTCTTCTTGTACTTAAGTCGGCATTGTGCCTTTTGTATTTAATTGCGATGCAATTTCTGTGTTTCATCGTCAATAGGAAGGTCCAAGGTATACAGTAAACCTGAAGTAAAGCATCGGAATCTATAACTAGTGTCACAGGAATGGTTCAATTTATATCCAGTAAGAAGAGTTAGTCTTCTTGTACTTAAGTCGGCATTTTGCCTTTTCTATTTAATTCCGATGCAATTTCTGTGTTTCATCGTCAATACGAAGGTCCAAGAGATACAGTAAACCTGGAGTGAAGCATCGGAATCTATAACTAGTGTCACAAGAATGGTACAAAACATAGACAGTAAGAAGACTCAGTATTCATGTCTTGAAGACGGCATTGTGCCTTTTCTATTTAATTCCGATGTCCGCCCCAGTAGCTGAGTGGTCAGCGTGACGGATTGCCGTCCTCTGGGCCCGGGTTCGATTCCCGGCAGGGTCGGAGATTTTCTCCGCTCAGGGACTGGGTGTTGTGTTGTGTTCATCATCATTTTATCCCCATCCGGCGTGCAGGTCGCCCAATGTGGCGCCGAATGTAATAAGACCTGCGATATGGCGGCCGGACCTGCCCCGCGAGGGGCCTCCCGGCCAATGACGCCAAACGCTCATTTCCATTTCCATTTAATTCCGATGCAGTTTCTGTGTTTCATCGTCAATACGAAGGTCAAAGGGATACAGTAAACCTGAAGTGAAGCATCGGAATCTATAACTAGTGTCACAGGAAAGGTTCAAAACATAGTCAGTAAGAAAAGTCAGTCTTCTTGACTTAAGTCGGCATTGTGCCCTTCGTATTTAATTCCGACGCATTTTCTGTGTTTCACCGTCAATAAGTAGGTCAGAGGGATGCAGTAAAACTGAAGTGAAGATTCGGAATCTATAACTAGTGTCACAGGAATGGTTCAAAACATAGTCAGTAAGAAGAGTCAGTCTTCTTGTCCTTAAGTCAGCATTGTGCCTTTTGTATTTAATTCCGATGCAATTTCTCTGTTTCATCGTCAATAACAAGGTCCAAGGGATACAGTAAACCTGGAGTGAAGCATCGGAATCTATAACTAGTGTGACAGTAATGGTTCAAAACATAGACAGTAAGAAGAGTCAGTCTTCTTGTACTTAAGTCGGCATTATGCCATTTGTATTTAATTCCGATGCAATTTCTGTGTTTCATCGTCAATAATAAGGTCCAAGGAATACAGTAAACCTAAAGTGAAGCATCGGAATCTGTAACTAGTGTCACTGGAATGGTTCAAAATATAGACAGTAAGAAGAGTCAGTCTTCTTGTACTTAAGTCGGCATTGTGCCTTTTGTATTTAATTCCGATGCAATTTGTGTGTTTAAACGTCAATAAGAAGGTCCATGGGAAACGGTAAACCTGAAGTGAAGCATCGGAATCTATCACTAGTGTTACAGGAATGGTTCAAAACATAGTCAGTAAGAAGAGTCAGTCTTCTTGTACTTAAGTCGACATTGTGCCTTTTCTATTTAATTCCGATGCAATTTCTGGGCTTCATCGTCAATAAGAAGGTCCAAGTTATACAGTAAACCTGAAGTGAAGCATCGGAATCTATAACTAGTGTCACAGGAATTGTTCAAAACATAGTCAGTAAGAAGAGTCAGTCTTCTTGTACTTAAGTCAGCATTGTGGCTTTTCCATTTAATTCCGATGCAATTTTTGTGTTTCATCGTCAATAAGAAAGCCCAAGGGATACAGTAAACCAGGAGGGAAGCATCGGAAACTATAACTAGTGTAACAGGAATGGTTCAAAACATAGGCAGTAAGAAGAGTCAGTCTTCTTGTACTTAAGTCGGCATGGTGCCTTTTCAATTTAACTCCGATGCAATTTCTGTGATTCATCGTCAATAACAAGGTCGAAGGGATACAGTAAACCTGGAGTGAAGCATCTGAATCTATAACTAGTGTCAATGGAATGGTTCAAAACATAGACAGTAAGATGAGTCAGTCTTCTTGTACTTAAGTCTGCATTATGCCTTTTGTATTTAATTCCGATGCAATTTCTGTGTTTCATCGTCAATAAGGTCAGAGGGATACAGTAAACCTGAAGTGAAGCATCAGAATCTATAACTAGTGTCACAGGAACGGTTCAAAACATAGACAGTAAGAAGAGTCAGTCTTCTTGTACTTAAGTCGGCATTGTGCCTTTTCTATTTAATTCCGATGCAATTTCTGTGTTTCAGCGTCAATAAGAAGGTCCAAGGGATACAGTAAACCTGGAGTGTAGCATCGTAATCTATTACTAGTGTCACAGGAATGGTTCAAAACATAGACAGTAGGAAGAGTCAGTCTTCGTGTACTTAAGTCGGCATTTTGCCTTTTGTATTTAATTCCGATGCAATTTCTGTGTTTCATCGTCAATAAGAGGGTCCAAGGGATACAGTAAACCTGAAGTGAAGCATCGGAATCTATAACAAGTGTCACAGGAATGGTTCAAATCGTTGTCAGTAAGAAGTGTCAGACTTCTTGTACTGAAGTCGGCGTTGTGCCTTTTCTATTTAATTCCGATGCAATTTCTGTGTTTCATCGTCAACAAGAAGGTCCAAGGGATACAGTAAACCTGGAGTGAAGCATCGGAATCTATAACTAATGTCAATGGAATGGTTCAAAACATAGACAGTAAGAAGAGTCAGTCTTCTTGTACTTAAGTCGGCATTGTGCCTTTTGTATTTGATTCCGATGCAATTTCTGAATGTCATAGTCAATAAGAAGGTCAGAGGCATACAGTAAACCTGAAGTGAAGCATCGGAATCTATAACTAGTGTCACTGGAATGGTTCAAAATATAGACAGTAAGAAGAGTCAGTCTTCTTGTACTTAAGTCGGCATTGTGCCTTTTGTATTTAATTCCGATTCAATTTCTGTGATTCATCGTCAATAAGAAGGTCCAAGGGATACAGTAAACCTGAAGTGCAGCATCGGACTCAATAACTAGTGTCACAGAAAAGGTTCAAACCATAGACAGTAGGAAGAGTCAGTCTTCATGTACTTAAGTCAGCATTGTGCCTTTTGTATTTAATTAAGATGCAATTTCTGTGTTTGATCGTCAATAAGAAGGTCCATGGGAAACGGTAAACCTGAAGTGAAGCATCGGAATCTATCACTAGTGTCACAGGAATGGTTCAAAACATAGTCAGTAAGAAGAGTCAGTCTTCTTGTACATAAGTCGACATTGTGCCCTCTCTATTTTATTCCGATGCAATTTCTGTGTTTCATCGTCAATAAGAAGGTCCAAGGGATACAGTAAACCTGGAGTGTAGCATCGGAATCTATAACTAGTGTCACTGGAATGGTTCAAAACATAGACAGTAAGAAGAGTCAGTCTACGTGTACTAAAGTTGGCATTTTGCATTTTGTATTTAATTCCGAAGCAATTTCTGTGTTTCATCGTCAATAAAAAGGTCCAAGGGGTACAGTAAACCTGAAGTGAAGCATCGGAATCTATAACTAGTGTCACAGGAATGGTTCAAAACATAGACAGTAGGAAGAGTCAGTCTTCTTGTACTTATGTCGGCATTGTGACTTTTCCATTTCATTCCGATGCAATTTCTGGGTTTCATCGTCAATAAGAAGGTCCAAGTTATACAGTAAACCTGAAGTGAAGCATCGGAATCTATAACTAGTGTCACAGGAGCGGTTCAAACTATAATCAGTATGAAGAGTCGGTCTTCTTGTACTTAAGTCGGCATTGTACCTTTTGTATTTAATTCCGATGCAATTTCTGAGTTTCATGGTCAATAAGAAGGTCAGAGGGATACAGTAAACCTGAAGTGAAGCATCTGAATCCATAACTAGTGTCACTGGAATGGTTCAAAATATAGACAGTAAGATGAGTCGGTCTTCTTGTACTTAAGTCGGCAATGTGCCTTTTCTATTTGATTCCGATGCAATTTCTGTGTTTCATCGTCAATAAGAAGGTCAGAGGGATACAGTAAACCTGAAGTGAAGCATCGGAATCCATAACTAGTGTCACAGGAATGGTTCAAAACATAGTCAGTAAGAAGAGTCAGTCTTCTTGTACATAAGTCGGCATTGTGCCTTTTGTATTTAATTCCGATGCAATCTCTGTGTTTCATCGTCAATAAGAAGGTCCATGGTATACAGTAAAGCTGAAGTGTAGCATCGTAATCTATAACTAGTGTCACAGGAATGGTTCAAAACATAGTCAGTAAGAAGAATCAGTCTTCTTGTACTTATGTCGACATAGTGCCTTTTCGAATTAATTCCGAAGCAATTTCTGTGTTTCATCGTCAATAAGAAGGTCAGAGGGATACAATAAACCTGAAGTGAAGCATCGGAATCAATAATTAGTGTCACAGAAATGGTTCAAAACAAAGTCAACAAGAAGAGTCAGTCTTCTTGTCATTAAGACGGCATTGTGCCTTTTGTATGTAATTCCGATGCAATTTCTGTGTTTCATCGTCAATAAGAAGGTCCAAGGGATACAGTAAACCTGGAGTGTAGCTTCGGAATCTGTAACTAGTGTCACAGGAATGGTTCAAAACATAGACAGTAAGAAGAGTCAGTCTTCGTGTACTAAAGTTAGCATTTTGCCTTTTGTATTTAATTCCGAAGCAATTTCTGTGTTTCATCGTCAATAAAAAGGTTTATGGGATACAGTAAACCTGAAGTGAAGCATAGGAATCTATAACTAGTGTCACAGGAATGGTTCAAAACATAGTCAGTAAGAAGTGTCAGCCTTCTTGTACTTAAGTCGGCATTGTGCCTTTTCTATTTAACTCCGATGCAATTTCTGTGTTTCATCGTCAATAACAAGGTCCAAGGGATACAGCAAACCTGAAGTGAAGGATCGGAAGCTATAACTAGTGTCACAGGATCGGTTCAAAACATAGACAGTAAGATGAGTCAGTCTTCTTGTGCTTAAGTCTGCATTATGCCTTTTGTATTTAATTCCGATGCAATTTCTGTGTTTCATCGTCAATAAGAAGGTCAGAGGGATACAGTAAACCTGAAGTGAAGCATCGGAATCTATTGCTAGTGTCACAGGAATGGTTCAAAACATAGTCAGTAAAAAGAGTCAGTCTTCTTGTCCTTAAGTCGGAATTGTGCTTTTGTATTTAATTCCGACGCAATTTCTGTGTTTCATCGTGAATAAGAAGGTCAGAGGGATACAGTAAACCTGGAGTGAAGCATCGGAATCTATAACTAGTGTCAAAAGAATGGTACAAAACATAGACAGTAAGAAGACTCAGTCTTCATGTCCTGAAGTCGGCATTGTGCCTTTTCTATTTAATTCCGATGTCCGCCCCAGTAGCTGAGTGGTCAGCGTGACGGATTGCCGTCCTCTGGGCCCGGGTTCGATTCCCGGCAGGGTCGGAGATTTTCTCCGCTCAGGGACTGGGTGTTGTGTTGTGTTCATCATCATTTCATCCCCATCCGGCGTGCAGGTCGCCCAATGTGGCGCCGAATGTAATAAGACCTGCGATATGGCGGCCGGACCTACCTCGCGAGGGGCCTCCCGGCCAATGACGCCAAACGCTCATTTCCATTTCCATTTAATTCCGATGCAGTTTCTGTGATTCATCGTCAATACGAAGGTCAAAGGGATACAGTAAACCAGAAGTGAAGCATCGGAATCTATAACTAGTGTCACAGGAAAGGTTCAAAACATAGTCAGTAAGAAAAGTCAGTCTTCTTGACATAAGTCGGCATTGTGCCCTTCGTATTTAATTCCGACGCATTTTCTGTGTTTCACCGTCAATAAGTAGGTCAGAGGGATACAGTAAAACTGAAGTGAAGCTTCGGAATCTATAACTAGTGTCACAGGAATGGTTCAAAACATAGTCAGTAAGAATAGTCAGTCTTCTTGTCCTTAAGTCAGCATTGTGCCTTTTGTATTTAATTCCGATGCAATTTCTCTGTTTCATCGTCAATAACAAGGTCCAAGGGATACAGTAAACCTGGAGTGAAGCATCGGAATCTATAACTAGTGTGACAGTAATGGTTCAAAACATAGACAGTAAGAAGAGTCAGTCTACTTGTACTTAAGTCGGCATTGTGCCATTTGTATTTAATTCCGATGCAATTTCTGTGTTTCATCGTCAATAATAAGGTCCAAGGAATACAGTAAACCTGAAGTGAAGCATCGGAATCTGTAACTAGTGTCACTGGAATGGTTCAAAATATAGACAGTGAGAAGAGTCAGTCTTCTTGTACTTAAGTCGGCATTGTGCCTTTCGTATTTAATTCCGATGCAATTTCTGTGTTTAATCGTCAATAAGAAGGTCCATGGGAAACGGTAAACCTGAAGTGAAGCATCGGAATCTATCACTAGTGTTACAGGAATGGTTCAAAACATAGTCAGTAAGAAGAGTCAGTCTTCTTGTACTTAAGTCGACGTTGTGCCTTTTCTATTTAATTCCGATGCAATTTCTGGGCTTCATCGTCAATAAGAAGGTCCAAGTTATACAGTAAACCTGAAGTGAAGCATCGGAATCTATAACTAGTGTCACAGGAATGGTTCAAAGCATAGTCAGTAAGAAGAGTCAGTCTTCTTGTACTTAAGTCAGCATTGTGGCTTTTCCATTTAATTCCCATGCAATTTTTGTGTTTCATCGTCAATAAGAAAGTCCAAGGGATACAGTTAACCAGAAGGGAAGCATCGGAAACTATAACTAGTGTTACAGGAATGGTTCAAAACATAGGCAGTAAGAAGAGTCAGTCTTCTTGTACTTAAGTCGGCATGGTGCCTTTTCAATTTAACTCCGATGCAATTTCTGTGATTCATCGTCAATAACAAGGTCGAAGGGATACAGTAAACCTGGAGTGAAGCATCTGAATTATAACTAGTGTCAATGGAATGGTTCAAAACATAGACAGTAAGATGAGTCAGTCTTCTTGTACTTAAGTCTGCATTATGCCTTTTGTATTTAATTCCGATGCAATTTCAGTGTTTCATCGTCAATAAGGTCAGAGGGATACAGTAAACCTGAAGTGAAGCATCGGAATCTATAACTAGTGTCACAGGAACGGTTCAAAACATAGACAGTAAGAAGAGTCAGTCTTCTTGTACTTAAGTCGGCATTGTGCCTTTTCTATTTAATTCCGATGCAATTTCTGTGTTTCAGCGTCAATAAGAAGGTCCAAGGGATACAGTAAACCTGGAGTGTATCATCGTAATCTATTACTAGTGTCACAGGAATGGTTCAAAACATAGACAGTAGGAAGAGTCAGTCTTCGTGTACTTAAGTCGGCATTTTGCCTTTTGTATTTAATTCCGATGCAATTTCTGTGTTTCATCGTCAGTAAGATGGTCCAAGGGATACAGTAAACCTGAAGTGAAGCATCGGAATCTATAACAAGTGTCACAGGAATGGTTCAAATCGTTGTCAGTAAGAAGTGTCAGACTTCTTGTACTGAAGTCGGCGTTGTGCCTTTTCTATTTAATTCCGATGCAAATTCTGTGTTTCATCGTCAACAAGAAGGTCCAAGGGATACAGTAAACCTGGAGTGAAGCATCGGAATCTATAACTAATGTCAATGGAATGGTTCAAAACATAGACAGTAAGAAGAGTCAGTCTTTTGTACTTAAGTCGGCATTGTGCCTTTTGTATTTGATTCCGATGCAATTTCTGAATTTCATAGTCAATAAGAAGGACAGAGGCATACAGTAAACCTGAAGTGAAGCATCGGAATCTATAACTAGTGTCACTGGAATGGTTCAAAATATAGACAGTAAGAAGAGTCAGTCTTCTTGTACTTAAGTCGGCATTGTGCCTTTTGTATTTAATTCCGATTCAATTTCTGTGATTCATCGTCAATAAGAAGGTCCAAGGGATACAGTAAACCTGAAGTGCAGCATCGGACTCAATAACTAGTGTCACAGAAAAGGTTCAAAGCATAGACAGTAGGAAGAGTCAGTCTTCATGTACTTAAGTCGGCATTGTGCCTTTTGTATTTAATTAAGATGCAATTTCTGTGTTTGATCGTCAATAAGAAGGTCCATGGGAAGCGGTAAACCTGAAGTGAAGCATCGGAATCTATCACTAGTGTCACAGGAATGGTTCAAAACATAGTCAGTAAGAAGAGTCAGTCTTCTTGTACATAAGTCGACATTGTGCATTCTCTATTTTATTCCGATGCAACTTCTGTGTTTCATCGTCAATAAGAAGGTCAGAGGGATACAATAAACCTGAAGTGAAGCATCGGAATCAATAACTAGTGTCACAGGAATGGTTCAAAACAAAGTCAGCAAGAAGAGTCAGTTCTCTTGTCCTTAAGACGGCATTGTGCCTTTTGTATTTAATTCCGATGCAATTTCTGTGTTTCATATTCAATAAGTAGGTCCAAGGGATACAGTAAACCTGGAGTGTAGCATCGGAATCTATAACTAGTGTCACTGGAATGGTTCAAAACATAGACAGTAAGAAGAGTCAGTCTACGTGTACTAAAGTTGGCATTTTGCCTTTTGTATTTAATTCCGAAGCAATTTCTGTGTTTCATCGTCAATAAAAAGGTCCAAGGGGTACAGTAAACCTGAAGTGAAGCATCGGAATCTATAACTAGTGTCACAGGAATGGTTCAAAACATAGACAGTAGGAAGAGTCAGTCTTCTTGTACTTATGTCGGCATTGTGACTTTTCCATTTCATTCCGATGCAATTTCTGGGTTTCATCGTCAATAAGAAGGTCCAAGTTATACAGTAAACCTGAAGTGAAGCATCGGAATCTATAACTAGTGTCACAGGAATGGTTCAAACTATAATCAGTATGAAGAGTCGGTCTTCTTGTACTTAAGTCGGCATTGTACCTTTTGTATTTAATTCCGATGCAATTTCTGAGTTTCATGGTCAATAAGAAGGTCAGGGGGATACAGTAAACCTGAAGTGAAGCATCGGAATCTATAACTAGTGTCACTGGAATATTTCAAAATATAGACAGTAAGATGAGTCGGTCTTCTTGTACTTAAGTCGGCATTGTGCCTTTTCTATTTGATTCCGATGCAATTTCTGTGTTTCATCGTCAATAAGAAGGTCAGAGGGATACAGTAAACCTGGAGTGTAGCATCGTAATCTATAACTAGTGTCACAGGAATGGTTCAAAACATAGAATGTAGGAAGAGTCAGTCTTCGTGTACTTAAGTCGGCATTTAGCCTTTTGTATTTAGTTCCGATGCAATTTCTGTGTTTCATCGTCAATAAGAAGGTCAGAGGGATACAGTAAACCTGGAGTGTAGCATCGTAATCTATAACTAGTGTCACAGGAATGGTTCAAAACATAGACCGTAGGAAGAGTCAGTCTTCGTGTACTTAAGTCGGCATTTTGCCTTTTGTATTTAGTTCCGATGCAATTTCTGTGTTTCATCGTCAATAAGAAGGTCCAAGGGATACAGTAAACCTGAAGTGAAGCATCGGAATCTATAACTAGTGTCACAGGAATGGTTCAAATCATAGTCAGTAAAAAGTGTCAGACTTCTTGTACTGAAGTCGGCGTTGTGCCTTTTCTATTTAATTCCGATGCAATTTCTGTGTTTCATCGTCAATAAGAAGGTCCAAGGGATACAGTTAACCTGGAGTGAAGCATCGGAATCTATAACTAGTGTCAATGGAATGGTTCAAAACATAGACAGTAAGAAGAGTCAGTCTTCTTGTACTTAAGTCGGCATTGTGCCTTTTGTATATGATTCCGTTGCCATTTCTGAGTTTCATGGTCAATAAGAAGGTCAGAGGGATACAGTAAACCTGAAGTGAAGCATCGGAATCTATAACTAGTGTCACTGGAATGGTTCAAAGTATAGACAGTAAGAAGAGTTAGTCTGCTTGTACTTAAGTCGGCATTGTGCCTTTTGTATTTAATTCCGATGCAATTTCTGTGATTCATCGTCAATAAGAAGGTCCCAGGGATACAGTAAACCTGAAGTGCAGCATCGTACTCTATAACTAGTGTCACAGAAAAGGTTCAAACCATAGACAGCAGGAAGAGTCAGTCTTCATGTACTTATGTCGGCATTGTGCCTTTTGTATTTAATTCCGACGCAATTACTGTGTTTCATAGTCAATAAGAAGGTAAGAGGTAAACAGTAAACCTGAAGTGAAGCATCGGAATCTATAACTAGTGTCACAGGAATGGTTCAAACATAGACAGTAAGAAGGGTCAGTCTTTGTGTACTTAAGTCGGCATTGTGCCTTTTGTATTTAATTCCGATACTATTTCTGTGATTCATCGTCAATAAGAAGGTCCAAGGGATACAGTAAACCTGGAGTGTAGCATCGTAATCTATAACTAGTGTGGCAGGAATGGTTCAAAGCATAGACAGTAGGAAGAGTCAGTCTTCGTGTACTTAAGTCGGCATTTTGCCTTTTGTATTTAATTCCGAAGCAATTTCTGTGTTTCATCGTCAATAAGAAGGTCCAAGGGATACAGTAAACCTGAAGTGAAGCATCGGAATCTATAACTAGTGTCACTGGAATGGTTCAAAACATAGACAGTAGGAAGAGTCAGTCTTCTTGTACTTAAGTCGGCATTGTGCCTTTTGTATTTAATTCCGATGCAATTTCTGTGTTTCATCGTCAATAAGAAGGGCCAAGGTATACAGTAAAGCTGAAGTGAAACACCGGAATCTATAACTAGTGGCACAGAAATGGTTCAAAACATAGTCAGTAAGAAGATTCAGTCTTCTTGTACTTAAGTCGACATTGTGCCTTTTCTATTAATTTCCGATGCAATATCTGTGTTTCATCGTCAATATGAAGGTCCAAGGGATACAAAAAACCTGAAGTGAAGCATCGGAATCTATAACTAGTGTCACAGGAATGGTTCAAAACATAGTCAGTAAGAAGAGTCAGTCCTCTTGTACTTAAGTCGGCATTGTGTCTTTCGTATTTAATTCCGACGCAATTTCTGTGTTTCACCGTCAATAAGAAGATCAGAGGGATACAGTAAACCTGAAGTGAAGCATCGGAATCTATAACTAGTGTCACAGGAATGGTTCAAACATAGACAGTAAGAAGAGTCAGTCTTCGTGTACTTAAGTCGGCATTCTGCCTTTTGTATTTAATTCCGATGCAATTTCTGTGTTTAATCGTGAATAAGAATGTCAGAGGGATACAGTAAACCTGAAGTAAAGCATCGTAATCTATAACTAGTGTCACAGGAATAGTTCAAAACATAGTCAGTAAGAAAAGTCAGTTTCCTTGTCCTTAAGTCAGCATTGTGCCTTTTGTATTTAATTCAGATGCAATTTCTGTGTTTCATCGTCAATAGCAAGGTCCAAGGGATACAGTAAACCTGGAGTGAAGCATCGGAATCTGTAACTAGTGTGACAGTAATGGTTCAAAACATAGACAGTAAGTAGAGTCAGTCTTCTAGTACTTAAGTCGGCATTGTGCCTTTTGTATTTAATTCCGATGCAATTTCTGTGTTTCATCGCCTATAATAAGGTCCAAGGAATACAGTAAACCTGAAGTGAAGCATCGGAATCTGTAACTAGTGTCACTGGAATGGTTCAAAATATAGACAGTAAGAAGAGGCAGTCTTCTTGTACTTAAGTCGGAATTGTGCCTTTTCTATTTAATTCCGATGCAATTTCTTTGTTTCATCGTCAATAAGAAGGTCACACGGATACAGTAAACCTGAAGTGAAGCAACGGAATCTATACCTAGTTTCACAGGAGTGGTTCAAAACATAGACAGTAAGAAGATTTAGTCTTCTTGTACTTAAGTCGGCAATGTGGCTTTTGTATTTAATTCCGATGCAATTTCTGTGTTTCATCGTCAATAAGAAGGTCAGAGGGATACAGTAAACCTGAAGCGAAGCATCGGAATCTATAACTAGGGGCACAGGAAAGGTTCAAAACATAGTCAGTATGAAGAGGCAGTCTTCTTGTCCTTAAGTTGGCATTGTGACTTTTGTATTTAATTCCGATGCAATTTCTGCGTTTCATTGGCAATAAGGTCAGAGGGATACAGTAAACCTGAAGTAAAGCATCGGAATCTATAACTAGTGTCACAGGAATAGTTCAAACTACAATCAGTAAGAAGAGTCAGTCTTCTTGTACTTAAGTCGGCATTGTACCTATTCTATTCAATTTCGATGCAATTTCTGTGTTTCATTGTAATAAGAAGGTCAGAGGGATACAGTAAACCTGAAGTGAAGCATCGGAATCTATAACTAGTGTCACAGGAATGGTTCAAAACATAGACAGTAGGAAGAGTCAGTCTTCTTGTACGTAAGTCGGCATTGTGCCTTTTCTATTTAATTCCGATGTAATTTCTGTGTTTCATCGTCAATAAGAAGGTCCAAGGTATACAGTAAACCTGAAGTGAAGCATCGGAATCTAAAACTAGTGTCACAGGAATGGTTCAAAACATAGTGAGTAAGAAGAGTCAGTCTTCTTGCACTTAAGTCGGCATTGTGCCTTTTCTATTTAATTCCGATGCAATTTCTGTGTTTCATCGTCAATACGAAGGTCCAAGGGATACAGGAAACCTTTAGTGAAGCATCGGAATCTATAACTAGTGTCACAGGAATGGTTCAAAACATAGACAGTAAGAAGAGTCAGTCTTCTTGTACTAAAGTCGACATTGTGCTTTTTCTATCTAGTTCCGATGTAATTTCTGTGTTTCATCGTCAATAAGAATGTCCAAGGTATACAGTAAACCTGTAGTAAATCATCGGAATCTATAACTAGTGTCACAGGAATGGTTCAAACTATAATCAGTATGAAGAGTCAGTCTTCTTGTACTTAGGTCGGCATTGTACCTTTTGTATTTAATTCCAATGCAATTTCTGTGTTTCATCGTCAATAAGAAAGTCCAAGGGATACAGTACACCTGGAGTGAAGCATCGGAATCTATAACTAGTGTCACAGGAATGGTTCAAAACATAGACGGTAAGAAAAGTCAGTCTTCTTGTACTTAAGTTGGCATTGTGCCTTTTGTATTTAATTCCGATGCAATTTCTGTGTTTCAGCGTCAATAAAAAGGTCCAAGGGATACAGTAAACCTGGAGTGTAGCGTCGGAATCTATAATTAGTGTCACAGGAATGGTTCAAAACATAGACAGTAGGAAGAGTCAGACTTCGTGTACTTAAGTCGGCATTTTGCCTTTTGTATTTAATTCCGATGCAATTTCTGTGTTCCTCGTCAATAAGAAGGTCCAAGGGATACAGTAAACCTGAAGTGAAGCATCGGAATCTATAACTAGTGTCACAGGAATGGTTCAAATCATAGTCAGTAAGAAGTGTCAGACTTCTTGTACTTAAGTCGGCGTTGTGCCTTTACTATTAAATTCCGATGCAGTTTCTGTGTTTCATTGTCAATAAGGAGGTCCAAGGGGTACAGTAAACCTGGAGTGAAGCATCGGAATCTATAACTAGTGTCAATGGAATGGTTCAAAACATAGACAGTAAGAAGAGTCAGTCTTCTTGTACTTAAGTCGGCATTGTGCCTTTTGTATTTAATTTCGATGCAATTTCTGTGGTTTATCGTCAATACGAATGTCCAAGGGATACAGTAAACCTGAAGTGATGCATCGGAATCTATAACTAGTCTCACAGGAATGGTTTAAAACATAGACAGTAAGAAGAGTCGGTCTTCTTGTATTTAAGTCGGCATTGTGCCTTTTGTATTTGATTCCGATGCAATTTCTGTGTTTCTCCGTCAATAAGAAGGTCAGAGGGATACAGTAAACCTGAAGTGAAGCATCGGAATCTATGACTAGTGTCACAGGAATGGTTCAAACATAGACAGTAAGAAGAGTCGGTCTTCTTGTACTTAAGTCGGCATTGTGCCTTTTGTATTTGATTCCGATGCAATTTCTGTGTTTCACCGTCAATAAGAAGGTCAGAGGGATACAGTAAACCTGAAGTGAAGCATCGGAATCTATAACTAGTGTCACAGGAATGGTTCAAACATAGACAGTAAGAAGAGTCAGTCTTCGTGTACTTAAGTCAGCATTGTGCCTTTTGTATTTAATTCCGATGCAATTTCTGTGTTTCATCGTCAATAAGAAGGTCAGAGGCATACAGTAAACCTGAAGTGAAGCATCGGAATCTATAACTAGTTTCTCAGGAACGGTTCAAAACACAGTCAGTAAGAAGAGTCAGTCTTCTTGTCCTTAAGTCAGAATTGTGCCTTTTGTATTTAATTCCGATGCAATTTCTGTGTTTCATCGTCAATAACAAGGTCCAAGGGATACAGTAAACCTGGAGTGAAGCATCGGAATCTATAACTAGTGTGACAGTAATGGTTCAAAACATAGACAGTAAGAAGAGTCAGTCTTCTAGTACTTAAGTCGTCATTGTGCCTTTTGTATTTATTCCGATGCAATTTCTTTGCTTCATCGTCTATAATAAGGTCCAAGGAATACAGTAAACCTGAAGTGAAGCATCGGAATCTGTAACTAGTGTCACTGGAATGGTTCAAAATATAGACAGTAAGAAGAGTCAGTCTTCTTGTACTTAAGTCGGCGATGTGGCTTTTGTATTTAATTCCGATGCAATTTCTGTGTTTCATCGTCAATAAGAAGGTCAGAGGGATACTGTAAACCTGAAGTGAAGCATCGGAATCTATAACTAGAGTCACAGGAATGGTTCAAATCATAGTCAGTAAGAAGAGTCAGTCTTTTTGTACTTAAGTCGGCATTGTGACTTTTGTATTTAATTCCGATGTAATTTCTGTGTTTCATCGGCAATAAGGTCAGAGGAATACAGTAAACCTGAAGTGAAGCATCGGAATCCATATCTAGTGTCACAGGAATGGTTCAAAACATAGACAGTAGGAAGAGTCAGTCTTCTTGTACGTAAGTCGGCATTGTGCCTTTTCTATTTAATTCCGACCCAATTTCTGTGTTTCATCGCCAATATGAAGATCCAAGTTATACAGTAAACCTGAAGTGAAGCATCGGAATCTATAACTAGCGTCACAGGAATGGGTCAAAACATAGTGAGTAAGAAGTGCCAGTCTTCCTGTACTTAAGTCGGCATTGTACCTTTTGTATTTAATTCCAATGCGATTTCTGTGTTTCATCGTCAATAAGAAAGTCCAAGGGATACAGTACACCTGGAGTGAAGCATCGGAATCTATAACTAGTGTCACAGGAATGGTTCAAAACATAGACAATAAGAGGAGTCAGTCTTCTTGTACTTAAGTCGGCATTGTGCCTTTTCTATTTGATAACGATGCAATCTCCGTGTTTCATCGTCAATAAGAAGGTCAGAGGGATACAGTAAACCTGAGGTGTAGCACCGGAATCCATAACTAGTGTCACAGGAATGGTTCAAAACATAGTCAGTAAGAAGAGTCAGTCTTCTTGTACTTAAGTTGGCATTGTGCCTTTTGTATTTAATTCCGATGCAATTTCTGTGTTTCAGCGTCAATAACAAGGTCCAAGGGATACAGTAAACCTGATGTGAAGCATCGGACTCTATAACTAGTGTCATATAAATTGTTCAAAACATAGGCAGTAGGAAGAGTCAGTCTTCTTGTACTTAAGTCGGCATTGTGCCTTTTGTATTTAATTCCGATTCAATTTCTGTGTTTCATCGTCAATAAGAAGGTCCAAGGGAAACGGTAAACCTAAAGTGAAGCATCGGAATCTATAACTAGTGTCACAGGAGTGGTTCAAAACATAGACAGTAAGAAGAGTCAGTCTTCTTGTACTTAAGTCGGCAATGTGGCTTTTGTATTTAATTCCGATGCAATTTCTGTGTTTCATCGTCAAAAAGAAGGTCAGAAGGATACAGTAAACCTGAAGTGAAGCATCGGAATCTATACCTAGTGTCACAGGAATGGTTCAAAGCATAGTTTTTTTTTTATTTTTATTTTTTTTATTATTTTTTTTTTAATCTCATTTTGTTCGTTTTTGTTGTTGAATCTGATCGGGGCGGACGTCGTAAGACACCCTTTCAAGTTCGTTGTTGATCTATTAACTCAGTTTATTTTATTACAGAGGGCAGCTAACCTTCAGACCGAACACGCTGAACCACCGTGCCGAGTAAGAAGAGTCAGTCTTATTGTACTTAAGTCGGCATTTTGCCTTTTCTATTTAATTCCGATGCAATTTCTGTATTTCATCGTCAATAAGAAGGTCCAAGGGATACAGTAAACCTGGAGTGTAGCATCGGAATCTGTAACTAGTGTCACAGGAATGGTTCAAAACATAGACAGTAGGAAGAGTCAGTCTTCGTGTACTTAAGTTGGCATTTTGCCTTTTGTATTTAATTCCGATGTAATTTCTGTGTTTCATCGTCAATAAGAAAGTCCAAGGGATACAGTAAACCTGAAGTGAAGTATGGGAATCTATAACTAGTGTCACAGGAATGGTTCAAATCATAGTCAGTAAGAAGTGTGAGACTTCTTGTACTTAAGTCGGCGTTGTGCCTTTTCTATTTATTTCCGACCAATTTCTGTGTTTCATTGTCAATAAGAAGGTCCAAGGGATACAGTAAACCTGGAGTGAAACATCGGAATCTATAACTAGTGTCAATGGAATGGTTCAAAACATAGACAGTAAGAAGAGTCAGTCTTCTTGTATTTAAGTCGGCATTGTGCCTTTTGTATTTGATTCCGATGCAATTTCTGAGTTCCATGGTCATTTAGAAGGTCAGAGGGATACAGTAAACCTGAAGTGAAGCATCGGAATCTATAACTAGTGTCACAGGAATGGTTCAAAACATAGTCAGTAAAAGAGTCAGTCTTCTTGTCCTTAAGTCGGCATCGTGCCTTTCGTATTTAATTCCGATGCAATTTCTGTGTTTCATCGTCAATAAGAAGGTCCAAGGGGTATAGTAAACCTGGAGTGAAGCATCGGATTTTATAACTAGTGTCACAGGATTGGTTAAAACATAGAGAGTAAGAAGAGTCAGTCTTCTTGTACTTAAGTCGGCATTGTGCCTTTTGTATGTAATTCCGATGCAATTTCTGTGTTTCATCGTCAATAAGAAAGTCAGAGGGATACAGTAAACCTGAAGTGAAGCATCGGAATCTATATCTAGTGTCACAGGAATGGTTCAAAACATAGTCAGTAAGAAGAGGAAGTCTTCTTTTACTTATGTCGGCATTGTTCCTTTTGTATTTAATTCTGATGCAATTTCTGTGATTCATCGTCAATAAGAAGGTCCAAGGGAAACAGTAAGCCTGAAGTGAAGCACCGAAATCTATAACTAGTGTCACAGGAATGGTTCAAACATAGACAGTAAGAAGAGTCGCTCTGCTTGTACTTAAGTCGGCATTGTGGCTTTTGTATTTAATTCCGATGCACCTTCTAAGTATCATAGTCAATAAGAAGGTCAGAGGGATACAGTAAACCTGAAGTGAAGCATCGGAATCTATAGCTAGTGTCAGAGGAATGGCTCAAAACATAGTCAGTAAGAAGAGTCAGTCATCTTGTCCCTAAGTCGGCATTGTGCCTTTTGTATTTAATTCCGATGCAATTTCTGTGTTTCATTGTCAAGAAATAGGTCCAAGGGATACAGTAATTCTGAAGTGAAGCATCGCAATCTATATCTAGTGTCACAGGAATGGTTCAAAACATAGTCAGTAAGAAGAGTCAGTCTTCTTGTACTAAGTCGGCGTTGTGCATTTTCTATTTAATTCCGATGCAAGATCTGTAATTCATCGTCAATAAGAAGGTCTATGGGATACAGTAAACCTGGAGTGAAGCATCGTAATCTATAACTAGTGTCAATGGTATGGTTCAAAATATAGACAGTAAGAAGAGTCAGTCTTCTTGTACTTAAGTCGGCATTGTGCCTTTTGTATTTAATTCCGATGCAATATCTGAGTTTCATGGTCAATAAGAAGGTCAGAGGGATACAGTAAAAATGAAGTGAAGCATCGGAATCTATAACTAGTGTCACAGGAATGGTTCAAAACATAGTCAGTAAAAGAGTAAGTCTTCTTGTCCTTAAGTCGGCATTGTGCCTTTTGTATTTAATTGCGATGCAAATTCTGTGTTTCATCGTCAATAAGAAGGTCCAGGGGATATAGTAAACCTGGAGTGAAGCATCGGAATCTATAACTAGTGTCACTGGAATGGTTCAAAACATAGACAGTAAGAAGAGTCAGTCTTCTTGTACTTAAGTCGGCATTGTGCTTCTTCTATTTAATTTCGATGCAATTTCTGTGTTTCATCGTCAATAAGAATGTCCAAGGGATACAGTAAACCTGAAGTGAAGCATCGGAATCTATAACTCGTGTCACGGGAATGGTTCAAAGCATAGACAGTAAGAAGAGCCAGTCTTCTTGTACTTGAGTCGGCAATGTTCCTTTTGTATTTAATTCTGATGCAATTTCTGTGTTTCATCCTCAATAAGTAGGTCAGAGAGTACAGTAAACCTCAAGTAAAGCATCGGAATCTATAACTAGTGTCACAGGAATGGTTCAAAACGTAGACAGTAAAAAGAGTCCGTCTTCTTGTACTTAAGTCGGCATTGTGACTTTTGTATTTAATGAAGATGCAATTTCTGTGTTTCATCGTCAATAAGAAGGTCAGAGGGATACAGTAAACCTGAAGTGAAGCATCGGAATCCACAACTAGTGTCACAGGAATGGTTCAATCATTGACAGTTGGAAGAGTCAGTCTTCTTGTACTTCAGTCGGAATTGTGCCTTTTGTATTTAATTCCGATGCAATTTCTGTGTTTCATCGTCAATAAGAAGGTCCAAGGTATACAGTAAACCTGAAGTAAAGCATCGGAATCTATGACTTGTGTCACGGGAATGGTTCAAACTATAATCAGTAGGAAGAGGCAGGCTTCTTGTACTTAAGTCGGCAATGTGCCTTTTGTATTTAATTTCGATGCAATTTCTGTGTTTCATCGTCAATAAGGAGGTGCAAGGGATACAGTAAACCTGGAGTGAAGCATCGGAATCTATAACTAGTGTCACAGGAATGGTTCAAAAACACAGACAGTAAGAAGGGTCAGTCATCTTGTACTTAAGTCGGCATTGTGCCTTTTGTATTTAATTCCGATGCAATTTCTGTGTTTCATCGTCAACAAGACGGTCCAAGGGATACAGTAAACCTGAGGTGAAGCATCGGAATCTATAACTCGTGTCACAGGAGTGGTTCAAAACATAGACAGTAAGAAGAGTCAGTCTTCTTATACTTAAGTCGGCATTGTGCCTTTTCTATTTAATTCCGAATCAATTTCTGTGTTTCATCGTCAATAAGAAGGTCAGAGGGATACAGTAAACCTGAAGTGAAGCATCGGAATCTATAACTAGTGTCACAGGAATGGTTCAAAACATAGACAGTAGGAAGAGTCAGTCTTCTTGTACTTAAGTCGGGATTGTGCCTTTTGTATTTAATTCCGATGCAATTTCTGTGTTTCAATGTCAATAAGAAGGTCAGAGGGATACAGTAAGCCTGAAGTGAAGCATCGGAATCTATAACTAGTGTCACAGGAATGATTCAAAACATAGACAGTAAGAAGATTCAGTCTTCTTGTACTTAAGTCGGCATTGTGGCTTTTGTATTTAATTCCGATGCAATATCTGTGTTACATCGTCAATAAGTAGGTCAGAGGGATACAGTAAACCTGCAGTGAAGCATCGGAATCTATAACTAGTGTCACAGGAATAGTTCACAACAAAGTCAGTAAGAGGAGTCAGTCCTCTTGTCCTTAAGTCGGCATTGTTCCTTTTGTATTTAATTCTGATGCAATTTCTGTGATTCATCGTCAATAAGAAGGTCCAAGGGAAAGAGTAAGCCTGAAGTGAAGCATCGAAATCTATAACTAGTGTCACAGGAATGGTTCAAACATAGACAGTAAGAAGAGTCGGTCTGCTTGTACTTAAGTCGGCATTGTGGGTTTTGTATTTAATTCCGATGCACTTTCTAAGTATCATAGTCAATAAGAAGGTCAGAGGGATACAGTAAACCTGAAGTGAAGCATCGGAATCTATAGCTAGTGTCAGTGGAATGGTTCAAAACATAGTCAGTAAGAAGAGTCAGTCATCTTGTCCTTAAGTCGGCATTGTGCCTTTTGTATTTAATTCCGATGCAATTTCTGTGTTTCATTGTCAAGCAATAGGTCCAAGGGGTACAGTAAACCTGAAGTGAAACATCCCAATCTATATCTAGTGTCACAGGAATGGTTCAAAACATAGTCAGTAAGAAGAGTCAGTCTTCTTGTACTAAGTCGGCGTTGTGCATTTTCTATTTAATTCCAATGCAAGATCTGTGTTTCATCGTCAATAAGAAGGTCTATAGGATACAGTAAACCTGGAGTGAAGCATCGTAATCTATAACTAGTGTCAATGGTATGGTTCAAAACATAGACAGTAAGAAGAGTCAGTCTTCTTGTACTTAAGTCGGCATTGTGCCTTTTGTATTTAATTCCGATGCAATATCTGAGTTTCATGGTCAATAAGAAGGTCAGAGGGATACAGTAAACCTGAAGTGAAGCATCGCAATCTATAACTAGTGTCACAGGAATGGTTCAAAACATAGTCAGTAAAAGAGTAAGTCTTCTTGTCCTTAAGTCGGCATTGTGCCCTTTGTATTTAATTCCGATGCAAATTCTGTGTTTCATCGTCAATAAGAAGGTCCAGGGGATATAGTAAACCTGGAGTGAAGCATCGGAATCTATAACTAGTGTCACTGGAATGGTTCAAAACATTGACAGTAAGAAGAGTCAGTCTTCTTGTACTTAAGTCGGCATTGTGCTTTTTCTATTTAATTTCGATGCAATTTCTGTGTTTCATCGTCAATAAGAATGTCCAAGGGATACAGTAAACCTGAAGTGAAGCATCGGAATCTATAACTAGTGTCACAGGAATGGTTCAATCACTGTCATTACGAGGAGTCTGTCTTCATGTACTAAGTCGGCATTGTGCCTTTTGTATTTAATTCCGATGCAATTTCTGTGTTTCACCGTCAATAAGAATGTTAGAGGGATACAGTAAACCTGAAGTAAAGCATCGGAATCTATAACTAGAGTCTTAGGAATGGTTCAAACCTAGACAGTAAGAAGAGTCAGTCTTCTTGTACTTAAGTCGGCATTGTGCCTTTTGTATTTAATTCCGATGCAATTTCTGTGTTTCATCGTCAATAAGAAAGACAGAGGGATACAGTAAACCTGAAGTGAAGCATCGGAATCTATAACTAGTGTCACAGGAATAGTTCACAACAAAGTCAGTAAGAAGAGCCAGTCTTCTTGTCCTTAAGTCGGCATTGTGCCTTGTGTATTTAATTCCGATGCAATTTCTGTGCTTCATCGACAATAAGAAGGTCCAAGGAATACAGTAAACCTGGAGTGTAGCATCGGAATCTATAACTAGTGTCACAGGAATGGTTCAAAACATAGACAGTAAGAAGAGTCAGTCTTCGTGTACTAAAGTTGGCATTTTGCCTTTTGTATTTCATTCCGATGCAATTTCTGTGTTTCATGTCAATAAAATGGTCCAAGGGATACAGTAAACCTGAAGTGAAGCATCGGAATCTATATCTAGTGTCACAGGAATGGTTCAAAACATAGTCAGTAAGAAGAGTCAGTCTTCTTGTACTTAAGTCGGCATCGTGCCTTTTCTATTTAATTCCGATGCAATTTCTGTGTTTCATCGTCAACAAGAAGGTCCAAGGGATACAGTAAACCTGAAGTGAAGTATCGGAATCTACAACTAGTGTCACAGGAATGGTTCAAAACATAGACAGTAAGAAGAGTCAGTCTTCTTGTACTTAAGTCGGCATTGTGCCTTTTCTATTTAATTCCGATACAATTTCTGTGTTTCATCGTCAATACGAAGGTCAGAGGGATACAGTAAACCAGAAGTGAAGCATCGGAATCTATTGCTAGTGTCACAGGAATGGTTCAAAACATAGTCAGTTAGAAGAGTCAGTCTTCTTGTCCGTAAGTCGGCATTGTCCCTTTTGTATTTAATTCCGATGAAATTTCTGTGTTTCATCGTCAATAAGAAGGTCAGAGGGATACAGTAAACCTGAAGTGAAGCATCGGAATCCACAACTAGTGTCACAGGAATGGTTCAAAGCATTGACAGTCGGAAGAGTCAGTCTTCTTGTACTTCAGTCGGAATTGTGCCTTTTGTATTTAATTCCGATGCAATTTCTGTGTTTCATCGTCAATAAGAAGTTCCAAGGTATACAGTAAACCTGAAGTAAAGCATCGGAATCTATGACTTGTGTCACAGGAATGGTTCAAACTATAATCAGTAGGAAGAGGCAGGCTTCTTGTACTTAAGTCGGCATTGTGCCTTTTGTATTTAATTCCGATGCAATTTCTGTGTTTCATCGTCAATAAGGAGGTCCAAGGGATACAGTAAACCTGGAGTGAAGCATCGGAATCTATAACTAGTGTCACAGGAATGGTTCAAAACATAGACAGTAAGAAGGGTCAGTCATCTTGTACTTAAGTCGGCATTGTGCCTTTTCTATTTAATTCCGATGCAATTTCTGTGTTTAATCGTCAATAAGAAGGTCCAAGGGATACAGTAAACCTGAAGTGAAGCATCGGAATCTATAACTAGTGTCACAGGATTGGTTGAAACATAGTCAGTAAGAAGAGTCAGTCTTCTTGTACTTCAGTCGGCATTGTGCCATTTCTATTTAATTCCGATGCAATTTCTGTGTTTCATCGTCACTAAGAAGGTCCAAGGGATACAGTAAGCCTGGAATGAAGCATCGGAATCTATAACTAGTGTCAATGGAATGGTTCAAAGAATAGACAGTAAGAAGAGTCAGTTTTCTTGTACTTAAGTCGGCATTGTGCCTTTTGTATTTAATTCCGATGCAATTTCTGTGTTTCACCGTCAATAAGAATGTTAGTGGGATACAGTAAACCTGAAGTAAAGCATCGGAATCTATAACTAGAGTCTTAGGAATGGTTCAAACCTAGACAGTAAGAAGAGTCAGTCTTCTTGTACTTAAGTCGGCATTGTGCCTTTTGTATTTAATTCCGATGCAATTTCTGTGTTTCATCGTCAATAAGAAAGACAGAGGGATACAGTAAACCTGAAGTGAAGCATCGGAATCTATAACTAGTGTCACAGGAATAGTTCACAACAAAGTCAGTAAGAAGAGCCAGTCTTCTTGTCCTTAAGTCGGCATTGTGCCTTGTGTATTTAATTCCGATGCAATTTCTGTGCTTCATCGTCAATAAGAAGGTCCAAGGAATACAGTAAACCTGGAGTGTAGCATCGGAATCTATAACTAGTGTCACAGGAATGGTTCAAAACATAGACAGTAAGAAGAGTCAGTCTTCGTGTACTAAAGTTGGCATTTTGCCTTTTGTATTTAATTCCGATGCAATTTCTGTGTTTCATGTCAATAAAATGGTCCAAGGGATACAGTAAACCTGAAGTGAAGCATCGGAATCTATATCTAGTGTCACAGGAATGGTTCAAAACATAGTCAGTAAGAAGAGTCAGTCTTCTTGTACTTAAGTCGGCATCGTGCCTTTTCTATTTAATTCCGATGCAATTTCTGTGTTTCATCGTCAACAAGAAGGTCCAAGGGATACAGTAAACCTGAAGTGAAGCATCGGAATCTACAACTAGTGTCACAGGAATGGTTCAAAGCATAGACAGTAAGAAGAGTCAGTCTTCTTGTACTTAAGTCGGCATTGTGCCTTTTCTATTTAATTCCGATTCAATTTCTGTGTTTCATCGTCAATACGAAGGTCAGAGGGATACAGTAAACCAGAAGTGAAGCATCGGAATCTATTGCTAGTGTCACAGGAATGGTTCAAAACATAGTCAGTTAGAAGAGTCAGTCTTCTTGTCCTTAAGTCGGCATTGTCCCTTTTGTATTTAATTCCGATGAAATTTCTGTGTTTCATCGTCAATAAGAAGGTCAGAGGGATACAGTAAACCTGAAGTGAAGCATCGGAATCCACAACTAGTGTCACAGGAATGGTTCAAAGCATTGACAGTTGGAAGAGTCAGTCTTCTTGTACTTCAGTCGGAATTGTGCCTTTTGAATTTTATTCCGATGCAATTTCTGTGTTTCATCGTCAATAAGAAGTTCCAAGGTATACAGTAAACCTGAAGTAAAGCATCGGAATCTATGACTTGTGTCACAGGAATGGTTCAAACTATAATCAGTAGGAAGAGGCAGGCTTCTTGTACTTAAGTCGGCATTGTGCCTTTTGTATTTAATTCCGATGCAATTTCTGTGTTTAATCGTCAATAAGGAGGTCCAAGGGATACAGTAAACCTGAAGTGAAGCATCGGAATCTATAACTAGTGTCACAGGATTGGTTCAAACATAGTCAGTAAGAAGAGTCAGTCTTCTTGTACTTCAGTCGGCATTGTGCCATTTCTATTTTATTCCGATGCAATTTCTGTGTTTCATCGTCACTAAGAAGGTCCAAGGGATACAGTAAGCCTGGAATGAAGCATCGGAATCTATAACTAGTGTCAATGGAATGGTTCAAAGAATAGACAGTAAGAAGAGTCAGTTTTCTTGTACTTAAGTCGGCATTGTGCCTTTTGTATTTAATTCCGATGCAATTTCTGTGTTTCATCGTCAACAAGACGGTCCAAGGGATACAGTAAACCTGAAGTGAAGCATCGGAATCTACAACTAGTGTCACAGGAGTGGTTCAAAACATAGACAGTAAGAAGAGTCAGTCTTCTTGTACTTAAGTCGGCATTGTGCCTTTTCTATTTAATTCCGAATCAATTTCTGTGTTTCATCGTCAATAAGAAGGTCAGAGGGATACAGTAAACCTGAAGTGAAGCATCGGAATCTATAACTAGTGTCACAGGAATGGTTCAAAACATAGACAGTAGGAAGAGTCAGTCTTCTTGTACTTAAGTCGGGATTGTGCCTTTTGTATTTAATTCCGATGCAATTTCTGTGTTTCAATGTCAATAAGAAGGTCAGAGGGATACAGTAAGCCTGAAGTGAAGCATCGGAATCTATAACTAGTGTCACAGGAATGATGCAAAACATAGACAGTAAGAAGATTCAGTCTTCTTGTACTTAATTCGGCATTGTGGCTTTTGTATTTATTTCCGATGCAATTTCTGTGTTACATCGTCAATAAGAAGGTCAGAGGGATACAGTAAACCTGCAGTGAAGCATCGGAATCTATAACTAGTGTCACAGCAATAGTTCACAACAAAGTCAGTAAGAAGAGTCAGTCCTCTTGTCCTTAAGTCGGCATTGTGCCTTTTGTATTTAATTCCGATGCAATTTCTGTGTTTCATCGTCAATAAGAAGGTCCAAGGGATACAGTAAACCTGGAGTGTAGCATCGGAATCTATAACTAGTGTCACAGGAATGGTTCAAAACATAGACAGTAAGAAGAGTCGCTCTTCGTGTACTAAAGTTGGCATTTTGCCTTTTGTATTTAATTCCGATGCAATTTCTGTGTTTCATCGTCAATAAGATAGTCAGAGGGATACAGTAAACCTGAAGTGAAGCATCGGAATCTTTTCTAGTGTCACAGGAATAGTTCAAAACATAGTCAGTAAGAAGAGTCAGTCTTCTTGTACTTAAATCGGCGTTGTGCCTTTTCTATTTAATTCCGATGCAATTTCTGTGTTTCATCGTCAATAGCTAGGTCCAAGGGATACAGTAAACCTGGAGTGAAGCATGGGAATCTATAACTAGTGTCAATGGAATGATTCAAAACATAGACAGTAAGAAGAGTCAGTCTTCGTGTACTAAAGTTGGCATTTTGCCTTTTGTATTTAATTCCGATGCAATTTCTGTGTTTCATGTCAATAAAAAGGTCCACGGGATACATTAAACCTGAAGTGAAGCATCGGAATCTATATCTAGTGTCACAGGAATGGTTCAAAACATAGTCAGTAAGAAGAGTCAGTCTTCTTGTACTTAAGTCGGCATCGTGCCTTTTCTATTTAATTCCGATGCAATTTCTGTGTTTCATCGTCAACAAGAAGGTCCAAGCGATACAGTAAACCTGAAGTGAAGCATCGGAATCTACAACTAGTGTCACAGGAATGGTTCAAAACATAGACAGTAAGAAGAGTCAGTCTTCTTGTACTTAAGTCGGCATTGTGCCTTTTCTATTTAATTCCGATTCAATTTCTGTGTTTCATCGTCAATACGAAGGTCAGAGGGATACAGTAAACCAGAAGTGAAGCATCGGAATCTATTGCCAGTGTCACAGGAATGGTTCAAAACATAGTCAATTAGAAGAGTCAGTCTTCTTGTCCTTAAGTCGGCATTGTCCCTTTTGTATTTAATTCCGATGAAATTTCTGTGTTTCATCGTCAATTAGAAGGTCAGAGGGATACAGTAAACCTGAAGTGAAGCATCGGAATCCACAACTAGTGTCACAGGAATGGTTCAAAGCATTGACAGTTGGAAGAGTCAGTCCTCTTGTACTTCAGTCGGAATTGTGCCTTTTGTATTTAATTCCGATGCAATTTCTGTGTGTCATCGTCAATAAGAAGTTCCAAGGTATACAGTAAACCTGAAGAAAAGCATCGGAATCTATGACTTGTGTCACAGGAATGGTTCAAACTATAATCAGTAGGAAGAGGCAGGCTTCTTGTACTTAAGTTGGCATTGTGCCTTTTGTATTTAATTCCGATGCAATTTCTGTGTTTCATCGTCAATAAGGAGGTCCAAGGGATACAGTAAACCTGGAGTGAAGCATCGGAATCTATAACTAGTGTCACAGGAATGGTTCAAAACATAGACAGTAAGAAGGGTCAGTCATCTTGTACTTAAGTCGGCATTGTGCCTTTTCTATTTAATTCCGATGCAATTTCTGTGTTTAATCGTCAATAAGAAGGTCCAAGGGATACAGTAAACCTGAAGTGAAGCATCGGAATCTATAACTAGTGTCACAGGATTGGTTCAAACATAGTCAGTAAGAAGAGTCAGTCTTCTTGTACTTCAGTCGGCATTGTGCCATTTCTATTTAATTCCGATGCAATTTCTGTGTTTCATCGTCACTAAGAAGGTCCAAGGGATACGGTAAGCCTGGAATGAAGCATCGGAATCTATAACTAGTGTCAATGGAATGGTTCAAAGAATAGACAGTAAGAAGAGTCAGTTTTCTTGTACTTAAGTCGGCATTGTGCCTTTTGTATTTAATTCCGATGCAATTTCTGTGTTTCATCGTCAACAAGACGGTCCAAGGGATACAGTAAACCTGAAGTGAAGCATCGGAATCTACAACTAGTGTCACAGGAGTGGTTCAAAACATAGACAGTAAGAAGAGTCAGTCTTCTTGTACTTAAGTCGGCATTGTGCCTTTTCTATTTAATTCCGAATCAATTTCTGTGTTTCATCGTCAATAAGAAGGTCAGAGGGATACAGTAAACCTGAAGTGAAGCATCGGAATCTATAACTAGTGTCACAGGAATGGTTCAAAACATAGACAGTAGGAAGAGTCAGTCTTCTTGTACTTAAGTCGGGATTGTGCCTTTTGTATTTAATTCCGATGCAATTTCTGTGTTTCAATGTCAATAAGAAGGTCAGAGGGATACAGTAAGCCTGAAGTGAAGCATCGGAATCTATAACTAGTGTCACAGGAATGATTCAAAACATAGACAGTAAGAAGATTCAGTCTTCTTGTACTTAAGTCGGCATTGTGGCTTTTGTATTTATTTCCGATGCAATTTCTGTGTTACATCGTCAATAAGAAGGTCAGAGGGATACAGTAAACCTGCAGTGAAGCATCGGAATCTATAACTAGTGTCACAGGAATAGTTCTCAACAAAGTCAGTAAGAAGAGTCAGTCATCTTGTTCTTAAGTCGGCATTGTGCCTTTTGTATTTAATTCCGATGCAATTTCTGTGTTTCATCGTCAATAAGAAGGTCCAAGGGATACAGTAAACCTGGAGTGTAGCATCGGAATCTATAACTAGTGTCACAGGAATGGTTCAAAACATAGACAGTAAGAAGAGTCACTCTTCGTGTACTAAAGTTGGCATTTTGCCTTTTGTATTTAATTCCGATGCAATTTCTGTGTTTCATCGTCAATAAGATAGTCAGAGAGATACAGTAAACCTGAAGTGAAGCATCGGAATCTTTTCTAGTGTCACAGGAATAGTTCAAAACATAGTCAGTAAGAAGAGTCAGTCTTCTTGTACTTAAATCGGCGTTGTGCCTTTTCTATTTAAGTCCGATGCAATTTCTGTGTTTCATCGTCAATAACAAGGTCCAAGGGATGCAGTAAACCTGGAGTGAAGCATGGGAATCTATAACTAGTGTCAATGGAATGATTCAAAACATAGACAGTAAGAAGAGTCAGTCTTCTTGTACTTAAGTCGGCAATATGCCTTTTGTATTTCATTGCTATGCAATTTCTGTGTTTCATCGTCAATAAGAAGGTCAGTGGGATACAGTAAACCAGAAGTGAAGCATCGGAATCTATTGCTAGTGTCACAGGAATGGTTCAAATCATAGTCATTTAGAAGAGTCAGTCTTCTTGTCCTTAAGTCGGCATTGTCCCTTTTGTATTTAATTCCGATGAAATTTCTGTGTTTCATCGTCAATAAGAAGGTCAGATGGATACAGTAAACCTGAAGTGAAGCATCGGAATCCACAAGAAGTGTCACAGGAATGGTTCAAAGCATTGACAGTTGGAAGAGTCAGCCTTCTTGTACTTCAAACGGCATTGTGCCTTTTGTGTTTAATTCCGATGCAATTTCTGTGTTTCATCGTCAATAAGAATGTCCAAGGTATACAGTAAACCTGAAGTACAGCATCGGAATCTATGACTTGTGTCACAGGAATGGTTCAAACCATAATCAGTAAGAAGAGGCAGTCCTCTTGTACTTAAGTCGGCATTGTGCCTTTTGTATTTAATTCCGATGCAATTTCTGTGTTTCATCGTCAATAAGGAGAACCAAGGGATACAGTAAACCTGGAGTGAAGCATCGGAATCTATAACTAGTGTCACAGGAATGGTTCAAAACATAGAGAGTAAGAAGGGTCACTCATCTTGTACTTAAGTCGGCATTGTGCCGTTTCTATTTAATTCCGATGCAATTTCTGTGTTTCATCCTCAATAAGAAGGTCAGAGGGATACAGTAAACCTGAAGTGAAGCATCGGAATCTTTTCTAGTGTCACAGGAATAGTTCAAAACATAGTCAGTAAGAAGAGTCAGTCTTCTTGTACTTAAGTCGGCGTTGTGCCTTTTCTATTTAATTCCGATGCAATTTCTGTGTTTCATCGTCAATAACAAGGTCCAAGGGATACAGTAAACCTGGAGTGAAGCATGGGAATCTATAACTAGTGTCAATGGTATGGTTCAAAACATAGACAGTAAGAAGAGTCAGTCTTCTTGTACTTAAGTCGGCATTGTGCCTTTTCTATTTAATTCCGATTCAATTTCTGTGTTTCATCGTCAATACGAAGGTCAGAGGGATACAGTAAACCAGAAGCGAAGCATCGGAATCTATTGCCAGTGTCACAGGAATGGTTCAAACATAGTCAATTAGAAGAGTCAGTCTTCTTGTCCTTAAGTCGGCATTGTCCCTTTTGTATTTAATTCCGATGAAATTTCTGTGTTTCATCGTCAATTAGAAGGTCAGAGGGATACAGTAAACCTGAAGTGAAGCATCGGAATCCACAACTAGTGTCACAGGAATGGTTCAAAGCATTGACAGTTGGAAGAGTCAGTCCTCTTGTACTTCAGTCGGAATTGTGGTTTTTTTTTTTAATTCCGATGCAATTTCTGTGTGTCATCGTCAATAAGAAGTTCCAAGGTATACAGTAAACCTGAAGTAAAGCATCGGAATCTATGACTTGTGTCACAGGAATGGTTCAAACTATAATCAGTAGGAAGAGGCAGGCTTCTTGTACTTAAGTTGGCATTGTGCCTTTTGTATTTAATTCCGATGCAATTTCTGTGTTTCATCGTCAATAAGGAGGTCCAAGGGATACAGTAAACCTGGAGTGAAGCATCGGAATCTATAACTAGTGTCACAGGAATGGTTCAAAACATAGACAGTAAGAAGGGTCAGTCATCTTGTACTTAAGTCGGCATTGTGCCTTTTCTATTTAATTACGATGCAATTTCTGTGTTTAATCGTCAATAAGAAGGTCCAAGGGATACAGTAAACCTGAAGTGAAGCATCGGAATCTATAACTAGTGTCACAGGATTGGTTCAAACATAGTCAGTAAGAAGAGTCAGTCTTCTTGTACTTCAGTCGGCATTGTGCCATTTCTATTTAATTCCGATGCAATTTCTGTGTTTCATCGTCACTAAGAAGGTCCAAGGGATACAGTAAGCCTGGAATGAAGCATCGGAATCTATAACTAGTGTCAATGGAATGGTTCAAAGAATAGACAGTAAGAAGAGTCAGTTTTCTTGTACTTAAGTCGGCATTGTGCCTTTTGTATTTAATTCCGATGCAATTTCTGTGTTTCATCGTCAACAAGACGGTCCAAGGGATACAGTAAACCTGAAGTGAAGCATCGGAATCTACAACTAGTGTCACAGGAGTGGTTCAAAACATAGACAGTAAGAAGAGTCAGTCTTCTTGTACTTAAGTCGGCATTGTGCCTTTTCTATTTAATTCCGAATCAATTTCTGTGTTTCATCGTCAATAAGAAGGTCAGAGGGATACAGTAAACCTGAAGTGAAGCATCGGAATCTATAACTAGTGTCACAGGAATGGTTCAAAACATAGACAGTAGGAAGAGTCAGTCTTCTTGTACTTAAGTCGGGATTGTGCCTTTTGTATTTAATTCCGATGCAATTTCTGTGTTTCAATGTCAATAAGAAGGTCAGAGAGATACAGTAAGCCTGAAGTGAAGCATCGGAATCTATAACTAGTGTCACAGGAATGATTCAAAACATAGACAGTAAGAAGATTCAGTCTTCTTGTACTTAAGTCGGAATTGTGGCTTTTGTATTTATTTCCGATGCAATTTCTGTGTTACATCGTCAATAAGAAGGTCAGAGGGATACAGTAAACCTGCAGTGAAGCATCGGAATCTATAACTAGTGTCACAGGAATAGTTCTCAACAAAGTCAGTAAGAAGAGTCAGTCATCTTGTCCTTAAGTCGGCATTGTGCCTTTTGTATTTAATTCCGATGCAATTTCTGTGTTTCATCGTCAATAAGAAGGTCCAAGGGATACAGTAAACCTGGAGTGTAGCATCGGAATCTATAACTAGTGTCACAGGAATGGTTCAAAACATAGACAGTAAGAAGAGTCACTCTTCGTGTACTAAAGTTGGCATTTTGCCTTTTGTATTTAATTCCGATGCAATTTCTGTGTTTCATCGTCAATAAGATAGTCAGAGAGATACAGTTAACCTGAAGTGAAGCATCGGAATCTTTTCTAGTGTCACAGGAATAGTTCAAAACATAGTCAGTAAGAAGAGTCAGTCTTCTTGTACTTAAATCGGCGTTGTGCCTTTTCTATTTAATTCCGATGCAATTTCTGTGTTTCATCGTCAATAACAAGGTCCAAGGGATGCAGAAAACTGGAGTGAAGCATGGGAATCTATAACTAGTGTCAATGGAATGATTCAAAACATAGACAGTAAGAAGAGTCAGTCTTCTTGTACTTAAGTCGGCAATATGCCTTTTGTATTTCATTGCTAGGCAATTTCTGTGTTTCATCGTCAATAAGAAGGTCAGTGGGATACAGTAAACCAGAAGTGAAGCATCGGAATCTATTGCTAGTGTCACAGGAATGGTTCAAATCATAGTCATTTAGAAGAGTCAGTCTTCTTGTCCTTAAGTCGGCATTGTCCCTTTTGTATTTAATTCCGATGAAATTTCTGTGTTTCATCGTCAATAAGAAGGTCAGATGGATACAGTAAACCTGAAGTGAAGCATCGGAATCCACAAGAAGTGTCACAGGAATGGTTCAAAGCATTGACAGTTGGAAGAGTCAGCCTTCTTGTACTTCAAACGGCATTGTGCCTTTTGTGTTTAATTCCGATGCAATTTCTGTGTTTCATCGTCAATAAGAATGTCCAAGGTATACAGTAAACCTGAAGTACAGCATCGGAATCTATGACTTGTGTCACAGGAATGGTTCAAACCATAATCAGTAAGAAGAGGCAGTCCTCTTGTACTTAAGTCGGCATTGTGCCTTTTGTATTTAATTCCGATGCAATTTCTGTGTTTCATCGTCAATAAGGAGAACCAAGGGATACAGTAAACCTGGAGTGAAGGATCGGAATCTATAACTAGTGTCACAGGAATGGTTCAAAACATAGAGAGTAAGAAGGGTCACTCATCTTGTACTTAAGTCGGCATTGTGCCATTTCTATTTAATTCCGATGCAATTTCTGTGTTTCATCCTCAATAAGAAGGTCAGAGGGATACAGTAAACCTGAAGTGAAGCATCGGAATCTTTTCTAGTGTCACAGGAATAGTTCAAAACATAGTCAGTAAGAAGGGTCAGTCTTCTTGTACTTAAGTCGGCGTTGTGCCTTTTCTATTTAATTCCGATGCAATTTCTGTGTTTCATCGTCAATAACAAGGTCCAAGGGATACAGTAAACCTGGAGTGAAGCATGGGAATCTATAACTAGTGTCAATGGTATGGTTCAAAACATAGACAGTAAGAAGAGTCAGTCTTCTTGTACTTAAGTCGGCATTGTGCCTTTTGTATTTAATTCCGATGCAATATCTGAGTTTCATGGTCAATAAGAAGGTCAGAGGGATACAGTAAACCTGAAGTGAAGCATCGGAATCTATAACTAGTGTCACAGGAATGGTTCAAAACATAGTCAGTAAAAGAGTAAGTCTTCTTGTCCTTAAGTCGGCATTGTGCCTTTTGTATTTAATTCCGATGCAAATTCTGTGTTTCATCGTCAATAAGAAGGTCCAGGGGATATAGTAAACCTGGAGTGAAGCATCGGAATCTATAACTAGTGTCACTGGTATGGTTCAAAACATAGACAGTAAGAAGAGTCAGTCTTCTTGTACTTAAGTCGGCATTGTGCTTTTTCTATTTAATTTCGATGCAATTTCTGTGTTTCATCGTCAATAAGAATGTCCAAGGGATACAGCAAACCTGAAGTGAAGCATCGGAATCTATAACTAGTGTCACAGGAATGGTTCAATCATTGTCATTACGAGGAGTCTGTCTTCATGTACTTAAGTCGGCATTCTGCCTTTTGTATTTAATTCCGATGCAATTTCTGTGTTTCACCGTCAATAAGAAAGTTAGAGGGATACAGTAAACCTGAAGTAAAGCATCGGAATCTATAACTAGAGTCTTAGGAATGGTTCAAACCTAGACAGTAAGAAGAGTCAGTCTTCTTGTACTTAAGTCGGCATTGTGCCTTTTGTATTTAATTCCGATGCAATTTCTGTGTTTCATCGTCAATAAGAAAGACAGAGGGATACAGTAAACCTGAAGTGAAGCATCGGAATCTATAACTAGTGTCACAGGAATAGTTCACAACAAAGTCAGTAAGAAGAGCCAGTCTTCTTGTCCTTAAGTCGGCATTGTGCCTTGTGTATTTAATTCCGATGCAATTTCTGTGCTTCATCGTCAATGAAAAGGTCCTAGGAATACAGTAAACCTTTAGTGTAGCATCGGAATCTATAACTAGTGTCACAGGAATGGTTCAAAACATAGACAGTAAGAAGAGTCAGTCTTCGTGTACTAAAGTTGGCATTTTGCCTTTTGTATTTAATTCCGATGCAATTTCTGTGTTTCATGTCAATAAAAAGGTCCAAGGGATACAGTAAACCTGAAGTGAAGCATCGGAATCTATATCTAGTGTCACAGGAATGGTTCAAAACATAGTCAGTAAGAAGAGTCAGTCTTCTTGTACTTAAGTCGGCATCGTGCCTTTTCTATTTAATTCCGATGCAATTTCTGTGTTTCATCGTCAACAAGAAGGTCCAAGGGATACAGTAAACCTGAAGTGAAGCATCGGAATCTACAACTAGTGTCACAGGAATGGTTCAAAACATAGTCAGTTAGAAGAGTCAGTCTTCTTGTCCTTAAGTCGGCATTGTCCCTTTTGTATTTAATTCCGATGAAATTTCTGTGTTTCATCGTCAATAAGAAGGTCAGAGGGATACAGTAAACCTGAAGTGAAGCATCGGAATCCACAACTAGTGTCACAGGAATGGTTCATAGCATTGACAGTTGGAAGAGTCAGTCTTCTTGTACTTCAGTCGGAATTGTGCCTTTTGTATTTAATTCCGATGCAATTTCTGTGTTTCATCGTCAATAAGAAGTTCCAAGGTATACAGTAAACCTGAAGTAAAGCATCGGAATCTATGACTTGTGTCACAGGAATGGTTCAAACTATAATCAGTAGGAAGAGGCAGGCTTCTTGTACTTAAGTCGGCATTGTGCCTTTTGTATTTAATTCCGATGCAATTTCTGTGTTTAATCGTCAATAAGAAGGTCAAAGGGATACAGTAAACCTGAAGTGAAGCATCGGAATCTATAACTAGTGTCACAGGATTGGTTCAAACATAGTCAGTAAGAAGAGTCAGTCTTCTTGTACTTCAGTCGGCATTGTGCCATTTCTATTTAATTCCGATGCAATTTCTGTGTTTCATCGTCACTAAGAAGGTCCAAGGGATACAGTAAGCCTCGAGTGAAGCATCGGAATCTATAACTAGTGTCAAAGGAATGGTTCAAAGAATAGACAGTAAGAAAAGTCAGTTCTCTTGTACTTAAGTCGGCATTGTGCCTCTTGTATTAAATTCCGATGCAATTTCTGTGTTTCATCGTCAACAAGACGGTCCAAGGGATACAGTAAACCTGAATTGAAGCATCGGAATCTATAACTAGTGTCACAGGAGTGGTTCAAAACATAGACAGTAAGAAGAGTCAGTCTTCTTGTACTTAAGTCGGCATTGTGCCTTTTCTATTTAATTCCGAATCAATTTCTGTGTTTCATCGTCAATAAGAAGGTCAGAGGGATACAGTAAACCTGAAGTGAAGCATCGGAATCTATAACTAGTGTCACAGGAATGGTTCAAAACATAGACAGTAGGAAGAGTCAGTCTTCTTGTACTTAAGTCGGGATTGTGCCTTTTGTATTTAATTCCGATGCAATTTCTGTGTTTCAATGTCAATAAGAAAGTCAGAGGGATACAGTAAGCCTGAAGTGAAGCATCGGAATCTATAACTAGTGTCACAGGAATCATTCTAAACATAGACAGTAAGAAAATTCAGTCTTCTTGTACTTAAGTCGGCATTGTGGCTTTTGTATTTAATTCCGATGCAATTTCTGTGTTACATCGTCAATAAGAAGGTCAGAGGGATACAGTAAACCTGCAGTGAAGCATCGGAATCTATAACTAGTGTCACAGGAATAGTTAACAACAAAGTCAGTAAGAAGAGTCAGTCCTCTTGTCCTTAAGTCGGCATTGTGCCTTTTGTATTTAATTCCGATGCAATTTCTGTGTTTCATCGTCAATAAGAAGGTCCAAGGGATACAGTAAACCTGGAGTGTAGCATCGGAATCTATAACTAGTGTCACAGGAATGGTTCAAAACATAGACAGTAAGAAGAGTCAGTCTTCTTGTACTTAAGTCGGCGTTGTGCCTTTTCTATTTAATTCCGATGCCATTTCTGTGTTTCATCGTCAATAACAAGGTCCAAGGGATACAGTAAACCTGGAGTGAAGCATGGGAATCTATAACTAGTGTCAATGGAATGATTCAAAACATAGACAGTAAGAAGAGTCAGTCTTCTTGTACTTAAGTCGGCAATATGCCTTTTGTATTTCATTGCTATGCAATTTCTGTGTTTCATCGTCAATAAGAAGGTCAGTGGGATACAGTAAACCAGAAGTGAAGCATCGGAATCTATTGCTAGTGTCACAGGAATGGTTCAAATCATAGTCATTTAGAAGAGTCAGTCTTCTTGTCCTTAAGTCGGCATTGTCCCTTTTGTATTTAATTCCGATGAAATTTCTGTGTTTCATCGTCAATAAGAAGGTCAGAGGGATACAGTAAACCTGAAGTGAAGCATCGGAATCCACAACTAGTGTCACAGGAATGGTTCAAAGCATTGACAGTTGGAAGAGTCAGCCTTCTTGTACTTCAAACGGCATTGTGCCTTTTGTGTTTAATTCCGATGCAATTTCTGTGTTTCATCGTCAATAAGAATGTCCAAGGTATACAGTAAACCTGAAGTACAGCATCGGAATCTGTGACTTGTGTCACAGGAATGGTTCAAACTATAATCAGTAAGAAGAGGCAGTCCTCTTGTACTTAAGTCGGCATTGTGCCTTTTGTATTTATTTCCGACGCAATTTCTGTGTTTCATCGTCAATAAGGAGAACCAAGGGATACAGTAAACCTGGAGTGAAGCATCGGAATCTATAACTAGTGTCACAGGAATGGTTCAAAACATAGAGAGTAAGAAGGGTCAGTCATCTTGTACTTAAGTCGGCATTGTGCCATTTCTATTTAATTCCGATGCAATTTCTGTGTTTCATCGTCAATAAGAAGGTCAGAGGGATACAGTAAACCTGAAGTGAAGCATCGGAATCTTTTCTAGTGTCACAGGAATAGTTCAAAACATAGTCAGTAAGAAGAGTCAGTCTTCTTATACTTAAGTCGGCGTTGTGCCTTTTCTATTTAATTCCGATGCAATTTCTGTGTTTCTTCGTCAATAACAAGGTCCAAGGGATACAGTAAACCTGGAGTGAAGCATGGGAATCTATAACTAGTGTCAATGGAATGATTCAAAACATAGACAGTAAGAAGAGTCAGTCTTCTTGTACTTAAGTCGGCAATATGCCTTTTGTATTTCATTGCTATGCAATTTCTGTGTTTCATCGTCAATAAGAAGGTCAGTGGGAAACAGTAAACCAGAAGTGAAGCATCGGAATCTATTGCTAGTGTCACAGGAATGGTTCAAATCATAGTCAGTTAGAAGAGTCAGTCTTCTTGTCCTTAAGTCGGCATTGTCCCTTTTGTATTTAATACCGATGAAATTTCTGTGTTTCATCGTCAATAAGAAGATCAGAGGGATACAGTAAACCTGAAGTGAAGCATCGGAACCCACAACAAGTGTCACAGGAATGGTTCAAAGCATTGACAGTTGGAAGAGTCAGTCTTCTTGTACTTCAGTCGGCACTGTGCCTTTTGTATTTAATTCCGATGCAATTTCTGTATTCATCGTCAATAAGAAGGTCCAAGGTATACAGTAAACCTGAAGTAAAGCATCGGAATCCATGACTTGTGACACAGGAATGGTTCAAACTATAATCAGTAAGAAGAGGCAGTCCTCTTGTACTTAAGTCGGCATTGTGCCTTTTGTATTTAATTCCGATGCAATTTCTGTGTTTCATTGTCAATAAGGAGAACCAAGGGATACAGTAAACCTGGAGTGAAGCATCGGAATCTATAACTAGTGTCACAGGAATGGTTCAAAACATAGACAGTAAGAAGGGTCAGTCATCTTGTACTTAAGTCGGCATTGTGCCATTTCTATTTAATTCCGATGCAATTTCTGTGTTTCATCGTCAATAAGAATGTCAGAGGGATACAGTAAACCTGAAGTGAAGCATCGGAATCTTTTCTAGTGTCACAGGAATAGTTCAAAACATAGTCAGTAAGAAGAGTCAGTCTTCTTGTACTTAAGTCGTCGTTGTGCCTTTTCTATTTAATTCCGATGCAATTTCTGTGTTTCATCGTCAATAACAAGGTCCAAGGGATACAGTAAACCTGGAGTGAAGCATGGGAATCTATAACTAGTGTCAATGGAATGATTCAAAACATAGACAGTAAGAAGAGTCAGTCTTCTTGTACTTAGGTCGGCAATATGCCTTTTGTATTTCATTGCTATGCAATTTCTGTGTTTCATCGTCAATAAGAAGGTCAGTGGGAAACAGTAAACCAGAAGTGAAGCATCGGAATCTATTGCTAGTGTCACAGGAATGGTTCAAATCATAGTCAGTTAGAAGAGTCAGTCTTCTTGTCCTTAAGTCGGCATTGTCCCTTTTGTATTTAATTCCGATGAAATTTCTGTGTTTCATCGTCAATAAGAATGTCCAAGGTATACAGTAAACCTGAAGTAAAGCATCGGAATCTATGACTTGTGTCACAGGAATGGTTCAAACTGTAATCAGTAAGAAGAGGCAGTTTTCTTGTACCTAAGTGGACATCGTGCCTTTTGTATTTAATTCCGATGCAATTTCTGTGTTTCATCGTCAATAAGGAGAACCAAGGGATACAGTAAACCTGGAGTGAAGCATCGGAATCTATAACTAGTGTCACAGGAATGGTTCCAAACATAGACAGTAATAAGGGTCAGTCATCTTGTACTTAAGTCGGCATTGTGCCTTTTCTATTTAATTCCGATGCAATTTCTGTGTTTAATCGTCAATAAGAAGGTCCAAGCTATACAGTAAACCTTAAGTGAAGCATCGGAATCTATAACTAGTGTCACAGGATTGGTTCAAACATAGTCAGTATGAAGAGTCAGTCTTCTTGTACTTCAGTTGGCTTTGTGCCATTTCTATTTAAATCCGATGCAATTTCTTTGTTCATCGTCACTAAGAAGGTCCAAGGGATACAGTAAACCTGGAGTGAAGCATCGGAATCTATAACTAGTGTCAATGGAATGGTTCAAAACATAGACAGTAAGAAGAGTCAGTCCTCTTGTACTCAAGTCGGCATTGTGGCTTTTGTATTTAATTCCGATGCAATTTCTGTGTTTCATAGTCAATAAGGGTGTCAGAGGGATACAGTAAACCTGAAGTGAAGCATCGGAATCTATAACTAGTGTCACAGGAATGGTTCACAACAAAGTCAGTAAGAAGAGTCAGTCTTCTTGTCCTTAAGTCGGCATCGTGCCTTTTGTATTTAATTCCGATGCAATTTCTGTGTTTCATCGTCAATAAAAAGGTCCGATAGATACAGTAAACCTGGAGTGTAGCATCGGAATCTATAACTAGTGTCACAGGAATGGTTCAAAACATAGCCAGTAAGAAGAGTCACTCTTCGTGTACTAAAGTTGGCATTTTGCCTCTTGTACTTAATTTCGATGCAATTTCTGTGTTTCATCGTCAATACGAAGGTCAGACTTATACAGTAAACCTGAAGTGAAACATCGGAATCTTTTCTAGTGTCACAGGAATGGTTCAAAACATAGTCGGTAAGAAGAGTCAGTCTTCTTGTACTTAAGTCGGCGTTGTGCCTTTCTATTTAATTCCGATGCAATTTCTGTGTTTCATCGTCAATAAGAAGGTCCAAGGGATACAGTAAACCTGGAGTGAAGCATCGGAATCTATTGCTAGTGTCACAGGGATGGTTCAAAACATAGTCAGTTAAAAGAGTCAGTCTTCTTGTCCTTAAGTCGGCATTGTCCCTTTTGTATTAAATACCGATGAAATTTCTGTGTTTCATCGTCAATAAGAAGGTCAGAGGGATACAGTAAACCTGAAGTGAAGCATCGGAACCCACAACAAGTGTCACAGGAATGGTTCAAAGCATTGACAGTTGGAAGAGTCAGTCTTCTTGTACTTCAGTCGGCATTGTGCCTATTGTATTTAAATCCGATGCAATATCTGTGTTTCATCGTCAATAAGAAGGTCCAAGGTATACAGTAAACCTGAAGTAAAGCATCGGAACCCATAACTTGTGTCACAGGAATGGTTCAAACTATAGTCAGTAAGAAGAGTCAGTCTTCTTGTAATTAAGTCGGCGTTGTGCCTTTTCTATTTAATTCCGATGCAATTTCTGTGTTTCATCGTCAATAACAAGGTCCAAGGGATACAGTAAACCTGGAGTGAAGCATGAGAATCTATAACTAGTGTCAATGGAATGATTCAAAACATAGACAGTAAGAAGAGTCAGTCTTCTTGAACTTAAGTCGGCAATATGCCTTTTGTATTTCATTGCTATGCAATTTCTGTGTTTCATCGTCAATAAGAAGGTCAGTGGGAAACAGTAAACCAGAAGTGAAGCATCGGAATCTATTGCTAGTGTCACAGGAATGGTTCAAATCATAGTCAGTTAGAAGAGTCAGTCTTCTTGTCCTTAAGTCGGCATTGTCCCTTTTGTATTTAATTCCGATGAAATTTCTGTGTTTCATCGTCAATAAGTAGGTCAGAGGGATACAGTAAACCTGAAGTGAAGTATCGGAATCCACATCTAGTGTCACAGGAATGGTTCAAAGCATTGACAGTTGCAAGAGTCAGCCTTCTTGTACTTCCAACGGCATTGTGCCTTTTGTATTTAATTCCGATGCAATTTCTGTGTTTCATCGTCAATAAGAATGTCCAAGGTATACAGTAAACCTGAAGTAAAGCATCGGAATCTATGACTTGTGTCACAGGAATGGTTCAAACTATAATCAGTAAGAAGAGGCAGTCTTCTTGTACCTAAGTCGACATTGTGCCTTTTGTATTTAATTCCGATGCAATTTCTGTGCTTCATCGTCAATAAGGAGAACCAAAGGATACAGTAAACCTGGAGTAAAGCATCGGAATCTATAACTATTGTCACAGGAATGGTTCCAAACATAGACAGTAATAAGGGTCAGTCATCTGGTACATAAGTCGGCATTGTGCCTTTTCTATTTAATTCCGATGCAATTTCTGTGTTTAATCGTCAATAAGAAGGTCCAAGGGATACATAAACCTGAAGTGAAGCATCGGAATCTATAACTAGTGTCACAGGATTGGTTCAAACATAGTCAGTAAGAAGAGTCAGTCTTCTTGTACTTCAGTCGGCTTTGTGCCATTTCTATTTAAATCCGATGCAATTTCTGTGTTCATCGTCACTAGTAAGGTCCAAGGGATGAGTAAACCTGGAGTGAAGCATCGGAATCTAAAACTAGTGTCAATGGAATGGTTCAACACATTGACAGTAAGAAGAGTCAGTCTTCTTGTACTTCAGTCGGCATTGTGCCTTTTGCTTTTAATTCCGATGCAATTTCTGTGTTTCATCGTCAACAAGATGGTCCAAGGTATACAGTAAACCTGAAGTGAAGCATCGGAATCTATAACTAGTGTCACAGGATTGGTTCAAAACATAGACAGTAGGAAGAGTCAGTCTTCTTGTACTTAAGTCGGCATTGTGCCTTTTGTATTTAATTCCGATGCAATTTTTGTGTTTGAATGTCAATAAGATGGTCAGAGGGATACAGTGAGCCTGAAGTGAAGCATCGGAATCTATAACTAGTGTCACAGGAATGGTTCAAATCATAGACAGTAAGAAGAGTCAGTCCTCTTGTACTCAAGTCGGCATTGTGGCTTTTGTATTTAATTCCGATGCAATTTCTGTGTTTCATAGTCAATAAGGGGGTCAGAGGGATACAGTAAACCTGAAGTGAAGCATCGGAATCTATAACTAGTGTCACAGGAATGGTTCACAACAAAGTCAGTAAGAAGAGTCAGTCTTCTTGTCCTTAAGTCGGAATCGTGCCTTTTGTATTTAATTCCGATGCAATTTCTGTGTTTCATCGTCAATAAAAAGGTCCAATAGATACAGTAAACCTGGAGTGTAGCATCGGAATCTATAACTAGTGTCACAGGAATGGTTCAAAACATAGACAGTAGGAAGAGTCACTCTTCGTGTACTAAAGTTGGCATTTTGCCTCTTGTATTTAATTCCGATGCAATTTCTGTGTTTCATCGTCAATACGAAGGTCAGACGGATACAGTAAACCTGAAGTGAAGCATCGGAACCTTTTCTAGTCTCACAGGAATGGTTCAAAACATAGTCGGTAAGAAGAGTCAGTCTTCTTGTACTTAAGTCGGCGTTGTGCCTTTCTATTTAATTCCGACGCAATTTCTGTGTTTCATCGTCAATACGAAGGTCCAAGGGATACAGTAAACCTGGAGTGAAGCATCGGAATCTATACCTAGTGTCAATGGAAGGGTTCAAAACATAGACAGTAAGAAGAGTCAGTCTTCTTGTACTTAAGTCGGCAATATGCCTTTTGTATTTCATTGCTATGCGATTTCTGTGTTTCATCGTCAATAAGAAGGTCAGAGGGATACAGTAAACCAGAAGTGAAGCATCGGAATCTATTGCTAGTGTCACAGGAATGGTTCAAAACATAGTCAGTTAGAAGAGTCAGTCTTCTTGTCCTTAAGTCGGCATTGTCCCTTTTGTATTTAATACCGATGAAATTTCTGTGTTTCATCGTCAATAAGAAGGTCAGAGGGATACAGTAAACCTGAAGTGAAGCATCGGAACCCACAACAAGTGTCACAGGAATGGTTCATAGCATTGACAGTGGGAAGAGTCAGTCTTCTTGTACTTCAGTCGGCACTGTGCGTTTTGTATTTAATTCCGATGCAATTTCTGTATTCATCGTCAATAAGAAGGTCCAAGGTATACAGTAAACCTGAAGTAAAGCCTCGGAATCCATGACTTGTGACACAGGAATGGTTCAAACTATAATCAGTAAGAAGAGGCAGTCCTCTTGTACTTAAGTCGGCATTGTGCCTTTTGTATTTAATTCCGATGCAATTTCTGTGTTTCATCGTCAATAAGGAGAACCAAGGGATACAGTAAACCTGGAGTGAAGCATCGGAATCTATAACTAGTGTCACAGGAATGGTTCAAAACATAGACAGTAAGAAGGGTCAGTCATCTTGTACTTAAGTCGGCATTGTGCCATTTCTATTTAATTCCGATGCAATTTCTGTGTTTCATCGTCAATAAGAAGGTCAGAGGGATACAGTAAACCTGAAGTGAAGCATCGGAATCTCTTCTAG
Organism: Schistocerca americana; assembly: GCF_021461395.2. Lineage (NCBI taxonomy): Eukaryota > Metazoa > Arthropoda > Insecta > Orthoptera > Acrididae > Schistocerca > Schistocerca americana. The sequence goes on from NC_060121.1 coordinate 32,308,339, forward strand.
TGTCACAGGAATAGTTCAAAACATAGTCAGTAAGAAGAGTCAGTCTCATTGTACTTAAGTCGGCGTTGTGCCTTTTCTATTTAATTCCGATGCAATTTCTGTGTCTCATCGTCAATAACAAGGTCCAAGGGATACAGTAAACCTGGAGTGAAGCATGGGAATCTATAACTAGTGTCAATGGAATGATTCAAAACATAGACAGTAAGAAGAGTCAGTCTTCTTGTACTTAAGTCGGCAATATGCCTTTTGTATTTCATTGCTATGCAATTTCTGTGTTTCATCGTCAATAAGAAGGTCAGTGGGAAACAGTAAACCAGAAGTGAAGCATCGGAATCTATTGCTAGTGTCACAGGAATGGTTCAAATCATAGTCAGTTAGAAGAGTCAGTCTTCTTGTCCTTAAGTCGGCATTGTCCCTATTGTATTTAATTCCGATGAAATTTCTGTGTTTCATCGTCAATAAGTAGGTCAGAGGGATACAGTAAACCTGAAGTGAAGCATCGGAATCCACAACTAGTGTCACAGGAATGGTTCGAAGCATTGACAGTTGCAAGAGTCAGCCTTCTTGTACTTCAAACGGCATTGTGCCTTTTGTATTTCATTCCGATGCAATTTCTGTGTTTCATCGTCAATAAGAATGTCCAATGTATACAGTAAACCTGAAGTAAAGCATCGGAATCTATGACTTGTGTCACAGGAATGGTTCAAACTATAATCAGTAAGAATAGTCAGTCTTCTTGTACTTCAGTCGGCATTGTGCCTTTTGTTTTTAATTCCGATGCAATTTCTGTGTTTCATCGCCAACAAGAAGGTCCAAGGTATACAGTAAACCTGAAGTGAAGCATCGGAATCTACAACTAGTGTCACAGGAATTGTTCAAAACATAGACAGTAAGAAGAGTCAGTCTTCTTGTACTTAGGTCGGCATTGTGCCTTTTCTATTTAATTCCGATTCAATTTCTGTGTTTCATCGTCAATAAGAAGGTAAGAGGGATACAGTAAACCTGAAGTGAAGCAACGGAATCTATAACTAGTGTCACAGGAATGGTTCAAAACATAGACAGTAAGAAGAGTCAGTCCTCTTGTACTCAAGTCGGCATTGTGGCTTTTGTATTTAATTCCGATGCAATTTCTGTGTTTCATAGTCAATAAGGGGGTCAGAGGGATACAGTAAACCTGAAGTGAAGCATCGGAATCTATAACTAGTGTCACAGGAATGGTTCACAACAAAGTCAGTAAGAAGAGTCAGTCTTCTTGTCCTTAAGTCGGCATCGTGCCTTTTGTATTTAATTCCGATGCAATTTCTGTGTTTCATCGTCAATAAAATGGTCCAATAGATACAGTAAACCTGGAGTGTAGCATCGGAATCTATAACTAGTGTCACAGGAATGGTTCAAAACATAGACAGTAAGAAGAGTCACTCTTCGTGTACTAAAGTTGGCATTTTGCCTCTTGTATTTAATTCCGATGCAATTTCTGTGTTTCATCGTCAATAGGAAGGTCAGACGGATACAGTAAACCTGAAGTGAAACATCGGAATCTTTTCTAGTGTCACAGGAATGGTTCAAAACATAGTCGGTAAGAAGAGTCAGTCTTCTTGTACTTAAGTCGGCGTTGTGCCTTTCTATTTAATTCCGATGCAATTTCTGTGTTTTATCGTCAATAAGAAGGTCCAAGGGATACAGTAAACCTGGAGTGAAGCATCGGAATCTATACCTAGTGTCAATGGAAGGGTTCAAAACATAGGCAGTAAGAAGAGTCAGTCTTCTTGTACTTATGTCGGCAATATGCCTTTTGTATTTCATTGCTATGCGATTCCTGTGTTTCATCGTCAATAAGAAGGTCAGAGGGATACAGTAAACCAGAAGTGAAGCATCGGAATGTATTGCTAGTGTCACAGGAATGGTTCAAAACATAGTCAGTTACAAGAGTCAGTCTTCTTGTCCTTAAGTCGGCATTGTCCCTTTCGTATTTAATACCGATGAAATTTCTGTGTTTCATCGTCAATAAGAAGGTCAGAGGGATACAGTAAACCTGAAGTGAAGCATCGGAACCCACAACAAGCGTCACAGGAATGGTTCAAAGCATTGACAGTTGGAAGAGTCAGTCTTCTTGTACTTCAGTCGGCATTGTGCCTATTGTATTTAATTCCGATGCAATATCTGTGTTTCATCGTCAATAAGAAGGTCCAAGGTATACAGTAAACCTGAAGTAAAGCATCGGAACCCATAACTTGTGTCACAGGAATGGTTCAAACTATAGTCAGTAAGAAGAGTCTGTCTTCTTGTAATTAGGTCGGCATTGTGCCTTTTGTATTTAATTCCGATGCAATTTCTGTGTTTCATCGTCAATAAGGAGGTCCAAGGGATACAGTAAACCGCGAGTGAAGCATCGGAATCTATAACTAGTGTCACAGGAATGGTTCAAAACATAGACATTGAGAAGGGTCAGTCATCTTGTACTTAAGTCGGCAGTGTGCCTTTTCTATTTATTTCCGATGCAATTTCTGTGTTCAGTCGTCAATAAGAAGGTCCAAGGGATACAGTAAACCTGAAGTGAAGCATCGGAATGTATAACTAGTGTCACAGGATTGGTTCAAAACATAGTCAGTAAGAAGAGTCAGTCTTCTTGTACTTCAGTCGGCGTTGTGGCATTTCTATTTAATTCCGATGCAATTTCTGCGTTTCATCGTCACTAAGAAGGTCCAAGGGATACAGTAAACCTGGAGTGAAGCATCGGAATCTATAACTAGTGTCACAGGAATGGTTCAAAACATAGACAGTAAGAAGAGTCAGTCTTCTTGTACTTAAGTCGGCATTGTGCCTTTTGTATTTAATTCCGATGCACTTTCTGTGTTTCATCGTCAACAAGAAGGTCCAAGGGATACAGTAAACCTGAAGTGCAGCATCGGAATCTACAACTAGTGTCACAGGAATGGTTCAAAGCATAGACAGTAAGAAGAGTCAGTCTTCTTGTACTTAAGTCGGCATTGTGCATTTTCTATTTCATTCCGATTCAATTTCTGTGTTTCATCGTCAATATGAAGGTCAGAGGAATACAGTAAACCTGAAGTGAAGCATCGGAATCTATAACTAGTGTCAGAGGAATGGTTCAAAACATAGACAGTAGGAAGAGTCAGTCTTCTTGTACTTATGTCGGCATTGTGCCTTTTGTATTTAATTCCGATGCAATTTCTGTGTTTCATTGTCAATAAGAAGGTCAGAGGGATACAGTTAGCCTGAAGTGAAGCATCGGAATCTATAACTAGTGTCACAGGAATGGTTCAAAACAAAGACAGTAAGAAGAGTCAGTCTTCTTATACTTAGGGTGGCATTGTGGCATTTGTATTTAATTCCGATGCAATTTCTGTGTTTCATCGTCAATAAGAGTGTCAGAGGCATACAGTAAACCTGAAGTGAAGCATCGGAATCCACAACTAGTGTCACAGGAATGGTTCAATGCATTGACAGTTGGAAGAGTCAGTCTTCTTGTACTTCAGTCGGCACTGTGCCTTTTGTATTTAATTCCGATGCAATTTCTGTATTTCATCGTCAATAAGAAGGTCCAAGGTATACAGTAAACCTGAAGTAAAGCATCGGAATCCATGACTTGTGTCACAGGAATGGTTCAAACTATAATCAGTAAGAAGAGTCAGTCTTCTTGTACTTAAGTCGTCATTGTGCCTTTTGTATTTAATTCCGATGCAATTTCTGTGTTTCATCGTCAATAAGAAGGTCCGAAAGATACAGTAAACCTGGAGTGAAGCATCGGAATCTATAACTAGTGTCACAGGAATGGTTCAAAACATAGACAGTAAGAAGGGTCAGTCTTCTTGTACCTAAGTCGGCATTGTGCCTTTTCTATTTAATTCCGATGCAATTTCTGTGTTTCATCGTCAATAAGAAGGTCCAAGGGATACAGTAAACCTGGAGTGAAGCATCGGAATCTATAACTAGTGTCACAGGAATGGTTCAAAACATAGACAGTAAGAAGGGTCAGTCTTCTTGTACTTAAGTCGTCATTGTGCCTTTTGTATTTAATTCCGATGCAATTTCTGTGTTTCATCGTCAATAAGAAGGTCCAAGGGATACAGTAAACCTGGAGTGAAGCATCGGAATCTATAACTAGTGTCAATGGAATGGTTCAAAACATAGACAGTAAGAAGAGTCAGTCTTCTTGTACTTAAGTCGGCATTGTGATTTTTGTATTTAATTCCGATGGAATTTCTGAGTTTCATCGTCAATAAGAAGTTCCAAAGGATACAGTAAACCATAAGTGAAGCATCGGAATCTATTACTAGTGTCACAGGAATGGTTCACAACAAAGTCAGTAAGAAGAGACAGTCTTCTTGTCCTTAAGTCGGCATCGTGCCTTTTGTATTTAATTCCGATGCAATTTCTGTGTTTCATCGTCAATAAGAAGGTCCAATAGATACAGTAAACCTGGAGTGTAGCATCGGAATCTATAACTGGTGTCACAGGAATGGTTCAAAACATAGACAGTAAGAAGAGTCACTCTTCGTGTACTAAAGTTGGCATTTTGCCTCTTGTATTTAATTCCGATGCAATTTCTGTGTTTCATCGTCAATACGAAGGTCAGAGGGATACAGTAAACCTGAAGTGAAGCATCGGAATTTTTTCTAGCGTCACAGGATTTTTTCAAAACATAGTCGTTAAGAAGAGTCAGTCAGTCTTCTTGTACTTAAGTCGGCGTTGTGCCTTTCTATTTAATTCCGATGCAATTTCTGTGTTTCATCGTCAATAAGAAGGTCTAAGGGATACAGTAAACCTGGAGTGAAGCATCGTAATCTATAACTAGTGTCAATGGAATGGTTCAAAACATAGACAGTAAGAAGAGTCAGTCTTCTTGTACTTAAGTCGGCTATATGCCTTTTGTATTTCATTGCTATGCGATTTCTGTGTTTCATCGTCAATAAGAAGGTCAGAGGGATACAGTAAACCAGAAGTGAAGCATCGGAATATATTGCTAGTGTCACAGGAATGGTTCAAAACATAGTCAGTTAGAAGAGTCAGTCTTCTGGGCCTTAAGTCGGCATTGTCCCTTTTGTATTTAATTCCGATGAAATTTCTGTGTTTCATCGTCAATAAGAAGGTCAGAGGGATACAGTAAACCTGAAGTGAAGCATCGGAATCCACAACTAGTGTCACAGGAATGGTTCAAAGCACTGACAGTTGGAAGAGTCAGTCTTCTTGTACTTCAGTCGGCATTGTGCCTATTGTATTTAATTCCGATGCATTTCTGTGTTTCATCGTCAATAAGAAGGTCTAAGGTATACAGTAAACCTGAAGTAAAGCATCGGAATCTATAACTTGTGTCACAGGAATGGTTCAAACATAGTCAGTAAGAAGAGTCAGTCTTCTTGTACTTAAGTCGGCATTTTCCTTTTTCTATTTCTTTCCGATTCAATTTCTGTGTTTCATCGTCAATAAGAAGGTCAGAGCAAAACAGTAAACCTGAAGTGAAGCATCTGAATCTATAACTAGTGTCAGAAGAATGGTTCAAAACATAGACAGTAGGAAGAATCAGTCTTCTTGTACTTATGTCGGCATTGTGCCTTTTGTATTTAATTCCGATGCAATTTCTGTGTTTCATTGTCAACAAGAAGGTCAGAGGGATACGGTAAGCCTGAAGTGAAGCATCGGAATCTATAACTAGTGTCACAGAAATGGTTCAAAACATAGACAGTAAGAAGAGTCAGTCTTCTTGTACTTAAGTCGGCATTGTGGCTTTTGTATTTAATTCCGATGCAATTTCTGTGTTTCATAGTCAATACGAAGGTCAGAGGGATACAGTAAACCTGAAGTGAAGCATCGGAATCTATAACTAGTGTCACAGGAATTGTTCACAACAAAGTCAGTAAGAAGAGTCAGTCTTCTTGTCCTTAAGTCGGCATTGTGACTTTTGTATTTCATTCCGATGCAATTTCTGTGTTTCATCGTCAATAAGAAGGTCCAAGCGATACAGTAAACCTGGAGTGTATCATCGGAATCCATAACTTATGTCACAGGAATGGTTCAAAACATAGACAGTAAGAAGAGTTACTCTTCGTGTACTAAAGTTGGCATTTTGCCTTTTGTATTTAATTCCGATGCAATTTCTGTGTTTCATCGTCAATAAGAAGGTCAGAGGGATACAGTAAACCTGTAGTGAAGCATCGAAATCTATATTTAGTGTCACAGGAATGGTTCAAAACATAGTCAGTAAGAAGAGTCAGTCTTTTTGTACTTAAGTCGGCGTTGTGCATTTTCTATTTGATTCCGATGCAATTTCTGTGTTTCATCGTCAATAACAGGGTCCAAGGGATACAGTAAACCTAGAGTGAAGCATCGGAATCTATAACTAGTGTCAATGGAATGGTTCAAAAATAGACAGTAAGAAGAGTCAGTCGTCTTGTACTTAAGTCGGCATTGTGCCTTTTGTATTTAATTCCGATGCAATATCTGTGTTTCATCGTCAACACGAAGGTCCAAGGAATACAGTAAACCTGAAGTGAAGCATCAGAAACTAAAACTAGTGTCACAGGAATGGTTCAAAACATAGACAGTAAGAAGAGTCAGTCTTCTTGTACTTAAGTCGGCATTGTGCTTTTCTATTTAATTCCGATTCAATTTCTGTGGTTCATCGTCAATATGAAGGTCAGAGGGATACAGTAAACCTGAAGTGAAGCATCGGAATCTATAACTAATGTCACAGGAATGGTTCAAAACATAGCCAGTAGGAAGAGTCAGTCTTCTTGTACTTAAGTCGGCATTGTGCCTTCTGTATTTAATTCCGACGCAATTTCTGTGTTTCATCGTCAACATGAAGGTCCAAGGGATACAGTAAACCTGAAGTGAAGCATCGAAATCTATAACTAGTGTCACAGGAAAGGTTCAAAACATAGACAGTAAGAAGAGTCAGTCTTCTTGTACTTAAGTCGGCATTGTGCCTTTTGTATTTAATTCCGATGCAATATCTGTGTTTCATCGTCAATACGAGGGTCCAAGGGATATAGAAAACCTGGAGTGAAGCATCGGAATCTATAAATAGTGTTACAGGAATGGTTCAAAACATAGACAGTAGGATGAGTCAGTCTTCTTGTACTTAAGCCGGCATTCTGCCTTTTGTATTTAATTCCGATGCAATTTCTGTTTCATCGCCAATAAGAAGGTCCAAGGGATACAGTAAACCTGGAGTGAAGCATCGGAATCTATAACTAGTGTCACAGGACTGGTTCAAAACATAGACAGTAAGAAGAGTCAGTCTTCTTGTACTTAAGTCGGCATTGTGCCTTTTGTATTTAATTCCGATGCAATTTCTGTGTTTCATCGCCAATAAGAAGGTCCAAGGGATACAGTAAACCACAAGTGAAGCATCGGAATCTATCACTAGTGTCACAGGAATAGTTCAAAACATAGACAGTATGATGAGTCAGTCTTCTTGTACTTAAGTCGGCATTGTGCCTTTTGTATTTAATTCCGTTGCAATTTCTGTGTCTCATCGTCAATAAGAAGGTCAGAGGGATACAGTAAACCTGAAGTGAAGCGTCGGAATCTATAGCTAGTGCCACAGGAATGGTTCAAAACATAGTCAGTTAGAAGAGTCAGTCTTCTTGTCCGTAAGTCGGCATTGTGCCTTTTGTATTTAATTCCGGTAAAGTATCTGTGTTTCATCGGCAGTAAGGTCAGACGGATGCTGTAAACCTGAAGTGAAGCATCGGAATCTATAACTAGTGTCACAGGAATGGTTCAAAACATAGACAGTAGGAAGAGTTAGTCTTCTTGTACTTAAGTCTGAATTGTGCATTTTGTATTTAATTCCGATGCAATTTCTGTGTTTCATTGTCAATAAGAAGGTCAGAGGGATACGGTAAACCTGAAGTGAAGCATCGGAATATATCACTAGTGTCACGGGAATGGTTCAAAACATAGACAGTAGGAAGAGTCAGTCTTCTTGTACTTAAGTCGGCATTGTGCCTTTTGTATTTAATTCCGATGCAATTTCTGTGTTTCATCGTCAATAAGAAGGTCCAAGGGATACAGTAAACCTGAAGAGAAGCATCGGAATCAATAACTAGTGTCACAGGAACGGTTCCAAACATAGTCAGTAAGAAGAGTCCGTCTTCTTGTACTTAAGTCGCCATTGTGCCTTTCTATTTACTTCCGATGCAATTTCTGTGTATCATCGTCAATAAGAAGGTCCAAGGGAGACAGTAAACCAGAAGTGAAGCATTGGAATCTATAACTAGTGTCAATGGAATTGTTCAAAACATAGACAGTAAGAATAGTCAGTCTTCTTGTACTTAAGTCGACATTGTGCCTTTTCTACTTAATTCCGATGCAATGTCTGTGTTTCATCGTCAGTAAGAAGGTCAGAGGGATACAATAAACCTGAAGTGAAGCATCGGAATCTATAACTAGTGTCACAGGACTGGTTCAAAATATAGACAGTAAGAAGAGTCAGTCTTCTTGTACTTAAGTCGGCATTGTGCCTTTTGTATTTAATTCCGATGCAATTTCTGTGTTTCATCGCCAATAAGAAGGTCCAAGGGATACAGTAAACCACAAGTGAAGCATCGGAATCTATCACTAGTGTCACAGGAATAGTTCAAAACATAGACAGTATGATGAGTCAGTCTTCTTGTACTTAAGTCGGCATTGTGCCTTTTGTATTTAATTCCGTTGCAATTTCTGTGTCTCATCGTCAATAAGAAGGTCAGAGGGATACAGTAAACCTGAAGTGAAGCGTCGGAATCTATAGCTAGTGCCACAGGAATGGTTCAAAACATAGTCAGTTAGAAGAGTCAGTCTTCTTGTCCGTAAGTCGGCATTGTGCCTTTTGTATTTAATTCCGGTACAGTATCTGTGTTTCATCGGCAGTAAGGTCAGACGGATGCTGTAAACCTGAAGTGAAGCATCGGAATCTATAACTAGTGTCACAGGAATGGTTCAAAACATAGACAGTAGGAAGAGTTAGTCTTCTTGTACTTAAGTCTGAATTGTGCATTTTGTATTTAATTCCGATGCAATTTCTGTGTTTCATTGTCAATAAGAAGGTCAGAGGGATACGGTAAACCTGAAGTGAAGCATCGGAATATATCACTAGTGTCACGGGAATGGTTCAAAACATAGACAGTAGGAAGAGTCAGTCTTCTTGTACTTAAGTCGGCATTGTGCCTTTTGTATTTAATTCCGATGCAATTTCTGTGTTTCATCGTCAATAAGAAGGTCCAAGGGATACAGTAAACCTGAAGAGAAGCATCGGAATCAATAACTAGTGTCACAGGAACGGTTCCAAACATAGTCAGTAAGAAGAGTCCGTCTTCTTGTACTTAAGTCGCCATTGTGCCTTTCTATTTACTTCCGATGCAATTTCTGTGTATCATCGTCAATAAGAAGGTCCAAGGGAGACAGTAAACCAGAAGTGAAGCATTGGAATCTATAACTAGTGTCAATGGAATTGTTCAAAACATAGACAGTAAGAATAGTCAGTCTTCTTGTACTTAAGTCGACATTGTGCCTTTTCTACTTAATTCCGATGCAATGTCTGTGTTTCATCGTCAGTAAGAAGGTCAGAGGGATACAATAAACCTGAAGTGAAGCATCGGAATCGATAACTAGTGTCATAGGAATGGTTCACAACAAAGGCAGTAAGAAGAGTCAGTCTTCTTGTACTTAAGTCGGCATTATGCCTTTTGTATTTAATTCCGATGCAATTTCTGTGTTTCATCGTCAATAAGAAGGTCAGAGGCATACAGTAAACCTGCAGTGAAGCATCGGAATCTAATGCTAGTGTCACAGGAATGGTTCAAAGCATAGTCAGTAAGAAGAGTCGGTCCTCTTGTCCTTATCTGCATTGTGCCTTTTGTATTTAATTCCGATGCAATTTCTGTGTTTCATCGTCAATAAGAAGGTCAGAGGGATACAGTAAACCTGAAGTGAAGCTTCGGAATCCACAACTAGTGTCACAGGAATAGTTCAAAACGTAGACAGAAGGAACATTCAGTTTCTTGTACTTAAGTCGGCATTGTGCCTTTTGTATTTAATTCCGATGCAATGTCTGTGATTAATCGTCAATAAGAAGGTCCAAGGGATACAGTAAACCTGGAGTGAAGCATCGGATTCTATAACTAGTGTCACAGGAATGGCTCTAACCATAGTCAGTAAGAAGAGTCAGTCTTCTTGTACTTCAGTCGGCATTGTGCCTTTTCTATTTAATTCCGATGCAATTTCTGTGATTCATCGTCAATAAGAACATCCAAGGGATACAGTAAACCAGGAGTGAAGGATCGGGATGTATAACTAGTGTCACAGGAATGGTTCAAAACATAGACAGTTGGAAGAGTCAGTCTTCTTGTACTTAAGTCGGCATTGTGCCTTTTGTATTTAATTCCGATGCAATTTCTGTGTTTCATCGTCAATAAGAAGGTCCAAGGGATACAGAATCCCTAGTGTGAAGCATCGGGAACTATAACTAGTGTCACAGGAATGGTTCAAAACATAGACAGTAAGTAGAGTCAGTCTTCTTGTACTTAAGTCGGCATTGTGCCTTTTGTATTTAATTCCGATGCAATTTCTGTGTTTCATCGTCAATAAGAAGGTCCAAGGTATACAGTAAACCTGAAGTAAAGCATCGGAATCTATAACTAGTGTCACAGGAAAGGTTCAAACTATAATCAGTAAGAAGAGTCTGTCATCTTGTACTTAAGTCGGCATTGCGCCATTTGTATTTAATTCCGACGCAATTTCTGTGTTTCATCGTCAATAAGAAGGTCCAAGGGATACAGTAAACCACGAGTGAAGCATCGGGAACTATAACTAGTGTCACAGGAATGGTTCAAAACATAGACAGTAAGTAGAGTCAGTCCTCTTGTGCTTAAGTCGGCATTGTGCCTATTGTACTTAATTCCGATGCAATTTCTGTGTTTCATCGTCAATAAGAAGGTGAGAGGGATACAGTAAACCTGACGTGAAGCATCGGAATCTATAGCTAGTGTCACAGGAATGGATCAAATCATAGTCAGTTAGAAGAGTCAGTCTTCTTGTACTTAAGTCGGCATTGTGCCTTTCTATTTAATTCCAGTGCAATTTCTGTGTTTCATCGTCAATAATAACATCCAAGGGATACAGTAAACCTGGAGTGAAGCATAGGGATCTATAACTAGCTTCACAGGAATGGTTCAAAACTTAGACGGTAAGAAGAGTCAGTCTTCGTGTACAAAAGTTTGCATTTTGCCTTTTGTATTTAATTCCGATGCAATTTCTGTGTTCCATCGTCAATAAAAACGTCCAAGGGATACAGTAAACCTGATGTGAAGCATCGGAATCTATATCTAGTGTCACAGGAATGGTTCAAAACATAGTCGGTAAGAAGAGTCAGTCTTCTTGTACTTAAGTCGGCATTGTGCCTTTTCTATTTAATTCCGATGCAATTTGTGTGTTTCATCGTCAATAACAAGGTCCAAGGGATACAGTAAACCTAGAGTGAAGCATCGGAATCTATAACTTGTGTCAATGGAATGGTTCAAAACATAGACAGTAAGAAGAGTCAGTCTTCTTGTACTTAAGTCCGCATTATGCCTTTTGTATTTCATTCCGATGCAATTTCTGTGTTTCATCGTCAATAAGGAGGTCAGAGGGATACAGTAAACCTGAAGTGAAGCATCGGAATCTATTGCTAGTGTCACAGGAGTGGTTCAAAATATAGTCAGTTAGAAGAGTCAGTCTTCTTGTCCTTAAGTCGGCATTGTGCCTTTTGTATTTAATTCCGATGCAATTTCTGTGCTTCATCGACAATAAGAAGGTCAGAGGGATACAGTAAACCTGAAGTAAAGCATCGGAATCTAAAACTAGTGTCACAGGAAAGGTTCAAACTATAATCAGTAAGAAGAGTCTGTCTTCTTGTACTTAAGTCGGCATTGGGCCTTTTGTATTTAATTCCGATGCAATTTCTGTATTTCATCGTCAATAAGAAGGTCCAAGGGATACAGTAAAACCTGGAGTGAAGCATCGGGAACTATAACTACTGTCACAGGAATGGTTCAAAACATAGACAGTAAGTAGAGTCAGTCCTCTTGTGCTTAAGTCGGCATTGTGCCTATTGTACTTAATTCCGATGCAATTTCTGTGTTTCATCGTCAATAAGAAGGTCAGAGGGATACAGTAAACCTGACGTGAAGCATCGGAATCTATAGCTAGTGTCACAGGAATGGATCAAATCATAGTCAGTTAGAAGAGTCAGTCCTCTTGTCCTTACGTCGGCATTGTGCCTTTTGTACTTAATTCCATTGCAATTTCTGTGTTTCATCGGCAATATGGTCCTAGGGATACAGTAAACCTGGAGTGTAGCATCGGAATCTATAACTAGTGTCAAAGGATTGGTTCAAAACATAGACAGATAGAAGAGTCAGTCTTCTTGTACTTAAGTCCGCATTATGCCTTTTGTATTTCTTTCCGATACAATTTCTGTGTTTCATCGTCAATAAGGAGGTCAGAGGGATACAGTAAACCTGAAGTGAAACATCGGAATCTGTAACTAGTTTCACAGGAATGGTTCCAAACATAGTCAGTAAGAAGAGTCAGTCTTCTTGTACTTAAGTCGGCATTGTGCCTTTCTATTTGATTCCGATGCAATTTCTGTGTTTCATCGTCAATAAGAACATCCAACGGATACAGTAAACCTGTAGTGAAGCATCGGGATCTATAACTAGCTTCACAGGAAAGGTTCAAAACTTAGACAGTGAGAAGAGTCAGTCTTCGTGTACTAAAGTTGGCATTTTGCCTTTTGTATTTAATTCCGATGCAATTTCTGTGTTTCATCGTCAATAAAAAGGTCCAACGGATACAGCAAACCTGAAGTGAAGCATCGGAATCTGTAACTAGTGTCACAGGAATGGTTCCAAGCATAGTCAGTAAGAAGAGTCAGTCTTCTTGTACTTAAGTCGGCATTGTGCCTTTGTATTTGATTCCGATGCAATTTCTGTGTTTCATCGTCAATAAGAACATCCAAGGGATACAGTAAACCTGGAGTGAAGCATCGGGATCTATAACTAGCTTCACAGGAAAGGTTCAAATCTTAGACAGTAAGAAGAGTCAGTCTTCGTGTACTAAAGTTGGCATTTTGCTTTTTGTATTTAATTCCGATGCAATTTCTGTGTTTCATCGTCAATAAAAAGGTCCAAGGGATACAGTAAACCTGATGTGAAGCATCGGAATCTATATCTAGTGTCACAGGAATGGTTCAAAACATAGTCGGTAAGAAGAGTCAGTCTTCCTGTACTTAAGTCGGCATTGTGCCTTTTCTATTTAATTCCGATGCAATTTCTGTGTTTCATCGTCAATAACAAGGTACAAGGGATACAGTAAACCTGGGGTGAAGCATCGGAATCTATAAGTAGTGTCAATGGAATGGTTCAAAACATAGACAGTAAGAAGAGTCAGTCTTCTTGTACTTAAGTCCGCATTATGCCTTTTGTATTTCATTCCGATGCAATTTCTGTGTTTCATCGTCAATAAGGAGGTCAGAGGGATACAGTAAACCTGAAGTGAAGCATCGGAATCTGTAACTAGTTTCACAGGAATGGTTCCAAACATAGTCAGTAAGAAGAGTCAGTCTTCTTGTCCCTACGTCGGCATTGTGCCTTTTGTATTTAATTCCGGTGCAATTTCTGTGTTTCTTCGGCAATATGGTCCTAGGGATACAGTAAACCTGGAGTGTAGCATCGGAATCTATAACTAGTGTCAAAGGATTGGTTCAAAACATAGACAGTTAGAAGAGTCAGTCTTCGTGTACTAAAGTTAGCATTTTGCCTTTTGTATTAAATTCCGATGCAATTTCTGTGTTTCATCGTCTATAAAAAGGTCCAACGGATACAGCAAACCTGAAGTGAAGCATCGGAATCTGTAACTAGTGTCACAGGAATGGTTCCAAACATAGTCAGTAAGAAGAGTCAGTCTTCTTGTACTTAAGTCGGCATTGTGCCTTTCTATTTAATTCCGATGCAATTTCTGTGTTTCATCGTCAATAACAAGGTCCAAGGGATACAGTAAACCTGGAGTGAAGCATCGGAATCTATAACTAGTGTCAATGGATTACTTCAAAACATGGACAGTAGGAAGAGTCAGTCTTCTTGTACTTAAGTCGGCATTATGCCTTTTGTATTTAATTCCGATACAATTTCTGTGTTTCATCGTCAATAAGAAGGTCAGAGGAATACAGTAAACCTGAAGTGTAGCATCGGAATCTATTGCTAGTGTCACAGGAATGGTTCAAACCATAGTCAGTAAGAAGAGTCAGTCATCATGTCCTTAAATCGGCATTGTGCCTTTTGTATTTAATTCCGATGCAATTTCTGTGTTTCATCGTCAATAAGATGGTCCAAGGTGTACAGTAAACCTGAAGTAAAGCATCGGAATCTATAACTAGTGTCACAGGAAAGGTTCAAACTATTATCAGTAACAAGAGTCTGTCTTCTTGTACTTATGTCGGCATTGCGCCTTTTGTATTTAATTCCGATGCAATTTCTGTGTTTCATCGTCAATAAGAAGGTCCAAGGGATACAGTAAACCTGGAGTGAAGCATCGGGAACTATAACTAGTGTCACAGGAATGGTTCGAAACATAGACAGTAAGTAGAGTCAGTCCTCTTGTGCTTAGGTCGGCATTGTGCCTATTGTACTTAATTCCGATGCCATCTTTTGTGTTTCATCGTCAATAAGAAGGTCAGAGGGATACAGTAAACCTGACGTGAAGCATCGGAATCTATAGCTAGTGTCACAGGAATGGATCAAATCATAGTCAGTTAGAAGAGTGAGTCTTCTTGTCCTTACGTCGGCATTGTGCCTTTTGTACTTAATTCCGGTGCAATTTCTGTGTTTCATCGGCAATATGGTCCTAGGGATACAGTAAACCTGGAGTGTAGCATCGGAATCTATAACTAGTGTCAAAGGATTGGTTCAAAACATAGACAGTTAGAAGAGTCAGTCTTCGTGTACTAAAGTTAGCAATTTGCCTTTTGCATTTAATTCCGATGCAATTTCTGTGTTTCATCGTCTATAAAAAGGTCCAACGGATACAGCAAAGCTGAAGTGAAGCATCGGAATCTGTAACTAGTGTCACAGGAATGGTTCCAAACATAGTCAGTAAGAAGAGTCAGTCTTCTTGTACTTAAGTCGGCATTGTGCCTTTCTATTTAATTCCGATGCAATTTCTGTGTTTCATCGTCAATAAGAACATCCAAGGGATACAGTAAACCTGGAGTGAAGCATCGGGATCTATAACTAGCTTCACAGGAAAGGTTCAAAACTTAGACAGTAAGAAGGGTCAGTCTTCGTGTACTAAAGTTGGCATTTTGCCTTTTGTATTTAATTCCGACGCAATTTCTGTGTTTCATCGTCAATATAAAGGTCCAAGGGATACAGTAAACCTGATGTGAAGCATCGGAATCTATATCTAGTGTCACAGGAATGGTTCAAAACATAGTCGGTAAGAAGAGTCAGACTTCTTGTACTTAAGTCGGCATTGTGCCTTTTCTATTTAATTCCGATTCAATTTCTGTGTTTCATCGTCAATAACAAGGTACAAGGGATACAGTAAACCTGAAGTGAAGCATCGGAATCTATAACTAGTGTCAATGGAATGGTTCAAAACATAGACAGTATGAAGAGTCAGTCTTCTTGTACTTAAGTCCGCATTATGCCTTTTGTATTTCATTCCTATGCAATTTCTGTGTTTCATCGTCAATAAGGAGGTCAGAGGGATACAGTAAACCTGAAGTGAAGCATCGGAACCTATAGCTAGTGTCACAGGAGTGGTTCAAAACGTAGACAGTTGGAAGAGTCAGTCTTCTTGTACTTAAGTCGGCATTGTGCCTTTTGTATTTAATTCCTATGCAATTTCTGTGTTTCATCGTCAATAAGAAGGTCAGAGTGATACAGTAAACCTGACGTGAAGCATCGGAACCTATAGCTAGTGTCACAGGAGTGTATCAAATCATAGTCAGTTAGAAGAGTCAGTCTTCTTGTCCTTACGTCGGCATTGTGCCTTTTGTTTTTAATTCCGGTGCAATTTCTGTGTTTCATCGGCAATGTGGTCTTAGGGATACAGTAAACCTGGAGTGTAGCATCGGAATCTATAACTAGTGTCACAGGAATGGTTCAAAACATAGACAGTTAGAACAGTCAGTCTTCGTGTACTAAAGTTAGCATTTTGCCTTTTGTATTTAATTCCGATGCAATTTCTGTGTTTCATCGTCTATAAAAAGGTCCAACGCATACAGCAAACCTGAAGTGAAGCATCGGAATCTGTAACTAGTGTCACAGGAATGGTTCCAAACATAGTCAGTAAGAAGAGTCAGTCTTCTTGTACTTAACTCGGCATTGTGCCTTTCTATTTAATTCCGATGCAATTTCTGTGTTTCATCGTCAATAACAAGGTCCAAGGGATACAGTAAACCTGGAGTGAAGCATCGGAATCTATAACTAGTGTCAATGGATTATTTCAAAACATGGACAGTAGGAAGAGTCAGTCTTCTTGTACTTAAGTCGGCATTATGCCTTTTGTATTTAATTCCGATACAATTTCTGTGTTTCATCGTCAATAAGAAGGTCAGAGGAATACAGTAAACCTGAAGTGTAGCATCGGAATCTATTGCTAGTGTCACAGGAATGGTTCAAACCATAGTCAGTAAGAAGAGTCAGTCATCATGTCCTTAAATCGGCATTGTGCCTTTTGTATTTAATTCCGATGCAATTTCTGTGTTTCATCGTCAATAAGATGGTCCAAGGTGTACAGTAAACCTGAAGTAAAGCATCGGAATGTATAACTAGTGTCACAGGAAAGGTTCAAACTATTATCAGTAACAAGAGTCTGTCTTCTTGTACTTATGTCGGCATTGCGCCTTTTGTATTTAATTCCGATGCAATTTCTGTGTTTCATCGTCAATAAGAAGGTCCAGGGGATACAGTAAACCTGGAGTGAAGCATCGGGAACTATAACTAGTGTCACAGGAATGGTTCGAAACATAGACAGTAAGTAGAGTCAGTCCTCTTGTGCTTAAGTCGGCATTGTGCCTATTGTACTTAATTCCGATGCCATCTTTTGTGTTTCATCGTCAATAAGAAGGTCAGAGGGATACAGTAAACCTGACGTGAAGCATCGGAATCTATAGCTAGTGTCACAGGAATGGATCAAATCATAGTCAGTTAGAAGAGTGAGTCTTCTTGTCCATACGTCGGCATTGTGCCTTTTGTACTTAATTCCGGTGCAATTTCTGTGTTTCATCGGCAATATGGTCCTGGGGATACAGTAAACCTGGAGTGTAGCATCGGAATCTATAACTAGTGTCAAAGGATTGGTTCAAAACGTAGACAGTTAGAAGAGTCAGTCTTCGTGTACTAAAGTTAGCAATTTGCCTTTTGCATTTAATTCCGATGCAATTTCTGTGTTTCATCGTCTATAAAAAGGTCCAACGGATACAGCAAAGCTGAAGTGAAGCATCGGAATCTGTAACTAGTGTCACAGGAATGGTTCCAAACATAGTCAGTAAGAAGAGTCAGTCTTCTTGTACTTAAGTCGGCATTGTGCCTTTCTATTTAATTCCGATGCAATTTCTGTGTTTCATCGTCAATAAGAACATCCAAGGGATACAGTAAACCTGGAGTGAAGCATCGGGATCTATAACTAGCTTCACAGGAAAGGTTCAAAACTTAGACAGTAAGAAGGGTCAGTCTTCGTGTACTAAAGTTGGCATTTTGCCTTTTGTATTTAATTCCGACGCAATTTCTGTGTTTCATCGTCAATATAAAGGTCCAAGGGATACAGTAAACCTGATGTGAAGCATCGGAATCTATATCTAGTGTCACAGGAATGGTTCAAAACATAGTCGGTAAGAAGAGTCAGACTTCTTGTACTTAAGTCGGCATTGTGCCTTTTCTATTTAATTCCGATTCAATTTCTGTGTTTCATCGTCAATAACAAGGTACAAGGGATACAGTAAACCTGCAGTGAAGCATCGGATTCTATAACTAGTGTCAATGGAATGGTTCAAAACATAGACAGTATGAAGAGTCAGTCTTCTTGTACTTAAGTCCGCATTATGCCTTTTGTATTTCATTCCTATGCAATTTCTGTGTTTCATCGTCAATAAGGAGGTCAGAGGGATACAGTAAACCTGAAGTGAAGCATCGGAACCTATTGCTAGTGTCACAGGAGTGGTTCAAAATATAGTCATTTAGAGGAGTCCGTCTTCTTGTCCTTAAGTCGGCATTGTGCCTTTTGTATTTAGTTCCGATGCAATTTCTGTGTTTCATCGCCAATAAGAAGGTCAGAGGGATACAGTAAACCTGAAGTAAAGCATCGGAATCTATAACTTGTGTCACAGGAATGGTTCAAACTATAATCAGTAAGAAGAGTCAGTCTTCTAGTACTTAAGTCGGCATTGTGCCTTTTGTATTTAATTCCGATGCAATTTCTGTGTTTCATCGACAATAAGAAGGTCCAAGGGATATAGTAAACCTGGAGTGAAGCATCGGAATCTATAACTAGTGTCACAGGTGTGGTTCAAAACGTAGACAGTTGGAAGAGTCAGTCTTCTTGTACTTAAGTCGGCATTGTGCCTTTTGTATTTAATTCCTATGCAATTTCTGTGTTTCATCGTCAATAAGAAGGTCAGAGTGATACAGTAAACCTGACGTGAAGCATCGGAATCTATAGCTAGTGTCACAGGAGTGTATCAAATCATAGTCAGTTAGAAGATTCAGTCTTCTTGTCCTTACGTCGGCATTGTGCCTTTTGTTTTTAATTCCGGTGCAATTTCTGTGTTTCATCGGCAATGTGGTCTTAGGGATACAGTAAACCTGGAGTGTAGCATCGGAATCTATAACTAGTGTCACAGGAATGGTTCAAAACATAGACAGTTAGAACAGTCAGTCTTCGTGTACTAAAGTTAGCATTTTGCCTTTTGTATTTAATTCCGATGCAATTTCTGTGTTTCATCGTCTATAAAAAGGTCCAACGCATACAGCAAACCTGAAGTGAAGCATCGGAATCTGTAACTAGTGTCACAGGAATGGTTCCAAACATAGTCAGTAAGAAGAGTCAGTCTTCTTGTACTTAACTCGGCATTGTGCCTTTCTATTTAATTCCGATGCAATTTCTGTGTTTCATCGTCAATAACAAGGTCCAAGGGATACAGTAAACCTGTAGTGAAGCATCGGAATCTGTAACTAGTGTCAATGCATTGGTTCAAAACATAGACAGTAGGAAGAGTCAGTCTTCTTGTACTTAAGTCGGCATTATGCCTTTTGTATTTAATTCCGATACAATTTCTGTGTTTCATCGTCAATAAGAGGGTCAGAGGGATACAGTAAACCTGAGGTGAAGCATCGGAATCTATTGCTAGTGTCACAGGAATGGTTCAAACCATAGTCAGTAAGAAGAGTCAGTCATCTTGTCCTTAAATCGGCATTGTGCATTTTGTATTTAATTCCGATGCAATTTCTGTGTTTCATCGTCAATAAGATGGTCCAAGGTATACAGTAAACCTGAAGTAAAGCATCGGAATCTATAACTAGTGTCACAGGAAAGGTTCAAACTATAATCAGTAAGAAGAGTCTGTCTTCTTGTACTTAAGTCGGCATTGCGCCTTTTGTATTTAATTCCGATGCAATTTCTGTGTTTCATCGTCAATAAGAAGGTCCAAGGGATACAGTAAACCTGGAGTGAAGCATCGGGAACTATAACTAGTGTCACAGGAATGGTTCAAAACATAGACAGTAAGTAGAGTCAGTCCTCTTGTGCTTAAGTCGGCATTGTGCCTATTGTACTTAATTCCGATGCCATTTTTTGTGTTTCATCGTCAATAAGAAGGTCAGAGGGATACAGTAAACCTGACGTGAAGCATCGGAATCTATAGCTAGTGTCACAGGAATGGATCAAATCATAGTCAGTTAGAAGAGTGAGTCTTCTTGTCCTTACGTCGGCATTGTGCCTTTTGTACTTAATTCCGGTGCAATTTCTGTGTTTCATCGGCAATATGGTCCTAGGGATACAGTAAACCTGGAGTGTAGCATCGGAATCTATAACTAGTGTCAAAGGATTGGTTCAAAACATAGACAGTTAGAAGAGTCAGTCTTCGTGTGCTAAAGTTAGCAATTTGCCTTTTGTATTAAATTCCGATGCAATTTCTGTGTTTCATCGTCTATAAAAAGGTCCAACGGATACAGCAAACCTGAAGTGAAGCATCGGAATCTGTAACTACTGTCACAGTAATGGTTCCAAACATATGCAGTAAGAAGAGTCAGTCTTCTTGTACTTAAGTCGGCATTATGCCTTTTGTATTTCATTCCGATGCAATTTCTGTGTTTCATCGTCAATAAGAACATCCAAGGGATACAGTAAACCTGGAGTGAAGCATCGGGATCTATAACTAGCTTCACAGGAATGGTTCAAAACTTAGACAGTAAGAAGAGTCAGTCTTCGTGTACTAAAGTTGGCATTTTGCCTTTTGTATTTAATTCCGATGCAATTTCTGTGTTTCATCGTCAATAAAAAGGTCCAAGGGATACAGTAAACCTGATGTGAAGCAACGGAATCTATATCTAGTGTCACAGGAATGGTTCAAAACATAGTCGGTAAGAAGAGTCAGTCTTCTTGTACTTAAGTCGGCATTGTGCCTTTTCTATTTATTTCCGATGCAATTTCTGTGTTTCATCGTCAATAACAAGGTCCAAGGGATACAGTAAACCTGAAGTAAAGCATCGGAATCTATAACTTGTGTCACAGGAATGGTTCAAACTATAATCAGTAAGAAGAGTCAGTCTTCTAGTACTTAAGTCGGCATTGTGCCTTTTGTATTTAATTCCGATGCAATTTCTATGTTTCATCGACAATAAGAAGGTCCAAGGGATATAGTAAACCTGGAGTGAAGCATCGGAATCTATAACTAGTGTCACAGGTGTGGTTCAAAACGTAGACAGTTGGAAGAGTCAGTCTTCTTGTACTTAAGTCGGCATTGTGCCTTTTGTATTTAATTCCTATGCAATTTCTGTGTTTCATCGTCAATAAGAAGGTCAGAGTGATACAGTAAACCTGACGTGAAGCATCGGAATCTATAGCTAGTGTCACAGGAGTGTATCAAATCATAGTCAGTTAGAAGAGTCAGTCTTCTTGTCCTTACGTCGGCATTGTGCCTTTTGTATTTAATTCCGGTGCAATTTCTGTGTTTCATCGGCAATATGGTCTTAGGGATACAGTAAACCTGGAGTGTAGCATCGGAATCTATAACTAGTGTCACAGGAATGGTTCAAAACATAGACAGAACAGTCAGTCTTCGTGTACTAAAGTTAGCATTTTGCCTTTTGTATTTAATTCCGATGCAATTTCTGTGTTTCATCGTCTATAAAAAGGTCCAACGCATACAGCAAACCTGAAGTGAAGCATCGGAATCTGTAACTAGTGTCACAGGAATGGTTCCAAACATAGTCAGTAAGAAGAGTCAGTCTTCTTGTACTTAAGTCGGCATTGTGCCTTTCTATTTAATTCCGATGCAATTTCTGTGTTTCATCGTCAATAACAAGGTCCAAGGGATACAGTAAACCTGGAGTGAAGCATCGGAATCTGTAACTAGTGTCAATGGATTGGTTCAAAACATAGACAGTAGGAAGAGTCAGTCTTCTTGTACTTAAGTCGGCATTATGCCTTTTGTATTTAATTCCGATACAATTTCTGTGTTTCATCGTCAATAAGAAGGTCAGAGGGACACAGTAAACCTGAGGTGAAGCATCGGAATTTATTGCTAGTGTCACAGGAATGGTTCAAACCATAGTCAGTAAGAAGAGTCAGTCATCTTGTCCTTAAATCGGCATTGTGCATTTTGTATTTAATTCCGATGCAATTTCTGTGTTTCATCGTCAATAAGATGGTCCAAGGTATACAGTAAACCTGAAGTAAAGCATCGGAATCTATAACTAGTGTCACAGGAAAGGTTCAAACTATAATCAGTAAGAAGAGTCTGTCTTCTTGTACTTAAGTCGGCATTGCGCCTTTTGTATTTAATTCCGATGCAATTTCTGTGTTTCATCGTCAATAAGAAGGTCCAAGGGATACAGTAAACCTGGAGTGAAGCATCGGGAACTATAACTAGTGTCACAGGAATGGTTCAAAACATAGACAGTAAGTAGAGTCAGTCCTCTTGTGCTTAAGTCGGCATTGTGCCTATTGTACTTAATTCCGATGCCATTTTTTGTGTTTCATCGTCAATAAGAAGGTCAGAGGGATACAGTAAACCTGACGTGAAGCATCGGAATCTATAGCTAGTGTCACAGGAATGGATCAAATCATAGTCAGTTAGAAGAGTGAGTCTTCTTGTCCTTACGTCAGCATTGTGCCTTTTGTACTTAATTCCGGTGCAATTTCTGTGTTTCATCGGCAATATGGTCCTAGGGATACAGTAAACCTGGAGTGTAACATCGGAATCTATAACTAGTGTCAAAGGATTGGTTCAAAACATAGACAGTTAGAAGAGTCAGTCTTCTTGTACTTAAGTCCGCATTATGCCTTTTGTATTTCATTCCGATGCAATTTCAGTGTTTCATCGTCAATAAGGAGGTCAGAGGGATACGGTAAACCTGAAGTGAAGCATCGGAATCTATTGCTACTGTCACAGGAGTGGTTCAAAATATAGTCAGTTAGAAGAGTCAGTCTTCTTGTCCTCAAGTCGGCATTGTGCCTTTTGTATTTAATTCCGATGCAATTTCTGTGTTTCATCGTCAATAAGAAGGTCAGAGGGATACAGTATAACTGAAGTAAAGCATCGGAATCTATAACTAGTGTCACAGGAAAGGTTCAAACTATAATCAGTAAGAAGAGTCTGTCTTCTTGAACTTAAGTCGGCATTGCGCCTTTTGTATTTAATTCCGATGCAATATCTGTGTTTCATCGTCAATAAGAAGGTCCAAGGGATACAGTAAACCTGAGTGAAGCATCGGGAACTGTAACTAGTGTCACAGGAATGGTTCAAAACATAGACAGTAAGTAGAGTCAGTCCTCTTGTGCTTAAGTCGGCATTGTGCCTATTGTACTTAATTCCGATGCAATTTCAATGTTTCATCGTCAATAAGAAGGTCAGAGGGATACAGTAAACCTGACGTGAAGCATCGGAATCTATAGCTAGTGTCACAGGAATGGATCAAATCATAGTCAGTTAGAAGAGTCAGTCTTCTTGTCCTTACGTCGGCATTGTGCCTTTTGTACTTAATTCCGGTGCAAGTTCTGTGTTTCATCGGCAATATGGTCCTAGGGATACAGTGAACCTGGAGTGTAGAATCGGAATCTATAACTAGTGTCAAAGGATTGGTTCAAAACATAGACAGTTAGAAGAGTCAGTCTTCGTGTACTAAAGTTAGCATTTTGCCTTTTGTATTAAATTCCGATGCAATTTCTGTGTTTCATCGTCTATAAAAAGGTCCAACGGATGCGGCAAACCTGAAGTGAAGCTTCGGAATCTGTAACTAGTGTCACAGGAATGGTTCCAAACATAGTCAGTAAGAAGAGTCAGTCTTCTTGTACTTAAGTCGGCATTGTGCCTTTCAATTTGATTCCGATGCAATTTCTGTGTTTCATCGTCAATAAGAACATCCAAGGGATACAGTAAACCTGGAGTGAAGCATCGGGATCTATAACTAGCTTCACAGGAAAGGTTCAAAACTTAGACAGTAAGAAGAGTCAGTCTTCGTGTACTAAAGTTGGCATTTTGCCTTTTGTATTTAATTCCGACGCAATTTCTGTGTTTCATCGTCAATATAAAGGTCCAAGGGATACAGTAAACCTGATGTGAAGCATCGGAATCTATAACTAGGGTCACAGGAATGGTTCAAAACATAGTCGGTAAGAAGAGTCAGTCTTCTTGTACTTAAGTCGGCATTGTGCCTTTTCTATTTAATTCAAATTCAATTTCTGTGTTTCATCGTCAATAACAAGGTACAAGGGATACAGTAAACCTGAAGTGAAGCATCGGAATCTATAACTAGTGTCAATGGAATGGTTCAAAACATAGACAGTATGAAGAGTCAGTCTTCTTGTACTTAAGTCCGCATTATGCCTTTTGTATTTCATTCCGATGCAATTTCTGTGTTTCATCGTCAATAAGGAGGTCAGAGGGATACAGTAAACCTGAAGTGAAGCATCGGAATCTATTGCTAGTGTCACAGGAGTGGTTCAAAATATAGTCAGTTAGAGGAGTCCGTCTTCTTGTCCTTAAGTCGGCATTGTGCCTTTTGTATTTAGTTCCGATGCAATTTCTGTGTTTCATCGCCAATAAGAAGGTCAGAGGGATACAGTAAACCTGAAGTAAAGCATCGGAATCTATAACTTGTGTCACAGGAATGGTTCAAACTATAATCAGTAAGAAGAGTCAGTCTTTTAGTACTTAAGTCGGCATTGTGCCTTTTGTATTTCATTCCGATGCAATTTCTGTGTTTCATCGACAATAAGAAGGTCCAAGGGATATAGTAAACCTGGAGTGAAGCATCGGAATCTATAACTAGTGTCACAGGTGTGGTTCAAAACGTAGACAGTTGGAAGAGTCAGTCTTCTTGTACTTAAGTCGGCATTGTGCCTTTTGTATTTAATTCCTATGCAATTTCTGTGTTTCATCGTCAATAAAAAGGTCCAAGGGATACAGTAAACCTGGAGTGAAGCATCGGGAACTATAACTATTGTCACAGGAATGGTTCAAAACATAGACAGTAAGTAGGGTCAGTCTTCTTGTGCTCAAGTCGGCATTGTGCCTATTGTACTTAATTCCGATGCAATTTCTGTGTTTCATCGGCAATATGGTCTTAGGGATACAGTAAACCTGGAGTGTAGCATCGGAATCTATAACTAGTGTCACAGTAATGGTTCAAAACATAGACAGTTAGAACAGTCAGTCTTCGTGTACTAAAGTTAGCATTTTGCCTTTTGTATTTAATTCCGATGCAATTTCTGTGTTTCATCGTCTATAAAAAGGTCCAACGCATACAGCAAACCTGAAGTGAAGCATCGGAATCTGTAACTAGTGCCACAGGAATGGTTCCAAACATAGTCAGTAAGAAGAGTCAGTCTTCTTGTACTTAAGTCGGCATTGTGCCTTCCTATTTAATTCCGATGCAATTTTTGTGTTTCATCGTCAATAACAAGGTCCAAGGGATACAGTAAACCTGGAGTGAAGCATCGGAATCTGTAACTAGTGTCAATGGATTGGTTCAAAACATAGACAGTAGGAAGAGTCAGTCTTCTTGTACTTAAGTCGGCATTGTGCCTTTTGTATTTAACTCCGATACAATTTCTGTGTTTCATCGTCAATAAGAAGGTCAGAGGGATACAGTAAACCTGAGGTGAAGCATCGGAATCTATTGCTAGTGTCACAGGAATGGTTCAAACCATAGTCAGTAAGAAGAGTCAGTCATCTTGTCCTTAAATCGGCATTGTGCCTTTTGTATTTAATTCCGATGCAATTTCTGTGTTTCATCGTCAATAAGATGGTCCAAGGTATACAGTAAAACTGAAGTAAAGCATCGGAATCTATAACTAGTGTCACAGGAAAGGTTCAAACTATAATCAGTAAGAAGAGAGTGTCTTCTTGTACTTAAGTCGGCATTGCGCCTTTTGTATTTAATTCCGATGCCATTTTTTGTGTTTCATCGTCAATAAGAAGGTCAGAGGGATACAGTAAACCTGACGTGAAGCATCGGAATCTATAGCTAGTGTCACAGGAATGGATCAAATCATAGTCAGTTAGAAGAGTGAGTCTTCTTGTCCTTACGTCGGCATTGTGCCTTTTGTACTTAATTCCGGTGCCATTTCTGTGTTTCATCGGCAATATGGTCCTAGGGATACAGTAAACCTGGAGTGTAGCATCGGAATCTATAACTAGTGTCAAAGGATTGGTTCAAAACATAGACAGTTAGAAGAGTCAGTCTTCGTGTACTAAAGTTAGCAATTTGCCTTTTGTATTAAATTCCGATGCAATTTCTGTGTTTCATCGTCTATAAAAAGGTCCAACGGATACAGCAAACCTGAAGTGAAGCATCGGAATCTGTAACTACTGTCACAGGAATGGTTCCAAACATATGCAGTAAGAAGAGTCAGTCTTCTTGTACTTAAGTCGGCATTGTGCCTTTCTATTTAATTCCGATGCAATTTCTGTGTTTCATCGTCAATATGAACATCCAAGGGATACAGTAAACCTGGAGTGAAGCATCGGGATCTATAACTAGCTTCACAGGAATGGTTCAAAACTTAGACAGTAAGAAGAGTCAGTCTTCGTGTACTAAAGTTGGCATTTTGCCTTTTGTATTTAATTCCGATGCAATTTCTGTGTTTCATCGTCAATAAAAAGGTCCAAGGGATACAGTAAACCTGATGTGAAGCATCGGAATCTATATGTAGTGTCACAGGAATAGTTCAAAACATAGTCGGTAAGAAGAGTCAGTCTTCTTGTACTGAAGTCGGCATTGTGCCTTTTCTATTTATTTCCGATGCAATTTATGTGTTTCATCGTCAATAACAAGGTCCAAGGGATACAGTAAACCTTTAGTGAAGCATCGGAATCTATAACTAGTGTCACAGGAAAGAATCAAACTATAATCAGTAAGAAGAGTCTGTCTTCTTGAACTTAAGTCGGCATTGCGCCTTTTGTATTTAATTCCGATGCAATATCTGTGTTTCATCGTCAATAAGAAGTTCCAAGGGATACAGTAAACCTGGAGTGAAGCATCGGGAACTATAACTAGTGTCACAGGAATGGTTCAAAACATAGACAGTTGGAAGAGTCAGTCTACTTGTACTTAAGTCGGCATTGTGCCTTTTGTATTTAATTCCGATGCAATTTCTGTGTTTCATCGTCAATAAGAAGGTCCAAGGGATACAGTAAACCTGGAGTGAAGCATCGGGAACTATAACTAGTGTCACAGGAATGGTTCAAAACATAGACAGTAATTAGAGTCAGTCTTCTTGTGCTTAAGTCGGCATTGTGCCTTTTGTATTTAATTCCGATGCAATTTCTGTGTTTCATCGTCAATAAGAAGGTCAGAGGGTTACAGTAAACCTGAAGTGAAGCATCGGAATCCACAAGTAGTGCCACAGGAATGGTTCAAAACATAGACAGTAGGAAGAGTCAGTCTTCTTGTACTTAAGTCGGCATTATGCCTTTTGTATTTAATTCCGATACAATTTCTGTGTTTCATCGTCAATAACAAGGTGCAAGGGATACAGTAAACCTGGAGTGAAGCATCGGAATCTGTAACTAATGTCAATGGATTGGTTCAAAACATAGACAGTAGGAAGAGTCAGTCTTCTTGTACTTAAGTCGGCATTATGCCTTTTGTATTTAATTCCGATACAATTTCTGTGTTTCATCGTCAATAAGAAGGTCAGAGGGATACAGTAAACCTGAGGTGAAGCATCGGAATCTATTGCTAGTGTCACAGGAAAGGTTCAAACTATAATCAGTAAGAAGAGTCTGTCTTCTTGTACTTAAGTCGGCATTGCGCCTTTTGTATTTAATTCCGATGCAATTTCTGTGTTTCATCGTCAATAAGAAGCTCCAAGGGATACAGTAAACCTGGAGTGAAGCGTCGGAATCTATAACTAGTGTCACAGGAATGGTTCAAATCATAGACAGTAAGAACTGTCAGTCTTCTTGTACTTAAGTCGGCATTGTGCCGTTTGTATTTAATTCCGATGCAATTTCTGTGTTTCATCGTCAATAAGAAGGTCCATGGGATACAGTAAACCTCAAGTGAAGCATCGGAATCTATAGCTAGTGTCACAGGAATGGTTCAAAACATAGTCAGTAGGAAGACTCGGTCTGCATGTACTTATGTCGCCATTGTGCCTATTGTATTTAATTCCGATGCAAATTCTGTGTTTCATCGTCAATAAGAGGGTCCAAGGGATACAGTAAACCTGAGGTGAAGCATTGGAAATTATCACTAGTGTCACAGGAATGGTTCAAAACGTAGACAGTAGGAAGAGTCAGTCTTCTTGTACTTAAGTCGGCATTGTGCCTTTTCTATTTAATTCCGTTGCAATTTCTATGTTTCATCGTCAATACGAAGGTCCTAGGGATACAGTAAACCTGAAGTGAAGCATCGGAATTAATAGCTAGTGTCACAGGGATGGTTCAAAACAAAGTCAGTAAGAAGAGTCAGTCTTCTTGTCCTTAAGTCGGCATTGTGTCCTTTGAATTTAATTCCGATGCAATTTTTGTGTTTCATCGTCAATACGAAGGTCCAAGGGATACAGTAAACCTGCAGTGTAGCATCGGAATCTATAACTGGAGTCACAGAAATGGTTCAAAACATAGACAGTAAGAAGAGTCAGTCTTCGTGCACTTAAGTAAGCTCTTTGCCTTTTGTATTTAATTCCGATGCAATTTCTGTGTTTAATCGTCAATAAGAAGGTCCAAGGGATACAGTAAACCTGAAGTGAAGCATCGTAATCTATATCTAGTGTCACAGGAATGGTTCAAAACATAGTCAGTAAGAAGAGTCAGTCTTCTTGTACTTAAGTCGGCATTGTGCCTTTTCTTATTAATTCGGATGCAATTTCTGTGTTTCATCGTCAATAACAAGGTCCAAAGGATACAGTAATCCTGGAGTGAAGCATCGGAATTTATAACTAGTGTCAATGGAATGGTTCTAAACATAGACAGTAAAAAGAGTCAGTCTTCTTGTACTTAATTCGGCATTGTGCCTTCTGTATTTGATTCCAATGCAATTTCTGTGTTTCATCGTCAATAAGACGATCTGAGGAATACTTTAAACTTGAAGTGAAGCATCGGAATCTATATCTAGTGTCACAGGAATGGTTCAAAACATAGACAGTAAGTAAAGTCAGTCGTCTTGTACTTAAGTCGGCATTGTGCCTTTTCTATTTACTTCCGATGCAATTTCTGTGTTTAATCGTCAATAGGATGGTCAGAGGGATACAGTAAACCTGAAGTGAAGAATCCGAACCTATAACTAGAGTCACAGGAATAGTTCAAAACATAGTCAGTAAAAAGAGTCAGTCTTCTAGTACTTAAGTCGGCATTGTGCCTTTTCTATTTAATTCCGATGTAATTTCTGTGTTACATCGTCAATA
This sequence comes from Schistocerca americana, assembly GCF_021461395.2. Classification (NCBI taxonomy): domain Eukaryota; kingdom Metazoa; phylum Arthropoda; class Insecta; order Orthoptera; family Acrididae; genus Schistocerca; species Schistocerca americana. Next base: position 32,337,460 of record NC_060121.1, read on the forward strand.
AGAAGGTCAGAGGGATACAGTAAAACTGAAGTGAAGCATCGGAATCTATAACTAGTGTCACAGGAATGGTTCAAAACATAGTCAGTAAGAAGAGTCAGTCTAATTGTACTTAAGTCGGCATTGTGCCTTTTGTATTTCATTCCGATGCAATTTCTGTGCTTCATCGTCAATAAGAAGGTCCAAGGGATACAGTAATCCTGAAGTGAGGCATCGGAATCTATAACTAGAGTCACAGGAATGGTTCAAAACATAGACGGTAAGAAGAGTCAGTCTTCTTGTACTTAAGTCGGTATTGCGCCTTTTGTATTTAATTCAGATGCGATTTCTGTGTTTCATCGTCAATAAGAAGGTCCAAGGGATACAGTAAACCTGAAATGAAACATCGGAATCTATAACTAGTGTCACAGGAAAGGTTCAAGACATTGTCAGTAAGAAGAGTCAGTCTTCTTGTACTTAAGTCGGCATTCTCCTTTTGTATTTCATTCCGATGCAATATCTGTGTTTCATCGTCAATAAGAAGGTCCAAGGGATACAGTAAACCTGGAGTGAAGCATCGGAATCTATAACTAGTGTCACAGGAATGGTTCAAAACATTGACAGTAGGAAGCGTCAGACTTTTTGTACTTTAGTCGGCATAGTGCCTTTTGTATTTAATTCCGATGTAATTTCTGTGTTTCAGCGTCAATAAAACGATCAGAGGAATACAGTAAACCTGAAGTGAAGCATCGGATTCTATAACTAGTGTCCCAGGAATGGTTCAAAACATAGTCAGTAGGAAGATTCGGTCTTCATGTACATTAGTCGGCATTGTGCCTTTTGTATTTGATACCGATGCAATTTCCGTGTTTCATCGTCAATAAGAAGGTCCAAGGGAAACAGCAAACCAGAAGTGAAGCATCGGATTCTATAACTAGTGTCACAGGTTTGGTTCAAAACATGGACAGTAGGAAGAGTCAGTCTTCTTGTACTTAAGTCGGCATTGTGCCTTTTGTATTTAATTCCGATGCCATTTCTGTGTTTCATCGTCAATAAGAAGGTCCAAGGGATACAGTAAGCCTGAAGTGATGCATCGGAATCTATAACTAGTGTCACAGGAATGGTTCAAAACATAGACAGTAAGAAAAGTCAGTCGTCTTGTACTTAAGTCGGCATTGTGCCTTTTCAATTTAATTCCGATGCAATTTCTGTGTTTAATCGTCAATAGGATGGTCAGAGGGATACAGTAAACCTGAAGTGAAGAATCCAAACCTTTAACTAGAGTCACAGGAATTGTTCAAAACATAGTCAGTAAAAAGAGTCAGTCTTCTTGTACTTAAGTCGGCATTGTGCCTTTTCTATTAATTTCCGATTTAATTTCTGTGTTTCATCGTCAATAAGAAGGTCAGAGGGATACAGTAAACCTGAAGTGAAGCATCGGAATCTATAACTAGTGTCGCAGGAATGGATCAAAACATAGTCAGTAAGAAGAGTCAGTCTAATTGTACTTAAGTCGGGATTGTGCCTTTTGTATTTCATTCCGATGCAATTTCTGTGTTTCATCGTCAATAAGAAGGTCCAAGGGATACAGTATTCCTGAAGTGAGGCATTGGAATCTATAACTAGAGTCACAGGAATGGTTCAAATCATAGACAGTAAGAAGAGTCAGTCTTCTTGTACTTAAGTCGGTATTGTGCCTTTTGTATTTAATTAAGATTCAATTTCTGTGTTTCATCGTCAATAAGAAGGTCAAAGGGATACAGTAAACCTGAAGTGAAGCATCGGAATCTATAACTAGTGTCACAGGATTGGTTCAAAAACATAGACAGTAAGAAGAGTCAGTCTTCTTGTACTTAAGTCAGCATTGTGAGTTTTCTATTTAATTCCGATGCAATTTCTGTGCTTCATCGTCAATAAGAAGGTCCAAGGGATACAGTAAACCTGAAGTGAAGCTTCGGAATCTGTAACTAGTGTCACAGGAATGGTTCAAAACATAGTCAGTAAGAAGAGTCAGTCTTCTTGTACTTAAGTCGGCATTCTCCTTTTGTATTTCACTCCTATGCAATTTCTGTGTTTCATCGACAATAAAAAGGTCCAAGGGATACAGTAAACCTGGAGTGAAGCATCGGAATCTATAACTAGTGTCACAGGAATGGTTGAAAACATTGACAGTAGGAAGAGCCAGTCTTCTTGTACTTTAGTCGGCATTGTGCCTTTTGTATTTAATTCCGATGTAATTTCTGTGTTTCAGCGTCAATTAGACGATCAGAGGAATACAGTAAACCTGAAGTGAAGCATCGGATTCTATAATTAGTGTCCCAGCAATGGTTCAAAACATAGACTGTAGGAAGAGACAGTCTTCTTGTACTTAAGTCGGCATTGTGCCTTTTGTATTTAATTCCGATGCAATTTCTGTGTTTCATCGTCAATAAGAAGGTCCAAGGGATACAGTAAACCTGAGGTTAAGCATCGGAATCTGTAATTAGTGTCACAGGAATTGTTCAAACATAGACAGTAAGAAAAGTCAGTTGTCTTGTACTTAAGTCGGCATTGTGCCTTTTCCATTTAATTCCGATGCAATTTCTGTGTTTCATCGTCAATAAGACGATCAGAGGAATACAGTAAACCTGAAGTGAAGCATCGGAATCTATAGCTAGTGTAACAGGAATGGTTCAAAACATAGTCAGTAAGTAGGGTCGGTCTTCTTGTCCTTAAGACGGCATTGTGTATTTTGTATTTAATTCCGATGCAATTTCTGTGTGTCATCTTCAATAGGAAGGTCCCAGGGATACAGTGAACTTCGAGTGAAGCATCGGAATCTGTAACTAGTGTCACAGGAATGGTTCAAATCATAGACAGTAAGAAGAGTCAGTCTTCTTGTACTTAAGTCGGCATTGTGCCTTTTGTATTTAATTCCGAAGCAATTTCTGTGTTTCATCGTCAATAAGAAGATCAAAGGGATACAAAAAACCTCAAGTGAAGCATCGGAATCTATAACTAGTGTCACAGGAATGGTTCAAAACATAGTCAGTAGGAAGAGTCGGTCTTCATGTACTTAAGTCGGCATTGTGCCTTTTGTTTTTAATTCCGATGCAATTTCTGTGTTTCATCGTCAATAAGAAGGTCCAAGGGATACAGTAAACCTGAAGTGAAGCATCGGATTCTATAACTAGTGTCACAGGATTGGTTCAAAACATAGACAGTAGGAAGAGTCAGTCATCTTGTACTTAAGTCGGCATTGTGCCTTTTGTATTTAATTCCGATGCAATTTCTGTGTTTCATCGTCAATACGAAGGTCCAAGGGATACAGTAAGGCTGAAGTGAAGCATCGGAATCTATAACTAGTGTCTTAGGAATGGTTCGAAACATAGACAGTAAGAAAAGTCAGTCGCCTTGTACTTAAGTCGGCATTGAGCCTTTTCTATTTAATTCCGATGCAATTTCTGTGTTTAATCGTCAATAAGAAGGTCAGAGGGATACAGTAAACCTGAAGGGAAGAATCCGAACCTATAACTAGAGTCACAGGAATAGTTCAAAACATAGTCAGTAAAAAGAGTCAGTCTTCTTGTACTTAAATCGGCATTGTGCCTTTTCTAATTAATTCCGATGTAATTTCTGTGTTCCATCGTCAATAAGAAGGTCAGAAGGACACAGTAAACCTGAAGTGAATCATCGGAATCTATAACTAGTGTCACAGGAATGGTTCAAAACATAGTCAGTAAGAAGAGTCAGTCTAATTGTACTTAAGTCGGCATTGTGCCTTTTGTATTTCATTCCGATGCAATTCGGTGTTTTATCGTCAATAAGAAGGTCCAAGGGATACAGTATACCTGAAGTGAAGCATCGGAATCTATATCTAGTGTTACAGGAATGTATCAAAGCATATACAGTAAGAAGAGTCAGTCTTCTTGTACTTAAGTCGGCATTGTGCCTTCTGTATTTAATTCCGATGCAATTTCTATGTTTCATCGTCAATAAGACGATCAGAGGAATACAGTAATACTGAAGTGAAGCATCGGAATCTATATCTAGTGTCACAGGAATGGTTCAAAACATAGACAGTAGGAAAAGTCAGTCGTCTTGTACTTAAGTCGGCATTGTGCTTTTTCTATTTAATTCCGATGCAATTTCTGTGTTTAATCGTCGATAGGATGGTCAGAGGGATACAGTAAACCTGAAGTGAAGAATCCGAACCTATAACTAGAGTCACAGGAATAGTTCAAAACATAGTCAGTAAAAAGACTCAGTCTTCTAGCACTGAAGTCGGCATTGTGCCTTTTCTATTTAATTCCGACTTAATTTCTATGTTTTATCGTCAATAAGAAGGTCAGAGGGATACAGTTAACCTGAAGTGAAGCATCGGAATCTATAACTAGTGTCACAGGAATGGTTCAAAACATAGTCAGTAAGAAGAGTCAATCTAATTGTACTTAAGTCGGCAATGTGCCTTTTGTATTTCATTCCGATGCAATTTCTGTGTTTCATCGTCAATAAGAAGGTCCAAGGGATACAGTAATCCTGAAGTGAGGCATCGGAATCTATAACTAAAGTCACAGGAATGGTTCAAAACATAGACAGTAAGAAGAGTCAGTCTTCTTGTACTTAAGTCGGTATTGTGCCTTTTGTATTTAATTCCGATGCAATTTCTGTGTTTCATCGTCAATAAGAAGGTCCAAGGGATACAGTAAACCTGGAGTGAAGCATCGGAATCTATAACTAGTGTCACAGGAATGGTTCAAAACATTGACAGTAGGAAGCGTCAGTCTTTTTGTACTTTAGTCGGCATTGTGCCTTTTGTATTTAATTCCGATGTAATTTCTGTGTTTCAGCGTCAATAAGACGATCAGAGGAATACAGTAAACTTGAAGTGAAGCATCGGATTCTATAACTAGTGTCCCAGGAATGGTTCAAAACATAGTCAGTAGGAAGATTCGGTCTTCATCTACTTAAGTCGGCATTGTGCCTTTTGTATTTGATGCCGAGCAATTTCTGTGTTTCATCGTCAATAAGAAGGTCCAAGGGATACAGCAAACCTGAAGTGAAGCATCGGATTCTATAACTAGTGTCACAGGATTGGTTCAAAACATAGACAGTAGGAAGAGTCAGACTTCTTGTACTTAAGTCGGCATTGTGCCTTTTCTATTTAATTCCGATGCAATTTCTGTGTTTAATCGTCAATAGGATGGTCAGAGGGATACAGTAAGCCTGAAGTGAAGAATCCGAACCTATAACTAGAGTCACAGGAATAGTTCAAAACATACTCAGTAAAAAGAGTCAGTCTTCTAGTACTTAAGTCGGCATTATGCCTTTTCAATTTAATTCCGATGTAAATTCTGTATTTCATCGTCAATAAGAAGGTCAGAGGGATACAGTAAACCTGAAGTGAAGTATCGGAGTCTATAACTAGTGTCACAGGAATGGTTCAAAACATAGTCAGTAAGAAGAGTCAGTCTAATTGTACTTAAGTCGGCATTGTGCCTTTTGTATTTCATTCCGATGCAATTTCTGTGTTTCATCGTCAATAAGAAGGTCCAAGGGATACAGTAATCCTGAAGTGAGTAATCGGAATCTATAACTAGAGTCACAGGAATGGTTCAAAACATAGACAGTAAGAAGAGTCAGTCTTCTTGTACTTAAGTCGGTATTGTGCCTTTTGTATTTAATTCCGATGCAATTTCTGTGTTTCATCGTCAATAAGAAGGTCCGAGGGATACAGTAAACCTGAAGTGAAGCATCGGAATCTATAACTAGTGTCACAGGAATGGTTCAAAACATAGTCAGTAAGAAGAGTCAGTCTTCTTGTACTTAAGTCGGCATTCTCCTTTTGTATTTCATTCCGATGCAATTTCTGTGATTCATCGTCAATAAGAAGGTCCAAGGGATACAGTAAACCTGGAGTGAAGCATCGGAATCTATAACTAGTGTCACAGGAATGGTTCAAAACATTGACAGTAGGAAGCGTCAGTCTTTTTGTACTTTAGTCGGCATTGTGCCTTTTTTATTTAATTCCGATGTAATTTCTGTGTTTCAGCGTCAATAAGACGATCAGAGGAATACAGTAAACTTGAAGTGAAGCATCGGATTCTATAACTAGTGTCCCAGGAATGGTTCAAAACATAGTCAGTAGGAAGATTCGGTCTTCATGTACTTAAGTCGGCATTGTGCCTTTTGTATTTGATGCCGAGCAATTTCTGTGTTTCATCGTCAATAAGAAGGTCCAAGGGATACAGAAAACCAGAAGTGAAGCATCGGATTCTATAACTAGTGTCACAGGATTGGTTCAAAACATAGACAGTAGGAAGAGTCAGACTTCTTGTACTTAAGTCGGCATTGTGCCTTTTGTATTTAATTCCGATGCCATTTCTGTGTTTCATCGTCAATAAGAAGGTCCAAGGGATACAGTAAGCCTGAAGTGAAGCATCGGAATCTATAGCTAGTGTCACATAAATGGTTCAAAACATAGACAGTAAGAAAAGTCAGTCGTCTTGTACTTAAGTCGGCATTGTGCCTTTTCTATTTAATTCCGATGCAATTTCTGTGTTTAATCGTCAATAGGATGGTCAGAGGGATGCAGTAAACCTGAAGTGAAGAATCCGAAACTTTAACTAGAGTCACAGGAATTGTTCAAAACATAGTCAGTAAAAAGAGTCAGTCTTCTTGTACTAAAGTCGGCATTGTGCATTTTCTATTTAATTCCGATGTAATTTCTGTGTTTCATCGTCAATAAGAAGGTCAGAGGGATACAGTAAACCTGAAGTGAAGCATCGGAATCTATAACTAGTGTCACAGGAATGGTTCAAAACATAGTCAGAAAGAAGAGTCAGTCTAATTGTACTTAAGTCGGCATTGTGCCTTTTATATTTCATTCCGATGCAATTTCTGTGTTTCATCGTCAATAAGAAGGTCCAAGGGATACAGTAATCCTGAAGTGAGGCATTGGAATCTATAACTAGAGTCACAGGAATGGTTCAAAACATAGACAGTAAGAAGAGTCAGTCTTCTTGTACTTAAGTCGGTATTGTGCCTTTTGTATTTAATTCCGATGCAATTTCTGTGTTTCATCGTCAATAAGAAGGTCCAAGGGATACAGTAAACCTGAAGTGAAGCATCGGAATCTATAACTAGTGTCACAGGATTGGTTCAAAAACATAGACAGTAAGAAGAGTCAGTCTTCTTGTACTTAAGTCAGCATTGTGCCTTTTCTATTTAATTCCGATGCAATTTCTGTGCTTCATCGTCAATAAGAAGGTCCAAGGGATACAGTAAACCTGAAGTGAAGCATCGGAATCTATAACTAGTGTCACAGGAATGGTTCAAAATATAGTCAGTAAGAAGAGTCAGTCTTCTTGCACTTAAGTCGGCATTCTCCTTTTGTATTTCACTCCTATGCAATTTCTGTGTTTCATCGACAATAAAAAGGTCCAAGGGATACAGTAAACCTGGAGTGAAGCATCGGAATCTATAACTAGTGTCACAGGAATGGTTGAAAACATTGACAGTAGGAAGAGCCAGTCTTCTTGTACTTTAGTCGGCATTGTGCCTTTTGTATTTAATTCCGATGTAATTTCTGTGTTTCAGCGTCAATTAGACGATCAGAGGAATACAGTAAACCTGAAGTGAAGCATCGGATTCTATAATTAGTGTCCCAGCAATGGTTCAAAACATAGACAGTAGGAAGAGACAGTCCTCTTGTACTTAAGTCGGCATTGTGCCTTTTGTATTTAATTCCGATGCAATTTCTGTGTTTCATCGTCAATAAGAAGGTCCAAGGGATACAGTAAACCTGAGGTTAAGCATCGGAATCTGTAATTAGTGTCACAGGAATTGTTCAAACATAGACAGTAAGAAAAGTCAGTTGTCTTGTACTTAAGTCGGCATTGTGCCTTTTCCATTTAATTCCGATGCAATTTCTGTGTTTCATCGTCAATAAGACGATCAGAGGAATACAGTAAACCTGAAGTGAAGCATCGGAATCTATAATTAGTGTAACAGGAATGGTTCAAAACATAGTCAGTAAGTAGGGTCGGTCTTCTTGTCCTTAAAACGGCATTGTGCATTTTGTATTTAATTCCGATGCAATTTCTGTGTGTCATCTTCAATAGGAAGGTCCCAGGGATACAGTGAACTTCGAGTGAAGCATCGGAATCTGTAACTAGTGTCACAGGAATGGTTCAAATCATAGACAGTAAGAAGAGTCAGTCTTCTTGTACTTAAGTCGGCATTGTGCCTTTTGTATTTAATTCCGAAGCAATTTCTGTGTTTCATCGTCAATAAGAAGATCAAAGGGATACAAAAAACCTCAAGTGAAGCATCGGAATCTATAACTAGTGTCACAGGAATGGTTCAAAACATAGTCAGTAGGAAGAGTCGGTCTTCATGTACTTAAGTCGGCATTGTGCCTTTTGTTTTTAATTCCGATGCAATTTCTGTGTTTCATCGTCAATAAGAAGGTCCAAGGGATACAGTAAACCTGAAGTGAAGCATCGGATTCTATAACTAGTGTCACAGGATTGGTTCAAAACATAGACAGTAGGAAGAGTCAGTCATCTTGTACTTAAGTCGGCATTGTGCCTTTTGTATTTAATTCCGATGCAACTTCTGTGTTTCATCGTCAATACGAAGGTCCAAGGGATACAGTAAGGCTGAAGTGAAGCATCGGAATCTATAACTAGTGTCTTAGGAATGGTTCGAAACATAGGCAGTAAGAAAAGTCAGTCGCCTTGTACTTAAGTCGGCATTGAGCCTTTTCTATTTAATTCCGATGCAATTTCTGTGTTTAGTCGTCAATAAGAAGGTCAGAGGGATACAGTAAACCTGAAGGGAAGAATCCGAACCTATAACTAGAGTCACAGGAATAGTTCAAAACATAGTCAGTAAAAAGAGTCAGTCTTCTTGTACTTAAGTCGGCATTGTGCCTTTTCTAATTAATTCCGATGTAATTTCTGTGTTCCATCGTCAATAAGAAGGTCAGAAGGACACAGTAAACCTGAAGTGAATCATCGGAATCTATAACTAGTGTCACAGGAATGGTTCAAAACATAGTCAGTAAGAAGAGTCAGTCTAATTGTACTTAAGTCGGCATTGTGCCTTTTGTATTTCATTCCGATGCAATGTCGGTGTTTTATCGTCAATAAGAAGGTCCAGGGGATACAGTATACCTGAAGTGAAGCATCGGAATCTATATCTAGTGTTACAGGAATGGTTCAAAGCATATACAGTAAGAAGAGTCAGTCTTCTTGTACTTAAGTCGGCATTGTGCCTTCTGTATTTAATTCCGATGCAATTTCTATGTTTCATCGTCAATAAGACGATCAGAGGAATACAGTAATACTGAAGTGAAGCATCGGAATCTATATCTAGTGTCACAGGAATGGTTCAAAACATAGACAGTAAGAAAAGTCAGTCGTCTTGTACTTAAGTCGGCATTGTGCTTTTTCTATTTAATTCCGATGCAATTTCTGTGTTTAATCGTCGATAGGATGGTCAGAGGGATACAGTAAACCTGAAGTGAAGAATCCGAACCTATAACTAGAGTCACAGGAATAGTTCAAAACATAGTCAGTAAAAAGACTCAGTCTTCTAGTACTGAAGTCGGCATTGTGCCTTTTCTATTTGATTCCGACTTAATTTCTATGTTTCATCGTCAATAAGAAGGTCAGAGGGATACAGTTAACCTGAAGTGAAGCATCGGAATCTATAACTAGTGTCACAGGAATGGTTCAAAACATAGTCAGTAAGAAGAGTCAGTCTAATTGTACTTAAGTCGGCAATGTGCCTTTTGTATTTCATTCCGATGCAATTTCTGTGTTTCATCGTCAATAAGAAGGTCCAAGGGATACAGTAATCCTGAAGTGAGGCATCGGAATCTATAACTAAAGTCACAGGAATGGTTCAAAACATAGACAGTAAGAAGAGTCAGTCTTCTTGTACTTAAGTCGGTATTGTGCCTTTTGTATTTAATTCCGATGCAATTTCTGTGTTTCATCGTCAATAAGAAGGTCCAAGGGATACAGTAAACCTGGAGTGAAGCATCGGAATCTCTAACTAGTGTCACAGGAATGGTTCAAAACATTGACAGTAGGAAGCGTCAGTCTTTTTGTACTTTAGTCGGCATTGTGCCTTTTGTATTTAATTCCGATGTAATTTCTGTGTTTCAGCGTCAATAAGACGATCAGAGGAATACAGTAAACTTGAAGTGAAGCATCGGATTCTATAACTAGTGTCCCAGGAATGGTTCAAAACATAGTCAGTAGGAAGATTCGGTCTTCATCTACTTAAGTCGGCATTGTGCCTTTTGTATTTGATGCCGAGCAATTTCTGTGTTTCATTGTCAATAAGAAGGTCCAAGGGATACAGCAAACCTGAAGTGAAGCATCGGATTCTATAACTAGTGTCACAGGATTGGTTCAAAACATAGACAGTAGGAAGAGTCAGACTTCTTGTACTTAAGTCGGCATTGTGCCTTTTGTATTTAATTCCGATGCCATTTCTGTGTTTCATCGTCAATAAGAAGGTCCAAGGGATACAGTAAGCCTGAAGTGAAGCATCGGAATCTATAACTAGTGTCACATAAATGGTTCAAAACATAGACAGTAAGAAAAGTCAGTCGTCTTGTACTTAAGTCGGCATTGTGCCTTTTCTATTTAATTCCGATGCAATTTCTGTGTTTAATCGTCAATAGGATGGTCAGAGGGATGCAGTAAACCTGAAGTGAAGAATCCGAAACTTTAACTAGAGTCACAGGAATTGTTCAAAACATAGTCAGTAAAAAGAGTCAGTCTTCTTGTACTTAAGTCGGCATTGTGCCTTTTCTATTAAATTCCGATGTAATTTCTGTGTTTCATCGTCAATAAGAAGGTCAGAGGGATACACTAAACCTGAAGTGAAGCATCGGAATCTATAACTAGTGTCACAGGAATGGATCAAAACATAGTCAGAAAGTAGAGTCAGTCTAATTGTACTTAAGTCGGCATTGTGCCTTTTATATTTCATTCCGATGCAATTTCTGTGTTTCATCGTCAATAAGAAGGTCCAAGGGATACAGTATTCCTGAAGTGAGGCATTGGAATCTATAACTAGAGTCACAGGAATGGTTCAAAACATAGACAGTAAGAAGAGTCAGTCTTCTTGTACTTAAGTCGGCATTGTGCCTTTTGTATTTAATTCCGATGCAATTTCTGTGTTTCATCGTCAATAAGAAGGTCCAAGGGATACAGTAAACCTGAGGTTAAGCATCGGAATCTGTTATTAGTGTCACAGGAATTGTTCAAACATAGACAGTAAGAAAAGTCAGTCGTCTTGTACTTAAGTCGGCATTGTGCCTTTTCCATTTAATTCCGATGCAATTTCTGTGTTTCATCGTCAATAAGACGATCAGAGGTATAAAGTAAACCTGAAGTGAAGCATCGGAATCTATAGCTAGTGTAACAGGAATGGTTCAAAACATAGTCAGTAAGTAGGGTCGGTCTTCTTGTCCTTAAGTCGGCATTGTGCATTTCGTATTTAATTCCGATGCAATTTCTGTGTGTCATCTTCAATAGGAAGGTCCCAGGGATACAGTGAACTTCGAGTGAAGCATCGGAATCTGTAACTAGTGTCACAGGAATGGTTCAAATCATAGACAGTAAGAAGAGTCAGTCTTCTTGTACTTAAGTCGGCATTGTGCCTTTTGTATTTAATTCCGAAGCAATTTCTGTGTTTCATCGTCAATAAGAAGATCAAAGGGATACAAAAAACCTCAAGTGAAGCATCGGAATCTATAACTAGTGTCACAGGAATGGTTCAAAACATAGTCAGTAGGAAGAGTCGGTCTTCATGTACTTAAGTCGGCATTGTGCCTTTTGTTTTTAATTCCGATGCAATTTCTGTGTTTCATCGTCAATAAGAAGGTCCAAGGGATACAGTAAACCTGAAGTGAAGCATCGGATTCTATAACTAGTGTCACAGGATTGGTTCAAAACATAGACAGTAGGAAGAGTCAGTCATCTTGTACTTAAGTCGGCATTGTGCCTTTTGTATTTAATTCCGATGCAACTTCTGTGTTTCATCGTCAATACGAAGGTCCAAGGGATACAGTAAGGCTGAAGTGAAGCATCGGAATCTATAACTAGTGTCTTAGGAATGGTTCGAAACATAGGCAGTAAGAAAAGTCAGTCGCCTTGTACTTAAGTCGGCATTGAGCCTTTTCTATTTAATTCCGATGCAATTTCTGTGTTTAGTCGTCAATAAGAAGGTCAGAGGGATACAGTAAACCTGAAGGGAAGAATCCGAACCTATAACTAGAGTCACAGGAATAGTTCAAAACATAGTCAGTAAAAAGAGTCAGTCTTCTTGTACTTAAGTCGGCATTGTGCCTTTTCTAATTAATTCCGATGTAATTTCTGTGTTCCATCGTCAATAAGAAGGTCAGAAGGACACAGTAAACCTGAAGTGAATCATCGGAATCTATAACTAGTGTCACAGGAATGGTTCAAAACATAGTCAGTAAGAAGAGTCAGTCTAATTGTACTTAAGTCGGCATTGTGCCTTTTGTATTTCATTCCGATGCAATGTCGGTGTTTTATCGTCAATAAGAAGGTCCAGGGGATACAGTATACCTGAAGTGAAGCATCGGAATCTATATCTAGTGTTACAGGAATGGTTCAAAGCATATACAGTAAGAAGAGTCAGTCTTCTTGTACTTAAGTCGGCATTGTGCCTTCTGTATTTAATTCCGATGCAATTTCTATGTTTCATCGTCAATAAGACGATCAGAGGAATACAGTAATACTGAAGTGAAGCATCGGAATCTATATCTAGTGTCACAGGAATGGTTCAAAACATAGACAGTAGGAAAAGTCAGTCGTCTTGTACTTAAGTCGGCATTGTGCTTTTTCTATTTAATTCCGATGCAATTTCTGTGTTTAATCGTCGATAGGATGGTCAGAGGGATACAGTAAACCTGAAGTGAAGAATCCGAACCTATAACTAGAGTCACAGGAATAGTTCAAAACATAGTCAGTAAAAAGACTCAGTCTTCTAGTACTGAAGTCGGCATTGTGCCTTTTCTATTTAATTCCGACTTAATTTCTATGTTTCATCGTCAATAAGAAGGTCAGAGGGATACAGTTAACCTGAAGTGAAGCATCGGAATCTATAACTAGTGTCACAGGAATGGTTCAAAACATAGTCAGTAAGAAGAGTCAGTCTAATTGTACTTAAGTCGGCAATGTGCCTTTTGTATTTCATTCCGATGCAATTTCTGTGTTTCATCGTCAATAAGAAGGTCCAAGGGATACAGTAATCCTGAAGTGAGGCATCGGAATCTATAACTAAAGTCACAGGAATGGTTCAAAACATAGACAGTAAGAAGAGTCAGTCTTCTTGTACTTAAGTCGGTATTGTGCCTTTTGTATTTAATTCCGATGCAATTTCTGTGTTTCATCGTCAATAAGAAGGTCCAAGGGATACAGTAAACCTGGAGTGAAGCATCGGAATCTCTAACTAGTGTCACAGGAATGGTTCAAAACATTGACAGTAGGAAGCGTCAGTCTTTTTGTACTTTAGTCGGCATTGTGCCTTTTGTATTTAATTCCGATGTAATTTCTGTGTTTCAGCGTCAATAAGACGATCAGAGGAATACAGTAAACTTGAAGTGAAGCATCGGATTCTATAACTAGTGTCACAGGAATGGTTCAAAACATAGTCAGTAGGAAGATTCGGTCTTCATCTACTTAAGTCGGCATTGTGCCTTTTGTATTTGATGCCGAGCAATTTCTGTGTTTCATTGTCAATAAGAAGGTCCAAGGGATACAGCAAACCTGAAGTGAAGCATCGGATTCTATAACTAGTGTCACAGGATTGGTTCAAAACATAGACAGTAGGAAGAGTCAGACTTCTTGTACTTAAGTCGGCATTGTGCCTTTTGTATTTAATTCCGATGCCATTTCTGTGTTTCATCGTCAATAAGAAGGTCCAAGGGATACAGTAAGCCTGAAGTGAAGCATCGGAATCTATAACTAGTGTCACATAAATGGTTCAAAACATAGACAGTAAGAAAAGTCAGTCGTCTTGTACTTAAGTCGGCATTGTGCCTTTTCTATTTAATTCCGATGCAATTTCTGTGTTTAATCGTCAATAGGATGGTCAGAGGGATGCAGTAAACCTGAAGTGAAGAATCCGAAACTTTAACTAGAGTCACAGGAATTGTTCAAAACATAGTCAGTAAAAAGAGTCAGTCTTCTTGTACTTAAGTCGGCATTGTGCCTTTTCTATTAAATTCCGATGTAATTTCTGTGTTTCATCGTCAATAAGAAGGTCAGAGGGATACACTAAACCTGAAGTGAAGCATCGGAATCTATAACTAGTGTCACAGGAATGGATCAAAACATAGTCAGAAAGTAGAGTCAGTCTAATTGTACTTAAGTCGGCATTGTGCCTTTTATATTTCATTCCGATGCAATTTCTGTGTTTCATCGTCAATAAGAAGGTCCAAGGGATACAGTATTCCTGAAGTGAGGCATTGGAATCTATAACTAGAGTCACAGGAATGGTTCAAAACATAGACAGTAAGAAGAGTCAGTCTTCTTGTACTTAAGTCGGCATTGTGCCTTTTGTATTTAATTCCGATGCAATTTCTGTGTTTCATCGTCAATAAGAAGGTCCAAGGGATACAGTAAACCTGAGGTTAAGCATCGGAATCTGTTATTAGTGTCACAGGAATTGTTCAAACATAGACAGTAAGAAAAGTCAGTCGTCTTGTACTTAAGTCGGCATTGTGCCTTTTCCATTTAATTCCGATGCAATTTCTGTGTTTCATCGTCAATAAGACGATCAGAGGTATAAAGTAAACCTGAAGTGAAGCATCGGAATCTATAGCTAGTGTAACAGGAATGGTTCAAAACATAGTCAGTAAGTAGGGTCGGTCTTCTTGTCCTTAAGTCGGCATTGTGCATTTCGTATTTAATTCCGATGCAATTTCTGTGTGTCATCTTCAATAGGAAGGTCCCAGGGATACAGTGAACTTCCAGTGAAGCATCGGAATCTATAACTAGTGTCACAGGAATGGTTCAAATCATAGACAGTAAGAAGAGTCAGTCTTCTTGTACTTAAGTCGGCATTGTGCCTTTTGTATTTAATTCCGAAGCAATTTCTGTGTTTCATCGTCAATAAGAAGATCAAAGGGATACAAAAAACCTCAAGTGAAGCATCGGAATCTATAACTAGTGTCACAGGAATGGTTCAAAACATAGTCAGTAGGAAGAGTCGGTCTTCATGTACTTAAGTCGGCATTGTGCCTTTTGTTTTTAATTCCGATGCAATTTCTGTGTTTCATCGTCAATAAGAAGGTCCAAGGGGCACAGTAAACCTGAAGTGAAGCATCGTATTCTATATCTAGTGTCACAGGATTGGTTCAAAACATAGACAGTAGGAAGAGTCAGTCATCTTGTACTTAAGTCGGCATTGTGCCTTTTGTATTTAATTCCGATGCAATTTCTGTGTTTCATCGTCAATACGAAGGTCCAAGGGATACAGTAAGGCTGAAGTGAAACATCGGAATCTATAACTAGTGTCTTAGGAATGGTTCAAAACATAGACAGTAAGAAAAGTCAGTCGCCTTGTACTTAAGTCGGCATTGAGCCTTTTCTATCTAATTCCGATGCAATTTCTGTGTTTAATCGTCAATAAGAAGGTCAGAGGGATACAGTAAACCTGAAGGGAAGAATCCGAACCTATAACTAGAGTCACAGGAATAGTTCAAAACATAGTCATAAAAAAGAGTCAGTCTTCTTGTACTTAAGTCGGCATTGTGCCTTTTCTAATTAATTCCGATGTAATTTCTGTGTTCCATCGTCAATAAGAAGGTCAGAAGGACACAGTAAACCTGAAGTGAATCATCGGAATCTATAACTAGTGTCACAGGAACGGTTCAAAACATAGTCAGTAAGAAGAGTCAGTCTAATTGTACTTAAGTCGGCATTGTGCCTTTTGTATTTCATTCCGATGCAACGTCGGTGTTTTATCGTCAATAAGAAGGTCCAAGGGATACAGTATACCTGAAGTGAAGCATCGGAATCTATATCTAGTGTTACAGGAATGGTTCAAAGCATAGACAGTAAGAAGAGTCAGTCTTCTTGTACTTAAGTCGGCATTGTGCCTTCTGTATTTAATTCCGATGTAATTTCTGTGTTTCAGCGTCAATAAGACGATCAGAGGAATACAGTAAACCTGAAGAGAAGCATCGGATTCTATAACTAGTGTCCCAGGAATGGTTCAAAACATAGTCAGTAGGAAGATTCGGTCTTCATGTACTTAAGTCGGCATTGTGCCTTTTGTATTTGATGCCGATGCAATTTCTGTGTTTCACCGTCAATAAGAAGGTCCAAGGGATATAGCAAACCTGAAGTGAAGCATCGGATTCTATAACTAGTGTCACAGGATTGGTTCAAATCATAGACAGTAGGAAGAGTCAGTCTTCTTTTACTTAAGTCGGCATTGTGCCTTTTGTATTTAATTCCGATGCCATTTCTGTGTTTCATCGTCAATAAGAAGGTCCAAGGGATACAGTAAGCCTGAAGTGAAGCATCGGAATCTATAACTAGTGTCACAGGAATGGTTCAAAACATAGACAGTAAGAAAAGTCAGTCGTCTTGTACTTAAGACGGCATTGTGCCTTTTCTATTTAATTCCGATGCAATTTCTGTGTTTAATCGTCAATAGGATGGTCAGAGGGATACAGTAAACCTGAAGTGAAGCATCCGAACCTTTAACTAGAGTCACAGGAATTGTTCAAGACATAGTCAGTAAAAAGAGTCAGTCTTCTTGTACTTAAGTCGGCATTGTGCCTTTTCTATTTAATTCCGATGTAATTTCTGTGTTTCATCGTCAATAAGAAGGTCATGGGGATACAGTAAACCTGAAGTGAAGCATCGGAATCTATAACTAGTGTCACAGGAATGGTTCAAAACATAGTCAGTAAGAAGAGTCAGTCTAATTGTACTTACGTCGGCATTGTGCCTTTGGTATTTCATTCCGATGCAATTTCTGTGTTTCATCGTCAATAAGAAGGTCCAAGGGATACAGTATTCCTGAGGTGAGGCATTGGAATCTATAACTAGAGTCACAGGAATGGTTCAAAACATAGACAGTAAGAAGAGTCAGTCTTCTTGTACTTAAGTCGGTATTGTGCCTTTTGTATTTAATTCCGATGCAATTTCTGTGTTTCATCGTCAATAAGAAGGTCCAAGGGATACAGTAAACCTGAAGTGAAGCATCGGAATCCATAACTAGTGTCACAGGATTGGTTCAAAAACATAGGCAGTAAGAAGAGTCAGTCTAATTGTACTTAAGTCGGCATTGTGCCTTTTGTATTTCATTCCGATGCAATGTCGGTGTTTTATCGTCAATAAGAAGGTCCAAGGGATACAGTAATCCTGAAGTGAAGCATCGGAATCAGTAACTAGTGTCACGGGAATGGTTCAAAACATAGACAGTAAGAAGAGTCGGTCTTCTTTTACTTAAGTCGGTCTTGTGCCTTTTGTATTTAATTCCGATGCAATTTCTGTGTTTCATCGTCAATAAGAGGGTCCAAGAGATACAGTATACCTGAAGTGAAACATCGGAACCTATAACTAGTGTCACAGGATCGGTTCAAAAACATAGACAGTAAGAAGAGTCAGTCTTCTTGTACTTAGGTCAGCATTGTGCCTTTTCTATTTAATTCCGATGCAATTTCTGTGTTTCATCGTCAATAAGAAGGTCCAAGGGATACAGTAAACCTGAGGTTAAGCATCGGAATCTGTAATTAGTGTCACAGGAATGGTTCAAACATAGACAGTAAGAAAAGTCAGTCGTCTTGTACTTAAGTCGGCATTGTGCCTTTTCTATTTAATTCCGATGCAATTTCTGTGTTTCATCGTCAATAAGACGATCAGAGGAATACAGTAAGCCTGAAGTGAAGCATCGGAATCTATAGCTAGTGTAGCAGGAATGGTTCAAAACATAGTCAGTACGTAGGGTCAGTCTTCTTGTCCTTAAGAAGGCATAGTGCATTTTGTATTTAATTCCGATGCAATTTCTGTGTGTCATCTTTAATAGGAAGGTCCCAGGGATACAGTTAACCTGGAGTGAAGCATCGGAATCTATAACTAGTGTCACAGGAATGGTTCAAACCATAGACAGTAAGAAGAGTCAGTCTTCTTGTACTTAAGTCGGCATTGTGCCTTTTGTATTTAATTCCGATGCAATTTCTGTGTTTCATCGTCAAAAAGAAGATCCAAGGGATACAAAAAACCTCAAGTGAAGCATCGGAATCTATAACTAGTGTCACGGGAATGGTTCAATACATAGTCAGTGGGAAGAGACGGTCTTCTGTACTTAAGTCGGCATTGTGCCTTTTGTATTTAATTCCGATGCAATTTCTGGGTTTCAGCGTCAATAAGACGATCAGAGGAATACAGTAAACCTGAAGTGAAGCATCAGATTGTATAATTAGTGTCCCAGGAATGGTTCAAAGCATAGACAGTAGGAAGAGACAGTCTTCTTGTACTTAAGTCGGCACTGTGCATTTTGTATTTAATTCCGATGCAATTTCTGTGTTTCATCGTCAATAAGAAGGTCCAAGGGATACAGTAAACCTGAGGTTAAGCATCGGAATCTGTAATTAGTGTCACAGGAATGGTTCAAACATAGACAGTACGAAACGTCAGTCGTCTTGTACTTAAGTCGGCATTGTGCCTCTTCTATTTAATTCCGATGCAATTTCTGTGTTTAATCGTCACTAAGAAGGTCAGAGGGATACAGTAAACCTGAAGGGACGAATCCGAACCTATAACTAGAGTCACAGGAATAGTTCAAAACATAGTCAGTAAAAAGAGTCAGTCTTCTTGTACTTAAGTCGGCATTGTGCCTTTTCTAATTAATTCCGATGTAATATCTGTGTTTCATCGTCAATAAGAAGGTCAGAAGGATACAGTAAACCTGAAGTGAATCATCGGAATCTATAACTAGTGTCACAGGAATGGTTCAAAACATAGTCAGTAAGAAGAGTCAGTCTTCTTGTACTTAAGTCGGCATTCTGCCTTTTGTATTTCATTCCGATGAAATTTCTGTGTTTCATCGTCAATACGAAGGTCCAAGGGATACAGTAAACCTGGAGTGAAGCATCGGAATCTATAACTAGTTGTACAGGAATGGTTTAATACATTGACAGTAGGAAGAGTCAGTCTTCTTGTACTTTAGTGGGCATTGTGGCTTTTGTATTTAATTCCGATTTAATTTCTGTGTTTCATCGTCAAGAAGAAGGTCAAAGGTATAGGGTAAACCTGAAGTGAAGCATCGGAATCTATAACTAGTGTAACAGGAATGGTTCAAAGCATAGTCAGTAAGTAGGGTCAGTCTTCTTGTTCTTAAGTCGGCATTGTGCATTTTGTATTTAATTCCGATGCTATTTCTGTGTGTCATCTTCCATAAGAAGGTCCCAGGGATACAGTAAACCTGGTGTGAAGCATCGGAATCTATACCTAGTGTCACAGGAATGGTTCAAAACATAGGCAGTAAGAAGAGTCAGTCTTCTTGTACTTAAGTCGGCATTGTGCGTTTTCTAATTAATTCCGATGTAATTTCTGTGTTTCATCGTCAATAAGAAGGTCAGAGGGATACAGCAAACCTGAAGTGAAGCATCGGAATCTATAACTAGTGTCACAGGAATGGTTCAAAATATAGTCAGTAAGAAGAGTCAGTCTAATTGTACTTAAGTCTGCATTGTGCCTTTTGTATTTCATTCCGATGCAATTTCTTCGTTTCATCGTCAATAAGAAGGTCCAAGGGATACAGTAATCCTGAAGTGAAGCATCGGAATCTATAACTAGAGTCACAGGAATGGTTCAAATCATAGACAGTAAGAAGAGTAAGTCTTCTTGTACTTAAGTCGGTATTGTGCCTTTTGTATTTAATTCCGAGGCAATTTCTGTGTTTCATCGGCAATAAGAATGTCCAAGGGATACAGTAAACCTGAAGTGAAGCATCGGAATCTAAAACTAGTGCCACAGGATTGGTTCAAAAACATAGACAGTAAGAAGAGTCAGTCTTCTTGTACTTAAGTCAGCATTGGGCCTTTTCTATTTAGTTCCGTTGCAATTTCTGAGTTTCATCGTCAATAAGAAGGTCAAAGGTATAGGGTAAACCTGAAGTGAAGCACCGGAATCTATAACTAGTGTCACAGGAATGGTTCAAAACATAGACAGTAAGAAGAGTCAGTCTTCTTGTACTTAAGTCGGCATTGTGCCTTTTCTATTTAATTCCGATGCAATTTGTGTGTTTCATCGTCTATAAGAAGGTCCAAGGGATAGAGTAAACCTGGAGTGAAGCATCGGAATCTATAACTAGTGTCACAGGAATGGTTCAAAACATAGACAGTAAGAAGAGTCAGTCTTCGTGTACTTAAGTCGGCATTTTGCCTTTTGTATTTAATTCCGATGCATTTTCAGTTTTTCGTCGTCCTTAAGAAGGTCCAAGGAATACGGTAAACCTGAAGTGAAGCATCGGAATCTATAACTAGTGTCACAGGAATGGTTCAAAACATAGTCAGTAGGAAGAGTCAGACTTCTTGTACCTAAGTCTGCATTGTGCCTGTTGTATTTCATTCCGATGCAATTTCTGTGTTTCATCGTCAATAAGAAGGTCCAAGGTATACAGTAAACCTGGAGTGAGGCATCGGAATCTATAACTAGTGTCACAGGAATGGTTCAAAACATAGACAGTAAGAAGAATCAGTCCCCTTGTACTTAAGTCGACATTGTGCCTTTTCTATTTAATTCCGATGCAATTTTTGTGTTTCATCGTCAATAAGAAGGTCAGAGGGATACAATAAACCTGAAGTGAAGCATCGGCATCTATAACTAGTGTCACAGGAATGTTTCAAAACAAAGTCAGTAAGAAGAGTCAGTCTTCTTGTCTTTAAGTCGGCATTGTGCCTTTTGTATTTAATTCCGATGCAATTTCTGTGTTTCATCGTAAATAAGGAGGTCCAAAGGATACAGTACACCTGGAGTGTGGCATCGGAATCTATAACTAGTGTCACAGGAATGGTTCAAACCATAGACGGTAAGAAGAGTCAGTCTTCGTGTACTTACGTCGGCATTTTGCTTTTTGTATATAATTCCGATGCATTTTCTGTGTTTCATCGTCAATAAGAAGGTCCAAGGGATACAGTAAACCTGAAGTGAAGCATCGGAATCTATAACTAGTGTCACAGGAATGGTTCAAAGCATAGTCAGTAAGAAGAGTCAGTCTTTTTGTACTTAAGTCGGCATTGTGCATTTTGTATTTAATTCCGATGCAATTTCTGTGTTTCATCGTCAATAAGAAGGTCAGAGGGATACAGTAAACCTGAAGTGAAGCATCGGAATCTATAACTAGTGTCACAGGAATGGTTCAAAACATAGTCAGTAAGAAGAGTCAGTCTTCTTGCACTTAAGTCGGCATTGTGCATTTTGTATTTAATTCCGATGCAATTTCTGTGTTTCATCGTCAATAAGAAGGTCAGAGGGATACAGTAAACCTGAAGTGAAGCATCGGAATCTATAACTAGTGTCACAGGAATGGTTCAAAACATAGTCAGTAAGAAGAGTCAGTCTTCTTGTCCTTAAGTCAGCATTGTGCCTTTTGTTTTTAATTCCGATGCAATTTCTGTGTTTCATCGTCAATAAGAAGGTCCAAGGGATACAGTAAACCTGGAGTGAAGCATCGGAATCTATAACTAGTGTCACAGTAATGGTTCAAAACATAGACAGTAAGAAGAATCAGTCTTCTTGTACTTAAGTCGGCATTGTGCCTTTTGCATTTAATTCCGATGCAATTTCTGTGTTTCATCGTCAATAAGAAGTTCCAAGAGATACAGTAATCCTGAAGTGAAGCATCGGAATCTATAGCTAGTGTCACTGGAATGGTTCAAAATCTAGATAGTAAAGAGAGTCAGTCTTCTTGTACTTAAGTCGGCATTGTGCCTTTTGTATTTAATTCCGATGCAATGTCTGTGATTCATCGTCAATAAGAAGGTCCAAGAGAAACAGTAAACCTGAAGAGAAGCATCGGAATCTATAACTAGTGTCACAGGAATGGTTCAAAACATAGTCAGTAAGAAGAGTCAGTCTTCTTGTACTTAAGTCGGCATTCTGCCTTTTGTATTCCATTCCGATGAAATTTCTGTGTTTCATCGTCAATACGAAGGTCCAAGGGATACGGTAAACCTGGAGTGAAGCATCGGAATCTATAACTAGTTGTACAGGAATGGTTTAATACATTGACAGTAGGAAGAGTCAGTCTTCTTGTACTTTAGTGGGCATTGTGGCTTTTGTATTTAATTCCGATGTAATTTCTGTGTTTCATCGTCAAGAAGAAGGTCAAAGGTAAAGGGTAAACCTGAAGTGAAGCATCGGAATCTATAACTAGTGTAACAGGAATGGTTCAAAGCATAGTCAGTAACTAGGGTCAGTCTTCTTGTTCTTAAGTCGGCATTGTGCATTTTGTATTTAATTCCGATGCTATTTCTGTGTGTCATCTTCCATAAGAAGGTCCCAGGGATACAGTAAACCTGGTGTGAAGCATCGGAATCTATACCTAGTGTCACAGGAATGGTTCAAAACATAGGCAGTAAGAAGAGTCAGTCTTCTTGTACTTAAGTCGGCATTGTGCGTTTTCTAATTAATTCCGATGTAATTTCTGTGTTTCATCGTCAATAAGAAGGTCAGAGGGATACAGCAAACCTGAAGTGAAGCATCGGAATCTATAACTAGTGTCACAGGAATGGTTCAAAATATAGTCAGTAAGAAGAGTCAGTCTAATTGTACTTAAGTCTGCATTGTGCCTTTTGTATTTCATTCCGATGCAATTTCTTCGTTTCATCGTCAATAAGAAGGTCCAAGGGATACAGTAATCCTGAAGTGAAGCATCGGAAACTATAACTAGAGTCACAGGAATGGTTCAAATCATAGACAGTAAGAAGAGTAAGTCTTCTTGTACTTAAGTCGGTATTGTGCCTTTTGTATTTAATTCCGAGGCAATTTCTGTGTTTCATCGGCAATAAGAATGTCCAAGGGATACAGTAAACCTGAAGTGAAGCATCGGAATCTAAAACTAGTGCCACAGGATTGGTTCAAAAACATAGACAGTAAGAAGAGTCAGTCTTCTTGTACTTAAGTCAGCATTGGGCCTTTTCTATTTAGTTCCGTTGCAATTTCTGAGTTTCATCGTCAATAAGAAGGTCAAAGGTATAGGGTAAACCTGAAGTGAAGCACCGGAATCTATAACTAGTGTCACAGGAATGGTTCAAAACATAGACAGTAAGAAGAGTCAGTCTTCTTGTACTTAAGTCGGCATTGTGCCTTTTCTATTTAATTCCGATGCAATTTGTGTGTTTCATCGTCTATAAGAAGGTCCAAGGGATAGAGTAAACCTGGAGTGAAGCATCGGAATCTATAACTAGTGTCACAGGAATGGTTCAAAACATAGACAGTAAGAAGAGTCAGTCTTCGTGTACTTAAGTCGGCATTTTGCCTTTTGTACTTAATTCCGATGCATTTTCAGTTTTTCATCGTCCTTAAGAAGGTCCAAGGAATACGGTAAACCTGAAGTGAAGCATCGGAATCTATAACTAGTGTCACAGGAATGGTTCAAAACATAGTCAGTAGGAAGAGTCAGACTTCTTGTACCGAAGTCTGCATTGTGCCTGTTGTATTTCATTCCGATGCAATTTCTGTGTTTCATCGTCAATAAGAAGGTCCAAGGTATACAGTAAACCTGGAGTGAGGCATCGGAATCTATAACTAGTGTCACAGGAATGGTTCAAAACATAGACAGTAAGAAGAATCAGTCCCCTTGTACTTAAGTCGACATTGTGCCTTTTCTATTTAATTCCGATGCAATTTCTGTGTTTCATCGTCAATAAGAAGGTCAGACGGATACAATAAACCTGAAGTGAAGCATCGGCATCTATAACTAGTGTCACAGGAATGTTTCAAAACAAAGTCAGTAAGAAGAGTCAGTCTTCTTGTCCTTAAGTCGGCATTGTGCCTTTTCTATTTAATTCCGATGCAATTTCTGTGTTTCATCGTAAATAAGGAGGTCCAAAGGATACAGTACACCTGGAGTGTGGCATCGGAATCTATAACTAGTGTCACAGGAATGGTTCAAACCATAGACGGTAAGAAGAGTCAGTCTTCGTGTACTTACGTCGGCATTTTGCTTTTTGTATATAATTCCGATGCATTTTCTGTGTTTCATCGTCAATAAGAAGGTCCAAGGGATACAGTAAACCTGAAGTGAAGCATCGGAATCTATAACTAGTGTCACAGGAATGGTTCAAAGCATAGTCAGTAAGAAGAGTCAGTCTTCTTGTACTTAAGTCGGCATTGTGCATTTTGTATTTAATTCCGATGCAATTTCTGTGTTTCATCGTCAATAAGAAGTTCCAAGAGATACAGTAATCCTGAAGTGAAGCATCGGAATCTATAGCTAGTGTCACTGGAATGGTTCAAAATCTAGATAGTAAAGAGAGTCAGTCTTCTTGTACTTAAGTCGGCATTGTGCCTTTTGTATTTAATTCCGATGCAATGTCTGTGATTCATCGTCAATAAGAAGGTCCAAGAGAAACAGTAAACCTGAAGAGAAGCATCGGACTCTATAACTAGTGTCACAGAAATGGTTCAAAACATAGACAGTAGGAAGAGTCAGTCTTCTTGTACTTAAGTCGGCATTGCGCTTTTTGTATTTAATTCCGAGGCAATTTCTGTGTTTCATCGTCAATAAGAAGGTCCAAGCGATACAGTAAACCTGAAGTGAAGCATCGGAATCTGTAACTAGTGCCACAGGATTGGTTCAAAAACATAGACACTAAGAAGAGTCAGTCTTCTTGTATTTAAGTCAGCATTGTGCCTTTTGTATTTCATTCCGATGAAATTTCTGTGTTTCATCGTCAATAAGAAGGTCCAAGGGATACAGTAAACCTGAAGTGAAGCATCGGGATCTATAAGTAGTGTCACAGGAATGGTTCAAAGCATAGACAGAAGGAAGAGTCAGTCTTCTTGTACTTAAGTCGGCATTGTGCCTTTTCTATTTAATTCCGATGCAATTTCTGTGTCTCATCGTCAATAAGAAGGTCAGAGGGATACAGTAAACCTGAAGTGAAACATCGGAATCTATAGCTAGTGTCACAGGAATGGTTCAAAACATAGTCAGTTACGAGAGTAAATCTTCTTGTCCTTAAGTCGTCATTGTGCCTTTTGTATTTAATTCCGATGCAATTTCTGTGTTTCATCGTCAATAAGAAGGTCCAAGAGATACCGTAAACCTGGAGTGAAGCATCGGAATCTATAACTAGTGTCAATGGAATGGTTCAAAACATAGACAGTGAGAAGAATCAGTCTTCTTGTACTTAAGTCGGCATTGTGCCTTTTCTATTTAATTCCGATGCAATTTCTGTGTTTCCTCGTCGATAAGAAGGTCACAGGGATACAGTAAACCTGAAGTGAAGCATCCGAATCTATAACTAGTGTCACAGGAATAGGTCAAATCATAGACAGTAAGATGAGTAAGTCATCTTGTACTTAAGTGGGCATTGTCCCTTTTGTATTTAATTCCGATACAATTTCTGTGTTTCATCGTCAATAAGAAGGTCCAAGAGATACCGTAAACCTGGAGTGAAGCATCGGAATCTATAACTAGTGTCAATGGAATGGTTCAAAACATAGACAGTGAGAAGAATCAGTCTTCTTGTACTTAAGTTGGCATTGGGCCTTTTGTATTTAATTCCGATGCAATTTCTGTGTTTCATCGTCAATAAGAAGTTCCAAGGGATACAGTAATCCTGAAGTGAAGCATCGGAATCTATAGCTAGTGTCACTGGAATGGTTCAAAATCTAGATAGTAAAGAGAGTCAGTCTTCTTGTACTTAAGTCGGCATTGTGCCTTTTGTATTTAATTCCGATGCAATGTCTGTGATTCATCGTCAATAAGAAGGTCCAAGAGAAACAGTAAACCTGAAGAGAAGCATCGGACTCTATAACTAGTGTCACAGAAATGGTTCAAAACATAGACAGTAGGAAGAGTCAGTCTTCTTGTACTTAAGTCGGCATTGTGCTTTTTGTATTTAATTCCGAGGCAATTTCTGTGTTTCATCGTCAATAAGAAGGTCCAAGGGATACAGTAAACCTGAAGTGAAGCATCGGAATCTGTAACTAGTGCCTCAGGATTGGTTCAAAAACATAGACACTAAGAAGAGTCAGTCTTCTTGTATTTAAGTCAGCATTGTGCCTTTTCTATTTAGTTCCGTTGCAATTTCTGAGTTTCATCGTCAATAAGAAGGTCCAAGGGATACAGTAAACCTGAAGTGAAGCATCGGAATCTATAACTAGTGTCACAGGAATGGTTCAAAACATAGTCAGTAAGAAGAGTCAGTCTAATTGTACTTACGTCGGCATTGTGCCTTTTGCATTTCATTCCGATGCAATTTCTGTGTTTCATCGTCAATAAGAAGGTCCAAGGGATACAGTATTCCTGAAGTGAGGCATTGGAATCTATAACTAGAGTCACAGGAATGGTTCAAAACATAGATAGTAAGAAGAGTCAGTCTTCTTGTACTTAAGTCGGCATTCTCCTTTTGTATTTCACTCCTATGCAATTTCTGTGTTTCATCGAATATAAAAAGGTCCAAGGGATACAGTAAACCTGGAGTGAAGCATCGAAATCTATAACTAGTGTCACAGGAATGGTTGAAAACATTGACAGTAGGAAGAGTCAGTCTTCTTGTACTTTAGACGGCATTGTGCCTTTTGTATTTAATTCCGATGTAATTTCTGGGTTTCAGCGTCAATAAGACGATCAGAGGAATACAGTAAACCTGAAGTGAAGCATCAGATTCTATGATTAGTGTCCCAGGAATGGTTCAAAACATATACGGTAGGAAGAGACAGTCGTCTTGTACTTAAGTCGGCATTGTGCCTTTTGTATTTAATTCCGATGCAATTTCTGTGTTTCATCGTCAATAAGAAGGTCCAAGGGATACAGTAAACCTGAGGTTAAGCATCGGAATCTGTAATTAGTGTCACAGGAATGGTTCAAACATAGACAGTAAGAAAAGTCAGTCGTCTTGTACTTAAGTCGGCATTGTGCCTTTTCTATTTAATTCCGATGCAATTTCTGTGTTTCATCGTCAATAAGACGATCAGAGGAATACAGTAAGCCTGAAGTGAAGCATCGGAATCTATAGCTAGTGTAACAGGAATGGTTCAAAACATAGTCAGTAAGTAGGGTCAGTCTTCTTGTCCTTAAGAAGGCATTGTGCACTTTGTATTTAATTCCGATGCAATTTCTGTGTGTCATCTTTAATAGGAAGGTCCAAGGGATACAGTAAACCTGAGGTTAAGCATCGGAATCTGTAATTAGTGTCACAGGAATGGTTCAAACATAGACAGTACGAAAAGTCAGTCGTCTTGTACTTAAGTCGGCATTGTGCCACTTCTATTTAATTCCGATGCAATTTCTGTGTTTAATCGTCACTAAGAAGGTCAGAGGGATACAGTAAACCTGAAGGGACGAATCCGAACCTATAACTAGAGTCACAGGAATAGTTCAAAACATAGTCAGTAAAAACAGTCAGTCTTCTTGTACTTAAGTCGGCATTGTGCCTTTTCTAATTAATTCCGATGTAATTTCTGTGTTTCATCGTCAATAAGAAGGTCAGAAGGATACAGTAAACCTGAAGTGAATCATCGGAATCTATAACTAGTGTCACAGGAATGGTTCAAAACATAGTCAGTAAGAAGAGTCAGTCTTCTTGTACTTAAGTCGGCATTCTGCCTTTTGTATTTCATTCCGATGAAATTTCTGTGTTTCATCGTCAATACGAAGGTCCAAGGGATACAGTAAACCTGGAGTGAAGCATCGGAATCTATAACTAGTTGTACAGGAATGGTTTAATACATTGACAGTAGGAAGAGTCAGTCTTCTTGTACTTTAGTGGGCATTGTGGCTTTTGTATTTAATTCCGATGTAATTTCTGTGTTTCATCGTCAAGAAGAAGGTCAAAGGTATAGGGTAAACCTGAAGTGAAGCACCGGAATCTATAACTAGTGTAACAGGAATGGTTCAAAGCATAGTCAGTAAGTAGGGTCAGTCTTCTTGTTCTTAAGTCGGCATTGTGCATTTTGTATTTAATTCCGATGCTATTTCTGTGTGTCATCTTCCATAAGAAGGTCCCAGGGATACAGTAAACCTGGTGTGAAGCATCGGAATCTATACCTAGGGTCACAGGAATGGTTCAAAACATAGGCAGTAAGAAGAGTCAGTCTTCTTGTACTTAAGTCGGCATTGTGCGTTTTCTAATTAATTCCGATGTAATTTCTGTGTTTCATCGTCAATAAGAAGGTCAGAGGGATACAGCAAACCTGAAGTGAAGCATCGGAATCTATAACTAGTGTCACAGGAATGGTTCAAAATATAGTCAGTAAGAAGAGTCAGTCTAATTGTACTTAAGTCTGCATTGTGCCTTTTGTATTTCATTCCGATGCAATTTCTTCGTTTCATCGTCAATAAGAAGGTCCAAGGGATACAGTAATCCTGAAGTGAAGCATCGGAATCTATAACTAGAGTCACAGGAATGGTTCAAATCATAGACAGTAAGAAGAGTAAGTCTTCTTGTACTTAAGTCGGTATTGTGCCTTTTGTATTTAATTCCGAGGCAATTTCTGTGTTTCATCGGCAATAAGAATGTCCAAGGGATACAGTAAACCTGAAGTGAAGCATCGGAATCTAAAACTAGTGCCACAGGATTGGTTCAAAAACATAGACAGTAAGAAGAGTCAGTCTTCTTGTACTTAAGTCAGCATTGGGCCTTTTCTATTTAGTTCCGTTGCAATTTCTGAGTTTCATCGTCAATAAGAAGGTCAAAGGTATAGGATAAACCTGAAGTGAAGCACCGAAATCTATAACTAGTGTCACAGGAATGGTTCAAAACATAGTCAGTAAGAAGAGTCAGTCATCTTGTACTTAAGTCGGCATTGTGCCTTTTCTATTTAATTCCGATGCAATTTGTGTGTTTCATCGTCTATAAGAAGGTCCAAGGGATAGAGTAAACCTGGAGTGAAGCATCGGAATCTATAACTAGTGTCACAGGAATGGTTCAAAACATAGACAGTAAGAAGAGTCAGTCTTCGTGTACTTAAGTCGGCATTTTGCCTTTTGTATTTAATTCCGATGCATTTTCAGTTTTTCATCGTCCTTAAGAAGGTCCAAGGAATACGGTAAACCTGAAGTGAAGCATCGGAATCTATAACTAGTGTCACAGGAATGGTTCAAAACATAGTCAGTAGGAAGAGTCAGACTTCTTGTACCTAAGTCTGCATTGTGCCTGTTGTATTTCATTCCGATGCAATTTCTGTGTTTCATCGTCAATAAGAAGGTCCAAGGTATACAGTAAACCTGGAGTGAGGCATCGGAATCTATAACTAGTGTCACAGGAATGGTTCAAAACATAGACAGTAAGAAGAATCAGTCCCCTTGTACTTAAGTCGACATTGTGCCTTTTCTATTTAATTCCGATGCAATTTCTGTGTTTCATCGTCAATAAGAAGGTCAGAGGGATACAATAAACCTGAAGTGAAGCATCGGCATCTATAACTAGTGTCACAGGAATGTTTCAAAACAAAGTCAGTAAGAAGAGTCAGTCTTCTTGTCCTTAAGTCGGCATTGTGCCTTTTCTATTTAATTCCGATGCAATTTCGGTGTTTCATCGTAAATAAGGAGGTCCAAAGGATACAGTACACCTGGAGTGTGGCATCGGAATCTATAACTAGTGTCACAGGAATGGTTCAAACCGTAGACGGTAAGAAGAGTCAGTCTTCGTGTACTTACGTCGGCATTTTGCTTTTTGTATATAATTCCGATGCATTTTCTGTGTTTCATCGTCAATAAGAAGGTCCAAGGGATACAGTAAACCTGAAGTGAAGCATCGGAATCTATAACTAGTGTCACAGGAATGAATCAAAGCATAGTCAGTAAGAAGAGTCAGTCTTCTTGTACTTAAGTCGGCATTGTGCATTTTGTATTTAATTCCGATGCAATTTCTGTGTTTCATCGTCAATAAGAAGGTCCAAGAGAAACAGTAAACCTGAAGAGAAGCATCGGACTCTATAACTAGTGTCACAGAAATGGTTCAAAACATAGACAGTAGGAAGAGTCAGTCTTCTTGTACTTAAGTCGGCATTGTGCTTTTTGTATTTAATTCCGAGGCAATTCCTGTGTTTCATCGTCAATAAGAAGGTCCAAGGGATACAGTAAACCTGAAGTGAAGCATCGGAATCTGTAACTAGTGCCACAGGATTGGTTCAAAAACATAGACACTAAGAAGAGTCAGTCTTCTTGTATTTAAGTCGGCATTGTGCCTTTTCTATTTAGTTCCGTTGCAATTTCTGAGTTTCATCGTCAATAAGAAGGTCCAAGGGATACAGTAAACCTGAAGTGAAGCATCGCAATCTATAACTAGTGTCACAGGAATGGTTCAAAACATAGACAGTAAGAAGAGTCAGTCTTCTTGTACTTAAGTCGCCATTGTGCCTTTTGTATTTCATTCCGATGCAATTTCTGTGTTTCATCGTCAATAAGAAGGTCCAAGGGATACAGTAAACCTGGAGTGAAGCATCGGGATCTATAAGTAGTGTCACAGGAATGGTTCAAAACATTGACAGTAGGAAGAGTGAGTCTTCTTGTACTTTAGTCGGCATTGTGCCTTTTGTATTTAATTCCGATGTAATTTCTGTGTTTCAGCGTCAATAAGAAGGTCAGAGGGATACAGTAAACCTGAAGTGAAGCATCGGAATCCAAAACTAGTGTCACAGGAATGGTTCAAAGCATAGACAGTAGGAAGAGTCAGTCTTCTTGTACTTAAGTCGGCATTGTGCCTTTTGTATTTAATTCCGATGCAATTTCTGTGTTTCATCGTCAATAAGAAGGTCAAAGGTATAGGGTAAACCTGAAGTGAAGCACCGGAATCTATAACTAGTGTCACAGGAATGGTTCAAAACATAGTCAGTAAGAAGAGTCAGTCTTCTTGTACTTAAGTCGGCATTGTGCCTTTTCTATTTAATTCCGATGCAATTTCTGTGTCTCATCGTCAATAAGAAGGTCAGAGGGATACAGTAAACCTGAAGTGAAACATCGGAATCTATAACTAGTGTCACAGGAATAGGTCAAAACATAGACAGTAAGAAGAGTCAGTCATCTTGTACTTAAGTCGGCATTGTCCCTTTTGTATTTAATTCCGATACAATTTCTGTGTTTCATCGTCAATAAGAAGGTCCAAGAGATACCGTAAACCTGGAGTGAAGCATCGGAATCTATAACTAGTGTCAATGGAATGGTTCAAAACATAGACAGTGAGAAGAATCAGTCTTCTTGTACTTAAGTTGGCATTGGGCCTTTTGTATTTAATTCCGATGCAATTTCTGTGTTTCATCGTCGATAAGAAGTTCCAAGGGATACAGTAATCCTGAAGTGAAGCATCGGAATCTATAGCTAGTGTCACAGGAATGGTTCAAAACATAGTCAGTTACGAGAGTAAATATTCTTGTCCTTAAGTCGTCATTGTGCCTTTTGTATTTAATTCCGATGCAATTTCTGTGTTTCATCGTCAATAAGAAGGTCCAAGAGATACCGTAAACCTGGAGTGAAGCATCGGAATCTATAACTAGTGTCAATGGCATGGTTCAAAACATAGACAGTGAGAAGATTCAGTCTTCTTGTACTTAAGTCGGCATTGTGCCTTTTCTATTTAATTCCGACGCAATTTCTGTGTTTCCTCGTCGATAAGAAGGTCACAGGAATACAGTAAACCTGAAGTGAAGCATCCGAATCTATAACTAGTGTCACAG